>NC_140543.1:34367984-35008471 GCF_057382185.1 Mchenga conophoros
TATCCAAAACGTACAAGTTTCACACAAGACAGATACAAACTTTATAAGATTTATATATCTTTTCCATATGAGTAATTTCCCTACGGGGACTAACACATATACATTATTAAATGTAGTAGCAGTTTAGAGAGTTGCAGTACTACATGCACTTCAAATCTTTACTGTTACAGACTAAAAAACAATGTTAATAAAGTTATTCTTTGTTTTAAGCTGATCCAAATTTCTTTCTCTCTCTTTTTTTTATGTTTATAAGGATACAATGTTATACGGAGATGTAGTTATAATAACAATTTTATAAACAAATGATACTATTTGTAGTCACGGGGGAGAGTGGTGGGCGTTTTCCTCTTCCTAAGAGGGGGCATAACAGAAAATAATTGAGAAGCACTGCACTACAGTGAGCTGGAAGGCAGAATTTGTCCTGGGTCACTGTGTCGCATTACTGGTGCCTAGGCATGGAACTAAGCACTTTCAGCCACCAATTAGTCTGTGTTGCATTATTTGACAGAAACCTATACATACATACATCTTTGGAGAAGGTTAAAAAAAGCACAAGTGTTGTACAATAGTAAAACAGAAACAGTTAAACAGTTGCATTTAAAATCTAAAAAGTTGTAGAGTCACCCTTTTGAACTAAAATAATTAGTACATGTACAAACTAGTACATTTTTGTCAAGGTTAGGCAAGAAGGACCCAAACGGAGGACTCACAGGTGCTGTGGAAATTCAAAACAGAAGCATAAAACACACAAGGGAACAAACATGGGTATTACAAACAGACAACCTGACAAAGTCTGAAGAGAGATAAAGGTTACATATATAAACAAATACAAATAGTTAGCAAATAAAACAGGAAGTAACAAATCACAGAAACATTTAACACAGAGAGGACATACATGAATGTATGACAAGGGGAACACGGAATGAAACACAAGGAGGGGAACATGGGAACAGAAAAGGGAGATGAAATATAACGACACAACTAAGGCTACGGTCCACATGTACACACAGCTGTTTCTGTGGCTTTGGGCCTTCCGTCCACTTGTAAATGAGAATTTTAAAAAGATGATTTTCGAAAACTGTGTTTTTGTGTTTATGTGTGGACGAGGAAAACCGAGATTTCAAAGCCTTTTTTGACATCATGCTGTGCGCCACCTTATTGTTTACATGAGATGAATTTCTACAATGGCAGATAGAAACAAAATACTGTTACTGTCAATCTACTGTCTGCACTTTTTCACGTTTTCTTGTGTTTTATATTCCAGTGTGATATTGAGGAATAATTCCACTGTCTGTCCATATTAGGACTCATTTCTGCTTCCATGCACCATCTTTGTTTACCTTTTCCCTCCCAGGCTTCTAGATTTCTGATTGGTCAACATTCCTACACAGTATGGATTATATCGCCACCTGTTGCTTTGGCATGTTCTTAATAGCGTTTCACTTTGTTTTTTGCGTTTACATGTGAATGGTTTTTTTTTTTTAAACAAAAACGGAAAATTTCAGAAAAATACCCGTGCACACGTGGACGTAGTCTAAGACACACCGAGGGCGAGGGAGTGATATGCACAGAAACGTAAACACGGACGAACAGACATGGAGACAAAGACAAAGGCACAAAAGGGACCTAATAGACAAGAGAACATGAACCAGAATTTACCAATAAAATCAGTTACAGTAAAAGGGCTAAATTCAATAATAAATTATAGAAACTAAATCATTACTGCTCAAGGAACCAGAAAAACGCAGTTAACTCAAGGAGCTGGGTCCAATGACAAGTTCTATTTAAGAAACCGAACCATTGAATTTTGTTTCTGGTGTCCTTGTTTAAAAGTGTTTGTTTGTAGGTTTCTCCTTTTCTTGTAAAACTGAAAAACAACAAACATATTTGGGCAAAAGTGATTCATGGTGTCAGAGAGAATTCCTGTGGGTAGTTTAGAGCACTTGGTTTTGGTGTGCTGCCTAGACGACACATGTCATGTGAACACAATGAGTGGCTTGACACTTAAAATGTGATGCAACATGTTCTATCTGAATGGCTTGTTACTCATCCTCTGTTATTTCTACTCAATGTGCAATGTTCATTGTCCTCAGTAGATTTAATAATAATGTTTCTTTTTGTTCTTCCAATGTGTCACGTTTGGCTGATTTTATGCATGGCTGCCATCTATTGTGGAAATTTGGAATACTGAAAATGCATTTTCAGAGTTTAACAGTTAATGAGCCACAGACCTAAATTTACTTTCAGTGAGTTATTCACTGGGATTTTATTTAAAAGAAATTCCTGTTGTTGCTGGTTTCTGCTTCCACATTCAGCAAAAACCAAAACCATTTTGTTCTGCTGTTTAAGAAATAATAAAGGTTCACCTATACCAGCGGTGTCCAAGTCCAGGCCTCAAGGGCCGGTGTCCTGCAGGTTTAACCACTTAAGCCCCACGCCCTGGGTACCGGGGGCAAAAAGACGTAGCATCGTTACTGTGATCCTATTGGCTCAAACGATTAAAATGAGGTGTCAATCATGCAAATTGACTAAAAGAAACCAAAGTTACGGCCCCTCAGAGTTTAAAGGGCCAGAGGCCAATTAAACACATGGCAGAAAAGGGCCATTGCCATGTAAATATGTGGTTAATTCTTCAATTCTCTTTGAGGCCTGGAATTGGACAACCCGACCTATACAGTTGCTTATTCTTGAGCACTCGGACTAATATGTTGGGTAATGTTCTTTAGTGTTTCCAATCTGTACATCGGTCATTTGTTGACTTTATGCACCTTTAAGGAGGAAAGAAAATTACATGCATTGACACCATGGGGAAAAAGAACACATGCTTAATCATATTTTCTTCTTTTGGCTGCTCCCTTTAAGGATCACCAAAGTGGATCATCTTCCATCTTCCTCCATATCACCTTATCTCTAGCATCCTTTGACTACATACATTCCTCAGAGGAAGCTGCCTGCTTAAGCATAAACATATATCTTCTTTTGTTTTTTTGTTTCTACATCAGTACATCAAATCTGCTTGTTTACTGACCAGCTCGTACTACATGATCAGGAGATGACCAACCAAAATTGGCACGCAGGTACATTTTGTGGTTTCTTATCTTCATTGGGTATTATGACATTCAAAAAGAAACCATTTGTAGTGTCTTATAAAAGGAATACTTCATTTTAATTTTAGTGCAGGACATGTATGAGGACAGAGAGACAGTGGTGAGATGTGTGGTAGGAGTGGGGATGGATTTTCCCTGCTCTGAGCCCCTTGTTGTTTGCAGTGCTGATGGACAGGCTGACAGGTGATGTCAGGCTGGAGTCTCTGTAGACTACGATGTTCGCATATGACACTGTGATCTATTGTGAGAGTAGGGAGGAGCTGAAGGAGAGTCTGGAGAGGCGGAGGCATGCTCTGGAGGGAACAGGAATGTAAGAAGCAAGTGTATGAATGAGAGGGAGACAGGTGTGACAGTGCTGGGAGTGAGGGTGGACGAGTTTAAACACCTCAGGTCAGCCACCCAAAACAACAAACAGTGGACAAGCAAGGTGAAGAAGAGAGTGCATGGAAGGGTGGAGGTGTTGAAGATGAGTTATTTGGGGTTATTGTGACAGAAGGATAGCAGCAAAAGTGAAAGGGGGGACTTATAAGATTATAGTGAGACCATCTATAATGTATGGTTTGAAGATGGTGGCACTGACAAAAAAGACAGGAGGCAGCTGAAGCTGTTGATTGGGAGGGAGCTGAATAAACAGGATTAGAGTACATCAGAGGGACAGGTTAGGTTTGACAAAATGTTAGAGAGGCACGGCTGAGATGGTTTGAACATGTGCAGGGAGGGAGAGTGGAGGATGAAGCTCGAGCTGCCAGGGAGGAGGGTAGGAGGAAGACCTCAGAGAGGATGGATGAAGTGAAGGAGGACACATGCCGAGGGTTAGTGTGACAGAAGAGGGTGCTAGGGTTAGGGTGAGATGGACACAGATGATGTAGTATAACTACAATGACTACTTGGCCATCGATTTTCCAGCTGTCTGTGCCTATGTCTGCAACGGAGTATAATCCAGGCTTAACAATAGGATTTGTAGAGCTTAACGTTTTGCTCTAGTTTCAGCTGAATGAGTGCATACAGCTTTTTAAATAAAGCTGAGTTGAGTTAAAAGTAGTAAAAAGTTGCAACAGCGATAATAATGGTCACAATGATATTCATAAAAATTACAGAAGAATAGATAATTTCCAGCATTGTTCTTTGTGGGTTTTTCTCATTTTTCAAGCCATTCTCCTACTATCCTATTTTATTCAGTAATCTTTACTGCGTAATTGGCTGTGGTGGCTGCTGCAGGACAAACAGGTCTGGGTGCTCTTTATCTGTAGTGAGTTTAGTCTGTCTGCTGTTGACCTCTGCTGGTATCCACGTCTGTTTACTGGAGAAGGCTGTTAAAAATTTGGGATATCTCAGGCCCTCCAAGGTATGGAGGCCTATCTCCCCCCACCACCACTCCCCTGCCGGTGGCAGATGCCCTCAGACATCGGTGCATTGGTGGTTCTTTGTGTCCGGGGATGGGCGTCCAGGTACACACCGGCTCACTCCTGGTGGCTGCTTGTCGGGGCCTGGAGCCTGGGGCTCGCTCGGGCCACTTCGGAGGTGGGGTACCCCCGGCCTCTCGGCCTGGGGCTCGGTCACTCAGGCGCAGCTGGCTGCCGGCGGAGCTCACGGGCACGTCACTGCAACCCCCCCTGGCTTCTGCTCCGCGGCTGCTGAGCGACCCCTCATCTGGGACTCTCCTCAGCTCTTTCTGGGATAGTGTCACGGCTGCCCCTCTGTTGGTCTTCCTTGGTCTACTTTGCTCTTGGGGCCTCTGGATGTCTGGAGTTTTGATCTCCTCCATACCTGCTTCATGCCCTGGAGGACGGGGCTGTGGCCCCCCCACACCCTCTAGCAGATCATTACATGAAGGAACCTTTTAAAAACAAGCGCGTCCATGCTTACAGGTGTACACACGGGTGATCACACCCACAAACTACACCCTTTTTGGCTCCTACCTCAAAGCACACTGTGCGCTGTCGATCCTACACAATAATGTTTAATATTTAGTATTTACAGTTATTCCCATAGATCATCGTAATGATGTTGTTTATTATATTACTCTCTTTTTCTTTGCTTGTCTTCTCTTTTTTCTTTCTCAACAGGTGATCCAGGTGATTGATAGATGTATTTTTTGTCTGTTTGTTTTGTTGTTTTTTGCCCTTTATCACCGTCCCTCTTCCCCGCTCTTTTTCTTTCCCTCTTTCTTTCTCCCTTTTCTTTTCCCCAGTCAAGTCTATCCCGTGTTCAGCAAATGAAAATAAAATAAATAATAAAAGCAAAGGTGAATCAAATAGACCATTACGGCGAGGCTGGGATGGTCCATTTGGTAAAGTAAATCTGTTGGGCATCTTTCTTTTCCCTTAGACAACAATTCTGATGGCTAAAGATCCAAACGGGACAGGCAAAAAAACCCAAAAAACGTTGTGGAGCTGTATTTTGTCTTGCATTTTTTGTCAGTTATATCATTATCGCAAATGTTCATATATCGTATTCCTATATATCGTGATAAATATTTTTGCCCATATCGCCCTGCTCTATTGTGGATGGATTATCTCAGTTGTTCTCCTGACTGAAGTTTGGTCCGTTTACAACATCCTGCAATGCGATTGCATTTCTCCCTAACCATCAGGAACCCTCACGTTAACTTTTATCGAGTGAAAAAAAGTTAGCGTTCATCCTCCAGCTTCACTGTGTTTATGTTATGCTAAAAAAGTCACTACTGTTTAGTTTTCTGTCTTCATTTATGTTGGAAGTGATAGCAGAGCTGTACGTTTTAATTTGTTTCAGAAATCTCTCAGACAGAACATGGTATATCATGTGTAGGTGGAAACTAGCGAGCTAACTTCCTGCTAACTTCTAACTCCGTTAAATTGAATAAATTTTGTTTTCATGGATGTCTGGACGCTGATCATTTTATTAAAGATGAAAGAATTTAGACAGTTTTTAACTCTCAGTGATGCCACAGTGTTCGTGTTAGTGTTTATATCAGTCTGTGTTTGTTCATCTCCTGTGTCTCACCAGTCAGCCTCCTTTTCAAGTCCTTGCCTGTCTCCTGTTTCCTGTTTTATTTTGATAGTCCCTGGCTGTGTCCAAATTCAGGGGCAGCATGTTTCGGAGGCCGCATTTGTAGGCAATTACATCACAGCGACGCGACAAAGGCTGTCCAAATATCTGCTCTTTTATCAAGACATCACATATTTGCAAAAGAGTTCTGATGTTTTCGGAGTTGCCTGTTGCCCTACTAGGTCGATAGCTGACCGGGAGGTCGAGGCTCACTAGAACTGTTTAACTGAGTTTTCAGTGATGAGTGTGTTATCAGTTGAAGTCAGCAACACCCCACCCCCATTATAAACAGTGTGTCTAGGGCACTAATTTCTCATCCACAGTTACCTGAGAATTTAACAGAATCTCACTGAGGTAAACTTTTCCATGGCCTCACATAAATCATCCCATGAGGTTTTGCTAGAGCTACTGCCTGGGCAACATTCCACTTGGCCTGCCAGCACTCATCAGCTGCTTCTGAAGACCCACAGGTTAACCATCTCTCATAGGACTCCTTCTTCAGCTTTGGCTCGTTTTACCTCCAGTGTCCACTCTCTAGTATTTGGATTATCACCAAACAGGCACCAACCACCCTGTAGCCGCAGCTCCTTGCAGCAGCCTTGGCAATTGAGATGCAGAACATAGTCCATTTGGACTCACTGTACCCAGCCTACTTTGGAATGTCGTTGAAGTTTTGCCAGTGATGGGAGTTGAAAATCTCATGGACCCGGGCTTCTCCACAGCATTCCCAACACACCCTCACAATACATTTAGGTGTGCCAGGTCTGTCTGGCATCCTCCCCTATCATCTGATACATCTCACCACTATGTGGTGATCAGTTGACAGCTTAGTTCCTGTCTTCACCTGAGTGTTCAGAAGATACATCCAGAACTCACCATATATCCGATGATACGATTACAAAATCAATCATCAACCTGCAACCTAGGTTGTCCTTGTGCCACATGCACTTTTGGACATCCTTATGTTCGAGTCTGTCGTTCGTTGTGGGAAAACTGCTATTTGCCCAGAAGTCCAATAACAGAACACCAGATAAGGCAGGACGTTCCTCCCAAGTATGCCCCCTTCACAAAAAACAATAAGGACCCCAACCCCAAGGCGCATGGAAACAACCCTCTCGTCCACTGGCCTAAACCTCAAAACACAGCCATGTGCAGCCTGAAACTGAGGAGATATAAAAATACCCAACAGGGCCCGCAATCTCTCACCAAGGACAACTCCAAACTGAAACAAAGTACAGCCCCTCTCCAAGACACTGGTTCAAGAACCCAAGCTGTGCATTGAGGTGAGCCTGGCTATCTCTAGCTGGTATTTCTCAACCTCACAAATTAGTTCAGACTCCTTTCCCACCAGAGAGGTGACGTTCCATGTCCCAACAGCCAGCCTTGATAACTGGGGATCAGTCTGCCAGGGCCTCCACACTAGACTGCTACCTGACACACAATGGACCTGACCCCTTTAGTGCCTCCTGCGAGTTGTGGGCCTGCAGACATTTTTTCCCTAAAGTAGTGGCTTTGAGATGTCTGTGAGAGTAGTTTGCACAGGGTGGCAAACTGGTAGTGTTGGTAGTGTTCTGTAAAGTCTTAGTCGAATGCAATTACTTAATTAACTAATGTGTGCGTGTGTGTGTGTATTGTATGTGTAGTGTAAACAATGAGTTAATCCTACTTCAAATCCTATAATGGGAAGGTGACTGCTAGAGCAATTTTACTCATGTTGTGCAGACCTTTTTATCTTTACCTGGTTACTTAGTGGAACATCTCTTACTTGTACCATATCTA
This sequence comes from Mchenga conophoros, assembly GCF_057382185.1. NCBI lineage: Eukaryota > Metazoa > Chordata > Actinopteri > Cichliformes > Cichlidae > Mchenga > Mchenga conophoros. The sequence goes on from NC_140543.1 coordinate 34,375,898, forward strand.
AGTCAATAAACGTTTGAGATGAAAGCTTGTATTGAAAGTTTGCGTAAGGGTTAGCGCTAGGCAAGTAGAGTTACTGTGTAGAAAATGAATGCAAGTCAGTGTTATGTTCTTTGAAATCATAGATACGCTCATGTTGTGAGAGACAGAGGATTCCCTACTAGTCAGATAATATCTGTGCTGCACAAAGACCATGTAGTAGAGAGGAATATTCCATCTGAAGAGCAGTCTATAACAGGCGCTCACATTGTGTGTGCACAGTAATCTCATTGAATATTTACAAACACTTCCACCACCTTCATGAACTAATGGAAATAGCATACATGTTCCTCTAACCGATATACATGTATGTGAATAAACAAGAAAATTATTTTTACGAAAGTGAAGTATCACACTATTTGTGTGGAAATGAGCTCCACTGCACCAGAGAGAAGTGACTGTCCCACAGGGAGGGCTGAGCCAGCAGGAGACAGAAGATGGAGTGAGGTTCAAGTTTTTCCTCAGAGATACATTCTGAGGGCTTTGTGTGTGGGTATGTGTGTGCGCAGCATTCAGTTAAAACAGCTTTAGTAGTTCCTGATTATTTTGAAGTGCAGTAGCTCACTTCTCTAAAACAATGAATCCCATACTGGGTGGGATGATTAGTGACCAAAATGATCAGGGTTATCTCTGAAAATGTCAAGTGTTCATGCACCAATTCAAATAATTTTTATTGAATGAAAGAAAATTGACATCTAAATTGTACTCACACAGATATGTATGATAGGGTTTTGCATTCTGTTTAATAACTAGTGTGTATGATACTAGGTTTTGTACGTAAAACAACACACACGTTTATCAGTGTTGCAGTAACTTACAGTATATTCAATGGCATCATGCACAATTTCATGAATAAGTTTTTAGAATACATAATAAGGAGTCTTCCATGTAGTCTACGGTTTTTCTCTGGCTGAACACTTAAAACCAAATCAACAACAGCTATTTCTTTTAATGACTCACATATTTTGATTGGATGGCAAGCAGTATTTACAATACATTGACACCATGAGATCCCTACATGATGTACTGAGGAAACAATAAATAAAGTAGTGGGTGATGGTTGGAAAGTGATGTTCTTTCTTTATATTCTGCAGACAGGGTGACCATGTTTGATCAAGACTCCCTCAGTACTCTTATATAATCCACACTTCAGACTTTGTCCTCTGACAGGGAGGCTGAAAATAAAACTCCAGTGTGCAACAGTAATGGAGTAAACTATCAGAACTAAAATGGCCAAACAAAACCAGGAAAAGGTTATGCTAATTTCTTAGTTGATGAGAAGTTGTTGGGAACATTTATTGGGCCTCCTTTCCAAGCACTGCATTAAAAAAAAACAATCTGTGCATAAATTATGCATACAAACAATCTGGGATTTATCAATATTTGCTTACTCAAACCTAATGATGAAGGCCTGGCTTTTTTAGAAAATTTACTCAGTGCTCCTACCTCTACTAATGTTGTTGATGTTATTATTATTTTTTATTTCTTTTTGGTCACTATTTAGTTTTCCAAAAGCCTGAAAGTCGAATATACACAGAATTGCAGTTAAATACATGACAATAATATTTCATTACCTGTCATCACTTACAATCTAATTTCTTGGCACTATCCCACAGATAATGGAAAAGCTGGATGCTTTTAATAACTGCTGTGAGATTTGTGAGATCATGTGCTCCCTGTGTACCTGTGTTCTTATGACCCTATGGGTTTTCCTCTTCCAATGTCATTAGCACTTTCTCCATGTATGTAGGTACTTAGAAAAATGAGGGCATAACTGTATGCAGATTGCAGATAGGAATCTGAGATGGTGCACGGCTTTGCTAAACTAGAAAGACCATCATGAGAAAATTTTGTCACTGCTCAGTGACAAAAATACTTATGAGCCCCTGAAAAGAGACCCAGGAAGTGGTTTTCTGTGTGTTATTGTAGGTTCTTTACCTTACAGTACAGTGTTTTGAGGCAACTTTTGTTGTAATTTGGTGCTATAGAAAGAAAATTAAATTGAGTTGGGCTCTGCCTCTTAGTTCCAGTGAAAGGAATTCTCAATGCTTCAGCATACCAGCATATTTTGGACAATTACATGCTCCCAACTTTGTGGGAACAGTTTGGGGATGCCCCCTTCCTGTTTCAACAAGACTGACCCATGCACAAAACAAGGTCCATGGAGTGAACAACTTGACTGGCCTGCACAGAATCATGACCTCAACATGATAGGACACCTTTGGGGTCAATTAGAGCCATGTCTCCTTGTCCAACACAAGTACATTTCTGGAAGAATGTTAAAAGATTTTCGTAAACACCAGTTTTTGGCAAGTTACTTTGAAAAATTAATTAATTATAGTTACTAGTTACTTCTTCAAAAAAGTAACTGAGTTAGTAACTGAGTTACAAGATTCTAAAAGTAATTAATTACTTTAAAAATAACTATTGCGTTACTTTTAAAAAATGTTTAACCATGTGGTCCAGGGTATAATTGGCCTTTTGATGTTTCCTCTACATTTTACCTTTAAAAACGATTTACTTTGCCTTGTTTGGTATCATCCTTTTCAGCACAACCTCACGTGTCTGAATTTAGTTATGTTTTCATTTTGACATACTGTATTAACACAATTGATTTAAAATCAGACAAAAACCATACAATCCGAGTACATAAAGTTACATTTTTTACTGTAACAACCACAAACATGTTAACAAAATAGAGCAGGGCGATATGGCCAAAAATATTTATCATGATATATATTTGAAAATTTGCAACATTAAACTGCAGTGTGCCAAATAAAAAAGCCAAATACGTATTTTTCGGTCCATAAGGTGCTCGGGATTATAAATCACATTAAACAAAACAAAGCAGTCAGATAAATCAAACTTTATTCAACTCATACGTCTTGCTTCCTCTATTTCTGTATCATTGATTCATTAATGCTGTATTCTATTACAGCTGCTCTATTCCCATGTTGTTGCAGTATATTAATGACTAACCTCATATTGTGGATGGATTATCTCAGATTCTCCAGACTGAAGTTTGGTCTGTTTACAACATCCTGCCATGTGATTGTATTTCTCCCTAACCATCAGGAACCCTCACGTTAACTTTTATCGAGTGGAAAAGTGTTAGCGTTCACCCTGCAGCTTCACTGTTTATGTTATGCTAACATAGCTGTGTCGCTAGCAATCTCGTAGCACATCATTATATGCCAGCTAGCCCAACTTCAGTAACCCTACAAATGTCACTGCTGTTTAGTTTTCTGTCTTCATTTACCTTGGAAGTGCTAGCAGAGCTGTACGTTTGAATTTTTTCAGAAATTTCTCAGTCAGAACATGCTATGTTATGCTTAGGTAGCTAGCGAAACTAGCGAGCTAACTTCTGCTAACTTCCTGCTAACTTCTAACTCCGTTAAATGCAACAAATTCTGTTTTCATGGATGCCTGGATGTTAAACTTAATTGTTACACCTGGTAAAGCAGCAATGCTGATCATTTTTATTAAAGGTGAAATAATTTAGACAGTTTTTAACTCTCAGTGATGCCGCAGTGTTTGTTTGACTTTGGGACCTGAAATGGATGGAGTTTTGGACCCAGATTACTCCCAGATATACCAGCACCTTAGTCCGACAAATATGGTAATAACGACGGCCCGCTTGCATGTTCTACAAAAAAATGTCTTTTGGTGGGTATTTGACGGACAAACACCAAACCAGTTCCACATCACTGAAGTTGCACCATTTTTACAAACCAATTCTGGTTCATCCGTTTCACTCATCGATGCGCTTTCCCCCTTCTCATTCTTCGTTGCCGCCATACTTTTTCGGCCATGTGCGTATGAAAACAAAGGCACTGCGCATGCGTGTTTTACCCATATTCTATCGTGATATATAATTTTCTTATTGTTGCCTAACATTATCCTGGTATTACCGTGAACAGTATAATATGGCCCAGCCCTACAACAAAGTTATTTGCAGCCATTTACCTTTTACTCTTTTTTTATAACCATTTCAAACTGTTTACTTAACATTCAGGTGTTTTGCGTTTAATAAGATGTCACACAAGGGCGTAGATTTGGCATGGACGGAGGGGACATGTCCCCACCAATATCCAGCGATTATTGAATTGTCCCCACCAATAATTTGATCTCTTCAAGTAAAGAAAAACAACCCGATAGAAAGAAAAAAACGATCTGTCAGCGTCTCATTCAGCGAGCGGTGCAGAAAGAGTTAAATTTGTTCTCTACTGGAGTCCAATGTCATGTGACAAATATGACCAATGTGATTGGCTGTGCCTTTCAGGGAGCTCTGTTTAGTTTCAGCAGCGGCAAACCTGCGCTGAGAGGAGGATGGCAGCGCAAAGGAAGAACCTGGATATAAGAAAGTATTTTTCAAAGAAACCTGTAAGTCACTTAAAGTCAAGTGTGTCCGTCACAATAACGTTACAGGCTATGCTAGGACATACATGCCAACACTCCCGATTTTCCCGGGGAATCCCGAATTTCAGCGCCCCTCCCGAAAATCTCCCGTGGCGACCATTCTCCCCAATTTTTCCCGATTTTCCACCCGGACAACAAAACTGAAAACCATATCCCAGACTGGCCCAGCCAATTCCAGTTTCCAACGATGGCTACCATTACTGCAGCTACTTAGTTTTAATATTACTCTTATTACTCTTTCTGGGTTGCAAAATAAACTTTTAACACATTTTCAGGCAAGAATGTAGCTGTGTAAACGTCAAATAACTTAAACATGTTATTGTTTGGCCTTTTTCTGTATTTTATTTGTTGGTGAGTAAATCGTTTTGGCTGAGATTAAAGTTATTCGATTAAATTAGATTAAATAAAACTTTATTAATCCCTCGGGAGGATTCCTCTGGGGTTCTCACACAGCTGAATAAACTGCTGTGTGAAAACAGCACTTTATTCGACCATCTACGCCAGCGTCCGGTTATATTTTAGACAGCAAGGAGCAGACGGCAGGTGACGTAATTCTGAAGGCTAGACTAGTCCGATTTCACCGTTTTTTCACAGTCATTTCCGGTCTACCCGGCTTTTGGAGTACCGGCCCACTTAGACCACAAAGGGCGGATCCTCAGGTGGACGCAGCTTCTGAATTTGGACACCCGCGGCCTGTTTCCGGTCGGACAATAATAACGGTGACATTTAACTTATTTTATCCGATAAATAAACACTGTAAGATTCAAGTTTTTTGTATATATATGTACATGTCATTTCAGCTAACGAGAGGAGCAGGCATGTGTTTGTTGTGTGGGGCATGTAGTCCATGTCTGTTGCTGTAGTTCATGTTTAGAATAAAACATCCCAGCTCACTGATCTGATAGAGGGCAGTAGTGCCTAAAATGTTGCATAATGTTGCTGAGAGATCTTTTACTTTGTGGTAATCTTAGATGAGTAGTTTTATGGACAAAAACCACCAGGTCATTCAGTGTTGCCTTAGTGCTAATGTGTCAGAGATGTTGGTGTAACTGAAGTAATGATGTTAAGTCCTTAAAGTCATATTCTTTTATTGTCATGACTGTATTTGAAGCTATTTTTATTTTTGTATGATACCTGATTTATATGGAATATGGCTGAAGTCTAAAATACTTAGTCAGTCATTGGTTTAATAGTAATTTAACATTATATAATTCACATATAAAACTATGAATTGTAATTTTAAATGGTTTAAAAGCAGGTAGAATAGCATATGTAGGCAAGTATAGTTCTACTTTTATCAAGAAGCAAAAACAAAAAGGAAAAAATAAGAAACGGGACCGGGTTCGATGGTTGAATCATCCATACCCACCAATGCCACAACCAAATCTACACCCTTGATGTCACACAAATTATTTGTCCCACTCCAAAAAAGCATTTTCTGTCCACTATAAAGGAGAACATCACAGCCTGATACCTGCAGGTCTGACAGCAGGTGTATCACTGCTCCTGTTTTCATTCAGCATTTTTTTGACACACAACACAAAACTATCCACAACACTACACACTAACTACACAAGACACCACATTAACTACACACTCTAAACATGCTAAACATCTCAAAACTCGATGTCGCTGTCTTTTTCTGCAGTCTTTCTTTCTCTCTCTCTCTCGCTCTCTCGCCGTCACTCCTAAAACTTCCCCCTTTCCCTAAACAACCAAATGTCATGTTGCGATATCATTTTTTCATTGGTCAACATGGTACATTTTTCCACCAACACAAAAGGCCTGTTTTTTGTTTTGTTTTTTGGTCATAAGCAGAGAGTGCTTGCTAGCGCTGTACTTAGACAGTAAATGTGACAAAACTATTCAGGAAAAAACACTGCGTATATATTGTTTATCATGACTCTGGTTTTACGTGGCCTATCAGCACAATTTAAAAGCTGGTATATCTCACCAGTTGCTTTGTTTTTTTTGTTGCTTTGTCTTGAAGTGGTCATGTGATTGGCGTACCACGACTACTTTAGTGTTCCTCAGTCAAACAGCAGCACTCATGCAATGTTTTGCCCCCGAGCTCCAGGGGTTGTGCCAAAAACAGTGTTGCCAACTCCTCAGTAAGGAAAATCGCTACTGGATGTCCTAAAAGTCGCTAGAAGTCGCTAAATGAAGTCATCACCTAATTTGCATAATTGGTAATGCTTATGTTATTGTAACCGACGCTGTAGGAGAGAGAAATAACATCGTGGAAGAGACACAAAGTGAGTAAAAAACACCCTAAATGCATTTAGAATATATTTATAACTACAAATTAAATTTCTTCTAGCAATTATGTTTTTTTAATGTCACAATTCCAACCCCTCGCCTTTATTCGGGCTTGCGATCAACAAAATTGACCCAAAATAGGCACTCTGGCATAGTGGCATAGTATGTGTGTGCGTGCTTTTAAGTAGTTTTAAGCCTTGTCATCCACAAAAAGTAACAGTAAAAGAAAAACTGACTGCATTACAGTCAGTGCAGGAGCAACGGCTTCGCTCATGCGCGATTTATTTGCAGTTTGGATGCATAGGTGGAAACATCTCCTGTTCTGACAGCAGCTGGAGGCGACTGCTACGTGAGGACTATCCGCAGCCTGTGAGCGCTTTGCACGGGTGAGGTGCCCACGGCAGAACCCGCTGCTTGTTGAAAGTGAAAGCAATACATGCTTTCACGTCAAAAAGCCGTCATAAGTCTTCAATAAATGGTAAATGGCCTGCATTTGTATAGCGCTTTACTTAGTCCCTAAGGACCCCAAAGCGCTTTTCACTACATTCAGTCATTCACCCATTCACACACAATAACACCAACAAAAGTCACCAGATTTGTCGCTAGTCACTTTTTTCTAAAAAGTGACTTTTTAGAAAAAAGTCACTTTTTAGAAAAAAAGTCGCTAAGGGGATCTGAAAACTCACTAAATATAGTGACTTTGTTGCTAAGTTGGCAACACTGGCCAAAAAGTGATCGTCTGCCAGAAACTGATATAAGATGCGGTAAGCTGAACACAGCTTCAATCGTCTGTTTGTTGAAAAATAGTAACGCGACCACATTTTCTTGTCAGTAACGTTGTAATGATAGAAATAGTAATTAGTTAGATTACTCGTAACTGAAAAAAGTAATGCCGTTACTTGTAACGCTGTTATTCCCATCACTGGTAAACACACACCTCAACCTTCACAGAAGAGTTAAAGCTGTCAGAGCTGCAAACAGTGGTTGACATCATATTAAACCCTGTGGACTAAGAATGGGATGTCACTCAAGTTCACATGCCTGTGATGGCAGATATTGAACACTATGTTGAAAATATAGAGTACATTATGACTGTAATATAGCAACTGCAAAAATAAATCCACACTCAAAATATCCCTGGGATTCAAGAAATGTGCACACAGGAATATTTTGTTAACAAAGGTTGCATATGTTACTGAATCAGGCTCTCAGGCCCCTATTTGCAATCTACATACAGTTATGCCCCAATTTTTCTATGTAAGTAACTACATACATGCAAACAGAGAAAATGCTGATGATTGTTGGAACATGTTGGAGGGAAGCCCATAGGGCTATAAGAATAACACTGGTAGACAAGGAGCATATGGTCTCACTAATCTCACAGCAGTTTGGGATTGGAAATGTAGATCCCAATCACTTTCACTTTGTTATAATACCACTAACAGCTGATATGTAATAATTTAACGACTGGACTGGACAGGACCTATCACTGTACTATGCTGGAAATTACTGAGCTCCTGAGAGCAACCCATTCTTTCACAAATGTTTGTAGAAACTGTCTACATGCCTAGGTGCTTGATTTTATACACCTGTGGCCATGGAAGTGATTAGAACACCTGAATTCAACGAACTGGATGGGTGAGTGAAAGCAAATAGTGTACAATCCATATTATTTCACAATGATAAGTTCAATAAGTTTAAGCATCAACATCACGACTAGCTCTTTCGGTACACTGCTCAGCATGTCAGGTTTAATTTCGGCAGTAATCTGTGAAACAGGTTTTCCAACTATGGTGATGAGATTTAACTATGGCGAAAGAAAGAGTACTGGTAACATAGGAAGACAGACTCCTGCTTGGTCTTTGTCAGGATGCTGAAGAAATGTTAATTTCTTGAGCAGGAGTCAGAACGCTGACAGCATGGGAAGATTTTGCCCTCTCAGCACACAGCATACAAACACCTCCCAGAGGACATGTTGGATTGACGGTAAACTCTCTGGAACACTGAGAAACACATCGGAATGTCACAGTTTCTTACAGTATGTAACAATACAAAATCGGTTGCATTCAGAAACCTTCTAGCATTTTTTGTGATAGGAAATTGAAGAAGACCTGAACATTTATCCCTGGAAAGAATAGTTTTCACAGTTTACCACGTGTACGTCCTGAAGATTGTCTGTCTGCTTGCATTGTAACACATTTGGCTCTGCATGACTGCTGTGTGGTCAGATAATGAGAGCAAGGAGTTTCAAAAGGAATGGCTACAACACAGACTGTTAGCTTTGTTCCCTCTAATTTTTCATGTGTCTGAGCAAACACACAAACTCCCTGAGCGGTCCCTCGGTGACCGCTGTGAGCAACATCAGACGTGAGCACCATGGTCACGCCAGCATCGCATCCATCCAAGTTACACGGTTAATTAAAAGAACCAAATTACAGCATTTACATTACTGTTAGAATACTTTTAATTAAGTGCTTTGTCCCACTTACAGTAAAAATGACAACAATCTTGTTCATAACCTCTGTAAAATGTTAACACTATTGGAAGTATAAATATTTAATTTTAACTATGGCAAAACATGAACTGCCAACCAAACAAAGCCAACTATAAACTCCAATTTTGAAAACACACTTGACATTTTATTATAAAGCTCTGACTTGTATTATGAGTATTAGCCAGTGTGCGAAGCTCCTGGTACTGGGTGAGACTGTCATACTGTGGTCTGGGAAAGAGTCTTGTAACTGCAATGTACAGTAGTAGAAATGTATTTAATGACAGTATTTAATGATCAATTTAATGAAAATTATAAAATACGCTAGATGAGCACAAATCTGATTGAGAACCTATATTTCAACTTATTTTTCCTGTGTGTCCTTTTCCCATCTCTAATGCTTGTTCACTCCTCATCTGCCACACCGTTTTGCTAGCTAAAATACGGATGGCGGCGAATAAGGATGATGACTAGCATAAGGACGTTGATTAGCTGCATAAAAGCGTTTGTGAATCGCATCATTGGCTGGAACAGCCAGTCACCGGTCACTCACTGGCTCACATTGCAAAATAGCACAGAACGTGTTTATTTTATTTTCAATTCATGTTGGACTTTTTTTTTTGTGCGCAGCGCAGATTGTCTGTGTGCGGAGACCCCGTCAGCAGTCTGCACACGTGCAGCTTAGAGGGAACAGTGCTGTTAGCTGCATGAGCGCAGGTTGGATAATTTGAGCAAGTGGGCTTTTGATCCTATTTAAAACATATGTCTACAAATAAAGGTGTGAAACTCAGACAAAACTACATAAGTCACTACCTCATTTCTACACAAGAATATAATCTGATATAAAAGTCTTTTGTTAAAAAAGCAAACCTTTGTCTGACACTGTAGCAATCTGAACTATTGTCTGCAATCAAAACGCACAGGATGGGAAAGAGAAGGATGAAGTAAAGAGAAGTTGGGAAGAGACTCAACAGAAGGAAAGGGAAGGAAAAACGGAGGAGAAGAGAGAAAAGACAATAAAAATCAGTTTGATCACCTGCTGAAAAAAAACAAGCAAAAAGAGAACAACACAGTAGGGAAACCACAGCAACGACCAGCATAAGCATTAGTAAAAGTAATATAATAAATATTGAATTTTACTAAGCCTAACCCTAACCCTAAACAGGCACACAGACACAAACATTACTTCCCAACCTCATGCACACATATACAAGTAATGAAATGAACGCATTACACATCCCCGTGCATGCACCCACCCACAACCACAGGGATACACCAGCCTGAACCCCAAGCCCACCCTGGACCCACCCAAGAGCAGTGCAGCTACCAAGGTAATGTATGTCAACCGGCACATACCCTCCCCCACCCCTGCTCTATGCAGCCACCAAAAGAACACCACCCAAGTGCCACCAGAGTCCCGTCCAGGTCATGACCACAGCCCTCAGATTGAGACCCCCAAGAAACCCGTCCCTAGGGAATCCCCAATACCCCGAGCCTGTACCCACCCCCACATGAACTACAATAACAAAGGCGAGACAAAACCATGACCACCAAGCCCCCACTAGGTGATGGAGCCGATCAATGAAAGTGTGAGCAGTTGTTAGAAGATGTAAAACCCATCCTGACATCTGTTGACCTGTATAGTGCACTCTGTGTAGTATTTTATGTTGTGTTAATTGTAGACTGGGGTTTCTAATCCATTTAAAGGTTTTTAAGCATATCTGAGACCAGAATTGTTGGTCTAAGCCAGTGGTTCCCAAACTTTCTTTGCTGGCCCCCCCTTTGTTTTACAAGAAAAATGTTCGCGCCCCCCGCGTGCACGCACACATCCTCCAACCACACACGCCCATATTTTGCTCCACTGCGGTTTATTTCACACCTCAAACATTTAGTGAACAATTAAGCAAATAGAAGTAATCTGCAATAAATTACAGGTAGTAAGAAAATAAACTACTAACTCTGTTACGCTGGGTCCTCACCTACAGGGGTATTTGTGAAAACGCAGCTGTTTCGTCCACACGTAAACGGTGTTTCGAATCACCGAAAACTGAGATTTTTTTAAAACTCCTTTTTTGCCTTTACGTGTGGACGAGGAATACAGAGTTCGTCACGCACCGTCAAAGGTATGTGCCTTTTTTCATGTCACGCTGTGCACCACATTATTGTTTACATGAGATGAATAGCAGAATGGCAGATAGAGACAAAATACTGTTAATCTGACTGTCTGCAGTTTTTACACACTTACATACATATAGTTACTGTCCCTCCATTTACAAAGGCAGAGGCGTCACGGTGTCATTATTTTACTGTAGTTGTTTTTTTCTGTGTAATAATATTCAACATTGATCTCAATACATTTTTCAAAAAATGCCTCTCTGTGCAAAATGGGTTCAAAAACATAAACAGCTGTAGGATCCTGTCTGTCTGTGATTTGAACCGGGGGAACAAATCGTGGCAGGATCAGCCTGATGTTATTTGTATCTCGCTGTAACTTTACTGTATAAAGAGCTAACATCTCCAAAATGTCAGGAGTAGTTAGTCATTATGAGATGTGTTTGTGAACTAAAAATCAAGAATGTGGGATACTGTTTGTCCGTGATTTGAACAGCCCAGCGCTGCTCCCGACGAAGGGAAAACCAATCCTGCAGGGACCTCGGCACCTGTGCAGGTGAAGCCAAAGGGCAGATTTGCTTCACCATATTTTCTAGTCTTTGGCTTAGAATGAAGTTGGTTTGGAAACATATTCAGCGATGCTTCATCTCCTGCTTTGCGTTTCTGTAGGCGCCCTGTGCTGGCAGTGTCCAAGTGTTTTGTTTTTTTCCCCCCTTTTCATCCCGCGCCCCACCTGCCATGGGCCCCACACTTTGGGAAGGTCTGATCTAAGCTGACTGATAGAGCCGCCTCCTGTTTTGCAGTAAGAAGAGACATTGATTCATCTATTTTGTCCTGTATATTTTAGACAGTAATTTGGGGTTTTGAGATTAAGGAATTGCACCACACTCAATGGAGTTCGTAATTCTACTTGATTAGGTTTAAATTTCTTTTTAATTATAGATTTAATTTGTTGATACTCTAAAAATCGATTCTTGTTAATACCATACTGTACAGCTAGTCTGTTAAACGTAATAAAGTCTGTTCCTTTGAATACATGTTCCAAGTATTTAATTCCTCTACAACTCCAATCTTGGAAGTTAATCATATTATTATTCTGTAGTATATCAGGGTTGTTCCAATTGGGTGTGAAGACTCTGTCATTTTTAGAAAATCCCAACATGCTGCCAGAGCGTAGCTGATGTTGATGCTTTTGAAGCATACATGTCATTTAATGTTTGAGCTAATGAATGGTAAGTCTGAAATCTCTATATTACTGCATAGTGCCTGATCGCTGTCTATCCAGGGCTCATCTAAAAGGGTGTTTTAACCACCTTGAAATGAATTGTAGCCTGTTGGCTAAGAAGTTGAAAGTTATGCAGAGCTAGTCATCCTTTATCCTTAGTCCTTTGTAGCATTTCGAAGCTAATACATGGGGGTTTATCTTTCCAAAGGAATAAAGAAATAGACAATTCCAGAAATCTAAACCAGCCTGGTGATGGTTAACTTGGGATCATTGAAAATAAATTACTGATTCTTGGCAAGAAGCTAGGGCTGAGTATTCAATTCTGATTCAGTTTTAACTCAGACAGTCAGAAATATTATAATTCTGATCATTTATCAGTACTTATCCATATATATGTATAAAAACAAAGCTGTCACTTGTGAGACTTCATCAGAGGTGTGAGCATCACAGCAGCTGCCTTTGTGTCAAAGTAACTGAGGATAAAACACAGAAAAACATGAAGGAGTAATGAAACCTGCAGCTTCAGAATCTGTGAGATGTCTGCTTTCAGCACCCGACGGCATGTCTGCAGACGTGCTGTCAGGTGAACGAACCGCGCTCTTTGTTTTCATGGTTTTTGTGGAATTCGTTTACCTGCTCTTTAATCATTTACTGTTTTAGCTGTTTGGTGGTTGTTGAAATAGTTTTGTGAGCTTTAACCTGAGATGCTGGCGTTTCTGGCAAAATAAATTTATATTTAAAAACCGATTCAGGATTTAATGAATCGATATCACATTATTCAAACTAAAATCAGTTTGAATTGGGAAACTGATTTTTTTTTAAACCCACCCCTAGTGGAAGCGACCCTTCCAATGAGTGATATGAGTAGAGATTTCCATCTAGAAAGATCGTCTTCTATTTTCTTTTAAAGTCGGATGTGGTTTAATCTGCAAGCTTACGAGAGACATTAACACCTAAATATTTGATATTTCCATATTGCAGTGGGGTAGAAGAAGAATAATGGAAAGGAGCAATTAATCGCAATAACTGTAGATTTCAACCAGTTTATTGAATAATGGGGAAGAGTTTATTAATATAATTACCTCAGAGAGAGTGGTTTGTGAGTACTGGAGAATAGTAACACATCATTTGCATAAAGACTGATGTTATGTTCTACATTCTTGCATTTCATATCCTTCATCACTTTAGCCTGTTTAATTGCTGCTCCTGGTGGTTCAATAAAAATTGCAAACAGTAAAGGGGAGCGTGGGCGTCCCTGCCTGGTGCCCCTCTGGAGACAGACGCTGGAGGATGTTTGGTCATTTGTTCTAACACATGCTTTTGGGGAATTATAATATTAATATAAGATTTTAACCAGTTTGTGAAAGAGTTTCCAAAACCAAATTTATGGAAAGTTGCAAATAAAAATTTCCAGTTAACCCTGTCAAACACTTTTTCGGCATCTAGAGAATAGTGTGGTTTCAATTTTTTTACTACATGAATAGTCTATTAAATTAAGTAATCTACATATATTTGTTGATGACTGATTGCCTTTTATGAAACCGGTTTGGTCAGGATGTTTTATGAGGGGGTTTCTCTTCTCTAATCTGTTTTTAGAGAGCTTTCAGATAATTTTATGGTCAACATTAATGAGGGATGTTGGACAATAGCTGGTGGGAAATACAGGGTCTTTGCCTGGTCGTAGCAGGAGACTAATGTAAATATGAATTCATACTTGGTGGTAGCCAGATTTGTCCAGAATTCTTTGTAGAATTCTGATGGAAAGCCGTCTGGACCTGGAGCCTTATTATTGGGTATAGTTTTTAGGGCCTCCTGGGGTTCACCTGATGTCAGTGGTGAATCCAGTGCCTTTGCTTGACTGTCTGGTAATTTCTAAAGGGTTACGTTGTCAAGAAACTTATCATGGTAGTTTTTAGTTGGGTTTATCTGTAGTGAATATAAAGTTTTATATAAGTCCCTAAAAGTGGTGTTTATTCTTTCAGGGTCATATACCGTGTTCCCAGATAAGTCTTTAATGTCACATATAGGCATTTTTTCTTTCATCCATCCATCCATTCGCGTCCACTTATCCTTTTCAGGGTCGCGGGGGGTGCTGGAGCCTATCCCAGCTGTCATAGGGCGAGAGGCAGGGTACACCCTGGACAGGTCGCCAGTCTGTCGCAGGGCCAACACACAGGGACAGACAACCATTCACACTCACATTCACTCGTACATTCACACCTAGTGGCAATTTGGATTATCCAATTAACCTATCCCCACAAGCTGCATGTCTTTGGACGGTGGGAGGAAGCCGGAGTACCCGGAGGGAACCCACACAAACACGGGGAGAACATGCAAACACAGAAAGACCCCGGCCTGATGGTGGAATTGAACTCAGGACCTTCTTGCTGTGCGGCAACAGTGCTAACCACCGTGCCGCCGTGCCGCCCCATTTTTTCTTTCTTTCTTTTTAAATAGCTAGCTAGAAATTGACCGGGTTTGTTACCATGTTCAAAGTTTTTCAAGCAAAGTCTTTGTACTAAGAATTGCATCTTTTAAATTAATAATTTCATTTAATTTAGTTTTACATATTTCGTTCAGTATTTCCTGTTCCTGGCAGGACACATAGGCTTCTTCTAAGGATTTGATGGTTATGCTTACAGTTGGAGTGACGGGAGCGCCATGTGTTGCAAAGTCCGAAATCACTCATGCACTGTTTAAGTATATTTGTGGACTGCTGAGTTCCTGCTGTGTTGAGCCTATCCATTTCTTCATTTAGTCCAAAGTTGAGGTCGCCCCCAAGAACAAGTGAGCAACCTAGGTGTTCAGAGGTGCACCAAAAAAACATGGAGGGGTCATCAACATTTGGGCCATATATACTTTAAATACATAACTTTTTGTTAAGTATTAACAATTTAATAATTACAAATCTACCCTCTGGATCTATAAGTGCGTTGAATACTGCGAAATTAATGTATTAATTAATGTAATGGATTATGTATTAAAGTTGCTACTCCCCTTTGCCTAGTTTTAGAAGACTGAGAACACATTAGGTCTATGAGTCTACTGTAATAAAACAAACATCAGTTTTTTAAACTGGTTGAATACATTTAACCTCTTCTCTCATATTCCATGTGGCAAACCTTAGCATGCCCATAGCTGTGTGTGTACAGCTAATGTTGCACGATGCGTGTGATGCACAAACGAGTGAGGAAAAAGGAAATACATCACTCATTTTTAAGTCTGATTAAGTGTGTGTATATTAATTTATACAAGCGAGCGTGTACACATTTCTGTGTGTGTGTGTTCTATATGTCTGTGTGCACTGGGAGGCTGCAATAGATGCGCTAAAGCTGAGCGTGTGTGTCTGATTGTGCCGTGCAGATGTGTAAAAATAGTTTGTTGTTCATGACTGCGTCGGGAAACAGGTGATCGATGCAGTGAAAGAAAGGGGAAGGAAGAAAAGCGAGGACTTGCAGCACGACTACAGCATTCTCTGTCTCTTACCTTTTCGTCTTGTTTAGTGTTGGTACTAGAGAGTTTTTTTTAGCTAATATGCATAACTGTGAAATCTCCCTGGAAACAGACTTTGATTATTTCACGTGAACTGGTGCTTCAGACACAGTGTTTCCTACGAAGGAGTCTTTCCTTTCATCCCACCATGTAGCTGCAGTCTTAATACCATTAATACACGTTTGATATTCCACGTGCTTCGTGTGTTTCCTTCTTTAAGATCTTTCCCAGTTTTCACGTTGCTCCAGTTGCCCGTGAGTTTAATCTACAAATAGTGTGTGAAAGTCAGTTCAGTTTTCAGAATCACCTGACACACTCCAGAGGCACTATCAGACTACAGAGCTCTACACAATATTGAATTCCTTTGAAAACCTTATAGGGCCTTTCAAGTAATAACTAGCAGCCAGGAGACATGGCAACAACTACACCCATAAAAACAAGAGGGTGGCTGTCATCACTAGAGCTGTGGTTTTGTTGTGTGTGGTATTGTTAAAGAAGTATAGATGTAAGAGTTTGTTCTGGGTGGGTGGCTGTAGCTCAGGAGGTAAAGCTGGTCATCTACTAATTGGAAGGTTTGTGGTTTGATTCCTAGTTGCTCTAGTCTTGCAGAACTGGTTCTTATATAATGCTTTTCTACTCTAACTGAGCACTCAAAGCGCTTTACACAACTTCACACAGGTACTTTTTAAAAGCTCTTTCTATGTAATGCTTCACACGCACATTTTTCGTAGATGCACCTATGGTATGAATTTTAAAATTTCCGTTTGTGTTATCCCATTTTCTGTAGAAGAAAAGAAAATCAGGCTCGATCTTTGAGAAAGAGTGTATTTATTTATTTTATTTAACCTTTATTTACACACATTGTCCCATTGAGACCCAATATCTCATTTACAAGACAGACCTGTTCCAGACAAACGTGTTAAACTTACAACATTAAAAAACCTGGTAAAACTGCTAAATATGTCTATTGTACACAGTCATACTACACAGTAGGCTAAACACAGCTCTGACTCTTTGTCAGGCTGGCTACAGTGCTGAAGAGAAACCCGGAGTTTCTTGTTCCTGATCACTGATGTGTAGTAAGAAGGCCCTGCTCTATGCAGGGATTTTTTTTTAAACTAGGTTTTTCTAGAGTTGTCAGAGCTCTCATTTCAATTGGACTTTTGATTTTTTAAAAGGATTGCATTATCATTTAGACTTGTAAGTTATTTTCAGTGTGTTTTTGCTGAACAGGTGCTCTATATGAAGTATGCAATCAATTTTTTTTATGATAATGTGCAGCTATGTGCTATACAAATACCTACGGATAAATTAAACTGCTTTGAAATTAATTAGTGTGTGCAGAAAAAACACACACAACAAACTGTTACATATTTCCAGAAATCTCACACTGATACTCATCGGGGAATGCCAAACACTCATGCAGGCAATAAAAAACACAGGAAGTGTGATGATGATTGCCAGCAGGCGTTTGCTGGTTTATTATATGGTGGTCATTACGTTTATCATAACTTGCACTGTAGGTTGTATTTGTACATACAATACAACCAGGCAGGTTTTATATATAAATAAGTTGTGCATGATGTATCTTTTTTGCAGTTAGCTGAGTGAAGAGTAGTAGCACTTTGATATTTCCGTCTCACAACATGTAGCATTTAGCACATACAGGCTGAACAGGACTTCAATTCAAACTCTTGGTTCAGCAAGCGCCATTTTTTGAGGAGCCTGTTTCTAGGCAACATCTTAATCAAGTTTCCACCAGAGGGGAAAAAAAAAAAAGCTTAATAGGCCCTCAGGGTGCGATTTTCTATCATCAGCTGTGAGACAAATCTGAGCTGTTAACAAATTAATCAGTCAAACAGGGGAAAAAGACATTTCTTATTTGTAGACAATTAGGCAACTGCTGCTCATGTGTGTTATAAGCACACAAGCAGCTACGTTTAAGGCTGATGTCTAATGGAGAAAAACCCAAAGACAAAATGCCTTGTGAAAAATTGTGATTAATTAGAATTTATGCTTTCAAACGTCTTTACTGCCTCAGTGTCATGTGTAATGAGAAATACACTCATGGAGCTGATCACTCAGACACACACGAATCACAGTGAAAAAGTTTATTGTCACACATCTATTTACACAAATCCAACCAAGGGAGCAAGCAGACAGAGAGGGAGACGAGGGTCAGTGAACGGCTGATGCGTAAACACAGTAAGTGAAACGAAAAGGGAGGATTAGTGAAACTAAGAGCTTACTTGTTACATGGGTGGGAGTTTGGGTACAGGTGGCTGAGGCCAGGCGAAGGAGAGAAGAGAATGGATAGATGGACTGGATACTTGTACTGAACTTCAGTGCTCTAAATTATAGAGAATAAAGTCCTAAATACTACGTAACATTTCCCACATTAGTTGTTATTACAGCCTCAGAATGAAAATACACATGCAAATATTAATCCAGACATCATTCTGTTTTAGAACGGAGTCTTGTTCATGAGTGAGGGGCAGGAAATTGACAGATGGACTGGGGCTGGAGCTTCAGTCGTGCACATGCTGTGGTCATTGTGGACTTCCTTTCAACATCAAACTTAGACTCATTTTATACATCATTTTTATACTGCTGTGGTCTCATGTTTTCAAAGGGAGACATGGGAAACAGTTATGTGTGAAAGGATGCAGAGTGATCAGTGGACATCTCCAAGATGGCGTGGGGGGTCTTGACGCTAAAACAAAAGTAAGCAGCTGCACAGTGGTTTTCAAGTAGAAATGTCCCCAGCTTGCCACAGGCAGTTTGCAGCAGATAGCAGATAGTCAGTTCATACAAGCACATTTGCACAAACTTCTTGTAATTTCAACAACTTCTCTTCTCAGGTCAATAAAAACAAAGATTACCCAGTCTAAAGGTCAAATGTTGAACAACATATTGATCCAATCCAAGCTGGGTCATGGCTGGACGTCCAATCTGCAGGCCTAGTTTGGACATCATATAGATGTCCAGAATTGGTCACCAACAACCAAACATAGACATGATGTGCATGTCTATCCGAAATCCAGTGTTTAGTGGGAATATCTTCAATATCTAATAACTTGGTCTAACAATAAATGTTTATTCCAGAAGTAGTAACAAAATGTGCTGCTGACCTGTTCCACTTCACTGTCCATTCCCTGTTGTAAAGCTTGTCTTTTTCTTAAGACCTGAACTCATCTATTTTATACATATAATGCACACTTGTGCTTTCATTTATTACTAATTCTCAAACTGTTATGAGAACAAGTTAATAAAGTTCAAAACTTGATTCAAAATTGGCTGATAATTAATTGTTGTGTACCTCTAGAACATTTCCAGCATGGCTGCTATTTCTGATCTCTTACTAGAAGTCCTGCCATGTCCTCTTCTATTTGGGCCTCTACAATGGGAGGTGAACTAAGCTGAATGGAGGCGAATCTAACTTTAAATCATGTGGAAGATAGTACATTGATGAAGAGCACAGGTTGTTTCTATATTTGTTCCTCTTAATGTTCCCACTCAGACCCCTGAGGCTATCACAGCACAACTCCACTTTAATAGTCTGGCCCTTGGAAATGAATTTTCTGAGCAGAATCCAATGAATGTTGGGAGAGAAAAAAATATGCATTGTCCAGGTCAGACTGCTCACCTCACACTGCTCTAAACACAGCCTCTGAAAACTGACTAATCACATGGAAGATCATGGTAACACAGAGAATATAGAGACATTAAAATTCAATGATGATTCCCAACAGTTCTTAGAAGTTTTCTGTTGCCTAATAATTCCTATATTCCTATAGTCAATGACGTGCACTGTAAGCGACAATGATTACTAAAAAAAACAAAACGAATTACTTTCATGAAATGAATACTACTGTAAACTGCTCATATTTTTCGACAGAAATGTTCGGTCAGCAAATAACTTTCCATTTATGCTGGAGTTCTAAAGCACTTTATGCTGATGTCAGTGTCAGAAGTGTTGTCACCACTGTTGCAGATGGTGTTGAAGCCAAAGCCATGAAGGCCTAGTGGAAATGTTGTGACTTGTGCTACGGCTGTGTTGAGAGCACTTGCATACACAGTGATGATATGAGAATGTTACATCATGTAAAAACATATACCATTATTATTGTGAACAATGGAACAGTCCTACTATCAACTGAAATATTTGAAAATGCACTTTTGTAGTTCCTTGTAAAATACATTGTAACAGTTTTCTCAGTATTCAGGCATGAAGATTTAGCCCAATTATTGTTATTGTTCATGATGGTCCATGCAAGGCATAAACTCTAGTCAAATTGTAATAATTATTACATTTTTAAAGAAGACTTATGCGAATACTGCTAAATACTTGTAAAAATGAGCAGTTTGTTGATGTTTGTGAAACATCCACAGCACTCAAGCACCTCATCATTTTGCGCATGTGTACACTTGACAGTTACTTAAGCATGTTAGAAAATATTGGGTGGTCTCAGAATCTCATCTCTGCTTTTCGCGGATGATGGGTTTCTGTTGGCTTCATCAGGTGATGGCCTCCAGCTCGCACTGGAACGGTTAGAAGTGAGTGTAAAGCGGTGGGAACAAGAATCATCACCTCCAAATCTGAGGCCATGGTCCTCAACCTGAAAAGGGTGGAGTGCCCACTCCGGGTCAGGGACGACTTCCTGCCCCAAGTGGAGGACTTTAATTACCTCGGGGTCTTGTTCATGAGTGACGGGAGAAGGGAGAGGGAGATCGACAGACAGGCTGATGCTGCGGCTGCAGTGATGCGGATGCTGTACCTGTCTGTCGTGGTGAAGGGAGAGCTGAGAGTAAAAGGGAAGCTTTCGATTTACTGGTCAATCTACGTCCCTACTCTCACCTATGGCCACGAGCTGTGGGTAGTGACCGAAAGGATGAGATCGCGGATACAAGCAGCAGAAATGAGCTTCCTTTGAAGGGTGGCTAGCCTCTCCCTTAGAGATAGGGTGAGAAGTTCAGCCATCCGGGAGGGGCTCAGAGTAGAGCCGCTGTTCCTCCACATTGGAAGGAGCCAGTTGAGGTGGTTCAGGCATCTGACAAGGATGCCCCCTGGGTGAGGTGTTCCGGCATTTCCCACCGGGAGGAGGCCCCAGGCTAGACCCAGGACACACTGGAGAGATTATATCTCTCGGCCTTGGTGTTCCCCCAGACAAGCTGAAGGACGTGGCTGGGGAGGGGGAGGCCGGGGATTTTCTGGTTAGACTGCTGCCCCCAGATAAGCGGAAGAAGATGAATGGATGGAAAATACTGAATGTTGAATAAACAATTTTGTTGTTTCAAAAAGGGCACATACAGGTAGATACAAAGCTGAAAATGACTCGTAGGACTTCTGAGGAATTTATCTATTATATGTCTCTTAGGTATTTTTTGCACACATGTAACATGTAAGTATAGTGATGGTGTGTTTATGTTGGTGTGTTTTTGTGGTATTTGTCTGTTGTTTCCATCGTCCTAGGCAACTGGAGTTAATGTGAGACCACTTATACAGAGATGTTAGCATCAACTCTACAATGATGGGGATTTAAAGGAGGTGAGTAGGCATGAACCAAAACTCAATGTCTAATACTAACTATTAATAACATTTAATTATACACAACGACAGTATATGGAAGATCAAACAGTGAAGCCAAAACGTCTCTATCACCCTCTGGTGTTATAAACCCCACCTTCTGTCAAATTAAGACCAAAAAGGTCTAATCAGATCACATTTCCTGAAAGATTCATTCTGCCATTATTAGTAGTTCTCATCTTGCTGATTTGGGTTCAAGGGGTCTAAGTTCTCATCAGTTAAATTTTAATTATCAACTGTAAAATTGGGATGCAACGTCATCATGACAGCTTTGATTGTCAGCTGCAGTCACGACAAACTTCCACGTCTCTGCTCCGGGACTGCAGCTAGAACCATATCCACAGCTATCTGTTTCAAACTGACAGTGTTAGGTGTTCTACAATAAACGGGAGTAACTGACAGAAGAACCTAAGGCATCCTGACTTTATTTTGGTAAGTTAAATTTGTGTTTTGAGCTAATCAATAAATTCATGCCTTTAGCAGTCAGCAAGGGAAAACAACAGTGTTTGGTAGCTTTGTACACGAACGAATTTACACTGAGTAGAGAAATCACTTTGTTGAGCTAAGTGATTTAATGCTAATTAAAAGTCAGTGCTCTAGTTCAGACATTAGCTCTGCTGCTCTGACTGCAGCAGGCAGCTGCTCAGTCACTACCTAATGCTATTGTTATTGTACTTTTATTATGATTAGTATACTGTAAGAGCAATAGGCTGGACTCTTATGCAGAGTCGAGAAGAGTAATAAGTGACGAGTAACACTATTCTTTTTGAAAGGACATAAAAAATACCTAATAGAACATAATATTTATATTCTGAGACCAAATCATGATATTTGATGTGTTAGGTTAAAATTGTTGTTTTGATTGAAGAACAGGATGTTTTTCTGTTTTTTCCTGCAGGTGACCATAATTCAGAATCAGGACAAGAAACCTGTTCCTGGTTCATGTCATCTTTGCAACTTTCCTTTTAAAAAGCACCAATAGCTCCAATGTAAAAACATTATACTGTTGGTTAGGGCTGCCACAAACGATTATTTTGATAGTCGACTAGTCACCGATTATTTTTGCGATTAGTCGACTAATCAGATCATCATCCACTGGATGTAAAACGTACAGCTTATTGCACCAGCAGCATCTGCTCTTATATAACTATCATTAGCTTACAGCTTTAAGTGTTTCAGGTCTGTGCTAACTAAAAATAAAGACAAGATGATAGTTTATTAAATTTTAATGAAATTTGCAGATTGTTTCGGTGGAGTTTAATAAACTCAGCCGTCTGCTCCTTGCTGTCTAAAATATAACAGGATACCGGAGTATATTCTCGAGCATCTCACACTTCTGATGATCAGCTGTCTGCTTGACGTTGATTCAGCTGTGTAAAAACTATAACTTTGATCTCAGCCAAACCGATTTACTGAGGAACAAATAAAATACTGAAAAAAGCCAAACAATAACATTTTTAAGTTATCTAAGTGACTCATATATCATGTTTAATTTGCCTGGAGTTCTCACCGGCTCTAGTGAGCCTTGCCCCCGGCTCGCTATCGAGCTGGTGGGTAACAGACGTCTCCGAAAATGTCGGAGCGCTTTTGAAAATATGCGGTGTCTTGATAAACTGAGCAGATATTTGAGGTTTACACAGCTACATTCTCACCTGAAAATATGTTAAAAGTTTATTTTGTGACCCAGAAAGAATAATAAGAGTAATATTAAAACTAACCAGCTGCCGCCATCAGTGGCGGTCCTAGCCTGTTTGGCGCCCTGGGCGAACACACCCTCTGGTGCCCCCCCCTCCCCCACCACCACCACACACACACACACACACACACACACACACACACACACATTAAGGATTGTCCATTGACATAAAACTGTTGTCGGAACCATACTGAATTTCACCAGAAAAACACACACATATGAAATTCAAATTCAAATTTTATGAAGAGAGAGAGAGTATGCATAGTATGCAAACGGCTACCAAACAGCCATCATAATTTGTCATACAATGAGAACGGGACAAATCAACAATTGACAAAGACTAATTAATATTAAAACCGCCCCGCCCTCTCCTCCCTGTGCCGCAAGCAGCAGGCGTACCTCGCAAATGGAGGGCTCCCTTACTCCCAGCAAATGGGCGATAGAAAACCGATCGGTGCCTGTACCATTCCCAGTATGCGCTGGCATGACGTCGGGGCAGCATGAATACGAGCAATTTTTATTATTTTTTATTAATTTTTTTGCCGATGCCCGTGATGCCGCCCCCCCACCACGATGCCGCCCCCGGCAACCGCCCGTGTCGCCCGTATCAAAAACCGCTACTGCCCGCCATTGTTGGAAACTGAGGATGGCCGCGCTATGAATTCTGGGATAGAATGGGCCACAAAGTATACACCCGACCCATCCTTCAAATCTGGGGAAATGAAGGACGCATTTGTCGGCCGCATTTGTCGGAGTCTTCGAATTTGGACAGTCATCGTCGTGTCGCTGTAACGTAATCGGCCTACAAATGCGGGCACAGGAGGATGCGGTTCCTGAATTTGGACACAGTTACTGCTTCTTCTTCTTCTTCGAGATTTGACGGCAGCTGGCATCTTTATACATGCAGTGCTGCCATCTTCTGTTTCAGTCCGTTATTACACTCTTAAATCCTACTACTTATTCCTGCGTCTTTTGGGATCTTATAAAGTTTTAAACTATGCGTCGTCTATTAAAATAGTCGTCGACGATTTTAATAGTCGACGTAATCGTGGCAGCCCTACTGTTGGTATATAAAGTTTTTTCTTCACTTAACAAACAGGCCACATCTTAGCTATAGACTGGAAAAAGTTAAGAAAACTTCCAAACCTGAATTCTGTCAGCTTTGAGGAGTACGTGTTTGACAGTTTGTGATGATTCTTTTCTCTTTGTGATCACAGGAGCTGATTCAAATTCAGACTTCAGCATGAGCTAGTGACAGCATCATCTTATATGTCCACACTTTATGCTGAATACACTTATTTGTTTTAATACTGGAGTAAATAAAGTACACAGGCTAAACTACCATATGATGTACTGTCAGCAAAACCTGCAGCTGTTCTGTTGAGAAAGACAAATTATGGGTTCAGGTCAAATTGTTATTACATTATAATTATGTAATTGGTTTCATTATACATATATGTGTATGTAAATATATGTATATATATCTATATCTATCTATATCTATATATATATATATATATATATATATATATAAAATAATAATTATTATTATTATCATTCCCTGCTCGCCCCTGTGGACGGTCTATCCTCCAAGCTTGGGTCCTCTACCAGAGGAGCTTGAGGGTCCTGTGTAACCAGTATGTAACAAAATATATAAACAATGGGCAAATCAGAAGACTTCAGGAACGACAGGAGCCCAGAGGATGGGTAACCACAATGAAAACACAACTGCAAATGATGAAGCAATGGTTCAACTGTATTTGAAATTTTTGCACTGTATTGCATTTACAATAATAACCAAAATTGTGTGTGCGCGCACAGATACCCAAAATAAAAAAGAAACGAATGTTAGACCCGGGTCTTTTAAAGTGTCAATAGGATCCAGATCAGGCCTGTTTGGTGATCTGGTGAGTTATTGGTGTGAGTTCAGTCCACGATCGATGTATGGTTTGCACTGTTTTGTCCTACCACAGTTCAGGCAACCACACTTCAAGATTAAATTCCAAATGGGCTGTGGCTCGCCATCCATTACAATGGAAATTTATTCCTCTTCTGCGGATTTCCACAAAGTCTGTAATCCAATGTTCTCCGGGGAGTCTCAGCTCATTCTCCAACTGAAAAAAACCTGACCTAAGAGTGAGGTCAGAATTACTTCAAATGAACATTGTTCACACTTAACTAACAACACTTCTGTTTAAAGTATAAAGCATGAACAAAATATGTTTCAATTTCTAATGTTGTACAACTAATCAAATTCTAAACATTTTCATTACATGGCAATGTAGCTATCAACAATCATTAAAGCAATTCACACTGCTCATTAAAAGCAGCAAACTCAATATACTCTGCTCACTGTCAAGTAAGATAAGATAAGATAAGATAAGATAACTCTTTATTGTCATTGCACAGTCATACATAGTACAGTAGTACAATGAAATTGGAAAACTGTCCTACGTCGGCACTACATATAACACAACACGACACGATATGACACATCACAACGCAACAAACAACACAACACAACACAGTATATTAACTTAGTATAAAAAAGAAGAATAAGTGTATTTGTATTGCACACTGTTATTATTGCACATTAATTGTGTGACAAACCAGTGTGTGAATGTGTGTGTGAATGGGTGGATGACTGGATATGTAAAGCGCTTTGGGGTCCTTAGGGACTAGAAAAGCGCTATATAAATACAGGCCATTTACCATTTACCATTTACCATTAATTATTATTGCACCTTGTTATAAATATAAATATTATTATTGTTATTGTTTTAAACATTGTTACCTCCCCCCTAAAAAAGTCCAGGGAGGTATCCAGTCAGGTCAGCTATTTACATTGATCAGGGCTATTGCCCTGTTGTAAAAGCTGTCCTTGAGTCTATTTGTTCGGGACCTCAGCAGCCTGAACCTCCTGCCAGACGGCAGCAGCTTAAACACCTGGTGTCCTGGGTGTGTGCAGTCCCGTACGATGCTGTGTGCCCTCTTGAGACAGCGAGTGCTGTACAGGTCCTTCAGGGAGGGAAGAGGATGTCCAATGATTTTTTTGGGCCATATTGATGACCCTCTGGAGTGCCTTTCTGTGTGCTGTGGTGCAGCTAGAGAACCACACACCGATGCAATATGCCAGCACACTTTCAATGGAGCAGCGGTAGAAGACGGTCAGCAGCTCCTTCTTCAGGTCCATTTTTCTGAGGATTCTCAGAAAGTGGAGACGCTGTTGGGCCTTCTTTAAGACCGCAGAGGTGTTAGAGCTCCATTGGAGGTCTGTGTCTATGTGCACACCCAGAAACTTGAAACTGGAGACCCTTTCCACGCACTCCCCGTTGATGCTGACAGGCTGCAGCTCGGACTTCCTCCTTCTGAAGTTAACTACCAGTTCTTTTGTCTTGGTGGTATTGAGGTCCAGGTTGTTATCTACACACCAATCTGACAGCCTCTGAACTTCAGCTCTGTACACAGTCTCATCTCCCCCTGAGATGAGCCCCACCACAGTGGTATCATCTGCAAACTTGATGACTGTGTTGTCTGGGTGGGAACTAACACAGTCATGTGTGTACAGAGTGTACAGTAGGGGACTCAGTACACAGCCTTGTGGAGAGCCGGTGTTGAGGCTGAGGGCTGAGGAAAGATGAGGCCCCACTCTAACTCTCTGTACACGGTCTGAGAGGAAGTCTCTGATCCAGCGGCAGGTGGTGGAAGGAAGTCCAATTTCCAGCAGTTTAACTATTAGTCTGTCCGGGATTATCGTATTGAAAGCAGAGCTAAAGTCAACAAAGAGCAGCCTGGCGTAACGGCCCTGCACTTCCAGGTGAGAGATGGTGGTGTGGAGCGTTGTAGCAATGGCATCTTCAGTTGATCTGTTAGCTCTGTATGTGAACTGGAGCAGGTCGAGTGTGGGTGGCAAGCAGGACATGATGTGACGTCGGACCAGTTTCTCGAAGCACTTCATTATAACAGGTGTTAGAGCAACTGGTCGGTAGTTGTTGAGGCTGCTAATGTTAGTACGCTTTGGCAGTGGGACAATTGTGGCTGACTTTAGGCACGGCGGGATGCAGGACTGGGACAGTGAAGTGTTGAAGATCTTGGTGAAGACCCCAGCCAGCTGGTCTGCACACTCTTTTAGGACCTTTGCGGTTACCCCATCTGGTCCGGCGGCCTTCCTGGGGTTCACTGCCCTCTGTGTGTGCCTCACCTCATATTCCTGCACTATGAGGCTTGGGCTGCTGCTGCTGCCTCTGGTCCCTTCACCTCAAAGCGTGGTTCAGCTCCTCCGCAAGCTCCGCGTTACCCTCAGTCAATGTGGTATTGCAAGGTTTGTAGTTGGTTAAATGCTGAACTCCCTGCCATACCTGTTGTGAGTTGTTCGTTGTGAAGTGGTCTTCGATCCTTCTCTTGTACGCTGCCTTGGCCTCTCTGATGCCTCTTTTCAACTCAGATCTGGCTGTACTGTACTGCATACCATCACCGGATCTAAAAGCGGCGTCACGTTGCTTCAGCAGGACCTGGACCTCTTTAGTCATCCAGGGTTTCTGGTTGGAATACACCCGGAGACGTTTGTCCACAGTGACACTGTTGACACAGAAGTTAAAATATGAGAGCACTGATGTTGTGTGCTCTTCAAGGTCCTGATGTTCGAACACGCTCCGGTCCGTGTTTTCAAAACAGTCCTGCAGCTGATGTGATGCACCTTCTGGCCAGGTTTTCACAGTTTTTGTGACTGGGGGGGGGGGGCCTCTTCTCCTAATGGGAGTGTATGCAGGGATCAGCAGCATGGACATGTGGTCTGACAAACCTAGATGTGGTAGAGGGGTTGCTCTGTAGCCTTTTTGGATGTTGCTGTAGGCTTTATCCAATGTGTTTTTCCCTCTCGTTGCACATTTAATATGCTGTTCAAATCTGGGGAATACTGACCTTAAATCAGCATGGTTGAAGTCCCCAGCTATAATGTGCACTGCGTTTGGATGGGAGTTCTGCTGATTGCTTATTGTCTTGTGCAGCTCCTCCATGGGCGAGTTAGCATTAGCATCTGGTGGTACATACACAGCCGTTACCATGACAACAGTAAACTCGCGAGGTATGTAGACGGGTCTGCACTTCACAGTCAAATATTCCAAATCTGGGGAACAATGGCTGTCTACAGTCTTTGTGTTTTTGCACCAGCTGTCATTGGTGTAGATGCATAAACCCCCTCCTTTGATCTTACCGGAGTGGCCATTCCTGTTGTGACGGTGGACCGTGCGGCCTGCTAGCTCAATAGTCGAGTCCAGAATTGATGGCTGCAGCCAAGTCTCTGTGAGTTATAATATTATGCTGCTGTTCCGTACACATTTGTTGACTGCAATTTGTAATCTCAGTTCGTCGATTTTGTTGGTTATAGAAACTATGGAAACAAACTCAGAAGGTCCTGACGACTGTAGGTGGACTCTACTTGATGTATAATAATAAAAAACACACACATCCACACAGATACACTTAGAAAAAGTAAAAAACAAAACACTGAACATGAGGAGCAGTGAGCCGCTGCGTCTGTGCGCGCTGCCATCTTGAAAGTAACAACAGTGATGAATAAAAGTAACACAATAAAACATTTCAATGCAACAGAGAGACATACTTTTTTCCCCTAACAACAGCT
This sequence comes from Mchenga conophoros, assembly GCF_057382185.1. NCBI lineage: Eukaryota > Metazoa > Chordata > Actinopteri > Cichliformes > Cichlidae > Mchenga > Mchenga conophoros. The sequence goes on from NC_140543.1 coordinate 34,404,856, forward strand.
AATAAGTTCTCAACTAACACTTAACAACGGGAGTGTGCGTTTAGCTAGTACCCGCTAGCTACTTGCATAGTACCGTCACCATTAGCGTTTGTTTTTTGAAGCGAACAACGTCAACATTTCAGGATGCCGATCAGCGGCTATAACAGTTTGGTTACTCACCAGTGCAAAGCACTTCGTATTCATAAAACTAGTTTCGGCTATCCAAATCTGGCGGCTAATCAAGCAGACACCAACAGCTTCGCTGTTTCAACAGCTACCACGTTTTCCCCACAGGTACAGCTATGGCGCGTGTGGTCTAGGCAGCCTTAGCAGCGCAACCAAACATGAAAGCACAAGGCGGGACAAACAATCCCATTGGTTGGACCGCATTTGTATCCAGGTCAAAAAATAACCTTTGAGAAACAAAAATAAATAAATAACACAAATAATGCAATTCCGTACAAAATAATTTGGATTTTTTTTCTTTAGAGTCTCTCTCCAATTATGAGTGTTTTCAACTGAACAGAATAAAACACCTTTAATAATAATTACAATAAACAGTCTCTAATTGCATCTGTTTGCCACTGGGCTACACCTGCGCAGTATCTTAGCTGTTCCTAGGACTGCGCTCTTCTGGACAGAGATCTCCGATGTTGTTCCTGGAATTTGCCGGAGCCACTCGCCTAGTTTGGGAGTCACCACACCTAGTGCTCAGATTACCACTGGGACCACCGTTACCTTCACCCTCCACATTTTCTCAAGCTCTTCTCTGAGCCCTTGGTATTTCTCGAGCTTCTCGTGTTCCTTTTTCCTGATGTTGCTGTCATTCGGAACTGCTTCATCGATCACTACAGCCGTTTTCCTTTGTTTGTCTACCACCACTATGTCCGGTTGGTTAGCCATCAACATTTTGTCCTTCTGTATCTGGAAGTCCCACAGGATCTTAGCTCGGTCATTCTCCATCACCCTTGGGGGCGTCTCCAGTTTTGACCTCGGGACTTCCAGGTTATACTCGGCACAGATGTTCCTGTACACTATGCCGGCTACTTGGTTATGATGTTTCATGTATGCCCTGCCTGCTAGCATCTTGCACTCTGCTGTTATGTGCTGGATTGTCTCTGGGGCATCTTTACACAGCCTGTACCTGGGGTCTTGCCTGGTGTGATAGACCCAGGCCTCTATGGATCTTGTGCTCAGAGCTTGCTCCTGTGCTACCATGCATTAGTGCCTCTGTGCTGTCTTTCAGTCCAGCCACTGGTAGGATTTATGAATATCAGCCACCTGCCGGTGGTACATACCGTGCAGGGGCCTGTCCTTCCATGATAGTGCCTCCTCTTCCTCCTCATTCTTGGGTTTCTGCTGCCTGAGGTATTCACTGAGCACTTTATAATATATAAAAAGAACATTTTATATTAAATGTTAGATTTAAAAACAAGCAAACAAAATATTGTGTAGAAATATAATTTGCTTTTTTCTTTTAACAACAGGACCCAGATTCCATATTATTATTGACAGCTACATCCACCCTGGGGGAAAGTGAGTGAGACCATCAGGATAAAGCTGGGTCTGGATTCTTCGGTCCAGTGATTTTTAGAAACTTCTCCCTTTCTTACATCAAAGCTGTCCTGTGTTAGATGTTTTGTTGCAAACGCTGTCAAACCTAAAATGAGGATGTGGGCCCAGCTAGTGAATATGCCAATTGTCATGACCATTGATCAACAACCACTGATCACAGATCATTTGCCATGAGTACCATTCACAGCGAGAGAGAGAATGGCTGCAATCACAGTATGGTGGTGACAGATGTATCCTTAGGCCCCCTCCTTGATTCAGAGATGGTCTTTCCCTTTTCATGTAAATGGCCTCCTTTTCACTTAGGCAGCGGTTGTTCTTCTCTTCTGGATCAGCTGGAGCTTTCTTTAGGCGCCTTCGCAGCTTTGACAAATGTCCAGCTGGGATAAACACATTTACTCCGGGCCTTCTTGGTGTGATGTTCTTCTGCTTCTCTGGCCGCTGTGTCTGTGGGGATGGTGTTCACTCTATGTTGTAATGTCCTGATGACACCCAGTTTATATGGATCCATATGCGTAGGTAGGTTTATGGTACACATCAGCTTTTAGATGTCCCCCATTACTGATGGAAATCTCTCAGTCTAAGATAGCTAACCTGCCACTTTTCATATCCTTCCTGGTGAATTTGATGTGTTGGTTCACTGAGTTAATGGGATCTATGAATTGTGGTACGTCCTGAGATGTGATTTTCAACCAGGTGTCATCCACATACCTGAGTCAATGACTTGGTGATGTTTCAGGGTAGGATAGCAAAGCTCTCTTTTCCACTTCTTCCATGTACAAGTTGGCCACGATGGGTGAAACTGGGGAGCCCATGGCACACCCATGTTTCTGCCTGTAGTACTGACCCTTGTATGTGAAATAGGTGGAAATAAGACACAGTTCCAAAAGCAAACACTTGGTCGATGCTGAGAGTGGTCCTGTCACTTCAGTGACTGGAATACAAGTGAAGAACAAACCGTGCACCTACCCTTGTGTGCCGGAAGGATGATATTGTAGTTGTCATTACTTAGTGATGTGAGTGAAATTACTAAGTGTGAAATTGAACAATGACCCCGAAAAAATTCAAAGAGTAATTCTTACAGTATAAAACCAAAGAAACTGTATAGATGATGCTATATGCACACTTAATAGCATCTTCCACATTATCAGTGAATCTTTTCAATGTATGTACACTCCTTTAGGGTGTGAATAAAATGTAATCCTTGATAAACCCTTTGCACAATTAATACTTGCTCTATTGTGAAGTGACCTTGTTAAGTGCATCTATTTACCTTTCTCTATCTAATCACCCAATCACACGGTAACAACTCAATGTATGTAGGCATGTAGAGGTGTTCAGGAAAACCTGCAGAAGTTCAAAGCTACATTAAAATTGAAAGTTTATGAGGAAAATGACAGAAGATAGGTGTTGAAGATATGATTCATGCTTCTTTTACAGTCAGCTGGTTGTTTCCGTCCCCACCTCTTTCACACATCCCACTGCTGAGCTGTTCCTTTCTGTCTGTCTATTGTAGGTTTCATAGGCAGGCACTAACCCAGGATTTAATTTCAGAAGAAAAAAGGGTAGCTTTACAGCTCTGTGCAGAAGGAAAGCAGGTAGTGAGATAAAGAGAGAAATTCAGGGAGAAACAGGGTAGGCCCACGCTCTTCTCTTCTCAACCTTGCTCTAAAGGGTGAATTGAATCATAACAGTAAGTGGGCGAAAAGAAAGAGAAAAAAATCCTTTCCACGCAGATTCTGACGTACATCTCTAGCTGACTGGGGGTCATCTGATGATGTGATGAAGTAGGATAATGGCAGTATAGGAAAGAGAGAAAGTGATGGAGAGGGAGTTGTTGATAGCTTCCAACAGCTCTGGGTGTCTCCCTCTCTCTCTCTCTATTGGATTTTAATGGCTGTCTCTTTGTAAAATCTGTCCAGCTGGGGGAAATTGTCGTGACTTTCTTCCAGAAGCTGACTTAAACATACATCATATGTCATACATATTAGACATACGTATGACTTAGAAATTAACTGTTTAAAGCAAATGTCTACACTGAGTGTTGGCAATAAAGACTCTACTCTGGTAAAGAACTGTGGAACATATTCAGGGCAATAACAGTAGTTCTTATAGATTAAAACCCCCCCAAAACAAAAACAGAGAGTAAATGAACACTGATGTGTTAGCTGACATTTTATTTTAGCTGTGCAAAGCAGCAAGTGCATTTTCATAGTAAACCAACAGAATGTTTTTTTTTATTAATAATGCTGTTATTGCTACGTGAAGGCTTTGTGTTATGTGTTTTTGCCTTTTATACCACTTAGCTACCACAATTAGTCAACTATTTTGACCAATTTTTTTTTTAAATAAAGATTGTAAAGTATTTCATTTGGACTTTAATAACACAATAATCAGCACATTATGTCAAACAAAGATGCACAGATGGATTAAACAGTGTAATATATATGGTGTTGCATTGACAATGCACAATGATTTGGTCCTCAGAACATCAACTTGGGGCAACCGGGCATACTGTTGTGATTCTGTGTACATTATTAGAGGAGGAGGAAGGCTATAGAGTGAGCATGTGTGTGAGCTCCTCACATTTCTTTTGAATACAGCAACAAGAGAAATAAACAAGAATAACAAGACAAAACTGGTTATTTAGATCCCCACACTCAAAAAAAATAACAATTTGAATGAACATAAACAAAAATCATGGAAAGGATTTCCACGTGATTAAATTGCATTTCTGAATTTCATGCAGCTCTAACATGATATAATTACGTTCACCTTAGAAACAAGAAATTTTTCTGTTCCAATTACAAGTTAGACTCTTGTAAATGTAACAACCACCCAATTTACTTATTTTTTTAATGCATAAGCTATACTGTGACAGTACGGTTACTTCTTTGGTGGTTTCATATATAGCCAGGGGTTTCAGACTTTGGATGAATTGGCATGAAGTTTTTGTCCACTTCAGTACTTCAGAAGCAACAGCATTTCTTTTACTTATCCTTACTTGCTACTACAGATGTGGCTTGTGCAGGTATAAGTAACCAAACAGTGAATAGCTAGAGGTGGGACAGCAAACCTTACTGGCCTTAAAAGGCCTGGTGCTGATTTGAGATGTGGTGCTTCCATTTAGATGGTTTTGCTGTGAACAGACATCATGAAGTCAAAGAAGCTCTCCATGTAGGTGAAACAAGCCGTCCTTAAGCCATCTGAGAAACTGCAATACCGCTCCAATATTAGGAGTGACAAAATCTATAGTTTGGTACATCCTGAGAAAGAAAGCAAGCAATGTTAAACTCAGCAATGCAAAAAGACCTGAATGTCCACGGAAGATAACAGTGCCATTGAGAGCATCCTCACTGGATGCATCACCACCTGGTATGGCAACAGCACCGCCTACAACTGCAAAGCCCTCCAGCGAGTAGTGCGGTGCTCTGAACGGATAATTGGAGGTGAGCTTCCCTCCCTCCAAGACATCTACAGGAAGCGCTGCCTGAGGAAAGCGGGGAGGATCATCAAGGACTCCAGTCACCCCAGCCATAAACTGTTCAGACTGCTTCCATCAGGAAGGAGGTTCTGCAGCATCCGGTCCCGTACCAGCAGACTGAGAGACAGCTTCTTCCATCAGGCCATCAGACTGCTGAACACTTCATAGACACCTCAGCTTCACTACTGGAACTTTAACATTATGCACTCCACACTGTATATAAATGCCACTTGTTTTGCACATATTCAACTCTGTATATTTTATTTTATTTATTTTATATATTCTATTTATTGTTTACTCTATTTAATTTGTAAAATATGTGTACACACACACACACACACACACACACACACACACACACACACACGTAGAAAAATATTTAGTATACACATCCAGAAATGCATACACTATTATATATTGTACATATATTTATTAGTTTCAGATGTAGCCATTCTTGTATTTTGCTTGTTTACATTATTGTATTTTGCACAACTCTGTTGCTTGTGAAGCTCGCACACAAGAATTTCACTCACATGTGCTGTACCAATGTACCTGCACATGTGATGTGACAATAAAAGTGATTTGATTTGATTTGATTTGGTGGATGATCAAAACAGAATCGAAGAATAAAATAGAATAGCCCTTTATTTTTATTTTTTAGCCAGAATTCAGTTACACTCCTAGACAAAGAGGTTGTAGTAAAGCTCTGATTGTCGCTCCTTTGTTTTGTTTGCAAGGGATATGGTGTTGATGATAGATGGAAGCGGGTTCTTGTTTTCGCAGCTGGAAGCGATAGTCAGTCCTGCATTTTATTTTTTCTCCCTGCACCGTCTGCGTCACTTGCTGTTCCAGACAATTACCCATGGTGCACCCAGTGGTCTCGCAATCTTGGGTGGGATACTGTTGATCCAACTTGAAGTAAAGTCCGGGTTCAGGCTAAGGCTGATGTTTATCAGTTTCTGATGATCAGTGCACTTCAGGAAGATCAAGCGGTGCGGGTTCGTAGCTTAGAAAAAGTCGCACTAAAACATTTGACAGATTTTCGAGCGCCGTGTACATAAAATCGTTTCGAGGTCAGTAAACACAACCAGAGTTCATACATAAGTCACACGGGATTATAAGGGGATCTGTCGACTTTCAGAAAAATCAAAGGATTGATTTTAAGTGCGCCGTATTTTCCAAAAAACATGGTAATAACGACGGCCTGCTAGCATGCGCTACCAAAAATAGTGCTTTGTTGTGTATCTGACGGACGAAAGCTAAACCAGTTCCACACCACTGAAGTTGCAGCATTTTTACAAACCAGTTCTGGTTCATCTGTTTCATTCAACGATCCGCTTTCGCCCTTCTTATTCTCCGTCGCCGCCATGCATTTTCCGCCATGTGCGTATGAAAACAAAGGCACTGCGCATGTGCATTTTACCCAAATTCTATTGCGATATTTCATTTTCTTATTATTGCCCAACATTATACCGGTATTACTGTGAATGGTATGATATAGCCCAGCCCTAATGGTGATGAGAAACTGCTTCACAACATCCAACAAAGTGAATATAGTGGATATCCAAGTCTACCATAAAAAGAAGACTGCAGGAAAGGAAATACAAAAGGTTCACTGAAAGTTGCAAGCCACTCATAAGCCTAAAACATAGATAGAATAGACTGCACTTCCAAAAAAAGCTGAAACAATGAAACAGCTCTTCAGTGTCATTTTTATTCATTGTGGCAATGTACAGAACTAAATCCCTCCAGCCCATGGAGGAATACATTAGCTACATATTAAGACTTTGTCAGATATTTTCTCTGCTGGTCACATATTGCATACCTCAGCCCTGACGTGGGTCACGAAGAGTTAGAAGTCCCTGGGCTTTTTGCGTGAGAACCTGTATTCAGGGACAAATACTAAGGTCAGAGAGCCATCGGATCTCATTTTAGGGTGAGTATAGGGTCATTTGATCCTTACAACCATTGCAAGAGCTTGGTCCATGGCAATAAGTTGGACTTATTCCCGGTGGGTGTTGGACTCCACCAGAGATGGACTTTGTCACCGATTGTGTTCATGATTGTGCTCATGGGGCAGGGATAGCTCAGTAGGTAAAGTGGTCGCCCCATGATCGGAAGGTCGGCGGTTCGAATCCACTTAACGGCTACCCTGAGGTACCCCTGAGCAAGGTACCGTCCCTACACACTGCTCCCCGGGCGCCTGCTTAGTGGGCTGCCCACTGCTTCACTGAGTGAATGGGTCAAATGCAGAGAAAAACAAGTAATTTCCCCATGGGGATCAATAAACTATCCATTATTATTATTATTATTTTTATGGACAGAATTTCTAGGCATAGCCAAGTGGCAGAAAGTGTCTATTTGATCTCAGAAACTTGTCACAACTCAAAGCACCTCCAAGTTCAAGGCCATGGTCCTCAGCTGGAAAAGGGTGGAGTGCTTGCTCCTGGGAGAGGTGTTCCTGGCAGGTCCCACAAGGAGGAGACCCCTGGGGCAGACTCAGGACACACTGAAAGGTTATATCTTTTGACTTGCCTGGGAACACCTTGGTGTTCCCCTGGAAAAGCCGGAGGAGGTAGCTGGGGAGAGGGAGGCCTGGGTGTCCTTGTTTCTCTATCCAAATTTGAACTTCCTACAATTATTCAGCTATCTTCCATAATTACTAAGTTAAAGTCATCATCATGTCTTTTGGATAAAAGAACAAGCTGATGCTATGGTGCTCTGAAATTTATTCCACTGCTTCATCCAAAGCAACAAGACAGACAAAGTTTTTATATGATTTAGCATTATAGAAATGAATTCTAAAATGCTAAACGCCTATATACATTTGAATTATTATTGCAAAGTTTGCATTGCATGACTAAGTGTAATTGATTCATACTTTATGCATATTGTGGTCCCTGTATATTGCGTCTTGTATAAGGATTGTACACCAGCCCATTGTCAAAGGGAAAACTACAGAATCCTGATTATAGTTAGCTGGTTTTATCTTTATCTATATTAAAGGAAATTGAAACCTGAACAGTCCAAGCTATATCTAACAGTGAAAGCACCAAGCAACCGTGGGTTCTCCCTGGAAATGCCTCATATTAGACTGCATTCCTTATGTGAAGCATTTGTAATGCAGTCATAAAGTTATGCACAGATCATGGTCAGACCTTCTGAGAGATGGAGTAATATAAATATCTGAGATCAGCTGAAGTGGACTCACTGCTCTACATCTAGTTACAGCTTGCCACTTCCACTGGAGAGTAGTCATGGAGGCAGGTTAAATGAATAAAGGCAAACCTGTAATCACTGATAAAAAATAAAGATAAAAAAAGAGTAGAAGAAACACACAACCTCCTAAGTAAAACAAAACAGGAAGACAGACCAGAAGTAGAAAGACCAATAGAAGAACAATATGGCCAAATTTACTAACAACATCAAACCCTATTTTGGTGTTTAAAAGGCCAATTTTGCCCACAGTAAACAGTGTCTGAAATGAATGGACAATGGAGTTGCGGTGGAGGTGTGTTCTGAGGGGAGGTGCAGCGGGCTTGAGGGACAGTGCCAGGGAGGCTGTTAGGGCAGCTGACAGCACTTAAGTAATTGCGGTCATGCTACTTCAGTGACGCCGAAGAGGAGAGGGAAGTGTAGGATGTGACAGCTCGAAAGCTGCGGCAAAGCACAACACACAATAAAAGAGTTCTCACAGCTGCTGTGTGTGTTCTGGGTCCTAACTGTTCACAGTGGTGCCGCAAGATGTCTGATCCACAGACTGTGCAGCCAGTGCATGCCCTGGCTCAGTTGTTGGCAGAGCTGGGGGCTATGCACCGGGAGCAGGGAGCGGCCCAGTGCAAGCAGCTAGAGGTGCTGCATGACTAGGCTGAGCGGCAGACACAAGTGTTCGAAAACCTGGTCGCTCTGGTGCCTCTTCTCCGCTGTTTTCGCACAGGATGACCAAAGGGGGGTGATCCACAATCCTTTCTGGAGGTTCTCAAGGTCACAACTGCAATCACCCTGTCGTCGATGTTGAGGTGTGACTTAAATGGTGTTTGCAAGGCTATCCCAGACCAGGCGGGTCTGTTCCTGGAGGTCCAGCAGCGCCGGGGGGGGGGGGGGGGGGGGTTATATGGTGGTGCAAAACCGACCCTTTGCTTATCCCCAATTGCTGTGGGATGGAGTGATTGCAGCCTGGCCTTTCACCGGGAGAAGCACAGCTGCTCGACCTGATCATGCTGGAGCACTTTATAGATGGGGGTGGGGTGGGAGGCAACGCCAAATTCTGGCCCAGAGGAAAAGGCTTCCCAGCAGTCTCCCAACACCTCCGGCCACTGAGGAGTGCCTGCGATGTAATACTAATCCATTCCTCTCTGCTGCCTCTCCTCAGGTCCCGGCGGCTTCGGGCATTGCACCTGACTCACTGATGGTTGTACAGATGTCAGGGCATGAGTGTTGATGGTACGGGACACCTCCTCCATGAGTGTCTGTTACTGGAGGTGGGTCAGGTGTTCTGCGTCGCCGGGCCCCCAATACCTTCCCTCAGTCCAAAAGGGATGGCTTTGTTCTGTTCAGGTGCCTGGGGGGGTACACGTCAGGCTATGGTGGACTTGGGCTGTATGCAGACCCTGGTCCACCAAACTAGTGCAGAGTTACTCACCAACTAACAAGGACCCTTTGTGGTCACACGGCGAGTGGGTAATGTTGAGTATGAAGTGGTGCAGTCAGACAGGGGAGGAGCCACAAAGGGGGTATCAGCTTAACCTCCTAAAAAGCGTGGAGAGATGGTGATGCCAAATTCCACCATTCCCACCTCTACCACCATCTTACATAGGCCCAGAGAGCAGATTTTCTATGGTTTGTGACATGCCATTATTTCTTGTAGTTTGTCAGGATTTTTAATATATTTGGAATGAAAGGGGGAAGGTTTATCACAACAAGTGGTAGATGTCTCAAAGTTGTGAGCACAGTGTTAGGCTCACTCCTGTAATACTACACTGAGTCTTCAATCTGCAGAACTGAACTGAACTGAACCTGGAGTGTCAGAGTGAAGGAGGAAAATCCTGACATAGGCATCCAGACACAAGTATGTGTCTTGCTTTAGAAGCAGCCAAATTAGTTTTTACAATGCGCGATGGGTTTGCAGTGTCACACAACTATTAATGGGATTGTGTTAGAGTAATGTCTAAATTACACAATTTGTATTACTGATATTAACTAGTACCTATAGGCTCTCGTATGCACCTGTATATCCGTGAAATCCTCAGGTAGAGGTTTTTAGTCTGTTCCAGGGGTCCACCTGAAAACTAAAAGGGACAGAGCCCCGAGGCTCTGGAACGACCTGCCCAAGGAAATCAGGTCGGTGGAGTCAGTGACTTTCTCCAAGTCATATCTTAAAGCACACTTTCATGATAACAAAGATTTTGATTTGCTTTGAATTGTCTTTTTATTTCCTGTATTTGATACTTTTGCTTTTTTAAGCAGTTTGTACTGTGCTTTCTATATAGAAAGAAACACGTAAACATACAGAAAACTGATTTAGTGACTTGGTAGGCAGAGATTAGGATCTCTATTCAGTTCAGTTCAATTAATTTTTATTTATATATTTTACCAAATAGTCACCTTGAGACACTTTACATTGTGAGGTAAAGAGCTTACAATAATACAGTCTGACACGTCACACAAAAAGAATAAGTGTATAAGTGTACATAGTGTGCATAATTTGTTTGTCATAATCAAGTTACACTGAGCAAAGATGGAAAGAGAAAGTAAAGGGGATTCGCTCTCTTGGCACCAAGAGTTAGTGCTGTGTCATAAAAACTTTGGCTTGGATACTTAGCTGTAGAAGATTTTATCAGTGTTATTGTAGGGTCTTTACCTTATAATATGAAGCGCATTGAGGGCACTTTTGTTGTGATTAATAAATATTAATATAGATCAAATGAAATGCCTTGAATATCCCATTCTTTTGAAAGCTTTCACTCATGAACCTCTTCACCCATTAAAATATAAAACATTAAAGTGAAAAATAGATGGATACATTTTATACTGTAATCACCATAAATGAACAGTGAACAGTTCTTCATTCATCCATTTCAATCTAATAAATAGATACAATATACAGAAAAAAAATATTCTTGTGTATTAATTTCCACATGTGGATGTTATTTCTGAGACTGGTGGAAAATGGAAAATGTTCAGACTTCTATTTGAATTGTGAGAATGACTTACAGTTTTCGAGTACTTACACAAGTGGAGGAGTTCAAGTATCTCGGGGTGTTGTTCACTAGTGACGTTAGAAGGGAGCAGGAGATCAACAGACAGATTGGTGCTGTGGCTGCAGTGATGTAGACACTGCACCGGCCTGTTGTAAAAGCGAAACATCTCAACTTACCGGTCGAGCTACATCCCTACCCTCACCTATGGTCACGAGCTATGGGTAGTGACCGAAAAAACTATGAATTATTATATAATTGTAACCCACATAATAGCAACTATAATCCACATAATTCCCTTAGGGTTTAATAAAGTATGATGATTCTGAAGAAAGAGATTGCGGCTACAAGCGGCATTTTTAAGTTACTCTTTGTTATAAATTCAACATCACCTCACAAAGTTGGCAGATGCCTTAACACCAATTTTAATAACATACTCTGAAATGCATACTTTAAAAAACTGGATTGTAACAGTAATTTAAGAATCAGACAAATCTTTTGTGGTATTCAATAAGAACGTTTTAGAGACAGGTAGAGATGAGGGGGGCTGCTTGTCAACAGATGTGTAAAAATCACAGGCATATTGAGGATATTTGGGCCAGGATTTGGAAGTCACTGCCCTTTTGTGGGGATCGGAGAGCTGTTTGAATGGTCACCTAATGTGTGACAAAAGAATCTCCTGTGATGCTAATAACAGTCTGTGCACTCTTACCTTTGGTCTTAAAATTACTGCAGCGATTTACCAGAGATGTCCAGAGGGCAGAGTAAAAAAAAAAAAATACAGGTGTGTAAACATACACGGCAGACCCAGTGGCATTTTAATGCTTTTTATTAAAGCTTTGACGGTTGCTGTCCACAATACACAGAGCTGCAGCTCTCCCGCTGCCCGCTCAACACTATCACAACAACACAACCACAGGACCCAGTACAATATTTAATTCGGTGGGGCGTGATTGCGGATGCCGTGCAGGTGCGTCCACCTCCTCTGCACGGCACCGCAGGCCACGCCCCGCTACATACCCCCATCGCCCGACTGAGGCCGGGGAACCATCCGGCCGAACGTACTCCCCCCACCGCGAGCGGGAGAGGGGATCCGCTCGAACCATCGGCGCCCCCGGGCCCTGGCCAAGCGACGGGGAGTTGTGAGTTCAAGTGGCTGCCCGCGAACCCAGCAGCTTCGGCGAAGCTGGTCCAGAGGTCAGCCACGTGGCAGGTGGATGCGGCGCGGTCGGTACGGTCGTGCGCCCCGGCTCGCAGGCAGCTGGGCAGATGTCCGGCAGGCACCGGCCTCTGGTGGAGGTGAGGCCGCTCTGCTCACCCTACTAACCTCGGGCTTCGGTGGCGCGGACTCCCTTAGCACGGGCACCACCGACTTATCCCGCGGCTTCTCCGCCCCTCCCGGTGGGAGCAGCTCACGTTCCCCTCGCTGCGCCTCCGCCGCTGCCCCTACCGGCTGGAGCGGCTCCTCGGGCGCCGCCATCGCCGCTGCCCCTACCGGCTGGAGCGGCTCCTCGGGCGCCGCCATCGCCGCTGCCCCTACCGGCTGGAGCGGCTCCTCGGGCGCCGCCATCGCCGCTGCCCCTACCGGCTGGAGCGGCTCCTCGGGCGCCGCCATCGCCGCTGCCCCTACCGGCTGGAGCGGCTCCTCGGGCGCCGCCTCCACCGCTGCCGGCTCCGCCGCCTTCTTCCGGGGCGCAGGAACGGGCACCGGGCCCTGCAGAGCCCCAGCGGCTCCTACGCGAGGTGTGGGGACAGGCGCTGTGGCAGGCTGCGTGCTAGCTGGTCGCAACCTGGGGGCCGGCACTGGCGCCTGCACGGACTGGATCTCCTCCACTCCAGCGCCATTGGGGAGCGCCGGTGGGGGTGGTGGTGGTGTCGGGCAGGACCGGATCAGCGCCGCCAGATTCTCCATTCTCTGCAGATGGCGTTCAGTCTGGTCCTGCAGCTCTTCCCGCCTGCGGCGCCACACCGCCGCCTGCTCCTGCTGCGTGGCCGCCAGCTCGGCCACCATTCTCGCCAGCTCCTCCCTCTGCTGGCCCACTCCTGGATCTGCCGTGCCTCCCGTCCTGGGTTTCGGCACCACTGTAAACATACACGGCAGACCCAGTGGCATTTTGATGCTTTTTATTAAAGCTTTGACGGCTGCTGTCCACAATACTCACAGAGCTGCAGCTCTCCCGCTGCCCGCTCAACACTATCACAACAACACAACCACAGGACCCAGTACAATATTTAATTCGGCGGGGCGTGATTGCGGATGCCGTGCAGGTGCGTCCGCCTCCTCTGCACGGCACCGCAGGCCACGCCCCGCCACAAGGTGATTCACAGCAGGCAATTTACTGCATTTTAAAATTATGCAATATATAAATTACTGGTAAAACTACTGTTAAGACATTTAATTTTAAGATAGCTACATAATATATTTAATAAATTGTGTTATTAAAGAGTTTACTGTTTGCAGAGTCATTTATTAATAACTATTAATTCTCTTTCCTGTCAGCACATAGAGTTGTTGTACTTACACCTATCTAAATAACTAAATAGATACTGTAGATTGGACATTTGTGGGACATGTACGAGTTGGAATGTCCATATATGTCCCTTTTTAAAGCGCAGAATTTTTTCCAGAGTGCTGAAACAAATCACAAAAGTGATATTCTAAGATTAGCAGCAGACAACCTAAATAAGCAGACATAACTGATGTTGCCAATAATGGTGAGGGTTACCAATAGGGTCACTGACCTTGTTAATCACCTGAAATGTTTAAAATAAAGTTTCACATATTTCTGTAAAAAATACACAAACATTGTTGCATAATTGGAGAGCATTTCAATTTCAGTTTTTGCATTTTGTATAAGAATACTGGCAGTGCAGTTATAATAACCACATTCTGTAGGTGAGAGTAACTTCCAGTGTTTTTGCTTTCTTTTCTGTTTGTCCATTTGTACACCATAGACGAGTTTTATTAAGCAGTGAAATTGATGCTACAAAATGAGTGTAAAGTTGATCTACTAATAATAATGTTTTTATGCTTTCATGTTCAGGAACACAAGTCAGCAATAATCACAGTGTGCAAGCATCACTTTCTGTCTTCTGTCTTGCTTATTAAATGTGCACAACATCCAGTTTATTTGCTGCAGGCAAATATCTAAATCACTATTATATAGAAAGGCACAACACTATGATTCTGTTATAATTATAGAATCCCTGAACAAAGGTCTGCCTGTAAATGAATGCGCATTCACACCGTTCCCAATGGTGAATACACAAGACATCCATCCATCCATCTTAATCCGCTTATCCAGGGCAGGGTTGTGGGGGCAGCAGCCTAAACAGAGAATCCCAGACCTCCCTCTCCCCAGCCACCTCCTCCAGCTTGTCTGGGGGAACACCAAGGCGTTCCCAGGCCAGAGAGATATAATCTTTCCAGCATGTCCTGGTTCTGCCCCGGGGCCTCCCCCCGGTGGGACATACTCAGAACACCTCACCCAGGAGGCTCCCAGGAGGCATCCTTGTCAAGGCAAGGCAAGGCAAGGCAAGTTTATTTGTATAGCACAATTCAACAACAAGGTGATTCAAAGTGCTTTACAGAGACATTAGAAACAAGAACAAATAAAAAGCATGATTTAAAATTGATTAAAACAAGCAAATAAACTAACTAACTAATTAACAAACAAACAAACAAACAACAGTATATAAAATCAGTAGTTAAATGTAAGTTTTGAAATTTAAGCTTAAAGTGTGGATTTGGTGCTTTATTCAAATGCAGCTGAGAACAGGTTCAACCTGGATTTAAATAAACTGAGTGTTTCAGCTGATCTGAGGCTTTCTGGGAGTTTGTTCCAGATATAAGGAGCATAAAAGCTGAATGCAGCTTCTCCGTGTCTGGTTCTGACTCTGGGAACTGATAAAAGACCGGATCCAGATGACCTGAGGGATCTGGAAGGTTCATACTGGGTCAGGAGGTCACTGATGTATTTTGGTCCTAAACCATTCAGAGCTTTATAGGCCAGCATCAGAACTTTAAAGTCTATCCTCTGACGGACAGGCAGCCAGTGTAAAGACCTCAGAGCTGGACTGATGTGGTCCACTTTTTTGGTCTTAGTGAGGACTCGAGCAGCAGAGTTCTGAATGAGCTGTAGTTGTCTGACTGATTTTTTAGGTAGACCTGTAAAGATGCTGTTACAGTAATCAAGCCTACTAAAGATGAATGCATGGACTAGTTTTTCCAGGTCCTGTTGAGACATCAGATCTTTTATCCTTGATATATTCTTGAGGTGATAGTAAGCTGACTTTGTTATTGTCTTAATGTGTTTTTCTAAGTTTAGGTCTGCATCCATCACTACACCCACATTTCTCGCCTGGTTTGTGGTTTTTAGATGTATAGATTGAAGTTCTCTGGTGACCTGTAATCGTTTTTCTTTGGCACCAAAGACTATTACCTCAGTTTTGTTTTTGTTTAGCTGGAGAAAATTGTGGCACAACCAGTCATTAATTTCCTCAATGCATTTACCAAGAGCCTGTACAGGGCCTCGGTCTCCTGGTGACATTGTGATATATATTTGTGTGTCATCTGCATAGCTGTGATAGTTTATTTTGTTGTTGTTTATAATCTGTGCCAGTGGGAGCATGTAGATGTTAAACAGAAGGGGTCCCAAGATGGAACCTTGGGGAACTCCACATGTGATACTTGTCTGCTCAGATGTGAAGTTACCTATTGATACAAAGTATTTCCTGTTTTCTACGTATGTTTTGAACCAGTTTAGTACAGTTCCTGAAAGACCTGTCCAGTTCTCCAGTCGTTTGAGTAATATGTTGTGGTCAACTGTATCAAATGCTGCACTGAGATCCAGTAAAACTAGGACTGACATTTTTCCACTGTCTGTATTCAGACATATGTCATTAAACACTTTTGTCAGAGCGGTTTCAGTGCTGTGGTTCTGTCTAAAACCTGACTGGAAGGCATCGTAGTAGTTATTCTGTTTTAAGAAGTAACTGAGCTGTTGAGAAACTGCTTTTTCAATGATCTTACTTAAAAACGGGAGATTTGAGATCGGCCTGTAGTTGTTCATTTGTGTCTTGTCAAGATTGTCCTTTTTCAGTATAGGTTTGATTACAGCAGTTTTTAGTGATTCTGGAAACACACCTGATAATAAAGAAAAGTTGACGATCTGTAACAGGTCTGACTCTAAAGTCTTTGAGACCTTTTTGAAAAAACTTGTTGGCAGGACATCTAAACAGCAGGAGGAGGAGTTCAGTTGACCTAAGATGTCCTCCAGGTCTTTGCTGTTAATAGGTTGAAACTGTTTCATGGTGTTTAAACAGTTTTTTGGTGGACACAGTACATATCCTGGATCTGCTGTTGATGTACCAATTGCTTGTCTAATTTTTTGGATTTTTTCAGTGAAGAATTTGGCAAAGTCATTGCAGGCCATGGTCGAATGAAGTTCAGCTGCCACTGACACAGGAGGGTTTGTTAGCCTGTCAACTGTAGAAAATAAGACCCGAGCATTATGGCTGTTTTTAGTGATGATGTCAGAGAAGTAGGACCTCCTTGCATTCCTCAGTTGTAAATTATAATTGTGAAGTTTCTCTTTATAAATGTCATAATGAACCTGGAGGTTTGTTTTTCTCCATCTGCGCTCAGCTTTCCTACACTCTCTTTTTTCATTTTTCACCAGTGTGGAGTTTCTCCATGGAGACTTTTTCCTTCCAGAGATAACCTTCACCTTAATGGGAGCAATAGTGTCCATTACATTTAACATGTTAGCATTGAAGCTATTGACGAGCTCATTGACTGACCCTCTGGACAGATCAGGTGTTAATGGGAAGACCTGGTTAAAAATTGCACTACTGTGTTCAGTTATACACCGTTTTGTGATCACTGTTGTTGATATATTTGTGTGGGCTGAGATTTTACTTTCAAAGAAAACACAGTAATGATCAGACAGGCCCACATCAGACACAGTAACCTTTGAAATGCTCAGGCCTTTGGAGATCAGTAGGTCAAGAGTGTGTCCTCTATTATGTGTGGCCTCTGTTACATGCTGAGTCAGCCCAAAGTTGCCCAGAGTGTTACTCAGGTCTTTAGTCCCTTTGTCCTGAGGGTTGTCCACATGAATGTTAAAATCCCCAGCAATAATTACACAGTCAAAATCAACACAGATCACAGACAGCAGTTCACTGAGGTCATTAAAAAAGTCTGTGCAGTATTTGGGAGGCCTGTAAACATTAAGAAACACAACTTTGGATGGGGCCTTCAGCTGTAAAGCCACATATTCAAAAGACTGAAAACTTCCAGGAGATAGCGGCTTACATTGAAATGATTCATTAAATAAGACAGCAACCCCTCCTCCTCTCCTGCTCGCCCTGACCTCACTGATAAAACTGTAGTTAGGAGGGGTCGTCTCGATGAGAACAGCTCCACTGTTACTTTGGTCCAACCAAGTTTCAGTTAAAAACATAAAATCAAGGCTGTGCTCAGTGATTAAATCATTAATTAAAAATGTTTTCCCAGCTAGAGATCTAATGTTTAATAAAGCCAACTTAAGTGTTTTAGAGGTATTACTTGTCCCCTCGTGTTTGGGAGCAGTCTGTGGCACACAAGGTATGTTTACTATGTTTAAAGATCTTTTAGAGTGCAGCTCTCTGTGTTTTGACCAGGCCACATGTCTCCTGTCACCTAAAAGTACAGAAATTTTAAAACCTTCTAGTAAACAGGGTCCCAGCTTCTCCTGGGAAAAGTCATCACTGCCATAATCCTCACAGCCCGGACCCTTCACACATCACGCATCAGACTGCGGAGACAGAGCATGAAGAGGAACTAAGGGGGGCGAGGCTGGGCAATGTGACTTCGATTGCTCTGTTGAGGGTGGGGCTCGATGGCGAACCTTTGGCCGCTCTGGTGGGGGGTTTATGGGGGACAAAAAGGGATTGGGACGGGGGGTAGATCTGAGCCCAGCATTGACCCGCTCCATCATCTCCTCAGTGAATTTCAGGTGTGGGGAGGAGGGAGAAAGGGAGGGGGAGGAGGGTGATGGCCTGTCAGGGGTTTGGGGGACTGGGGAAGGTCGTGGTCCCTTGTCCTGGTCGTTGGTGTTGTTGAGAGAGTTGGAGGCAAATAGGGACCCCTCTTCTTGCCTTAGATGTCTCTCCTTTCTGAGGCTCTTCCTCAGATGCCATGGATGTCTCTCCTTTCTGAGGCTCTTCCCGGGTGGGGGCAAATGGAGCTCCTCCTCAAGGTTTCTGCTGGGCTTTGTCTGTTCTTGGAGTACTGTTTGTTCCTCTTTATGAGATAACTCCTCGTTTATCTCAGCCTTGGCACCAAGCACGGATGGATGACGTATGGAATAAAACAAGTTGGAGGTGAACAGTTTCACCCCTGACTTGTTAAAATTAAATCCATTTGCTTTGAACAGATGCCTGCGTTCCCAAAAAATATTAAAGTTGTCGATAAAGTGCACTGAGTGGTCAGTACATGCTGATATAAGCCATTTATTCAGTGTAAACAACCTGCTGAATCTCTCGTCTCCTCCTCTGACCGGCGGTACAGGTCCACTGATGAATACAGCTGCATTCAGAGAGTTTACAGTATTTAATAATCCAGTAAAGTCCCGTTTCAGAACCTCCGACTGTTGTTTGGACACATCGTTTGACCCTGTATGCAGAACAATGTTTGTCACAGTTGGATATTCATCTGCAATTTGAAGAATTCTCTCCTTCAGGTTGTTGACCATATCGTTAGGAAAGCAGAGGACTTTAGTGTTCTTACCGCACATCCTTTGTACATCCTTTACGGCAGAGTCACCCACAATCAGAGTTTCAGGCCTAGCCTTTAGCTTTCCCTGTGGCCTTTCACTTTTCAACAGATTTTCAGACCTTATTTCGCTGCTTTTAGATGGATGGTTGTCCGATATAGATCCAGGGTCCTTTGATAGTGGAGCAAATCTGTTCTGCAGTTTCACATTCAGTTGTTTTGGAGGTTTGTTGTTAACCTTCCTATTCACGGTTGTCCAGTCCTGTTTCCTCCCGTATACAGGGGTAGAAGAGCTTCTCTGTCTCGTAGGAAGTGAAGGCCAGTCGGTTTCAGAGATTTCAGCTCGCTGTGCCCTGCCTGTGATACGTCCTCCCCCTTCCAGGAGACATGATTTATGTCTTGGTTTTGCACCAAGACAGTCTAAGGGGGGATTATCACTTGAGGATTTATAATAATGCACAGAGTCAGAGTCAGATGCCCAAACCATCTCAACTAGCTCCTTTTGATATGAAGGAGCAGCGACTCTACTCTGAGCCCCTCCCGGATGGCTAAACTTCACACCCTATCTCTAAAGGAAAGGCCAGCCACCCTTTGGAGGAAGCCCAGTTCTGCCACTTGTATCCGAGATCTCGTTCTTTCAGTCACTACCCACAACTCGTGACCATAGGCGAGGGTAGGGAATAGAGATCTTTCTCTTTTACACTCAGCTCTTTCTTTACCACAACAGACCGGTGCAGCATCCACATCACTGCAGCCGCAGTACCAATCTGTCTGTTGATCTCCCTCTCCCTTCTCCCATCACTCGTGAACAAGACCCCGAGATACTTAAACTCCCCTACTTGGGGCAGGAACTCGCTCAAAAACCAGAGTGGGCACTCCACCCTTTTCCGGCGGAGGACCATGTCGTCAGATTTGGAGGTGCTGATTCTCATTCCCTCTGCTTCACACTCGGTTGCAAAACTGTTCCAGTGCGAGCTGGATACCATCACCTGATGAAGCCAACAGAACCACATCATCTGTGAAAAGCAGAGATGAGATGCAAAGACCACCCAAGTGAAAGCCTTCCGCCACTTGGCTATGCCTAGAAATTGTGTCCATAAAAATTATGAACAGAATTGGTGACAATGGGCATCCCTGGCGGAGCCCATCACCCACCAGGAACAAGTCCGACTTATTGCCGGCTCTGCGGACCAAGTTTTTGCGATGGTTGTATAAGGATTGAATGGCCCGTAGCATTGGGCCAAACACCCCATACTCCCGGAGCACCCCCCACAGGACACTCCGAGGGACATGGTCGAATGCCAAGTCCACAAACTCATGTAGACTGGCTGGGCAAACTCCCATGCACCCTCAAGTATTCTTGAGATGATAAGAAACTGGTCCAGTGTTCCATGACCAGGACGAAAACCGCATTGTTCCTCCTGTATCTGAGGCTAGCGGACGGACTCTCCTTTCAAGCATCCTGACATAGACTTTCCCAGGGAGGCTGAGGAGTGTGATCCCCCTATAGTGGGATCACACCCTTTGGTCCCCTTTCTTAAAGCTGGGAACCACCACCCGGGTTTACCAATCCAGAGGTACCTCCCGTGATCTCCACACAACATTGTAGAGGCGTGTCAACCAGGACAGCCCTACAACATCCAGAGCCTTCAGGAACTCAGGGCGGACCTCATCCACCCCAGGGGCTCTGCCACCAAGGAGTTGTTAAACTGCCTCAGTGACGTCATCCCCGGAGATTCATCTCCTTCATCCCCAGACTCTGCTTCCACCACGGAAGATGTGACAGTGGGATTAACGAGGTCCTTGAAGTATTCCTTCCACCGTATGGCAATTTTCTCAGTCGAAGTCAGCAGCACTCCACCGGCACCCACTTTCCCCCTCCTGAGTCACCTGATGGTTTGGCAGAATCTCTTCGAGGCGGTTTTTGCTTCAGCCGCTGCCCGTGCCATGTTCCACTTGGCCTGTCAGTACCTAACAGCTGCCTCCGAAGTCCCACAGGCTAACCAAGCCCAATAGGACTCCTTCATCAGCTTAGTGCCTCCCTTGACCTCTGGTGTTCATTGTTTGGTTCATGGGTTACGACCACGACAGGCACCAACCACCTTGCGGCCGCAACTCAGTGCAGCGGCTTCGGCAATGGAGGTGCTGAGCTTGATCCATTCGAACTCAATGCCCCCAATCTCCCTCCGAATGATGCTGAAGGACCAACACAAAGTGATGTACACATGAGAAGTGGAACAAAAATCATACATGATTCCAAACATTTTTTACAAATAAATAACTGAAAAGTGGGGTGTGCGTAATTATTCAGCCCCCTGAGTACTTTGTAGAACCACCTTTTCCTGCAAGGACTTCATGGTGTTGTTGCTCCCAATATTCTCTTAGACAACCTCTGAGGCCGTCACAGAGCAGCTGTATTTGTACTGACATTAGATTACACACAGGTGCACTCTATTTAGTCATTAGCACTCATCAGGCAACGTCTATGGGCAACTGACTGCACTCAGACCAAAGGGGGCTGAATAATTACACACACCCCACTTTGCAGTTATTTATTTGTAAAAAATGTTTGGAATCATGTATGATTTTTGTTCCACTTCTCACGTGTGCACCACTTTGTGTTGGTCTTTCATGTGGAATTCCAATAACATTGATTCATGTTTGTGGCTGTAATGTGACAAAATGTGGGAAAGTTCACTTTTGCAAGCCACTGTAGCATGACACAGTAGCTGCAGTTCTTTCAGCTGCGCATCCATAATGTGAATCTCCCAATCTACAATATCAGAGAGGTGCTCTGTTGGAATAAGATCAGGCGACTGTGGCGGCCACTTGAGTACAGTGAACTCATTGATATGTTAAAGAAACCACTTTCAGATCATTTGACCTTTGTCAAAATTACACTGTAGTCATAAAGAAATGGGCGTGGTCAGCAAAATACTAAGGTAGGCTCTGGTGTGTAAACAATGCTCAGTTGATACTAAGCCCTGTTTTGCTGGTACTAAGCGGCTTCTGGACCAACAAACTTACCGTGCTCAATGTCACATATATCACTTTTCTTTCCATTCTGATGCTCAGTTTCAACTTCAGCAGGTTGTCTAGAGTCTTTACGAACCTTTTTTTGTTTGTTTTGTTTTGTTTTAGATAAAAGGTTGTAGTGTTTGTATTTAAATTTAATTTGGTACATTACACAACTTCATGTGTCTCATATCTATGACAAAATATCTGTGCCCGGGTATCGACTAGAGATGGACCAATCCGATATTAGGTATCGGTATTGGTCCGATACTGACCTAAATTACTGGATCGGATATCGGAAAGATATAAAAAATGTAATCCGATCCATGAAATATCACGAAAGCACCTCACAAAACTTGCGACACGCGGTAACTCGCCTCATAACCTTAGCACAACCTTATCATCTCTGAGAAAGTTATCCCAGAGAGAAGTAAAGCAAGTGTGTAAGTTCATCTCTGAATGTTTGTAAAGCATTCAAGTGATTTATGGGGCGACTGCCTCTCTCTCTCTCTCTCTCTCCTGCTGCTACTTCAATCATGAAACTTCTTAATGATCAGCTGATCGGCTTTTTTGTGGCGAGTTCGTCTCTCTTCTTTGTTTTTGGCCCACTTTGCACCAGAAAGAGAAAACCAGCGGCTGAACAACAGCAGCACGTTTAAGCTTGATAATCTGTTGTTAGAATTTATTTAATATTACTTTTTACACCAGGATCTTTTTCTACGTAGCTGACGGCTGGTAACTGTGCAGGGGCGGATCTAGCAAAGTTTAGCCAGGGGGGACGATAGGGCATGAACAGGGAGAAGGGGGCACAAAGACATACTTTTCTTTCTTATTCTCATTTAAAATGTCTAGCTTTTAATAAATAATTATCTGACACCCAAAGTTTTAATTTGATGTAAAATGAATAGAAGTCCATTACTGTATATAGTAACTGTTAAGTCTAATATATATACCCTAGTAAGCTATAGTACTTTTTCCTTTGGGAAGGTACCATCTGTGCAGTCTGCAGTTCTGTTGAAGAAAGATGTTGAATCTATTTAATATTTCTTGAAAAATAATTGATTTCTGTGCAATAATTGATTCTCACACTGCATCAAATTAAGGTTGATTACGTCGATTAAGCATCATGAGGTGGAGCGTGAGGGGTGGTTCCCTATTTTTTTTTTTTTGTTGTTGCTGTTACCAACCTAACCCTATTAGTTAGGTTGCTTAATATTTACACTAAGTACTCTTTAAAATACCAGAATAGGGAGGATGGTGTAGGTTTAAGTTTATTAGATTGATCAGTATTGCTGAACTATGAAATATTTTTTTGCATACAGGTATAACAGAATAGCTTTAGTGTTGTTGTTTTTTTTTAAACTTGATTATGAACTTCAGCAAAATGCAGCAAGATATTAAAAAAAAAACAGTTTTATTGATTAAAAAAAACTATATCGGATTCATATTGGTATCGGCAGATATCCAAATTTATGATATCGGTATCGGACATAAAAAGTGGTATTGTGCCATCTCTGGTATCGACATATATGCCCATCAGACTACATTATCCTGTCATCCTCCACTTCTGGTATCCACCCTCAGAGGGTGACTCAAAGGCTTTTTATTTGCCAGCTTCCATTTAGCCTAAAATAACTTGATCTCAGCCCTATTTTCATTTCTCCTTCTGCCTACACACACAGCAAGAACCCAGCCTGGCTGGCACATATGGCTCTTTGAAAAATGCAGCAGGAGGTGACTGCTGGTGGGGGGATTCAACTGTCAGTCTATCATATTTTATATCTAAATATGATAGATTGACGGCTGAATCCACAGTTACCAGTTTTAATACAGCTATCTATCTATCTATCTATCTATCTATCTATCTATCTATCTATCTATCTATCTATCTATCTATCTATCTATCTATCTATCTATCTATCTATCTATCTATCAAAACACACATTATTATTAGAGTTCATATTTATTGTTTATTGTGGGTGTTTGGCTATCTGTTGGTTTTGATTATCGCGTTCCCACACTGGCAGTCTCAATATTAACATCATTACTCGCCCTCCTTCTTTGGTCATTAGTTTAAATTTGTGCTCTCCGTTACTGTCCCTTTCAGACTTTCTTTGGTGCTATCGTGCTCCAGTCAGTTGTCATTTTGTGTGCTAGCAGATGCAATGGTTAGTCACTATTTTAGCCAATTTAATTAAA
Source organism: Mchenga conophoros (assembly GCF_057382185.1). Lineage (NCBI taxonomy): Eukaryota > Metazoa > Chordata > Actinopteri > Cichliformes > Cichlidae > Mchenga > Mchenga conophoros. The sequence continues at coordinate 34,429,058 of NC_140543.1, forward strand.
TAGCGCTGATCAACTTAAATATGGCTGGTATATTGTTATGTCAAACTCTCTTCACTAAACCTGGGCTCTACATGAGCTCAATACTTGCATCCACTAGGCTTGAGCAGACGACAGCAACCCAACCGAAAACAAGAGCCAGTCAACATCACAATAGAAGACAACCAACAGTGAGTCTCCAGAATAAAGAACTGAACAGCAACAGGATCTGATGCTATCCACACCTACTGGTTGAAGAACTTAACGGCACTCGATGACAGGCTGGCAGCAAAAATAAGGGGGCTCCTAATAATAAAACAATAAATTGTGATCATGAAGGATTTCCATGAAGTTATGACACCATGGTTTAGTTACACAACATGGAAAGTCCTCTTAAGCATCATAGCAACCAAGTAGAGCAGGTATACGAGTCAATAGGTGAATGCAGCTCAGAAGGGCATTGGAAATAACACCAGAGGGCCAAAGAACCTGCTACTGGTTGATAGACCAGTACACCAGGATTCTAAAACCAGACAGCCTATGACTCAATGTCCCACACATGGAAGACTTGCTTGACACATTACAAGGCTAATAGTAAAGATTGCAAGTTATTTTCTTGTGGCCTCTGACAGTGGACTCATCTCTGTGCTTGTCCTGCTACACCTCAGTGCAGCGTTCGAGGCTGTTGACCATAATATTCAATTAGAGCCATTAGAGCATGCTGTAGGTATTAGAGGTACTGCACTGTATCTGGTTTGTATCATATCTATCTAATAGACTCTAATAGATTCCAATTTATTCATTCACCAATTAGTTAAACTGCAGGAATGTCTTAAAGACATAAAGACCTGGATGACCTCTAATTTTCTGCTTCTAAATTCAGATAAAACTGAGGTTATTGCACTTGGCCCTAACAAGCATAGAATTATGGTATCTAACCAGATGCTTACTCTGGATGGCATTACCTTGGCCTCCAGTAACGCTGTGAGGAACCTTGGAGTCATTTTTGACCAGGACATGGTCAAATTATCTCAGAGGGCATTTCACTTCATGCTGAATAGCTGGTTCATGCATTTATTACTTGTAGGCTTCACTACTGTAATTCATTATTATCAGGATGTCCTAAACAGTCCCTGTAAAGCCTTCAGTTGATCCGACAGGGATGAGAAAGAAAGAGCATATTTCTCTGATATTTCATTGGCTAATGGTTAAATCCAGAATCAAATGTAAAATCCTTTTCCTCACCTACACGATCTTGAATAATCAGGTCCCATCTTATCCTAAAGACCTCATGGTGCTCTACTCATATCACCCCAATAGAGCGCTTAACTCTCAGACTGCAGGTTTACTTGTGGTTCCAAGGATATTTAAAAATAGAATGGGTGGGCAGATCCTTCAGCTTCTAGGCCCCTCTTCTGTGATACCAGCTTTCAGTTTGGATTTGGGAGACAGACACCCTCTCTCGTATTAAGGTTTGGCTTAAAACTTTCCTTTTTGCATAGCATATACTTACTAAGCATATAGTTATAGGGTTGAACTGTCATTTGGTTGTCATTGTGCAATAAGTCAAAGTTGCTGAGGGTTTCTCACAAGTTTCTTCATCACTCACCTTTTTCACAAATTATTTACCACTTTTTATTTAATGATTAACTATTATTAATGTCTGGCTCTCTTCCACAATGTGACTGTCTCGTCTTCCTCCCCTCACCCCCAATCGGTTCCAGAGCCTGGTTTCTTCCTGTTAAAATGGAGTTTTTCATTCCCACTGTCTCCAAAGCCCATAGGGTGTCATCTGATTCTTGGGGTTTTTCTGTTTGCTCTGTATTATTGCAGGGTCTTTACTTTACAATATAAAACACCTTGAAGCAACTGTTATTTTGATTTGGTGCTATATAAATAAAACGCAGTTGAATTGAACTTATTTTATCCACATAGTGCTTTATCTGTCATACACTCACACATCAATGCATGCGTCCAATTGACAGTTAACCACTGACCTTCCTAATAGTGGATGACGTGTTCGACCTTGTGAGTTACAGCTGTTCCGTGATGGGTTTAAAATTTGTTTTGAATCCAAAACGCTGCTGAAAAAGTCTCACAGAGGCAGTGGAGATGCTTGACTATCTAGTCCAACTCCACTACAAAAAGGGTAATAACCATGTTGCATTGTGTTGTATGTATATGTTTATATGTGAACATACAGAGTCCTACAATGTGTGGATCTGGTGGCTCTGTTGTGAAGTGGGGCATGGTTTGGATCTTTTTGCTCCTTTAAAGGAAAAGGTCACAGCAAATCAGTGTTGTTCTGATGAAACACTTCTTTTCTGATGGGAGTGGTCCTTTTCAGGATTAATCTACTCCATCCATACTTGCTGAATAGTTTGGTGAATATGAAAAATGTTATTAATATGCTATAAACAATCAACACAAAAATTAAGGGATTATGTTTTTGGCAAATGGCATTCATCACTCCATTTAAGCTCCAGAGAATCTATTCAAAGAAACACTTTCAACTGGTGCATTACACAGACCAACTCAGTTTTATTGGGGCGATCGTGGCTCAAGAGTTGGGAGTTCGCCTTGTAATCGGAAGGTTGCCGGTTCGAGCCCCGGCTCAGACAGTCTCGGTCGTTGTGTCCTTGGGCAAGACACTTCACCCGTTGCCTACTGGTGGTGGTCAGAGGGCCCGGTGGCGCCAGTGTCCGGCAGCCTCGCCTCTGTCAGTGCGCCCCAGGGTGGCTGTGGCTACAATGTAGCTTGCCATCACCAGTGTGTGAATGTGTGGATGACTGGATATGTAAAGCGCTTTGGGGTCCTTAGGGACTAGTAAAAGCGCTATATAAATACAGGCCATTTACCATTGAACATAATTACTAAGACCATTATTTGGTTTAGAAAACCAAGATTTATTTTCATTGAACTGCAGATTTAGAGCAGGGGCTTCTACTTGAGTAGTCAGTGTGACAAGTCACAGGTCAGTGGGAGTTGTGGGAGCTTGTTAGCAGTCATTCCACCAGTGGAGCTGTCAAATTGTGTTAAGCAGTGATGTCACTGGCCAAGTAGGAGAGAGCAAACACACGCATAAACACACATTAATGCACCTCAACATCTCCACTACAAGTACAAATACACCCAGCTATGCATGCTGCCACCACTGTGTCTCTCTATTGTTCAGTATTAGCACTGCTTGGTTAGCAGTCTTAGAATTTTCCACTGTTATATAAGATCATATTGGGGACATTTTAATTACTGTTATCTGAAGTGATAAATGAGGGATGTGTTAGTGTAGTACTAATATAGTGTAGCACTAAATAGAAATGCAAACTATGCTTCCTTTGACATTTGTGTGGCTGATATTACCCCAGATAACTGCTTCTTCTTAATTACCCACTGAGCCTTACAGAGTGTTTATGTGATGAGCTAAAGTTTATACTATATGTATGGTAACTTTATACATTTGATCTATGATTTATGCTCCATTTGACTCAAACAACAAAAAACCCAAGCTATGCATTTTCTAATTGATTCTGCAAGAAATCGCTTATAATTATTTAGCTTTGGTTGCAGTACTACTCTTCTTGAAACGCAACGTGTGTACAGTTTATTACTTTTCTGTAACCAGTCACCTTTTAATCCAGTGTAAGTGACTGAATCAGCAACATTGTCACAAAAGGAAAATATTTTTTCACTATTGGTCTGTCAGTTAAACAATTTAGATATGTTACTGTTAAGATGAGAGAACAACTTAAGATTTTCACATTACAAATGTTATGAGTGAAGAAATAAATTAAATTTTGAGAATTAATTTACTAATATGTTGTTAACTTCAATTGTGACTGACTGTGATTTGCAAAAACAAATATCTGGAATATAAGCTGACTTTCATATACAGTAGCTACATTGTGTGCCTGCCCAAAAAAATAAAACACACACTCACAAAAACCCAATTAGCCTGGTAGCGTTTTCCTTTGAATAACATGTCACACTACAAATACAGTACCATGCAAAAGTATCAAACCACCTCTTATTTCTTTATATTTTATTTTCAATGAGCCGGACTTTCTTGCATATTTTTAATGGCCTTGAGCCATAGTTCTCCAGTTTTCTGAAAGTCTCTCAAAATTCTTCTTTGGACATTGGCTGCTTTTTCTCTTATTTGTAGTCCAGTCCTTGTATCACATTGTTTTCAGAGTCTTGTTTTTTTGATTGTTGACAAGATGCCAAAATGCCTGGAAACAGGAAGAAAAGCCTGTGCATCTTATATTACACAAGAACTGAACTGGAGTGGTAAATGGACTGATTCTTATACAGCGCTTTTCTACTCCCCCAGACTACTCAAAGCCCACAGTATACAACGTGCCACATTCAAACAAGCACTGTTTCTATGCTGTGAAGTGCTTTCTAACTACCATTCAGACACATTCATACTCTGATGGATACATCGGAGAGCAACTTGGTTAATATCTTGCCCAAGGATATTTGGCACGCAGACTAGGGGAACCCAGGGATCGAACCACCAACCTTCCAATCAGTAGATAATCTGCTCTACCTCCTGACCTATAGCAGAGAGCAAATATCAAACTATGCATCAGGCTCTGTCATCCTCTGGGCTGCATATTAGTCAACTTTGTTGGGGATCTTAGCAAAATCGATGGAATTAGGAAAGCAAAAAACTTCCAACAGATTTTGATCCACCATACAATACTATCTGCTTCCAAGCAAAAATACTGTCAAATCCAAAGAACCGTCCAAAGAACCAATGAGCATATGCTGTGGTATCCATCTCTTCATGGTAGGTGTGCAAAATTATTTCATTTACCGTTTATTTTTTTCAGATCACAAGGCGCACTGGATTATAAGGTGCATTAAGCAAAACAAAACAGTCAGATGAGTCAAACTATACTCAACTCATTCTTCTTGCTTCCTCCACTTCCCTACCATTGATTCATTAATGTTCTTGCAGCTGCTCTATTCCCATGTTGTTACAGTATATTAATGACTAACCTCATATTGTGGATGGATTATCTCAGTTGTTCTCCTGACTGAGGTCTTGTCTGTTTACAGCATCCTGCCACGCGATTGCATTTGTCCCTAACCATCAGGAACCCTCACGTTAACTTTTATCGAGTGAAAAAAAGTTCATCCTCCAGCTTCACTGTGTTTATGTTATGCTAACATAGCTGTGTCGCTAGCGATCACGTAGCACATCCTTATATACCAGCTAGCCCAACTTCAGTAACCCTACAAACGTCACTGCTGTTTAGTTTTGTGTCTTCATTCATGTTGGGAAGTGATAGGAGAGCTGTACGTTTTAATTTGTTTCAGAACATGCTATATCAGGTTCAGGTGGAAACTAGCGAGCTAACTTCCTGTTAACTTCTAACTCCTTTAAACTTAATAAATTTTGTTTTCATGGATGCCTGGATGTTACACCTGGTAAAGCAGCAACACTGACCATTTTATTAAAGATGAAAGAATTTAGACAGTTTTTAACTCTCAGTGATGCCGCAGTGTTCGTTAGACTTTGGGACCTGAAGCGGAGTTTGGACCCAGATTACTCCGCGAGGCTCCTGACTACGGTAGCCACAAGGCTCCGATAATCCATCAAGCAGTGCAGTGCGGCGTCATAGCTTACCAAAGTCGTACTAAAACATTTTTTGACTGATTTTTGAGTTCTGTGTACCACATAAAATCTGTTCATGGTCAGTAAGCACAACCAGAATTAATACATAAGGTGCACCAGATTATGGTAAATGGCCTGTATTTGTATAGCACTTTACTTAGTCCCTATAGACCCCAAAGCGCTTTACACTACATTCAGTCATCCACCCATTCACACACACATTCACACACTGGTGATGAAGCTACATTTAGCCACAGCCACCCTGGGGCGCACTGACAGAGGCGAGGCTGCCGGACACTGGCGCCACCGGGCCCTCTGACCACCACCAGTAGGCAACGGGTGAAGTGTCTCGCCCAAGGACACAACGACCGAAACTGTCGGAGCCGGGGCTCGAACCGGCAACCTTCCAATTACAAGACAAACTGCCAACTCTTGAGCCACGATTTGCACTATCAATTTTTGAGAAAATTAAAGGATTTTAAGTTCACCTTGTATTGCAGAAAATGCAGTATATAGAATGAGAGGTGGAGATGTTATCAGAACAAGAGTGACATGTGGTGGATGTCTAAAAGCTGTTTGTAAAGTGCCAGTACTTGAACAGATCCAGACATATTTATGCTCTGAAATAATACTGGGATGTTATTGAAACAAGGCAGAACTGAACTTAACATAGTTCGTCAGCAGTAGGGAGCAGGAGAATCCCAACGTAAGATGCACAAACGGATACATCTTGATTTCCTTTTTCCAGTGAACAGAACAGGTTCCAGTATTTCACGCTTTTAGTCACATTTCTGCACAGAGGTTAGTAAACAATAAACACATCTCACAATAACAGTATCTTCATTAACACATGCACTGCTTGGGATATGATGGCAAATAATATTTTTTGTTCTATTACGTATTGCACAGGTCAGCTGTTACACACATATCATTTTTATATGGAGGAATAGTTTTTAAACAATGCATTTCTCCTCTAATAAGGAGAGATGCATAAATAAGCCTCACTTCTCAGAACCACACACAGTTCTAGCAGTTTCTGTCTAACCCTTACATCATGAACATAGCTTCTTCAGCCTCCTCTCGTGTATGCAGTATGAACAAGCACTTGGCTTTCAGAGAGAAATACTAGTGTAAGTGCAGGTTTTACACACACATTACTCATTCCCCTTTTCAGCTGCAAATTTTGCGACGCTCTTGGTAGAATGCTGGTCATTGCTGAAATGTATGAACTGCATCTTTGTTTGGTTATCAATTATAAATTTCCCCGTTTGATGTGGGCATTCAGTGTGGGTCATAAACTGTTTCCTAATCAAGTTGACTGTTCACGGAAAGCAAGTTACCCTCAGGTCATTGGGAAATATTCAAGTTATCTCAAGTGGCCAGTCTGCCCCCAGCTCTGGCACTACCCCTCTAATTTATAAGGCAAAGGATGTTCAAAAGACCCAATCAATTTGCTGTATTATTACAAACATTTCAGATGTAATTTTTACCTTGTCCTCTTTCAGTCACAGCGTGATAGCGGACGGACTCAGTCTTATCGTGTTTTTTAATCCCTGTTGTAGAGCCATGTTCATGCTCTACAGACAGAAGCTATGTCAAGCTCTACGTACAGGTGCGCTCAAAGTTAGAGAACAGTGCATGTATTTACAGTGAGTAAACAATAATTTCCAAATGACCAAACAGCTGAGACAGTTGACACTGCTTTTCTTCTTAGCTTCAAATTAACCAGACTTTGTTAATTTCTTAGCACATTTTTAGTTATGAACCAAAGCATACACAAATCCATATGCATTCATTGCCTTTCACACAGTGGTCTGCTACAGCTACAGTATATCGCTTTCAATTCGCTTCAGTTGTATTTATATAGCACCAAATCACAACAACAGTTGCCTCGAGCTGCTTTATATTATGAGGTAAAGACCCTACAGTAGAAAACCCCTATGAGCAAGCGCTTTGGCAATAGTGGGAAGGAAAAACTCCCTTTTAAATGGAAGAAACCTCTGGCAGAACTGGGCTCAGGGAGAAGCAGCAATTAGCCTCGACCAGCCTGGTGTGAGGGAAAGAAGACAGGACTAAAGATACACTGTGAAAGAGAGCCAGATAATAATGATAATAACTAATGTTTAAATGCAGAGTGGTGTATAAACGTAAGTGAAAGAAGGTGAGTAAAGAAGAAATGCTCAGAATCATATGAAACCCTCAGAAGCCTAGACTTAATGCAACATACACAAGGGAAGATTTAGGGTCACCTGATCCAGCCATGACTAATGCTGTGTCAGAAAAGAAAGTTTTAAGACCAATCTTAAAAGAACAGAGGGGTTTGTCTAAAAGACACATTGATGATTCAGTGCGTCTTGGCTTGTATTATGTGTGCATGTCTTAGTATTATTGTAAGGTTTTTGAATTATTGTAGGATCTTTACCTTATAACAAAAAGGAGCTTAAGGTAACTGTTGTTGTAATTTTGTGCTATATAAATAAAATAAATATGAATCGAATTCATATGACAGTTTGGCAGTCAGAAATCATGCTCCTCTTCTACTAGTAGAGCTGTGCATGTTTTTAATTGGTCATACACTGTCAATGACACCCTTATCATGAGAACATACTTGTAGCTCAGTTTGGAAATCCTCGGCTGACTTATCACGGGGATAGCTATGTTTATGTGACTGCTTAGTAGGATTACTGATGCTATGGTAAGAGAAGTTAGATAAGGAAAAGCCTGATCTAAATTTACTTTGGACTACAGTTCCCAGGGCTAAATAAAACAAATAAACAAACAAATTCAAAAACCCTATGAAGTGCAGCTACTCCAGCAAAACAAAGTGAAATACTGAAAAAATACTGAAAACAACAGAAAAACAAATTAAGATCCCAACAGAGAAAGCTAATAATGCAGGAGATGAGTAAATCTCTGATCTCAGATGAGCGAAATAAAGTAAACAGAAAGCTATGAAGCATGAGCCTATGCAGGAAATTAAACAGCTAAAGAACCCTTTAAAAAAGATTATTCTGCTAGATATGATAACCTTATGTGATATGATGCATGCTTAACACCAAACTTATGCAACTACTAAAGCTAGAGACTGAGAGGATCTGTGACCTAGAAGCTACAAATACTAGAATAGCAAATGGTAAAAGGACTGGTTCCTATATAGTGCTTTTCTCTGACCACTCAAAACACTTTACACAACTTGCCTCATTCATCCATTCACACCAGCACTTTTTTCTATGCTCTTTCTATGTAAGTGCTTTCTATCTAAGATTCACACACATTTATACTCCAATGGATGCATCGCAGAGGCTTAGTATCTTGCCCTGTTTGGCATGCAGACTGGATCAGACGGGGACAGAACCACCAAACCTCCAATTAATAGATGACTTGGCTGTTTGTCTTAACATCTTGGAATACTTTCATCAAAAAAGGAATACTTTCATCTGAAAATGTGGATCTATGTGGATTGTATAGACAGGAAAAAAACAAAAAACAAACAAATCTTGTCTGGTCTGGTGTCTATTGATTTCTGCAACATTTGGATCATGCAGTGAGAATCTAGTGTAAACGACTTGGAAACATGGATGTACCTTGCTTTGTATCAATGGTTTGAGATGCTGGTGGTATAATTCCGATTATTCAGAAACGGAAGAAATATAAAATGACATCAATCACCCTCATTTTGAAGCTCCAGGGAGATTTTGCCTCATGGGGTGAGGATGAAGGTGGCACATCAACCCAAAACTACACAGGATGGCAGTTGGGATCACAGTCACCAAGAACACCATTGGTAACATCTCTGAACATCAAAATGATTCAAAGAAGGCTTGGGAGAAAATGGGGCTTTTCAGCATCAACTCAACCTGTTTGGAGGAAGAGAAATGCTGAGCATGGCCCAAGGAACATCATCCTCACAGTCAAGATTAACATAAATCAGTTTACAGCTTTTATGTAATGTGGTGTTTTTGTGTTGTTGATATTTTGTCTCTGTCCATAAAAAAAATATAATTCCTTTGAAAGTGAGCAACCTTACAAATTCAGCAGATGATCAAATAATTATTACCCCAGCGTATCTGTACAGTCATATGACACAGAACACCAGAAACCATCACTGCCCATAAGACAGATCTAATGAAATAAACCTGTAACCTGTTTATATTAATGATGAGCCTATGGGGCTTTGTTGTCCTCATTAACAATGTCTCAAGATTAAAAAAAAAAAAAAGAGGAAAAAATCTGTCCAGTAAGAAAACTCAGAAGGAAACAGTCATGTGTGGAAAAGTCATGGATCACAATTGAAAAGAGGATATATGTAAAAAGAAAAATGTACTTTATAAGGTTCTAAAACAGAACTAAAGTAACAGTGGCAGGATCAGGTAACCCTGCATTCTCCTTTATTTGCGCTGCAATAGGCACAGGCTGCTAGGGATTTCCCATGATGCACGTAGTGTTTCTTCCTCCAAACACCAAGGATTTTGGACCCTAAACTGTATATTGCTCTGGAAAAGGTTCAAATGGTTTCTAAATGCAGTGGAACAGGAATTGAATGGTTTGATGTAAATCAAATATCACTACATTACAGCAAAATAAAGTAACAGGGAAATAAAAAAATAAAGTCAAAATTATGATGAATGATATTCAGAGTATGAAACCAAATTTCTGTGTGTTAATTGAATATATATTATGTTGGAAGGCTCAATGTAAACAGGTGTAAAAGCAAAAATGTCCAAAACCATATCATATAAAACTAAAGAGATGTTTGATCTAAATAGTTATTTATATATACAATGTTGGTCCCTAGTCCCATATATAACCTACTCTGTGGCATTATAGAGAAACAGAATTACAAAATTAACAAGAAACTAACAAACATAAAACCCCCACAAATACAGCTTAAATGGTACAGAGGAAATTTACAACAATTATAAATGGACTGGATTATTATGAGCCCACCGTCTTGCTACAAAACTTAAACTTACTTGTCTTCAACATTGCACTGGTAATGTACAAAGAAAAACAATCTTCTTTCAAACTTAAAGTATAATTATCATTGTTCATGAAAAATTAGTTTTGTCTTTTTTTTCTTTTTTTTGGTCATGTCTGCTGGTAAAGTTTAGAACTGTCTGAAACTGCTGACATTTGCAATATGTTGTATATAAAAAGGGTAGGTTTAATAAGCTATAGTAAGGTGTATTAAGGTGAACTCAGCCCTTACCTTTTCTATCAGTAATTCTATATATGCAAACTCTGTACATATAAAGCTTTGAGAGTTTGCTATAAAAATTAGACTCACTTTAAACGTGATCAATTTTAGCTCAGAGTATCTTTTTGAAAACCCTTAAAATGTGTTCTTCCAACAGGGACTTATGAGTTCTGGTGGCTTAAACAGCAATAATTTATGTTGGATTTCTTCTTGAGCCCCAAGGCCACTGGGGAGCAAAGGGGATGAACTGCAGTTTAACCCTCCGTCAGGTCTTTTATGCAGATATCGACCTGTGTGGTATCCACAGAAACCTCAGAATCTCAGCTAAAAGCTCATATAAACCATTTCTACAACGACCAAACGCTAAAGAGCAGTTACATAATTTCGCAAAAGTTCACTAAACACAAACAATGGAGGTAAGAACTCACTCGACTTCGTGTAACCGGATAGACATTGCCTAGTTAGCAACCAGAGATCTCACAGATTCGAAATCTGCAAGTTTCACCACGCTCCGACCAAAGTTCATTGAACCAGTGGCAAAGAAGACCACAAATATGCATAACTTTCCATATGTGCTAAAGCAGAAAGCCGTTTAGCTGAGCGTTTTCCTGCGCTGTTCCCCACCAATAGCCGATAGCTGTAGAAACTGATAATGGCGGTGCTAACACAATGCATCAGAGCCACATCAACAATCCCCATTTTCAGCCAAGTTACAGTCACATTACTGGATTGTGTCTTACTTTTAGGGTCATGTGGAGTTTTCGACTTGCAACTTCTGATTGGAACTGATGTGAACATGGCATAATTACAGTGATTCTATTGGCTCAAACTATTAAAAAGAGGTGTCAATCATGCAAATCAGCCAATAGAAGCTGAAGTTACAGCCCCTCAGAATTTAAGGCACCAAAACCTAATCAAACTGTCTATGGCGCACGGCAGAATAGGCCGTTGGATGTGAGTGTGTGGGTAATTCTTCAAAAATATTCAAAAAACAAGCATTTTTAGACATGCAATTGAGTTTAAATAGTGTCTGCTGTTCAATACCTCAAAATTTTAAATTCACACGTGGTGTCAGAGTGTGCCAAAATTGGACAAACTAGACAACGTCTGAACATTTATTTATTTATTAAAAGCGCAAAAATTTTTCACTGTTTCACTTCAGAAGCATAAATCTTTGCACTTTTCATATGTTGATTACTGGTTTTATGAATTTAAATGTGAACCAAAGTATATTTTCAAAGTGGTTATATGCTAAAAAAAATAACAAATAACTTGAGGAAAAAAATCTACTTACTTTTTCTGTGTTCCAGCCTCAGTAACTTTGACACAGTAACATCCGTTGTAGTATTTACACCTCTGATGAAATCTCACAAATGTTAACTTTGTTTTGATACCAAGATTGTTTACACAGAGTTTGTAATTGCAGAGAAACACTCCACTCATTTTGGGCATGTCTTTTTTGAGCAGGAAGCTCAGAAAGCCCCTGGTGGCTTAACTGGTTATTAACTGATCTTTTGTTGCTTCTTCTCTCCCTTTCTTTCAGAGTCTGTAGCTCTCTGCTCAGGGACAGTCTTCTGCAGCCCTTCTGTGATCACAGGCCTACCTGGCATTTCTCATCCATATCCTTCTTCTTTCCATTCACCCATCTTTCCCCGTTATGAAAGGCCTGTCCAGTAGCCGGGGTCACCATCATGTGGTCTCCTATGAACCATCATATGATCCACTGGGTCACCATGTTGACCGCAAGCCATATTTGATCAGTCAGATGGACATGCCTGTGCCCATTCCCATGCCACATCCAGCTGAGCTGCCCTACTACAATGCTCAGCGTACCTCATACCCCTCTGACAGCAACAGCATCGTCCCATATGGAACCTTCCCCAGGAGGTGCCACTCTACCTCCTCATCTCACCATCCTGAGGTAAAGGATGAGTGTATGGCCATGGTACCATATGTAGGAGGAGGAGGAGGAGGTGGTGGTGGAGGAGGAGGAGGTGGAGGAGGCTATGGGGGTAAAACACCCACTCGGGTACCAGCAAACTTTGTGGACCCGTTTGAACGTCAGCCATCATTTTCCAGAGATGGCTACCATACATTGCAATACAAACGAGGGGTGCAGGCCCACAGTGGGGGGATGGGGGCCAACAACAACAATGACAGTCCAGGGAGAATTCGCCATCTTGTCCACTCAGTCCAGAAACTCTTCACCAAGTCACATTCATTGGAAGGGCCACACCACACACAGTCCTCCAAGGGGGCCAATAATGGGAGTGTTAATGGTGGTGGTGGTGGCGGTGGAGGAGGTGGTGGTGGTGGCTCGAGGGCCAGCCCAGAAGGTGAAACTCCACCAGTGGGAGTGCGCCATCGGAAACGCAGTAAGAGCCGTGAGCGCTGTAGATCAGCAGAGCCCAAGCATCGAAGCCACCACCACCACCACCACCAGCTCCACGGCTCAGCATCTGCTCCAGGCTCTGGATACTGGAGCTCAGATGACAACCTGGAACGGGAGCTGTGTCTCTACCACCCTCACCACCACCAACCTCCACCCTCACCCTCCCCCTCCATTTCCCCCTCGCCTATTGCCATGACAATAAGCCGGTATCCCGGCAACAACCCAGACAAGTTCCCCCAGACTCCCCTCCCCAGTCTCTCCTCCTCGCAGTCCCAGCAGTACTTCATGATGGACCCTTACGGCACACTAAACGAGCACACACACACCCACGCACACCATGGCCACACACACCACCATTCTGCACTCAAAGCCTCCTGGAGCAACAACGATGTGAAGTATGCAGCGTCGACAGCATGTGTGCCAATTAGTGGTAGCAGCAATAACAGCGGTGGCGGTATCGGTGGAGGAAGTGGCTCCTTGCTTCCAGTGGGTCTTGTGGACGGGCCCCTTGTGAAGAAAGGGCCATGGTCATCAAGCCTAACGGTGAGCAGGGCCCGAGAGGTCTACACCAACAACAGCAGCCACAACCAGCCACGAGCCAGCGCAGGATCCGGTAACCTAAACCTAGATAGAGCTCTAGTCAAATCTAAGGGCAGTCAGCAGCAGGAGCGCGCTTGCCATTTCTTACAGGTAAATAATTCCTCCCCAACCCCCATTCAAATCCAGTCAATTCACCTTCTCCCCCCTCTGTTGATTCCCTTTTCTCCACAACTTACTTTTTTCCATCAATGCTTCCTCTAAGTCAGTGGTGTCCAGTCCTACAGTTCCAGGTAGACGAGGGCAAACCAAGTGGAGTCCATAAGTTTGTTTTTAGTTTAGCAGATATGTGACAGGTTTTTGCTCTATCAATGCCAAAACAACTGGGCACTTGACAGCCCTTTTGAGAAAAATCACTACAAAGACTTCATGAACTCTTAAAAGATTAACACACAAGTCATAAACACTTCTCTTAGATATCTAACTTAATAATAAATAATGTAATTAATTATCATAATATGTGCTCTGTCAATCAGGCACTGTATGACTGATTATTTGTATTCAAAAGTGGGAGAGCAGTAGAGTGATCAAAGACTGAAACTAACTTAAATAAACTGGAAAATAGATTTAATGACAGATATTTCTGGACAGTTTAAGAATGCTCCTACCATGGGAAACCCAGTCATCACAAAATGATGAATAAACGGCAGTGATGGAGGACTTCAGCAAGGGCCTTTCATGCAGGTTAGCTGAAAGAAACATGACCCAGGATGAAATATGTTTCAGTTTAGGAGACAGGGTTTAGTAAGCGATTGCTTAGGTGCTTTGAGAGTTTGTATGTTCCTATGTTGTTTGGTGTTCTGTTGGAGTGAAAACTGCAGATTTACATGACTGGAAAGTACTACTGAATATCACTGACTATAACTGATGGCACACTAGAATAATGAAGGCTTCGCCACATTCATCAGCTTACAACTCTGAGAACCTTTTGACAATGTAAAAAAATATCATATTTATACCACTTATACTATTATATTTAGATAACCCTGGTATTTTCTTCTTTTAAATCAATGACTTAAATACAAATAATTAAATCATTTTATTGAATTAAAACTGATTTCTTACAAATACGATTAGGTGTTTTAGAACATATTATTTGTAAATTGAGAAATCTGACTTCATGAGTGTTTGCACAGAAATGCAAGTAGTGGTGATAACTGCATCGTCATACTGATAAGTTCAGGACACATAAGAGCTATAGTTACTTGCTTCTTTCACATTGAAAGCAATAACAAGTGGAAGCTAGAAACCCCCCCTAAAAGCTACACCAAACACCACCCATTTACATGCTGGGCTTTAAAAGTAAATAAACAAGCAAACCAATGAAAAAGCAACAAGGATTTCAAAATCAGACTGAAAACTGTGAAGATCTACTGCTAAAAAGACAAAAAGTACTCTGGCATTGATGTTTATTTTTTGTCCCAACCAATATTCTATCAAACATGTGTTGCAGACCGGGACAGCAATATACAACATAACACGATTCTTTAGAAAGTTTACATCAGGAAAATGTTCATTAAAAGAAAATCAAAAGAGCACACATGCGTATGTGAGTATTGGGAAGATAGGGAACACCACCAAAGACAAATCAACCGCAGGTCACTGCTTTAGTACTTCATTAGCAGTCTTAATTTGGGTTTGGGCCTGGTTATCTTTGCACATAATAGGAGCACTTAAAAACAATCTGTTAAACAACATTAAGAAAAACCCCACACTCACTAGTAACAGTGCAGTATGTACTCAGAGTCAGGTGATATGGATTTGTTCTAGTGTGTCCAGACCCTTAGAGGGAACATTACTCCCTACCACCAGTCTACTACTCTTGTCTCCCAAGAACCCCACTGCCACCTACTCCTCTTCTCTACCACTTCCCTCTCTGCCTTTCCTCCACTCACCCAACCCACTCCCACGCTTCCACCTACCTTCTTGCCACCCACCAACCCACCTCTACTTCCTTTACTTCCTCTTGGTTTGGAGAGCCTCCCTCTTCCTTCTCCTCTTCCTCCTCTATCCTCCTTTTGCGTTGAAGAGAGAAGTAAGTGCAGAGCCAATAGCAGCCTTACTCTCTGAATGCTAGGTAATGACATGAACTCATGAAGAACAACATCCTTTCCTGTTTGTAGAGTTCATTTTTAATTTAGTAGTGTTTCCCTTCCTGCCTCGCTACCAGTTACCCTGACTTTCTCAATATTTTTTGTTGGATGAATAAATTAATTTTGCTGTTATTTGAAGTGTCGTGTTAAACTAAGTGTTGGGGAGGTATTTAACGCCACACAGGGAGTAGAAGTGTCTGGCAGTTACCTAATGGTGCTGCAAGAAAATGTTTTAATGTAATTACTTGATATATACAGTACATTCTAAAAAAAAAACATATGTAGCAGGATTTGTGCTGCTGGAAAATCTGACACCATCCAAGAAGCACTTGGTTTGGTGCAATTTTCACTTTCTATTATTTGCATCGAATATACGATCATATTTCCGATCATTTTTACTATACTAGTTGTGTACTCAGATTTCTTGGTGGCAGTCATTCTCCAAAGTGTATGAACTGGGATATTCAAGTGATAAACAAACATAGCATTCAGTGTACCTGTCTACAGACACGTCTACATCAAAGACCCACAATGGCCAGAGAACAATGTTGCAGATGACTTTTCTATATGCTGTTCAGTGTCAAGTTGGATATCATTAGCTATTTGCGCCTTCATTTCATTTCATGTTGAAGAGCAGAACAAATGACATCTTATGGCAGGATGAAGACATCAGAAACAGACAAAAGATGATCTAACCACAACACAAGCCTAGTCATTAATTAATCGTGTTGCTGCATGACTGGGACCTCCAAAGTTGTGATCGTAAGCATAACGTGCACATCAAAATCTTAGTTAACCAGACAGCAATCTTTTTTGAAGCATTCAAATACTCACAGCCCACAGCTTATAGTGTACGCCACGAGTTTTTAAAAATTTGGCTTAAGGACATGTTACATATGAATATTGCTAACAAAAAGCTTGAGAAGCAAACTATGATAACTGAATAGTCTTGATGCATGCTCAATCATCCAGGTAAGTAAATCTCCAAAAGTTGATTCTGTTCATCTGGACGTAGCGTTTTGTGGGAGAGACGTACAAGCTTTAGGCAGTCCTTGCCAAAGTGGGTTAAAACATCTAAAACGTCTTTGGCCAACCCACTTTTAGTCATTGTGCAAATGTACAGTTTATAAGGTTGGAAACCTGCAGTCAGCTGAGACTGAAGAAGTCACCTGGATGAGTGATGAAATGTTTCTCCCAGTGAAAACGCTACGTCCAGATGAACAGAATCAACTTTTTGGGATTTCCTTACTTGGATGGTTGAGCATGCAAGGCATTTCATACCTGGCATTAAAACACTGGACACAGTGTCCACCAGTGTTAACAGAAATATGTCTATTACAATTTCCATCTGCACAGACTAAATGTCAGAGTGCAACATGAGTTGAATTTAGCTACCCGGCATATGGCTAAGTAAATTTAGGGTTAGGCTAACCCTAACCATAGACATTGTTTGACAACGAAAAATCTAAAATGTTGATGTGATTGGCACTGGGCTGCTTTTTGTAATTCAAAGGGACAGAGATGAGTGACCTGTAAAACCTCAGGTGACTGTGTTATGCCTGTCTCAGTAATTCCCTCTCAACATCAGTAAAAGGTCTGACTGCCACTGCTTAATATGAAAAATAAGGTATGCAGAAGTAGACCCACTTCAAAGTTCCACTGTGTAACTGATAGTTAGTTAAATAACCTCCCCAGTACCTGCTTGTGTTTATGTGTTATTCTGTTTTGCAATGTGGTATAATCTGCAAGTGTGTTTGTGTGTGTGTGTGTTGATGCAAGCTCTTTGTGAGCATTCACGCTGCTAAATACAATACTAAACCCCACAATCACAAACTTTATTTTTAGAGCTTTCTAGATTTGTAATCCTTTGTGAGGTTGCCCATTACCTTTTCAAGAAACCAGTGAATAATTCCTGGCAACACAATGTATCTTAGTTCTCTAGAGGAACAATCGTGACCCAAGCTGAGGAGACAAATGTGGAGACAAATCACCGTTTTAAAACCATTATGCAAAGATAGAGGTCAGCTCATAGCCAAACCCACTGTGGACACATGCCATTCATTTCTGGTTAATCAACTTGAAGATTAGTAGTAAAGAAAATACTGAAACATCAGTAGGCTAAACAGGTGCATTTTGAAGTATTTCAGCATTATTACATTAGATGCAATTTTCTAGATGTAGATATTCCACATAGCTTTGTGTGCTGGCTCACTTTTATCAACAGGAACAGACCTTAAATAAGGACTGGCCAATCAGCTCCGTAGTCAGGATGGTCCTATCATCCCCCGGTAGGACTATAGATAACCAGTATTGTTGGGTGGCAGAGGAGGCTGTAGCAAGAAGGACCTGATGCTTAGCAGTTTGATGACAGTCATTTTTATTTGCAATGCTTTCTGCTCTTTAATCTACATGCAACTTTTAAGCTGTCCCCTACAGCTCACTCACACCACACAGCTCTCTCCTCCAGGCCCGGCGGCTACTGAAATAGGTAAGGTGTAGTTAGTGTGATGAATAACAGGTGAACCCACTGCTCAGAGGGTGAAAGGGCAGACCAGGAGGTAATAACGAACGGAGTCAGCCATCCACTGGATTTTCTCCAACTGGTGCCCCAGATGCTGTACCTCCCTCCATCCAACTGCACTTGTCTTCAGGTTGACTGTAAGCCCCATCTGCCTGAGGGACTCCAGGACCACAGCCACCCACTGCATATGCTCCACTCAGGTGTCACAGTGGATGAATAGAATAGAATAGCTTTATTGTCATTATATGACATAATGAAATCACAATTGCATGTCCCTTTAAAAATCCATATGAACCCTCACCCTCCCCCCTCCCAAAAAAAATGTAAAAGTAAGATGGCTGATGATGATCAAATCACCCAGATAGGCACCAGCATATGCACTGTGTGGATGCTGCACCCAGTCCATGAAGTGCTGGAAAGTGGCTGGGGCTCCAAACAAGCCGAACAAGTGTGATGAATTGATACAAATCATACAGAGTAGAGAAGGTCATCTTTTCCTTGGGCTGTGGAGGCAAGGAAATCTGTCATTATCCCACAGTTAAATCTAGTGTTGTGAAAAGGCGAGCAGTGCTAACTGGTCCAGGAGCTCATCGACCTGGGGCATTGGGTAGGCGTCAAACTTTAATAGGGTGCTCTACGAGATTGGTACTTGTAGGGGCTAGAACACATCTGCAAAATGCTGTTGCAATTGTTTAATAATAATAATAATGGATTGGATTTATATAACGCTTTTCAAGGCACCCAAAGCGCTTTACAATACCACTATTCATTCACTCTCACATTCACACACTGGTGGAGGCAGCTACGGTTGTAGCCACAGCTGCCCTGGGGCAGACTGACAGAAGCGAGGCTGCCATATCGCGCCATCGGCCCCTCTGGCCAACACCAGTAGGCGGTAGGTGAAGTGTCTTGCCCAAGGACACAACGACCAGGACAGAGAGCACGAGGATCGAACTGGCGACCTTCCGGTTACAGATACGCTTCCCAACCCCCTGAGCCACGGTCGCCCATGGCATGGTTTGACATGGTCATCGCAATAGCGTCACAAGACCGCTCCATTGGAAAATCCTCCAGGGAATTATCAGAACTGGTGGGTTCTCCCATGAAGGCCCCACTGTTTCCTCCTCCCCAGAGTCAGCGTTAGATGACCTCACATCACTGCTGAGCACAGCAACAGACCCTGCATGTCCCTACTGGCCACATTCGCACTGCCCCATTAACCTACTGAACTCGATCCAATCTGTTCCAAAATTCAAAGGGTGCATCAGGCTTGAGCTAACTACAGCCTTCAGTCTATGTGTTGTGCCTGACATAATTAATTTCAACCGGTCCCATGGGATATTTATGAATGTCCACATGCACACACCTAACCACCACCCACTCTGCCTCCAGTAATGCCCCTGGACTAACTAGGGTTTGGTGGACCACAAGGCCACCAAGGCCTGGCATATACTCCCTTGGCACCTTACCAGTATGCAGTCTGTCTCTCTTGGGACCGGAGGACGGTGTCAGAAGGAACATCTGTCCCACCTCCATTACTGGGCAATCCTGGCAAATGTGTCCTGTCATGAAATCTTTTCCTCAGGGGCGGGACTGGTCGACTTCCACTGGCCACAGCTACTCTCGGGACTGCCCCAGCTGCACCACCAAGTGATCTTCAGCTAGGGTCACGGCAGTTTCAAGGCTCGCTGGCCAGTGATAGCCGACCCACTCCGCTCTGCTGAGAGCCCCTTCACGAACTGTTCATGCACTACCACATCCAGCAGTCACACCTCTTTCAGCATGGGGTTGGGCTGCAGCCTGCAGTGTGTGGCATCGTGCAGCCACCCGGCGTAGGTGAGGGGCCTGTCTCCCAACCCCAGATGTTCTCAAACGAGGCCCTTGCCTGGGTGGAGAGGCTGAGGGTGGCCACCTGGGCCTCGCCTGACAGCAGCTGCATCTAATGTCTGTCACTCGGCCTGGACCCGCAGTTTATTCAGCACCACCTCCAGCTCCTGGTGCATCACTGCCAACTCTCCCACCATCTGTGCCAATGCCTCCACTGCCCGGACTGGCTGCTGATCCATCATACTGAGCTGGGTTTCGGCACAACTGTAGCAAGAAGGACCCGATGCTTGGGAGTTTGATGTCAGTGATTTTTATTTACAATGAAGCACACGCAGCTTTGCAGCTGCCCTCTCCAGCTTACACACACCATACAGCTCCCTTCTCTGAGCCCTGGCGACTACCGAAATAGAGAAGGCATAGTTAGTGTAATGGATAAAGCTGTGCCAGCCAGCCTTCCCTGGCACTGTCCCCAGAGCCCGCTGTTCCACCCCTCCCCTGCAGCTGAACCACAAACCACACCCTGCTGTAGAGGTTAACGTGTAGCCATTAGTGTAGCACTATCCACACTCCATAAAGCCACATTGTGCTTTATGGAGTGTGGAGAAAAGAAATAAATAAAATACGAGCACATGTATGTGAGAGAGGAACACAAACAGTGGGAGTTTATTTCTCATTTCCAGCATGAAGTTTACTCATCGACATGCAACAATGAAAGACTTAGCTGACCATAATTAGGTAGCATACCTGGATAAATAACAGCTAAAACTGTACTCAATTATAAGATGTTTATGGTGCTTTATTTTTTTGTACCTTAAGTTCTAACAACTTGTCCAGATGCCTCACTGGTTTGTTCTGCACTCTTCACTGTGCCCTCCCCACACCCTCACATTTGAACTAAAGAGCATGTTCCTAGCATGATCACATTATGGTCTAATAAAAAAACAACAAAAAACCCCAAAACAACAATTAGAAAGATTCTCCTATTTTCCAAATTGATAATGACGATGGATGCCCACAAATGGATCCAACACAAAAGTGCAAGCTTGTACACGGCTAGACACGTGTTTGTTGCAAGTGTCAATATTTGTGGAAATACAACATGAAATTCTAGAGAGGCAGATTTAATTCATTATGAATCCGAATGAAATGCTGCTACTAATTTAACCTGTGGAAATGGGCTAAACATCACCTTGATTGTTGAGCTACTGCTGATCACTTGGCTATTGTCAGCCTCCCTGAGCTCATTGTCCATCTCTTCTATTCATAAAAAGGGCCACTATCCAGTGCTGTGTGCTATGCACTTTAAACAGTATATGACCTCAGTGCACCATCTTCCTATAGGTTTGTTAGAAAGGGGAGCAGTTTTCATGAAAGTTCTGCTTGTGTCTTTTTAAAAAATATAATTTTGTGTAGTGCAATACCCAGACCTAGTCCACACGGGTGACATTTCCTGCTGAGCTAGATTTCACAGATAATAAGTGGGATTTTACAGGAACTCCTGTTTGAACTTTGGACTAAGTCAGCTTGAATTTAATATTCGTGCATAGCTACAATACTTTCACATAAGGAAGATTACAAATGTGCTTCATGAGCGTAGACAAGCCGAATCAAGTCAAAACCAAACTAGAGACAAGGGCAAAAGATTAGCATGACTGGGAAACTGAGGAAAAGCTACGTTTGTCTTACATGCAAAGTCTTGCTGTTAAGTATCAGCTACAAACAGCTTATCAGAGCTGCTCAGTTAGCTGTGTCAAAAGAGCACATTAAAGCTGTCTCCATTCCTCTTGGCTGTATGTTCTGTTCAGCTTGGGTGCTGCTTGCACTGTTACAGTACCTGTTATTTCTAATACTGCTGTCTTAATCTATCAAAACAGTGTTGCCAAGGAAACAGTCTACATTTCGCAGTAAAAAAAACACCACAGTCGATGCTTAGGACACGCAGTACATATTGAGTCACGGAATCACATGAACAGGGACTTCTTTATTCATTTATTATGTTAGTGATTTCATTGTAAATGCTTAGAGACGCATCACATTTCTGACAAGCAGCATCTGCATTAAGCGCAGTCTAAACTATCAACTGCAGCAATTCACTATTCCTCAGCCATTACAGCAGAATGAGTGTTGAGCTGCACTGGAAGTGAAGTCTGTGCGTGGGTGAGAAGCACTGCTGCTGCTGACTGCAGCTGGTTCTTTCCTCGCATTCTCTTTTTTTAGCCAAACTGCTCATTTGTGTGTCTTTGACGTCACACACATACAGAGAGAGAGAGAGATATTTAGCTCAGCAGATCTGTTCAGCCTCTTTCCCTGTGTGATTCATATATAATTAGTCAGAGTAGCAGTACATTTCTCCTGCTGTCTGTCTCTGTTATTGTCTTTCAAATTCTCACACTCTGGTCTTAAATGTGAAGGTGGTAAACACAAGTTTCATGCAGCGCCACACTACATCTACACTGGCCAGCCATAATATTAAAACCACCTACCTAATATTGTGTAGCTCCCGCTTGCGCCACCAAAAGATTTGTTGACAACATTTGGGGCACACATTCTGGATGTCCTCTGACCTCTGGCACAGGGACATTGGTGGGTGTCACCAGGTCAGTGCTTTGAACTCTAAGTCATGTGCACATTTCCTTGATACAGCAGGCGCTTGTGCAATGCAGAGGTATGCTGGGTCTGCACACCCCTACTTCAGATGTCATCGCATTTTAATGCAACAATCAATGTTATTCACTTTGCCTGAGACATTTTGGTGCTATATCTTTCCTTAACATAGTGTTATTATCAGTTCAGGCCCAGGTTAATAATGACCACCTCCGGTGCTGTAGGCCAACAATGTGCTGGTGGAAACTGTCCTACTGTTGGCTAAAGACTAAGGTTGAATGAATGAAGTGGTAGAGAGTAGTAGAGAGAGTCCCAAGGGCAGAGAGAGTGGTAATTGGAGCAGATTCCAATGAACTTGTTAAAATGAAGTAGTTAAAATGTAACCCAGTTAATGTAGTTGAAATGAATAGAGGTCTGAGGAGGTGTTTGGAAGGTATAGTGTTAATAAGAGAGATGCTAGGGACAGATGGTATTGGATTTTGTAAATGTTGTGGAGATGACTGTGGTGAACACTTACAGAAGAGGGATGAACAGAGGGTGGTGCACGAAGGTAAATTACAGCTGCAAGAGTTAGGAGACCGCAAGGTCGTGTCAGGGGAGAATGTAGGTGTGCAACATCAGATGGTAGACTTTAGGATGACTTTGGACATCACGAAGAGGAAGAAAGTAAAGGTAGAATCAAGGATGAAATGGTGGAAGTCAAAGAAAGAAGAATGTTTCACAGAGTTCAGGGAGGAGTTGGTGGTAGGGAAGAGTTATCAGAAACTAAACAGGTCGGGGAAGTCTGTTTCGTACATCCTCTGGACAGAAGAATGAGGACAAGGAGATTTAGTGGAGGAATGAGGAAGTACAAGAAA
Organism: Mchenga conophoros; assembly: GCF_057382185.1. Classification (NCBI taxonomy): domain Eukaryota; kingdom Metazoa; phylum Chordata; class Actinopteri; order Cichliformes; family Cichlidae; genus Mchenga; species Mchenga conophoros. Next base: position 34,452,745 of record NC_140543.1, read on the forward strand.
GTATTCAAAGGAAGAGGTTAGCAAAGAAAACGTGGGATATTAAGGAAGCTGAAGAAAGTACAAAGGAGTACTGAAAGGCTAGGTGTACGGCAAAGAAAGAGGTAACAAAGGCAAAGAAAATGGTTTATGTTGAGTTGTATGTGAGACTGAGTATTAAATAAGGACAAAAGGACTTGTTTCGACTGGCTAGGCCAGGAGTGTCAAACTCCAGTCCCCAAGGGCCGGTGTCCTGAAACTTTTACGTGTGTCCCAGCTGAATAAAATTAGTAGATCATGAGCAAGACCTACTCATGTTACAGCAGCTCATGAGTGATGAACATGGTGCTAGAGAGGTACATTTTTCCAAACACTTACATTTATTTAAATTTACTTGAACAGGGTTAGGGGTTGCCACCTCAGCATGCAGTCAAGTTCTACTGCATCCTCAGCACTTTTAAAACAATATTACAAACCATTGTTAATATTTTGATTTCAGAAAGATTCTTTCTTTTTTGTAAATTTGCATATTTTGCCCAGTTATTTTTTTGTGTTACAGTTTCTTCTCAGTGAGCAAGCAGGCCCTCAGGTCAGGCACATACAAACACACATGCACTTAAAGGCACATATACACTCTGTTATGTTATGCATTAGCACACTTCTGTGTTGACAGATGCGTGGTTTGGCCAAAGAGAAATGCCAGACCAGTCTCTACACATATTGTCCCATGTTGATTACCCAACAGACTGTACTACTGCAGTGAGAGAAATCTGTATGGATGATGTGTGTTAGAGAGAGATATAAAAAGGAAATGCTATCCATCAGTGTAGTACAACTGTGTTTTTGGTCAATATGTTTTGTTCTTTATTGTATTAAATGTTGTTCTGCATGCTAGCTTGGTTTCATGTACCATCAGGACAGTTTAGTTAGTCAGTGTAGTGGCTGGGACTTGAACAGCAGTGGAGCAGATCCTCCTAACACTGTTCTTTGTCCTCTTGGTGTGGTCATCAGGTACCTCAGGATGAATGGAGCAGCTTCTCTCCTCTAGGGAAGGAAGATGACATCCCCTGTCGGAGGATGAGAAGCGGCAGCTATGTGAAAGCCATGGCTGAGGATGACAGCGGAGATTCTGATGGAAGTCCCAAGCCCTCTCCCAAGATCCAAGCTCGGCGGGCCAGCTACCTGAAAGCCACACAGCCATCACTGACTGAGATGACCACTCTACAGTAAGCCCCTCCATTCCTCATTGGTTTATGGGTGACATACTATAAGAAACAGAAGGACCTGTACTTGCAAAGGCTTCCATTAGTAAGAGTTGCACATAGTGAGAACAAGAAATCGTCGAATTTCACCTGAAAATTAAGAACAAATTGTGGTAATGATAAAGCATCTTGCTTCGAAAGCACGGGTGTCAAACTCCAGCCCTCGAGGGCCGGTGTGCTAAAACTTTTAACTGTGTCCCGGCTGCGACACACCTGAATAAAATTAGTAGGTCATTAGCAAAACTCTATAGAACTTGACTGCATGCTGAGGTGGCAATTCAGCCATTCACTTACAATTACTTAAATTCGCTTGAGTAGAGTTAGGGGTTGCCCTCGAGGACTGGAGTTTGACACCCCTGGAAAAAGGTAAAACAAACAAAGAGACAAAAAATGTTAGGAGTGGGGAAGAGTATTTTTAAGCAGCTTAGGAGTTTCTTAAGTAGAGTTCAGGTTGCACCCCTCAAGGACAGCAGCTTATACCCCAGATGTGTCTATAGTTTGTGATGGTGATTTCCTAGACAATTGTTTCTCTACAAGGGCACACCTGTTCCAATCATTTAATTCAATAAAATGTTTACAAAACTCCAAATACGAAGTGTCTTGATGCATGCTCAACCATCCAAGTAAGGAAATCCACAAAAGTTGGTTCTGTTTATCTGGATGTAGCGTTTTCAGTGGGAGAAACGTCTTGTCACTCATCCAAGTGACTTCTTCTGTCTCAGCTGACTGCAGGTTTCCCCAACCTTTTAAACAACATATTTGCATAATGACTGAAACTCGCACTACTGGCAAACAGCTGTGAAGTGAACGTGGCATGTCTGTTATTGCCAGATGGGCTGGCCTGAGTATTTCAGAAACTACTGGGATAGAGTTTACAAAGAATGATCCAAAATTGAAACTATCCAGTGAGCACCATGGTTTGCTCATGGCCTGTTGAAAACTGTTTCTGCATCAGTAATATGTCTTCTTTGTCTGTTAATCATGTGAAACTGCACATGATTATTTGCAGCTAGCGGCTTGTTAATGCTCTCCATCAAATCCAAAAACAGCATGTTGATATATGAAGATCATAAAGGCTCCAAAATTGATCAGATTATATTTTAAATATTAGTTCAGTTCTCTTGTAAACCCCAGCTGTCGATTGTAAGTTTAGAGTGTTTATTAAGATAAAAATAAAAGCGTTCCAACATCTCACCTGTTTGTTTTTATTCAGGCATACATGTAAACTATTTTTATTAAGAGAGAGATGAAGCTTGTGTTTCTGTCATGTAGTGATTATGCTCAACTGTATGAAGCTTATTAGACATTATGAAACAGGTGATAACAGTGCTTAAGATACTTTTTGAAATTTCTTTCTTAAAGAAATCTACTACATCATGTGTAATTTTTCTTATATCATCTGTCATTTTGTATTGCAAATAAATTGCATAATATTAGCTTAGGGTGACTGGCTTGGAGGGAAAGTTAGGCTGTGATGGTTTGAAAGTATGCTGAGAAGGGATAGTTGATAAAAATGCTGAAAATGGAGCTGCTAGGCAGGAGTCAAAGACAGAGACTACACAGATAGACGGATGCAGTGAAGGAGGACATGCAGAGCGTTGGTTTGACAGAAGAGGATGTTGGGGATGGGTGAGATGGAGGCAGATCATCTGCCAAAGCCACGTCTAAAGGGAGTGGCATGATGGTGGTTTAGACAATGAAGATTATTCCAAGGTGGTTTGAGATATTTATTCACGCATACGTCTTCTCTTTCCCATGCTACAGAGTCAGACAAAGACACAGCTTCTCTACCTTTACATTTATACCTGTTGGTTCTCCGCATCTGATGCCACATATGGTTATATTTAAGAGAGCCTCCTCTTGCTGGGGGTCTCCTGACCTCGACTCCCCTCAGACCTGCTGTCTCCTTTCCAAAAATATTCCAAGTCGCAGGGTCCACATATGTCTCACATGCTCCCCTATCCTAACCTTGACATGTGTACGTTAGGCTCAGTTCTATTTACAGAAAACAGAAAGATTTCTTAAGCCTCTAAACGTGTCCAAAGACAGAAGTTTGTTATGTGTCCATTGGTATGTGCTTGTCTCTCGTGTGCGTCTCCCTAAGGCCTGTGTCTATATTGTGTGTTTGCATGCTTACACCTATATGAGGTTATCTGTGTACATAGGTGTGTGTATCTAGTGTAGTTGGTGAAAGGAAACAAGTCAACCTATAACAGTCAGACATTGTATATAACACCTGTGTTTGCAGGATTTCAGCTGAGCACTCCCCCAAACTGCAGATCAGGAGCCACAGTTACCTGCGTGCGGTGAGTGAGGTTTCAATCAATAGAAGCCTGGACACCCTGGACCCCAAAACCCTCCTCGACCCCAAATCACTGCTGTCCTCACCCCAATACCGCTCACGCAATGAAAGCTACATGAGAGCCATGAGCACCATCAGTCAGGTTGGTTGGCATCACTGCTGTCTTTATATTTACTGTATACCCTATTCAGTCATTTCACATCAAACAGTTTTGATGTCAAACCTTCAAAGACTCATCTTTGAAGGTTGACACATCCTAATTCCATTACTGTATACCATTGCGGTTTCCTAGGATCTCACTGTTGCTGTTACAAAAACATCACGGACACGTGGACATATTTTTCCACTGGCTGACTTTTCATAGGTTCAAAAGTTGTCTTGAGCAATAGTTCTTCAGGCTTTCTGGAGATCTTTTAATGTTTATCATTGGACATTGTCTGCTTTTTCACTCGTTTATACTCAAATAGTTCAAACAAAACAAGGCACCTAACCCAAGAGATGAACTGATGTTTTGTCTAAACTTAGCAAAGAATCTGTGTTTTTGTATCATTAGGCACTTGGTGTCAAGACTGGCTACATGGCCGACAGGAGTAGGACCCAAATGCAGTACTCGAAATGAGAGTGTGAAAAAGTACCCGACAGCTCTAGGGATTCTGCAGATGATCCATGTTTTATTTCCCCTTGCAGTTGATGCACACATGCTTGCACACACACATGTGCGCACACATACATGTCTTTCATGTTGCTTCCATTGTTTCCTTTTCAGCATACTTCAGCCTGCTGTTTCTGCAACTCTCCTCTGCTTCTGGTTCACATCTTCACGAAAGTTAGCAAACTGCCATTTCCCACCAAGAGTCATGCTCATAGTTCACAAACTGTATATCATGTTAAGGATCTAATACCCTAAATTTTCTTTAGAGCCCCATCGTTAAACCTTGAAGGAGTATCTTTTGCCATGGATGTCAAATGCACCATATGGTGGGAAGATTCCCTACCCAGTGGTAGCATGTGGTAAAAGACCCATTGCTCCACAAGCAATGGTGATCACAGTCATCATTAGGTCTTAAACCCACACCTAACCTCCCAGAGGTTAGATGTTTCCTTTAGAGGAAAGGAAAACAGATTTTTTTTATTGCTATAGTTTTGATGTAAATCGGTTAACATGGTTATTTTGGTTTTTGTGATTAACTAGTTTAAGACTTTAGACTAGGTTATGGTTGGGTTCATCACAAGTGATGACTTAGATCTCACATGGTTAAACAGTAATGGTGTTAAACATCCAATCAATCGCTGCACCCATGGCAACTGTTCTACTGATTGCACTGCCATTTAAAAGTGGCAGCAAATAAACTTTTCTGCAGGATCAACAATACTACCCTGAACCATGCGATACTTTAATAATTTCAGTGATTTGAAATTGATTTGTATAGAGGTTTCCTCATTGTCCTCTAAATCTAAACTCTAAATTATTCCCTCTGTTTGTCCTTTTCTTCATTTGATTTCCATCAGCTGAGTGAGGTGGAAGTAAATGGGCAGATTGAGCAGGTGTGTGAGCAGGTGTACAGTGAGATGCAGTCTCAGGCCATGGAGGCTGCCATGGACAGCATGGACACCATGGACACACTGCCTATGCCGGGATGCTTCCGGATGCGGAGCCACAGCTATGTAAGAGCGATTGACCAGGGCTGTGGGGAGGAGGAAGGAGAAGGAGGGAGACCACTGCTTCTGTTACCGTCCTCCCCACCACGTACATCTGCAACCACCGTCAGGACCATCCAGAGCAGCACGGGTAGGGAATTTTTTACCTTTTTTTTTCCATACAAGGGACCACTGGGAGAAAACCCTACAGTCCTTGGCTTTGAGCCTTTATGTTAATGAAAAAGTGTGAATCTCTTTGTACTGTTTGTTGAAATCTGTTGTGATATGATTCAATCACTTCAAATGCTGCTGAAGAGTAAATATCACTCATAAAGGGAAAATGGATGCTGAAGAATTGCTTTAAGGTCAGTGGTGTCTTGTGGTGAAGCTTTGAAGTGCATCACTGAGGTGACCTTTGTTTGACCAAGGTAATATATTTTCCCATTTTCACAAAAATCCTGGCTTGGAGGAAACTAGAGGGAATTTTGTGCAGCGTTGAAAATTGTTCTGCATTGCTGTGGAAGTGTCACACAATTTACTTATTGTTATTTTTTTTGCTATCACAAAAATATAAAAGATTTTGATTTCAAGACTGGTAGAAAAAATAGCTAATAGGATTTATTTTGTAATCAGTCTGTTGTGGTTAGTTATGTGGGGTGACATGCTGGCAAGGCAGACAACTTAATAGCTTTATTGTGGTCTTTTATTTGTCAACCTCACTGTAGCTTCTAGTACAAGGGTGTTACTTTAAAAAAGTAATTAATTACTATTTACTTAATCAATATTGTATTTAAAATACTTATCTAATTACTGTGTCTGAAAAGTAACTTAATTACTCAATAAGTAATTTAACTAAATGTAGGGGGTCATATGATTGTTGGGTTTTTCTCTGTATCTATGAAGCGCCTTGAGGCGACTTTTGTTGTGATTTGGTGCTATATAAATAAAATTGAATTGAACTGAATTAACTGCAATGTTCAAATAAGTTCTTTTAAAAGCAAAACATGATTTAATATGAAGGTAACATGAGCAGAGAGTACAAACATGCTGAGGGATTGTCTGTGTTAGTTGAGTGAGACGGTCCAAAACTAATGTGTACACTTATGTCTGCATTTTGATTTTGTTACATACGAACAAAATGATAGCAGAAGTGCTGCCACGTGTGTGGGCAGAAAGAGAGGACCGATGTGTTTTCAGTTTGGTAGTTCAATGAAAGACTTCAGTTAGTTAAGAGTAAGGCAAAAACAATGCGTTCACGTTTGCAGTTTTGTCTTGTTATACAATATTTGAAATAAAAACAAACAAACAAAGAAAACACTACATTTTTGGAAATGTTTGTGATTGTTTTCTTGTTTGTTTGGGTTTTTTGTACTACTTGAACACTGAAGTAGCCCTCACATGAGATGACAGTGCCAGCAGTGGCCCACAGTTCATTTAAGTTTGAGACCCCTGGTCTAGGAGGTCCTAACAGTTTACACACTGTGTGTTTGTTGTGTTTGTTTGGACATGAAAAAGTCCAAAGCAGACAGAGATTGGAGAGTTTAGTTTCACTTCCAGCATTAGCGCCCTTTCCCCTACTGTCACTAAATTTCATTAAATAATTATTAGGCATTGTTCCATGTAACTCTTAAGTGTTTTGCAAAAACACAAATAAACAAACAAATTAATAGTCCTCTCATTTCAAAGAGGGGATGTTCATAACATTGATCAATGACAAAGCATTTATGTGGGGCTGCTGCTGATCAATATTAAAAAGCTGGTGGGGGGGCGATGATACTCCCATGTAACAGACCTTCAGCCTGATTTTCAGCATACAGGGTTTATGGAGACATCTTTGGGCCTGAAACACGGCTTCAGTTGGGGAAAATGTGGGCATCTGAAAACCCCACGTATAGACCGCTGAACCCACAGAAGCAACTGCAGACTTCTGGGAATGTTAATGCTTGAGAAGAGGCAGGTAGTCTACTCCCAACCATGATTTTAGAGCTTATCGAACTGACAGATAAATATGTTATTAATGCAATAATTCAAAAAAATTTAACTAAATAATTCAAAATCTGCGAAGACTGTGAGGTTGCCCATCCCAAACAAAAATGCCATTCTTATTTTTTTTCTTTGGAAAAATAAAGTTTTGTCCACTATTATGGTCATTTATGTAAAAGATTCTGGTAAGTACATTTTATAACAGCTTTCCTAGAAATTCTGGGATTGGAGGGATTTTTCCCAGATCCATGAGCAGCCAAAGTTCATATATTTAGGTTTAGAGAAGCCAAAGACTTAGTGCCAGCCCTTTTTGATTTTGAGCCTAACATTATAGATGTGAGCAAATGTGTTTAATGTTTTGGAGAAGTACAACAATTTTTACACAAACCTTTACTAGAAGTTTGTTTTAGTTTAGGTTAATAAACATTTAAAAGTTTTTTTTAAATAAAAACCTTCTTAGTTTGCTGAGGTTTTCATTGTTTCTCATTGTTTTGTTTTTTTATAAACAAGTGTTTTTAAATTGGGTTTTTCTACCGGTGTGCTGTTCAGTAAAATTAAAAAGTAAAGTAACATTTTAACAAGCATTCATTTTCTTGAATAAACTGATGGTTTGATAATGATTTGTTTACATAGTTAGAGCAACTTTTCTTGAAAAAGCTTATTATGATCATCTTGGTAGTTATGAAGGGGCACAGAAGCTTCTTAGGGGTGTACATACATGTAATAAGTTAAACGTGGAAATGGTTAAAGACATTTGAATCAATTTCAAGTAAACCTTTGTGTTTTGCAACCCTTAGTAGAAGATAATGGTGGTTTTAAGTAACTGTTTTTGATTTGTTTTCCAAGGAAAAGTGAAAAACACGTGTGGCTTCTCCTCAGCCAGTTGTAATCTGGAAAAGCTCACCTTATATTTGCTGTCCCGAAAATTTTTTCAGCGCTGTTAATTCAATCTTGCAGGCCTGCTTACAAAAAATGAGAAAAAAGAGAGCTGATTATTAGCTCATCAAGTGCACTGTTACAATTTCAAAGGGCCCAATTCTAGACATGTCCATGTTTAAACTCCCTCTATTAAAATAAGAAAACAACCCAAACCGCACTGACACAATCACCCCGTCACTCAAACAACAACCCCAAAGATCTTAAACACAGAACAACTTTGCTTATTAATGTATAAATATGTTGTTGGGATTAGAACTTCAGGGCCACAAAGCTTTGCCCTACTCTTGGTTTAATTAATACTTACATAGTCTGAGATCAGACTTAAAATCACTCCCTCTGTTCATTTTTCTCCACATCATATCTCAGCGGCCTCAGACTCCACAGCGTCCTGAGAGTCCGAGGTCACTGACATAATTTCACCTGCTAAATACACAAAAAAATCTTGTTAAAAGCCACAGTTTGCACACAGTAATGTTCCCCTTTAAGCGCTTTAACATACTTAGATTTAGCATAACATGTAAACCCGTTATAACAATGTGTCCTCACTAAATTATACATTTCTTGTCCAAATCTGCCCTTCTGAACAGACCTGACCACCTTATTTAGTTATCCTGTTACTTTACCATTATATCTTTCACCAAATAATCCTCCTCAGTCACTGCTCTGTTTCCTCCATTCAAAGCCTCAGTCACACAGACACACAGGAAGCTTCTTTCTCACCACTCATTTCAGCTAATTTGCATACTGAGTCATATCTCAAGGAGTTACCATGACAAGAGAAAGACAGATTTAAATCTTACCACATTATTAAATTATTTTATTTCCTTCCTAGAGTAATCACTTGTTTTGTTCACTTGACACAAGAGCACTTCCAATTCACTGTTTTAAAACTACTTTAAGCTTTTAATCACTTTTCATTTTCATCAATGTCACTCTCTTGTCATGAAACTTTCCTGAGTTATTCCTCAACTTCAGGGTTTAAGTGTGTTCACACTATTTTAACACTGATAAACAGACTCACAGGCTCAACATGCCGTCTAATCTTCATGAGCTCTCTCGTAGTTGTAAGGTTAATGCATCTTCTGTGTGTGTGTGATTTTGTATGTTTCTTTTTGCAGTGTTTCAGACTCCTTCATAATTTTCCCACTTAACCAGTCAGTTTTCTCTTCCCCAAGTTTGCAAACCCAAATTTTGATTTCCCACCTTAAATAACAGCATTCCTTGTCTTCAGCCAATTCAACCAGAAACTTGGCCTGAAGGTTTCCAGTGATGTTAACCTATAACTTTCTTCTGACCACTGCATGTGGAAAATTGATCCAGGTCTGCTTTACACCTAAAAATGACAAACTGAGACATTTTCATTATTATCATGAGTGCTTAAACGACTCACTTCTCTCTCTCCTGCAAAAAAACCAATTTATTTCATGTATTCACCTTGATAAATGTAAGCGTGTTCTTCCTTGCGTTCATGTTATGTGGTCATGTTAATGGAGTGTAAGCTGCTTCTTCATTGCATACGTATTTTATCATCAGGTTTAACTCATGCCTCTTTGCACTGAGCTGTGGATTCAAACTATCTCAATTCTGCTTCTCCCCAAAAATAATCTCAAATGTAACCATTTGTATATGTGTTTTTTTTACCTTTTTAACCTCATTGTTGTGATGTGGTGAACATTTCTAAACCTTCATAAGTTCAGCCTTCAATCCAATTTTCCCATATACATTCACTATATCACGTCCAGGTTCACCTCTCACTGTTCTCACAGTTTCCTGTGGGGCCTCGCAGATCAACACAGGCCCAAATCAGCTGTTTCTTCTCTCCATTCCTTCTCTCTTGATCTTTTCAGTCTTTCCTTTGAGGATTACTCCCAGCATGGCAAATCTTAAAATCAGTGTCTAGTGCTTCCACACAGTTGTTTAGAGTTCAGAGTGCATGTTCCATCAAATGTTTTCTTACATGCCTCTGCTGGAGTCGTCAGTGTTATAGTTCAGTTGCACTGTCTTTTTGCCTGCTGTTAACTCTTCAAGTACACGATGTTCTTCTCAGGATAAGGAGACAATGAGAGGTGAAGCTGTCAAATGTTAAGCCAAAGTCTGGCCTGTTTTCCTCCCAATTCTGTTAATCAATCTTTTTGCCGCTGTACTCATGTTTTCAGGATGAGTAGAGTCCACCTGTATTGACACACTAAAACCTTCAATTAATATCCTTTTCATTTCTTTTCTTAAAACATCCATTAGCTTCCTCTGCCTGGATTTTAACTCGTCTGTTTCTCTCTGGGTGCACACTTCACACACCAGCCAGTTTCCTTTTATGGGCATGCAAAGTTCCTGTCACACACACAGCTTCCTGTCACACACACAGCCGCGCAGACTCATATTTTCCTGTTTGTATTTACAGTCTACACACCCTCTAAGTCTTGATCTAAAAACAATGCACCCTTATTACACGCACACACACTTAAATATACTAAACTCTTTGGTTTTGCAAGCATTCACATCACAGTCTTCAACGTGCTCAGCAGAGCTCTTTCAGACATCAGGACCATTCTTTCAGCTCAGTTTGTAGCATCATCCACACAATACTTTCATCAGCATGTTACACTCCTCCCTGAACTTCCTTAAAAAATAAAATAAAATAAAATAAAATAAATTGTCTCACACACACACACACCATGCCCTTTTTCTCTCAACACAATGTGCACCTTTAATCTTTCATCCAAATAACAATTTTACACTTCACTTATACATTCACACATTTATATAGAACAAAAATTGCCACTGTCTGCCAAGATAAATTATTTCCATTACCATATCACAACTTCGCTTCATCTTCCTCTAGTACTAGTCATCCTACCATTTCGACTAATTTAAAAGCATCTAAGCAGAGGTTCGCCCACCTTGCTGGTCAATTGTAGCCGTTATCTGTCCGGGACAGCGGCCCGATTACTAAGTCCTATCTTAATCTATAAGCGCTTCCCGCAGCTCGACATGTACCTCATGAACGCCCAGCGTCCTGCTGGTGCCTGAAGCTTTACGTAAAGCTTACATGTGAGCCACGTTTAAAATGGTCATGCCCGGGGGCCCCGCCCCTGTCGGTCAAACAGTGCAAGAAAAGTGGTGCTTGACCACTGATTAACCCTACCTGTCGCGGGTATCACCTGAATTAAACCTGTCACCTGCAGGAAATTGCAGCGCGTCCGCCGCAAGATGGAGTCATAACACTTAGAACATTTTGCACCCCTAGGAAGTCCAACTTCCCGTCCTAAGTACTTTAAATAATTCTGGAAGCATCACTGTGGACTCTAACTGCCAGTTTATTATCTGATGCTCGGGTCGCACCCTATAATCAATGTGGGAATAAAATTCCCTGACCAAATGTCCTAATCTAATCTCTTTTCTTGGCTGACGTAACACACACATAACACACCAATTTAGAATTCATCCAATGTGCACAATTTTCTACAGGCTTGCGCTTACATATACTCCTTTAGACCGGTCTGTTGTCCGCCTCATATCAGATCGTACCTTAAGGTCCATATTAGTCCCCTCAGCCGCACAAGAATCCGGGTCACTGGCACCAAGTATTAAATTTGGTTCTTTTGGATTCTTTAGGGCCAAGAAAGACACGGCTCAAAAGTGGTCTTTTTACTTTAAAAAAATGATCCTTATTATACATATCTGGGATATGGAGACCTGAACACAAAACACACAACCCCAGGTCTGAAGCACAAACGGAAGCCTAGTCATTTATATACTTGCTCTCTACGTCACACTTCAAGTTTCAATCAAACAGCCGAGTTGGTTTCACTTTCTAGCTGCAAAAGCACGCTCTGCAAAAGCATGTAATTTCCTGTCAGCCTGCAACCTAGTTTTACACTGAAGTCTGGGCCTCTCTTATATAAATCAGCATATAAGCATTTAAGATCATATATTTATTACCTAACAAGCCCCTTGATTTACGATCAGTCATTGTTGTGAGTGCGCAGGCCGAGTCATGTGTGGACGTATTTTACCTCCACAAACAGCCGAGACATGGTTTGCGATACATGTGGCAAGACAGTGAGGTGTTGTGGCAACACCACTAACCTCATCAAACACCTCACAGTAAATCATATCACAGAATATGACGAGCGTATGTTGAGGTGAACTGAAGAGGAGGAGACAGACAGGTGCTGCTAGGGCGAGACAGACGTCTCTCACGGAGTCCTTAAGTGCTGCAGGCAGGCAAGGTGTTCAAATAGCACAACTTCAGGTTCTTATTTCTATATGATAATTCTGCATTGTCAAGCGATAAGAACAAGTAATCTGATGTCCTGTAATCGTTATGAAGCTATAATTTGAGATACAAGAAATGATACAATAAATAAAATACGTTTTGTACAAAGTATCGGTATTGGATCAGTATCGTCGATACAACCCTGAATTTTACTTGGAAAATCAGTGGTATCGCACATCACTAGTGATCTTGCCTTCCAGTCCAGTCTAGAACTATGGGAGGTGGCTTTAACCATCTCAGCTGGTAGGTGACACTTGTGCCCCTCTCCCATGTACAGTTAAATCTGAAGGAACTTACGGTGAAATATCACACAAAGCTTTAAGAAGCCCAATTATGATATCTATAAAATATTCATATTAAAGTCAAAATGGATCAGAACAAGACCAAATTTTGCCTACAATAAAGCTATAGTGAAGCTACATTTGTGACCACTAAAGGCTCTGTCATAAAACTATAAAGATGTTAGACAATGCCATATCTTTCATGTTATCATAACCAAACAGGAATTTTCAGGATCACTTGAATCTTTGGTCATGGGTTAGCATCTGTTTCTCACTTTTCAGATTTGTCACACCTTTTGTAAAAAGAGGCATATTATTGCAAAACCACACCTGAAGAGTGCTGTGATGAACATAGCCTTTCAATATTCTGACCAAGGTTGTCAGTAAGTTTAACCAACCTGACACTGAGGGACAGAAAGGGTCCACGAGAACCATAGTTTCTCGTTGGCATTTAAAAGGTCCCCCTGGACAAAGATTGCCATAGCATAAAATCCCCAGAAACAGAAAGACATCACTATTCATTGACAGAGATGATTTCATGAAGGATATATATTGTTTCTTTTTAATTTTCCCCCCAGAAGTTATTCACGCTTTGTCACAAGTCACAAATGAGAATTTTAGGAAGATTAGAAATAGTGGAACCCCAATTTACAAAATAAATTCGTTCCAGAGGGTCTTTCGTAAGTCAAAGTGTTCATGAGTCGAGGCACCTATTTCCATCGCCTTTTGAGTGAGAATCAGAATCAGAATCAGAATCAGAATACTTTATTGATCCCTGGGGGAAATTATTTTTTGTTACAGTGCTCCATTTTAAACCAACATTAAGACAAGACAGACAATACGCTAACTAAGAATAGTACAATATATACATATATATACATACATACATACATAAGTCACTCATAAATAAATATTTGGAAAAGAAACATGTGTAGTTGTAGCAGCAAACAGTGTGTTAAGTGGATGCGTTGTACAGGGAGATGGCCACAGGCAGGAATGATTTCCTGTGTCGTTCAGTGGTGCTTTTCGGTAATCTCAGTCTCTCACTGAACAAGCTCCTGTGACTGACCAACATGTCATGGAGTGGGTGGGAGGTGTTATCCAACATTGTCTTTATCTTGGACAGCATCCGCCTCTCCGACACCACCTTGAGGGAGTCCAGCTCCATCCCCACAACATTGCTGGCCTTACGGATCAGTTTATTAAGTCTGTTGGCATCTGCGACCCTCAGCCTGCTCCCCCAGCATGCAACAGCATAGAGGATCGCACTGGCCACCACAGACTCATAGAAAATCCTCAGCATTTTCTGGCAGATGTTGAAGGACCTCAGTCGCCTCAAAAAATAGAGACGACTCTGGCCCTTCCTGTAAAGTGCTGTGGTGTTTTTAGCCCAGTCCAGTTTATTGTCAATGTGTACTCCAAGGTATTTATAGTCCTCCACAATGTCAACACTGACCCCCTGGATTGAAACAGGGGTCAAGTGTTTCCTGGTCTTCCTGAAGTCCACGATCAGTTCCTTGGTCTTTGCCACGTTGAGCTGCAGATGATTCTGCTCACACCACGTGACAAAGGAGTCGACCACAGCCCGGTACTCTGTCTCATCATCCCTGCTGATGCATCCAACCACCGCAGAGTCATCAGAAAACTTCTGAAGATGGAGGTCTCTGTGCAGTGGCTGAAGTCTGTGGTGTAGAGGGTGAAGAGGAAGGGGGAGAGGACAGTCCCCTGTGGTGCCCCTGTGTTGCTGATCACCTTGTCAGACACACACTGTGGGAGACGTACATATTGTGGTCTTCCTGTCAGGTAATCAACAATCCAGGACACCAGAGAAGCATCCACCTGCATCGCTGCTAACTTATCACCCAGGAGGGTCGGCCTGATGGTGTTGAAAGCACTGGAAAAGTCAAAAAACATGACCCTCACAGTGCTCGCCGGCTGGTCCAGATGGGTGTAGACACGATTGAGCAGGTAGATGATGGCGTCCTCTGTTCCGAGACGAGGCTGATAAGCGAACTGAAGGGGATCCAGGTGTGGTCTTACTATGGGTCGCAGCTGGTCCAGGATGAGCCTTTCCAGGGTCTTCATGATGTGAGAGGTCAGTGCCACGGGCCTGTAATCCTGGGGGCCACTGGGACGAGGCGTCTTTGGTACAGGGACGAGGCATGATGTCTTCCACATCACCGGGACCCTCTGCAGACTCAGACTCAGCATAAACAGTTTATGAAAGACTCCACACAGCTGGGGGGCACAGGCCTTGAGGACAAGGGGACTCACTCCGTCTGGTCCAGCAGACTTGCCTGAGTGAAGTCTCCTCATTTGCATCTCAACCTGGTATTGAGTGAAGGTGATGGGTGGGGGAGGGGTGTCAGGACTCTCACAGGAGGCAACATGTGAAGAGAGAGGCTGGCACAGTGGTGTGGCTCTGGATTCCAGGCTGACTGCAGGTGAGGTTGTGGGGGTGGGAGCAGACACTGTGGTGTCGAATCTATTGAAAAACAGATTCAACTCGTCGGCTCTATTCTAACCTCCCTCAGCTCCCCTGCTGTTGGTTGGCCTGAATCCAGTGATGGTCTTCATGCCCCTCCACACCTCTCTCATGCTGTTCTGCTGGAGTTTCCACTCCAGCTTCCTCCTGTAATTGTCCTTAGCCTCTCTGATCTTGTCCTTTAGTAACACCTGGACCTTCCTCACCTCCTCTTTGTTGCCCCCTCTGAAAGCCCTCTTCTTGTTGTTGAGGAGGGCTTTGATGTCCTTAGTCACCCACGGCTTGTTATTTGGGTAACAATGAGGCGATGCTGGCTGAAGATGAAGTTCTTGGTGGAGGACCTCGCTCATATTTATCTATAATTTCTCTCTTTGTTTCCATCGAGAGCACTTTACGCTTCTTCTTTTCACTCGAATCACTTGCATGAAGTTTTTTTGGCCCCATTATGAATGAACGATAGGCTAATTGCAAACGAAAAGCACACAAAATAGCACTGCAACAACAATACATCTTTCACGTGGAGCAGCGAAACGCAAGTACGAAAGCCAAGGAGTTATCACATGATTCAGAAGGCATTCTGGGCATTCTGGGCTCAGCCAGCGGATTTCGTTACACGGACATTTGGCCGAACCACGGGCAGAAATATTGCCGTTAAGTGGGGTCTTCGTAGGCCGGGGTTCCACTGTACATTTCTACAGATGCAGTGCACCTAACAATCATTGTCTACACTTGTTATGACTATCCTGGAAATAAAGTCCAATCGTCAACTTTTGGTTGATTACTTAGGTTTTTGTTTCATATTGTGTTTGGTTCCATAAAATAAACACTCATCGGTTGAAAAGCCTTATGAAGGGGAGATACATTTTGTGGAGTATGGGCTTTAGATGAGCTACCTCTACTGGGCCGATCATGTTTTTCTTTTGTTTAAACTGTCCTGCCCGGCAGTTTCATCAAGCAGAATCATGATCTGAATGCTCTGTTGTGCCAAGCACATTCACTTTGTCAAGAGGAGCATTATGGGACTCTGTAGGTTCCTCTTGTTAATCTTTGTTTTGTTTATTTATTTTATTTTATTATCGACCTTATTATCAGAGTGGGTATTATGCTGGAGCAGACAAGGTGAAGGCCAGGTTGGTTCCCCAGGTGTATGAGCATTTGTCATAAAACATGGTTCAAAATGAGGGTGAGAGACTGCAACAACAACAATTGCCAGGGATGAGTTGTTCAGTTGTTCAGAACTTAGTGTGCACTAAATACCACAAATGTGCATCTGATTGGGCACACATGAATATGGTATGATATATGAAAGTAAAATAACATTTCATGGACTTACACCCTGTTATTTTAGACCTTCTCACTTTTCTTTTTTCTCCATTCTTTAATCATCGCGTGTTTCTTTTTGTTTACGTGTTAATTACTTGGCTGGTACATTATGAGAAATAGCCACACTGCTTTCATATGGGAATACTGTTCAGATGTATGATAAAATTCTGAGCAAAATGAATCAGCTCCTCTGTCTTCTCTGCAGACATGACAGTTATCTGACCTCCATTTTCACATAACTTTCTGTGGAGTTGTAGGACAAGCTTCCATTTACCACAGCCATGTTATTCTGAACATGACAATTCCATCTTAAATTAAGTTTCAGAGGCACTTCCACATTAATCAGTCCAAAAGCTGTTGTAGATAATGCTTGTGTAGAGGGGGTATAGTTAATAAACTAAGACACAAACACACACACACACACAGTTCCTCTAGAAACAATGTAGGCTATTGGTTTAACAGGGATCAGTCAGGGAAAAGAACTTTTTATTACCACTGTTATTAAACAACGTTGTGTATAATTTAACAAATAAAAAGATAAATGCTTTATCATGAAAATGAGAAAATGAAAAACTCCAAATTGTGTCATGGAATAAATTGTTAAAATTGCTCAGTTAAGGAGCTGTTTCCATCATGTGCTCTGGTTTAGTCGCTGTCCTGGTCTGTTTTCAGAGGCAGTCCACTGAAAACAAGAACCCACAGTCTAATAAACCGTAGTGCAATCTAACACACACACACACACACACACACACACACACACACACACACATACACACACACACACACACACACACACACACACACACACACACACACACACGAAAATGCTTTGAGATATAGTTATGTGCACAACTGCAGTTTTTTATGAACTGCAGCAATGAAACAATGAACCAGAAATCCCACAAGGATAACACTGTAAAAGGCTGTGTTCATGTGTGTTTTATTTTTATGTTTAACTGGAGTTAACCTACATTTGAATCTGCTCTGGGATTTCCCATAGTTAACAGAGAGGATGCATGGACACAAACACAGACATGCAAAAGTGTGTATGTAAATATTTTCCCTAAAGTACATTTTAATGCATTTCTCTAAATTCAGTACAGTGGATGATCAGCATCACTTCCACATGGCTGGGGTGGTTATGATAAAAGTTACTCTAGCATTTGAACTCATAAACTCTAGGGGCTTTCTTGTTGTAATATTGAATTCTCACGCATGCATTCTTACATGGGCTCTTTTCCATTCAATTTTATTTATACACCGCCAGATCACAACAACAGTCGCCTCAAGGCATTTTATATTGTAAGGTAGTGTCATGATATGCAATGGCAGATCGTGTGGAAAAAAGAGGAGGACCCAAAAGTCATAGTCTCTCTGTTTGTCTCCCTTGGGAGAAATTTGCTTTGGAGAGAGGGGTTTAGACCACACAGACCCATTGCACTCCTCCTCACCACCACAAAATAATAAATACATACATGGATTAATAAAAACATTATTTAGAATGAGTAAAAAACAAAAAAACACAATAGAACCTAACACATACATCTGTAACCACAAGATAAAAAAAACACCAAGATAACTAATTAGACAGTTTAGTTCTTTAATGATTTTATTTTTCTGGACCTTTTCATCTCGTGCTCTGTGTTCATTGATAATCTTAACCGGGAGTATACTTCACTTAGAAGGAAAAACTACGACTAACTAAACTACATAATCTTTTTGATTTTGAATTCTGGATTTAACAGGAAGCCAAAACAGGAGAAATCTGCTCTCTCTTTCTAGTCCCTGTCAGGACTCTTGCTGCAGCATTTTAGATTAACTGAAGGCTTTTCAGGGAGCTTTTAGGACTTCCTGATAATAATGAATTACAGTCGTCCAGCCTGGAAGTAATAAATGCATGAACTAGTTTTTTAGCGTCACTGAGACGGTACATTTCAAATTTTAGAGACTGTTTAAATGGAAGAGCCTCTACTGAATAATGTCTAGACAAGTTTAGGACTGCAGCACATGTATGATGTGTTATATCACTAATATATTACTAGTCAGCATGGCTTAGATAATTAGGCAGAAAGCTCAAGCAAAGCGAAAATGTCGGGATACAATGACCAGGTCAGGTGTTTTTTTTTTTAAATTCCTGAAACCTAATGTTAAGCAAATAGCATTTTAAAATCGGATGATATCACTTCAGTGCTGACAGTTCAGATGATTAGAGTTGTCACTAGTCTACATTTGAAAGGTTTTGTGCTGTAGTTCCCTGATGCTGTCTTTTAAGCAAGAGAGCAATATGACAGCTGAAGCACGGTAATGTTTGTAGTAAATAAGACAGTGAAATAAGACAAAGAAGAAGTTCAAGTAAGTATCATTGTGGTTGAATGAATGAGAACAGAAGACTGAGAGGCCTGATTGAAAAAAATTAAATGAGGTCAGTTTGAGTTAAGCAGAGGAGGCTGATGTGCTGTGTAAGCCCAGCTAATCACCTCCTCTCTTTGTACTTCCTCCCATAGCCAAACTTTCCCATTAGCCTTCTCTGTGTTCTCTTTTGAGCTACTGAGGTTACACATGACATCAATGATATAATATTTATTTCAGAAAGAAAAAAGCCCATTGTTCCTTCAGTGGGCTGGTTTCAGTCATTATAAGAGTGGGGAAACCTGCAGTCAGCTGAGACTGAAGAAGTCACTTGGATGAGTGACGAAACGTTTCTCCCACTGAAAACGCTACGTCCAGATGAACAGAATCAACTTTTGGAAATGAACATGGATGTCCATGAACTAACTATGGAGCTGACTGCTTTTGCTCTTCAACACATTTATAGCTGACAAAGTAATTCATAGACAACAATTGCAAAGATTAGGAACTTCAGGCATTTGCATTCTTAACATCAAACTATTCACTTTAAGGAACAGTCCTAAAAAGTTAAGAAAAAAGTGCATTTGCATTCAAGTGTGATAATTGGATGACAAGTTCTTTTAAAACAATGCAAACACCTTCATGAAGGATGGAAGGTTGAGTTTGTAAAGATACAGTGGTGTAAAAAAGTGTTTGCCCCCTTCCTTGTATGTTTCTCACACTTAAATTTGTTTGATGATCTGAAACATTTACGTATTAGACTAAGATGACACAAGTACATGGACACCAGCCACTCCCACCCGAGGAGTTGGTAAGGGTGCAAGGAAAAGCTGGGTCATGGCTGCCCTTATCCTGGAAGCTGGGACTGGCACAGGTGACGACTGGGTGCCCGTTGTCCCCACCTGAGGAACAGGTACAAGTGCGAGTCCCTGTTCCCGATCCCAGACCAGTTGAGTCCCAGCCACCCTCACTCGAGGCACTGGTACGGTTGCAGGGTAGATTATATCTCCGAGAGATATAATCTCTCCAGCGTGTCCTGGGTCTGCCCGGGGCCTCCTCCTGGTGGGACATGCCCAGAACACCTCACCCAGGAGGTGCCCAGGAGGCATCCTTGTCAGATGCCCAAACCACCTCAATTCAATTTCAATTCAATTTTATTTATATAGCGCCAAATCACAACAACAGTCACCTCAAGGCGCTTTATATTGTACAGTAGATCGTACAATAATAGATACAGAGAAAAACCCAACAATCATATGACCTGCTATGAGCAAGCACTTTGGCGACAGTGGGAAGGAAAAATCTCAGCTGTCTCCTTTCGATGTGAAGGAGAATTGGCTCTACTCTGAGCCGTTCCCAGATGGCTGAACTTCTCACTCTATCTCTAAGGGAGACCCAGCCACCCTTAAGAGGAAGCCCATTTCTGCTGCTTGTATCTGCAATCTGATTCTTTTGGTCACTAGTGTGAGTGGAGTAACATACACAAACCCCCACACAAAAACTGAGTAAAATAACAGGTTTTATTACAAACTTTAAATGGAAAACCAACAGGGCTGTTTAACAGACCACTGGGCAAAATACATAAAGAAAAAAACAGTCAAGAGTAAAAGCTAAGGGTTAACAAAGGCAAGCCAGCATCACAAAATTCTAATGAAACTAAGTTCAGCTATTTACCAGGCAATGTTCCCTCTAATTTTTCATGTGTCTGAGTGAACGTAGACGTATGCACTGTGGTCACACCAGCATCGAATCCATCCAAGTTACATGGTTTAATAAAATAATCAAATTGGAGCATTTACATTTATGTTAAACTACTTTTAATTAACTGCTTTAGCCCACGTACAGTGAAAATTAAAAAGAAGACCTCAAATCATGACCTGTGTAGTATGTTAACACTATTGGAAGTAAAAATAACTTGAACTCCAATTTTGAAAATACAACTTTCTTTTTTTTTTTTTTTCTTTTTTTTTTTTTTTATAAAGCTCTGACTGGTATAATGAGTATGAGTCTGTGGTCTGGGAGAGAGTCCTGTAACTCAGTAAATAAATAGTAAATAATGACCAACGTTGGGCAGTTAATTATATAGTCACTTCTTCAAAAAAGTAACTGAGTTATGCAAACAACAAAGTTTTTTGCAGCTGTTTACCTAAAAATGCAGCCAAGGCATTTTTTAAATAAACATTTCAAACTATTTACTGAACAATCAGCTGTTCTGCATCAAATTTGATGCCACACAAATTATTTGTGCCACTCCAAAAAAAAAAATTCTGTCCACTATGAGATAAAGGAGAACAACAGCCTGATACCTGCAGGCCTGACAACAGGAGATGTATCACTACTGTAACACCTGTAACATTCAGCAGTCGCCTCATTGTTCTGACACAAAACAAAACTATTGACTACACTACACACTAACTACACAAGATTTGCGCTAAACGTCGCAAATCTCCCACATCTCAAAACACCGCCGTCACTCCTAAAACTTCCTCTCTTCCTAAACAAGTACATGCCATGTTGCCATATCATTTTTTGATTGGTCGACATTGTACATTTTTCGACCAATAGGAAAGGCTGGGGTTTTTTTGGTTTTGTTTTTGCTCACAGGCGGAGCTTTTGAGCATTTTCCTCATAAAACAGTTTTTACCACTTCTTCCCGCAGTAAATATAAACAACTATAGTATTCAGGAAAAAAACAAACATTTTTATCATAACTCTGGTTTTACGTGGTCTATCAACACAATTTAAAAACTGGTATAAAGTCCACAGTTTTTCCGTCAATTGTTCCGTCTGTCCTGCTCACATCTCCAATGGTTGTACACGTTGTCATTAACGTGGCTTCACTCCTCATCAGCCGCTTTGCTAGCTAAAACAGTGTCGACACATAAGGACGTTGTCATAGCCTGTCAACGACGTTGATTAGCAGCATTTATACGAGTGTGAATCGCATCATTGGCTGGACTATGGGATAAGGTGACATCATTCTAATCCCATACAGGAGCAGCCAGTCACTTACTGACTAACACTGCAAAACAGAATTGTTAAAGTATTAATTTTCATTTCAATTCGGGTGAGGTTTTTGGGGTTTTTTGTGCGCAACGCAGATTTTCTCTGCGCAGAGACCGTGCCAGCAGTGCACAATTGGTATCAGCTTAGAGGGAACATTGATACCAGGTTTAACAGACAAAGTGCAACACAGCGAACAGGTTTGACAAACAAAGTTGAAACGCGAGGCAGACGAGGACACTGCATGTTCACTTCTGAGCAGCAGTCCCCGTAGTGTGAAGGATCTTCAGCCTTTTATACCCACAGGTGCATACAAACAGCCAGTCATTTTCTCTTGGAGTATCATGGGATCTCCAGGCAGCCAATCGTCCGCGTGGTCTGGCACACTTCATTCTGCATAAAAGAGGGCTGGCATGGGTCTCCCAGAAACCAATCACCCACGAGTCATAGCACACTTGGATTTGCATGAAAAAAAAAAAGGCAGTCTCACTCCCTCCAAGGCCCAGGGCCATAACACTAGCCACAGCTTGTGACCATAGGTGAGGGTAGGGACGTAGATCAACCAAGATACTTAAACTCTTCCACTTGGAGCAGGAACTTGTCCCTGACCCCGAGTGGGCAATCCCCCTTATTCCGAGAGCCATGGCTTCATTCCCTCCGCTTCACAATCGGTTACAAAACTGTTCCAGTGCGAGCTTGAGGCCATCACCCGATGAAGCCAACAGAACCACATCATCTGTGAAAAGCAGAGAAAAGATTCTAAGGTCGCCCAAGTGAAAGCCTTTCACCACTTGGCTATGCCTACAAATTCTGTCCATAAAAATTACGAACAGAATCAGGGACAAAGGGCACCCCTGGCAGAGCCCATCACCCACCAGGAACAAGTCCGACTTATTGCCGGCTATGCGGATCAAGCTCTTGCAACGGTTGTATAACAAGTGAATGGCCCGTAGCAATGGGCCAAACACTCCATACTCCTGGAGCACCCCCACAGGACACTCCAAGGGACACAGTCAAAGTCCACAAACACATGTAGACTAACACACTAGGCAAACTCCCATGCACCCTCAAGTATCCCTGAGATGATAAAGAGCTGGTCCAGTGTTCCATGACCAGGACGAAAACCGCATTGTTCCTCCTGTACCTGAGGCCAACGGACGGACTCTCCTTTCCAGGATCCTGGCATTGACTTTCCCAGGGAGGCTCAGGAGTGTGATTTCCCTATAGTTGGAACACACCCTCCGGTCCCCTTTCTTAAAGATGGGAATCACCAAGAGGTACCTCCCGTGATCTCCACGCAACATTGTAGAGGCGTGTCAACCAGAACAGCCCTACAACATTCAGAGCCTTCAGGGCGGACCTCATCCACCGTAGGGGTCTGCCATCAAGGAGTTGTTTAACTCCCTCAGTGACCTCGCCCCAGCGGGTCATCTTCTTCGTTCCCAGACTCTGCTTCCTCCACGGATGACTTGCCAGTGGAATTAAGGAGGTCCTCAAAGTATTCCTTCCACTGCCCAACAATTTTCTCAGTCAAAGTCAGCAGTCCACCACCTCCACTATACACTATGCAGGTAGCGCACTTTCCCCTCCTGAGTCGCCTGACGGTTTGCCAGAATCTCTTCGAGGCGGTCCGAAATTCTTTTTCCATGGCCTCTCCAAACATCTCCACCACCCAAGTTTTTGCTTCAGCCACTGGCCGCACCTGTCGGTACCTAGCAGCTGCCTCCAAAGTCCCACAGGCTAACCAAGCCCGATAGGACTCCTTCTTCAGCTCACTTCTGGTGTTCACCATTTGGTTCGGGGGTTGCCACCATGACAGGCACCAACCATCTTGTGGCAATGCAGATGCTGAACATGGTCCATTCAGACTCAATGTCCCTAGCCTCCCTCGAAATGCTGTTGAAGCTCTGCCGCAGGTGTGCGCTGAAGATCTTGCGGACCTGCGGCCCCTGCTAGGCGTTCCCTGCACACCCTCACTGTACTTTTAGGCGCGCCAGGTGTGTCCAGCATCCTCCCCCGCCACCTGATCCAACTCACCACCAGGTCATGATCAATTGACAGCTCAGCCCCTCTCTTTACCCAAGTGTCCAAAACATATGGTCTCAGGTCTGGTGATACGATTACAAAATCAATCATCGACCTGTGGCCTAGAGTGTCCTAGTGCCACATGCACTTATATTCAAACATGGTGTTCGTTATGGTCAAACTGTGGTTTGCACAGAAGTCCAATAACAAAACACAGCTCAGGTTCAGATCCCGGATGCCGTTCCTCCCAATCACGCCCCTCCAGGTCTCGCTGTTGTTGCCCACATGAGCACTGAAGTCTCCCAGTAGGACAACAGAGTCCTCAGGCGGAGCACCCTCCAGTACCCCACCCAGGGACTCGAAGAAGGCTGGGTAATCTGAACTGCCACTAAGCGCAGACGACAGTCAGGATCTGTTCCCCAACCCGGAGGTGTGCTGCCTCAGGCTCCTTCCTCACCAGAGAGGTGACATTCCATGTCCCAATTGCCAGTCTCTGTGGCTGGGGATCAGTCCGCCAGGACCACAATGCACCTGACCCCTACGTTGCCTCCTGTGGGTGGTGGGCCTGCAGAAAGATGGGCCCATGTCCCTTTTTCGGGCTGTGCCTGGCCGGGCCCCATGGACTAAGGCCCCCCCACCAGATGCTCACCCTCGGGCACCCTCCCCGGGCTGGCTCCAGAGCGGGCTCTGGTAACCCTTTCCCGGGCAGGGTAAACTTTTCCCTCGATCGTCTTCTCATAGGGGTCTTCTGAATCGCTCTTTGTCTGGTCCCTCACCCGGGATCAATTTGCCATGGGAGACCCTACCAGGGGGCAAAAAGGCCCAAGATAACATAACAATAAGAACCTGGGATCCTTGGGACGATCCTTGGGACAATCTTTGGGACGATCCTTGGGATGATAAGGTACCGATTAGCTACCTCATCGTGGGGGATAAGGTCCCATTGTCTCTTGTCTCTAAGGGGACTAAGAACTCCGTCTCTGTTTTTATAGACTTGTTACTCAATCTCATGCCTAACAAGGTCATAACAATCACCTTGAAAATTATCTAGTCCTGAGATGCAATAACCTCACTGGTTTCATTATCAGACTCAAAAATAAACTTAGAAAGTTGTAAAAACAAAAATTCATTGAATTATAATCACACTCAGAAACACAGTCACAATAAACATCCTGTTCAAAAACAAAAAAATCTGTCCAACACTGTCCAGCTCAGAAGTTAAACATTTCTGAGAAATTCTGTTTGACGTGAACATACAAGAGTCACACGCTGTACAGGTTGAATAGCAGTGGTGTTCACCTTAGAGTGTCCGTCAGAACCACAGGAATAAGGTTATTTCTTCTTTACTGTAATTTTTTAACACAACAGATAATGTTGTGTTAATGCAAGTAATGCAACCACAGGCTTACAGGTGTGTCATACAAAAACTTGTAGGTGTGGGAGTGGGTGTGTGTGTGGGCTGTAAACAAAACATATACAGAGTGCTGATTATAATAAACATTCAAGTCATGAATTATGCTTCATTAACTCTCTTCCAGTATAATCAGAAATATAAATGAAAATTCCTGTACAGTGGAGCCCCAAGTTATGAAATTTATTTGTTCCAAAGCGTCTTTCGTAAGTCAAAATTTTCGTAAGTCGACTGAGGCGATGCTGGCTGAAGACGAAGTTCTTGGTGGAGGAGGAGGTGGCGGAGGTGGTGGAGGCTGAAGAAAGTATACATACGTACGTGTACATGTACATATTATTAAGGAATTTAATTCTAAACATTAAAACTAAAACTTACAAAAAAAAAAAAGACAAAAAAAAAACAAAAACTAAAACTTACATTTACGTTAATTAATGTACGGGCATTTTCGTTACGCGGGCATTTTGCAGGGCAGAAATATTGCCGTTAAGTGCCTTCGTAACTTGAATTTTTCGTTAAATGGAGTCTTCGTATCATTTTTTTGTTATTTTATTTTATCATTTTTGTGCACAACTTTCCTAGTCTACTCACCAAACCAAACGGTGCCTTATATATTTTGTAAATACACCCAATACATCGCAGAACACCAAACTCATTTTAGCTTACAGCTTAGGAGTGTGTAACATAACAGCTAGCCTTAGCAGCATGAACTAGCCACATAGTGAACAGATTAATAAACACTCCACTTCTACACAAGCTGATTCCCTAAATGACAAAAGGTTCAAGACTGTCCTTTCCAGGCAGGAATTAATGTGTACTCATAGTAAGTGACGCATACAACTTAAACCATGCCTAGACGTCCACTGTCGAGTCAGTTTGCAAGGTGCCTCTTGCTACGTGTTAGCTTACCCTCCATGCTCTGGATCATGTGCCCAATAGCTAGTGATGGCACATTTGAAGCTGCTTCAGAAACACTGTGTTGTGGCTTGGTTTGTCTGAACAGAGTCACGTGACCAGTGACGTCCAAATTTTCATTCGGCATGTCACTGCTTCAGTACCTGATTTAATGGTTTATAAGGAAGTAAATGTATAAGGAAGTTTATAAGGAAGTGAATCATTGGCAGGATTTGTGCAACACACACACACACACACATAATACATGTTAAAAGCACCATATCAGCCTGATATCAGACAGAACTGTGACATGATATCAAACATGAGTTGTAAATAATTCAGCTCTATAAAGTGGGCAATTATAATGAAGCAGTTTATTTTAAGTTGTAGATTTAAGCTGCTCTTCATATTTTTGGCCATCAGATGTCCCCAAAAAGTACTGTGTTGAAAGCTTTATGTAATGAACCGTTTTTCAATACAAGCTTCAATGCTTCAGAAAGCTTCATTTGGCCATCACTACCAATACTGCAACTGCGCTCTCTTGAAAAACCTGAAGTAGGAAAACTAAATGTATAACAACTGAAACGTGGAAGAACCATGGAAACAGAGCTACGTTAACAGATGTTAACAGACAAGCTGACGAAGAACAAATGACAGCTCACACCATAAATACACACAAGGGTGACAAGGAAAGAGGGAACACACGGAGAACAGAGCTGGGGTGAATAAACATAATGACCCAGGAGGAAGCAAAACTGAACACACTGAACACAGGACAAAATACTGTCAAAGTAAAACAGGAAACCCTGAGACATAGACCTAAGACACGTGGGTTTGACAGGGATGAGTGAGCAAGAGAGAGGGACACAGAGAGATACAAACGTGGATACAAGACACAGAGGGGCGAGAGACACACGTGTGACATGACAGACTATTACACTCAACCCATGGGCGAGAGAGACATGATGGGCTGGGGAGAACATACATGAACGCACAACACAGAAAGGGGAGACATGGAATGAAACATGGGAACGGGAGGTTTTAGGACTTCTTGATAACAATGAATTTCAAGCCCAGTCCAGCCTAGAAGAAATAAATGCATGAACTAGTTTTTCAGCGTCACTCTGAGACAGGATGTTTCATATTTTAGAGATATTGTGCAAATGGAAGAAAGCGGTCCTACATATTTGTTTAATATGCACATTGAAGGACATATGTAACTCCGAAATGACAACACAGGCACAGCTTCTTCAAGACGGGTGCTTCGCTGCATTTATTGAACGCCGTGAAAACTACAAACATAAAACACAAAGGCTTTAAGCGCTTCAGTCTATCAAAAGTAACTCTTGTGTTTTAACAACAGAAAGATGGCCGCCTGCCACTTCAGAGGTCCTGGAACAATAACTTTACAGTCCTGTGCATTCTAATTGAAAACATTTTTATGTTTTCAATTAGAATGTACAGGATAATTAGAACACCATACATTACAAATTTTCACAGTATTACAATACAATTATATCAACTACCTTGAACAGCTGGTAGACTAGCCAGGCTTTTGCAGATAGCTCGCTGAACTCCTTAGCATGATTATTAAACGTGGGCTCACAGCCTATATTATCACACCCCAAACCTCGCGATAATAGCGGTGTAACAAAAACTTGTTCTTTGTGACAAGATAAACATGTCGCTTGTACAAGAAGACGCACCTTTACAATATTGTCCACAGAAATGTACAAGCAAGAACATTTTAACAGCTGGAACTATCTATTAAACGTCTTTATACATAAGCCATCTCTGTGACACTTACAACATATCCTGGTCAAAAATTAAGATTCCTCACAGTGTTACTGGAGGGCAAAATAACACTATCCAAAGTAAACATCTGGTTAAATAACATATTTCTAAGATTATATTAGAAGTGGTTAATAAAAAGGATGGCTAAATTGATGTTTTGTACTAGTAAAAGAAAATTTTGTTACAAATGTTTTTGCTTTGTTTTGCTCTTAGCTATAAAAGAGCTTTTACAGTATTACCCATTTCCAGTACCAGAGATAGGATTTTGTTTAGGGTATCCTTTAATTTGATTGCATTGCATTGTATTGATTGCATTGTATACTACTGTAGATTTTAATACCTCGCAAAACACCAGATCTGTCAATACAACATTCACTATGTATATTTTGAAGTGCAGAGGAGAAATAAATATCCACGTATTTTATCCCCTACTAGCCCTAATCTACATTTTCTTTTTTATATGCAACGTTGTTTGTTGTATCCCTAAACATGTAGAAGAAAGAAATCCAGATTATCCGAAGTCATGGATCAACCAAAAGAACTGGCTTCTAACAGCAAGAGGCTAAAGATAAGAAATAAGAGAGATAACTCTTTATTGTCATTGCACAGTCACACCTAGTACAATAGTGCAACGAAATTGGAAAACTGTCCTACGTTGGCACTACGTACAACACAAGTAACTTAATAAATAAAAAGAAATAAAATGAATGAGTGTATGAATAGAAAGAATGAGAGTATGCTTCTAAAAACAAACATCAGTGAACGTTTAGCATTCTGCTGATACATTGAAAACCATCTGATGAAGTGCCCTGACCCCATCTAAAAGCAACCCAAAAAATCTGTGCTGAAATACGCTATATCCAAACAGAAGTGGAAGAGCGGAGACAGGCTCATTGCTCTGAAAAGCTGACCCAACAAAGTCAGGGAAGAGGAGGGAGGCTTTTCTTTCTGTAAATTTACATGTTCCATTTTTGTAGTGATCAAACAAATAAGACTACACATACAAGTAGCAGAAACTAATTTCTTCTGCTTCTTGTATCTGGATTCAACCTTAGAAAGAGAATCAGGAGCTTGGTCATTTGGGAGGGGCTCAATCTTCAATGAAACCTGCAGCTTCAGAATCTGTGAGGTGTTGGCTTTCAGCACCCAATGGTGTGTCCATGTACATGCCATCAGGTAAATGGGGGGATCCGTGCTTTGTGTGTACTTCTTTGTGTGGAATCCGTTTATCTGCCCTCATTTACTGTTTTAGCTGTTTGGTGACTAAAATCCAGAAATCGATTTTTTAAACCCAGCCCTACTAGAGACTGTGCTGGCCATTCTATGTTTTCAAGCTTACCATCTTGTTCTTTTTTCCTGAGGTTGTTCTGGCATAGCTTGGACTTGTGTTTTGGGTCATTATCTTGGTGTAAGTTGAACCCCTGACCAACTGGTGCACACCAGAGGATACTGTATGGTGTTGCAGAATGCTGTGGTAGCTGTTTTGGTTCAGGGTGCCTCTCACTCTGTACAAGTCACCAACACTGGATCCAGTAAAACAGCCCCACACCATAACACTTCTTCCTCCATGTTTGACAGTTGATGCCATACAGTGTGAAACCTTCCTTTCGCCTACTCGACGGTGTACAAAGATCCTGCATGATGAACCAAAGATTTTAAACTTTGATTCATCAGTCCATAATACCTTCTTCCAGTCTTCAGTAGTCCAATAGCAGTGTTTCATGGCCCTGCCAAGCCTCTTTGTCTTATTCTGACATCTTACCAATGGCTTTCTTGCTGGAACTTGTTTTGTCAAACCTGCAGCTCGAAATTCCAAGTCACGCTTTAACATGCAACAAGAAGAAAGAGGAGTGAGACAAAACATTTTGTCAAAACAGCCTGTTTCAGTTTAAGCGTTGTTTTCAATAAATTGCATGCTCAAAAAATCTTTTGTCTCACTCCCATTTCTTCTTGTTGCATGTTGAAGCTCTATGTGGAACCTTTTTAAGATCCAACCATGCAAAATATGATTTTTTGCCATTTTTCTAGTGGTCTTAAACTTTTGATCGGGACTGTATGATGGTCTGTCTTTCTTCCATTGTTAATTACCTTTTTTATGCCATTTTTGCAGTGTAATACTGCTTTACTGATGCTTACGGGGGTATGGTATCTATGTTTTTTCCAACACTGTTTTTATGCAGAAAGAGGAGGTTGTAAGTAATCTGGAAAAGTCGCTTTGTCTATCACTACGGCTGTCTTTCTCTTTGGCCTTTCCAAGCTTTGCCATGATCCTATCTTTCAGGTCAGTTCCTCTCGCACTCAACGATCATTCTTCCATTGCACTTGGGGCTTGGTACCCAATCTTGGGTGGGGACGATGGTGACGAGTCCCCCCTGACCTGCAGTCCTGGCTCACCATAGCATATGTGCTGTACCTCGTCAATCTCTAGTGAGAGCAGTTCTTTTTTCTGAATGTTGGAACACTGAGCTACTACTTCAATCTGGATGCTGGGTATCAAAGATTCCATTGGTCCCTTATCCTAGTCATGTAACCCCTTCCACTGGGATTACTTGCGTAGTAGCATTCCAGCAGCACCCTATATTCATCTCTTGCCCACGTATGCCTTCCTGTTCTAGTAGCCCACTTCTCAGCCCATTTCGAGGTTAGCCAGGCGGCTAATTCTAATGACTGCCTGACAACTGAGGTCAGTGATGTCATCAGAGAGGGACCGGCGATCAGCATTGCAGAGCATGATGTTCAAGCAGCGCTCATGAGAGTGAGCACAAGGAAAGCGGCTGGGCCAGACGGCATCACTGTCTGCTGCGGTGCTGTGCTAACCAGCTAGCAGGTGTGTTCACTTCGATTGTCAACGAGTACCTGGCTAAGTCTGTGGTCCCCACATGCTTCAAGAGATCTACTATCATCCCTGTCCCCAAGAACAACAAGCCCTCATGCCTGAATGACTACCGGCCAGTTGCACTGACCTCGGTGGTTATGAAGGTGTTCGAGAGGCTGTTGAAGAAAACCATCTCCTCTTTCATCCCAGACACCACAGATCCCTTCCAGTTCGCCTACTGACCCAACAGATCCATGGAGGACGCCATCGCCCACGTCCTGCACACTACCCTCAGCCACGTGGACAAGAAACAGGGTAACTATGTGAGAATGCTGTTTGTTGATTACAGCTCAACACAATAGTGCCCGGTAGACTGTTCACAAAGCTGAGGGATCTAGGACTCAACAGCTGTCTGTGTGCATGGGTGTTGGACTTTCTCACTGGCAGAACTCAGGTGGTGAGGGTGGGTAGGTGCATCTCCAACAGCATCACCATCAGCACGGGAGCGCCACAGGGGTGTGTCCTCTCGCCAATGCTCTATTCCTTCTACACTTCAGACTGTGTGGCCACCCACGACTCCAAAACCATTGTGAAATTTGCTGACGACACATTGGTGTTGGGCGCCATCTCCAACAACAATGAGGTGGCCTACATGGATGAAGTGAAGAATCCGGCATCGTGGTGCCGGGACAACTACCTCCAGCTGAACGTCGGGAAGACCAAGGAGCTGGTGGTGGACTTCAGAAGTAGTCAGCACAGAGACTACAAGCCCATTGTAATTAATGGAGCTCCAGTGGAGAGTGTGCAGTCCTTCAAGTATCTCAGTGTCCACATCTCAGATCTGACATGGTCTGCCCACATTCAGGTCCAGACAAAAAAGGCTAGGCAGCGCCTGTACCACCTACGACAACTGAGGAAGTTCAGAGTCTCTCCAGTGATCCTCAGGACTTTCTATACAGGCGCTGTGGAGAGCATCCTCACACAGAACATCACATCCTGGTATGGAAATAGCTGTGTCAAGGATACAGATTTTGAAGGACCCGTCCCATCCCAGCAACGAACTGTTCCAGCTTCTGAAATCAGGCAGAAGGTTCGACACCATCCGAACAAGAACAGAGAGGCTCAAGAGGAGTTTTTATCCTCAGGCCATTCGTGTGTTCAATCAGCCCCCCCATCATCCTTAAGTGACTGAGACAGGACTCATTACCACATTCTCATATCATCCTGAATCCTTCTGGCCTCGCTATAGCACAAGACACTTTAACACCCTCCTCACGCAATGTACACAAGCTGTAAATTTCCAGATTGTTTTATTTTGTTCTATTTCTATTTATATAATGTACATAACTTACCCACTTGCAGCACATAATGTCCTCCTTATATATACTCGTGTTGGTTCCTCAACACGTGACGTGGACCTTGTTAATCTGGGCAACGTCCAAGCGAGTATGGTTTCATTTTTCTGTCTCTCACTCATGTCCAAGGTAGGTTTGGTGAGCATGGAAGATCTGGCCTAGGGACCCTTACTGGATGCAGACGCTAGCTGGGAGTTGAACCCACGACCCACCCAAAAGGCTTGTAGTCTTACCACTGCGCTATCTATCAGTATTTGTTTGTTTGTTTTTTGTTCTTTTTTGTTTTTACACCTAAGTAACATGGATAAAAGGAAGATAGGTACGAATTATACTGGACCAAATAGCTGTGAACCGGTCCATCTTTTACAGTAAAAAAGTTCCAGGGTCTTTTTGGCTTCAGGCTTGGAACATTGGTTTGTACTTATGTTTACAAGTCACCGAAATTGTGGCTTTCCTGTTGTGTTTAGAGTATTGCTGCTGATAATCATGTGGCTACCGGCGAAAATAATGCAGAAAATCGGTACGGTAAGCCAATTTCTGTCTTAGCGCATTTGCGCAGCTATGTGTTTTTGTGGTTGTGGCTCATTCACTGAACTTTGGTCAGAGCATGATGAAACTTGGTGTTTGGAGTCAGTAATAGCTCTGCATGATAACTAGCCTTTCTTTAGCCGGTTACATGAAGTTTGAAGAATTTCTTGTTTGGTTTTGTTTGTTTAGCGGACTTGTGCGCATTTACGCAACTGCTCGTTTAATCATGGCTTGTTTTCGCTGTGTTTGGTGGTTGTAGAAATAGTTTATATGAGATTTTGGCTGAGATTCAGAGGTCTCTGTGGATACCACACGTGGGACTTAAATTTCTCACCCCACATTATAACCGATTAAACTTGATCTCCTCCTTTTTGTCCCTGGTACCGGGGCGTGGGGCTTAAGTGGCTAACAGAGCCAACCGGATCCCCTAAATTGAGGTCAAAAGTTCAAATTTTCTTATTTTTTTCCCTGAATGCTTGCAGCAAAGTTATAAGTCTTAAGGCAGAGAATTAAGTACACAAATAGTAGGCTAGTGTTGTTTTCTGAGCCCAAGACCAATATATCCAGACCCACAGGTCATCATCTATGTGTATTATGTCCTTCATTAGCCAGTTCTTTGACTTAGTGTTGCAGAATTCCCTCCTTTTGATCCAAGGATCAAATATTATTGTTAAATATTATTTTTGCACAATTTCTATGTGCTTTATATATCCAGGTTAAATTCTTACTGAGATAAAAGATGTATTTTTCAAGATCGACCACAGATTTCTAAGAGCAAATATTGTCGACTGTAGTGAAGTGCAGAAGATAGTGATAAGGGTTTCATTTCAATTCAGTGACCATGAGAACTTTTACCATGTGAACATGTAGTTGAAGATTTGACATTTTGGAGGATTTTAAATTTTTTTAAATTATAAATAAAATGTCTTCACAGTTAAACTTGTTCCTTTAAATTGGCTGCATTTTCCATCCAATCTACCAGTCTCCAATGGGAAATGTTAAGGTTATTTTGTCAGTAACATACAAGGATGTATAAAAGGACTACATTCCTTATACTACCTATAAACTACAAGGCATAATCTCAAGATTTTGCCTTCAGTTAATGACTGATCAACATGAAAAACTAACCAGAGAAAGGCAACAACTTAACTTGGTCATACTTTAAGCTTTTCCAATAATTTCAAAGAGAACACAGACTGAGGACAGTCGTATTGCTATAATCCTGACCACTGTTATTAAAGTTGCTATTTTAAGGTTGTTGCTCATGCTCACAGCACTCCAGCTGAGACCAGTATATTGGTGCTGTTAAAATTTATTCTGACATAAACCTGATTAGCATGCTGTGGACTAACAGTATGAAGCATCTGAGACTATCTGAAAAAAATATGTCAATAGAGTTGCCAATTTAACCAAGGCAAATTTCTGACATTTTGAAACTATTCCAAATTAAATGAAATCAAAAACAGATTAAATCAATGAATGAACCACACAAAATGAAATGAAGGCGTTTTTAACTCTATTCTTGGCAGTGATTGTTTCCATGCTTGACACTATTGCAACGCAACAAAGCAGCTGTTACAAATAGTTGAAATGACAAAAGGTTTTGATGAGTGACAGGGTGGGAGTCATAGAAAATTTCAAGGTTTTACGAGGCTTCATCTGGTCATCAAAAAACCCAAAGGGCACACAGCAAGAGGGAGAACACAACAAAAAGCAATAAAAAACGAAGAAAATTTATACACACACAGGATAATCAGGGAATAGGCAACAGGCACGAACACAGCTGAAACTATCACAGATAATGAAACTGGGGAAAATGGAACTAAACCCAAAGCACACAGGACAAGAGATATAAGACAGGAAATAACTAACATTGAAATCGAGATTAAGACACACATGCTTGACACAAACAGACGTCAAGACTCAGTGAGAAGACAAATTAGAAGGAACCGAATGAAAATACAAAAGAAATAAACAAACCTATCAACTAAACCAAGAACAGAAGAAATGGCACAGAATAAATGGATCACAAGCAGAACAGAAGCCTACGATCTGAGCAAGAGCAAATGCCAACAACTGAGCAACATGTTATTGTGTGTGTATATGGATAATAGCAAACAGTGAAATACATTTCTTGCACACCTCAATGAATTTTTTTCACTCAAATTAAACTTTTTGCTCAAAATAATTCTCCAGTCCGAATGATATTCCGATGTCAGGGATATGCTGGTAGTGTGGATCAGTGAATCAATGTCTCAATCACTCTTGGCATACAGCTTGATGTCATCCATGTACAGGAGGTGGCTGAAAACTGCTCCATTGCGTAGTCAGTATCCATAGTCAGTCTTATTAATGATGTCACTGAGAGGGTTCAGGCTTATGCAGAACAGCAGTGGAGACAGAGCATCTCCTTGGTCGATCCCGCACTTAATGGTGACTTGTGCTATGGACTTGACGTTGGTTTCAAGTGTTGTACGCCACATCCCCATTGTATTCCTGATGAAGGCTCTTAGGGTCCTGTTGATCTTGTACAGTTCTAGGCATTCCAGGATCCAGGTGTGGGGCATTGAGTCATAGGCCTTCCTGTAGTCAATCCAGGCAGTGGCAGTGGTTGGCCGCTATGATGCCTGACAGGAGCTTCCATGCAGTCCTGAGGCAGGTTATTGGGCAGTTGTTGGATTGGACCAGTCCCTTCTGGGGATCCTTGGGGAACAGGACTGTCTGGCCTTCAGTCAGACATTCTGGGTGTCTCTTGTTGATTAAAAGCTGGTTCTTTTGTGCTGTCAGATGCTCATGGAGTGCAGTCAGCTTCTTTTACCAGCAGGTGTGAATCAGGGCCTGGTGCTGTCCAACTCTTCAAACTGGAGACCCTTTCTTGGATGTCTGCCACTGTGATAATTTCTGTTTAGGGAGGTTGCTGTGGTGTACTCTAGTCTCCTTCTCCATGGAGGGTACTGCTCCTTGTGGCGGTTTATCTTGTAGCCAAGCATCTCACTGATCACTGCTGCCGTGGTATAGATCAGCTGATTGGTTTTGGTGATGGTCACAGTAGGGATTGTCCATAGTGCTGCATTCACACATTCTAGTAGACCTTCAGAGGGTACTTCACATAGTCTTGGTAACCTGCTCCATATTGCCATCTTTGCAATCATCCTCTCTTTCAGGTCAGTTTCTCTCACACTCAATTCTCCTTCTTCCATCGTACTTGTCGCTTTGGTACCCAATCTCGGGTGGGGGTGATGATATCCCCCCCCCCATCCTACCTCCCCCTTGCCATAGTATTTGTTTTGTACCTTGTCGATCTCCAGCTGTGATAGCAGTCCCTTCTTCTGAATTTTGGAACACTGAGCTAATAGTTGTTTCGTCGTCAGACATGATACTGTGTATCAAAGATTCCACAGGTCCCCTGTCCTCTTCATGTAACCCCTTCCGCTGGTGTTACTTGTGTAGTGACATTCCGACAGTGCCCTGATTTTATCTCTTGCCCACCTATGCCTTCTTGTTCCAGTAGTCACAGTTAGAGCAGGGCGATATGACCAAAAATATTTGTCACGATATACATTTGAAAATTTGCGATAATGATATAACTGATGATATAATTGACACTAGACAAAATACTTTACAACTCCACAACTTTATTAGTGCAAAAAAAAAACCAACATCAATGTATTTTCACTTAAGGGAAGAGCAGCTTATTTCTTCTGCGCAACACTTTTGTACCAGGTCATCCTTTCTCCTCTCTCTCTGGATGTAACATCTTCTGAGATGACATCAGAAGATATCACGACTTATCATCCTCTTTCTTTCTGACTTTTCTACATACACAATTTAAAACAAACTTTAAAATGACTGTATAACATCTTCTTTTCCATGTTATTCTTAGCATGACTTTTCAGTAATTCCATCACATTTGAACTTTCAGTCACATGTGTATATCCTTCTGTTTTATTCAGTTTATGCAATCTTACTTCAGTTGCATGTATCATTACCTTATTTTCACATGAACATGAGAAAACACTCAGGTAACACACCAAAAGGTCTCTAAAGATGGGCACCGCCCTGAACTCTTAAATACGACCTGACCAAACTCAGACAAAGGAAATTCCACAGCACATCACGTAGCTCTATACCTCCCAGTTCAGCTCATCCTCAAACCCTTCCTCCAAAAGGGAAATTTACAACCACCCGTCACCTCCCTTACATGTGGCACCTGGATGTCTCTAACCTACATACAATGGCCCCACTGTGAAAGTGTAATCAGCACAAGGCCCACTTGTGATAACATCCTACATATCTATAACTTTGAGACAAAGTGATTTTACTATTACTAAAGTGATATTGTTCAAACATGTGATCAATGCATAGAGTATGGAAATCTGCCACTACAACACACACCCACACACATACAGACACACATACCTAGCCTCCATGGTCAGACTATCAGTAAGAGTAAGAATCATTTTATACATGATATTTTCTTATTTGTTCTATTGGTTAAACTTACAGCTGATTGTATTTTATCATTATATTTTTATTTCCAAGACCTATTCCACCAACTTACAAGTGTGAGATCTTATTGGGGTGGCTGTAGCTCAGGTGGTAGAGCAAGTCACCTACTAACCGGAAGTTGATTTGATCGTCTTCTACAGACAATCCAGTATGCATGCCAAATAGCCTTGGGCATGATACTAACCCCAAGTTGCTCACTGATGCATCCATTGGAGTATGAATCCATGCAAATGTTAGATAGAAAGCACTTGCATAGAAAAAAAGAGGCAAGTTGTGTAAAGCCCTTCGATTGCTCAAATAGAGTAGAAAATTCCTATATAAGAACCAGTCCATTTACCATCTACTGTGATGGAAGAGTCTGATAATTCTGGCTAAAATATACTAAGGCAATATTTTCTCAGTTATAACTAGAATAGGTATAACACAGTATGAAATGGTGTTCTATGTTCTAAAACCTAGTTTCAGTAGCTGGGGATTAGACTGTTGTGCCCCCACCCTAACTGCTCCCCTAGTGTGTGTCAAGCATAAATATCTACCACTGCATGTTTTTAAGGAAACGTTGTTCTTACATAAACTAACTT
Source organism: Mchenga conophoros (assembly GCF_057382185.1). NCBI lineage: Eukaryota > Metazoa > Chordata > Actinopteri > Cichliformes > Cichlidae > Mchenga > Mchenga conophoros. Next base: position 34,490,471 of record NC_140543.1, read on the forward strand.
AAGATGACTGGTCATTTAATTATCCCTTGTGATTACATAATTATTGGTCAATTACATATTTTGGAGGCCTATTCACAATGCATATCTCCCTGCACACTATTTATATTTAATTAAAAACTAAACTGATAGCTCTAGATCAGTACCCTTGCGAAACTGTCTACCTGTCTGTTGTTTTGTCACCCAGCATTGAACCTGTGACATTAAATCCATTGTGTGGAACGTGTAATAAAGCAGAGGCTTATTTATACATCACTTAAACAAATCTGTTTCACACAGTTATAAGGACACATGTTCCTGTCCACAAGTCCACAACATGTCCTTAGGTTTTATATTCATCTACCCCAGCCACTTTCAGTTGGCTACACCGGCTTTGTTCTTTCATTTTTCTTTTAATTTTTACTTCCGAGTATATAGGATTATAGTTTTTCGTTGCATTATTGAACTTGCACCTTTCAGCATCATAAAAAATAGCTTTCACTTTTGTGAAAATGTGGCTTAATATTGTGTCATAGTTCTGATATATCCACATCCATTTTTAGAATTAAATAAATAAAAGATGTCCTTAAAGATGATGTAGGTTTTCTGGTATCGAAAATGTGATCAGTTATCTTCTGTGGGTATTGTATCTGGGTACAAATGTAAAAATACAACTTTGGTTGTAGGCATAGTTACCTCAAATCTTGTCATTCTGGTGCAGTATTTGTATATCAAACTAATTTATAACATATCCTGTCTCCTCATCTTCCCGTTTTCTTTTCTTCTTTCTTGTTCCTTTAGTTTCATCTTGCATCACCACTTACAAGAAAACTCCTCCTCCAGTGCCACCCAGAACTTCAACCTGCTCCACAGCCTCCAAGCCATACATCTCCATTACAGCCCAGAGCAGCACAGAGTCTGCACAGGTACTGCACAAAGAATTTGTCCATCATATTAATCTGCTCTTTGTGTGGTTACATCCTTATGTGTACCATGGAGGTGTCATTCATAGCAACATAAAGGAAGCATACGTACTTTCATTGTTTCCTGAGTAATAGTGCTTGCATTCACACTAGGTCTTGTGCAGTTTCGTCCATAATTTGGAATTTAGTAAAAAAAAGAAAAAACCTGCATTAACTGTTTTTATACGCAGTCCATCATTTTCAACACAATTTAAAACATAGGAATTAATTTTAATATTTGGATGAAAGTCCTTTCAGGTCATTGACTCCCTGAAGTCTAGATCCCATGGATATCATCATGTGCTGTATTTTTTTCCTTGAGATGCTCTGCCAGACCTTTGTGCAGTGACCTTCAGTTGTTGCTTGTTGTGGGTCTCGTCTGCCTTCAGTTTTGTCCTCTTTGGTTGAGATCAGATGACTGATTTGTCACTGAAGAATATTCTGTTTCTTTGCTTTGAGGGTCATTATTAATTTCCACTGTGAAAAATCATCCAATCCGTTTTGTACCATTAGTCTAAATCTGACTATACCCCTGCTCAGCAGTCACATAATTCATCAATATACACTATTTATTCAGTTCCACTGGCAGACATACATCTTCATGTCATATGATGTTATCTTCTTTAGCTTATGACTTGAGGCGACTGTTGCTGTGAATTGACCCAATAGAAATAGAACTGAATCAATGAGTTGTTCATGAGTTTCATCTGTCTAAAGATTTTATTTTTACAGAACTGCACTTTTAGATGTTTTCTGGATAATCTGGTCATCCTGGTTACAGAGTTGGGCAGTGCATTACTTGTTCCAGCAGACCATCTGACACCCCTGATTTATACATTCCTAAACTTTGTGGTATCTCTCTGATAGGTTTATTTTGTTTTTTCAGCCTAGTGATGGCCTCCTTTATGTGCATGAACCTCATGTTGAGAGTTCCTGCACATAAATGATTGCTATTGAGTGCAATCATTTCCAGATCTCTTATCTTCTGAATTGGTTATAAACTAATGAGGGAGTAGGTCTCACTTGAACATGCTTGTCCAATTATTTTCGGGTATCTGAAAATAGGGGAATGTAGTTTCTAATCTGTTAATACAATACTTTTGGTAAATCCCCTGAGTTAAAGCTAAGGGTCTTGTTTAAAATTCACTGTGGTGATGCACAGAGGCACAAATACTAAGAACCTGTTCCCAATAACAGATAAATAATTTGATGATCGATGAACTTCATGTAATGAAGGAGGCCCTGCAGTCCAATCCCCAACAATCAAGGCTGGCTATTGGTACATGGAATGTCACCTCACTGGTGGGAAAGGAGCATGTGCTAGTGCATGAGGTTGAGCGATACCAGCTAGATATAGTCAGGTTTAGCTTAACACATGGCTTGGGCTCTGAAACTAGTTTCCTGGACAAGGGCTGGACTCTGTTCCAGACTGGACTTGGCCTTTGTGGGTACATTGGGATGCTCTTGGGAGTATCCCCTCTGATGGTGACTCCCTTGTGCTACTGGGAGACTTCAACGCTCACATGGGCAACAACAGCGAGATGTGGAGTGGTGTGATTGAGAGAACTAATCTGAATCTTGGTGGTGTTTTATTACTGGTCTTTTGTGCAGTTTGTCCATAACGAAGACCATGTTCGAACATAAGGATGTCCATAAGTGCATGGGGTACCAGGATTGGGGATGGGTATAAAAAATGGATTTTCCTGGTTCAAATCGATTTTAGTTTGAATAAAGCAATTTCAATTCATTAAATCCTGAATAATTTTTTAAATATAAATGTATTTTGCCAGAAACGCCAGAATCTCAGGCTAAAGCTTACAAAACTATTTCAACAACTGCCAAACAGCTAAAACAGCAAATGCGAGCAGGTAACGGATTCCACTAAAAAGATGTAAACACAGAGCACGGTCACCCCGTTCACCCAACGGCGTGTACACGGGCACGTCGGGTGCTAAAGGGCGACATCTCACAGATTTTGCAGGTTTTGTCACTCTCTGACCAAAATTCACTGGACCAGCACAAAAGAATATAAAAACTGCGCTTTTAAAAACTTTTGCCGTTTCGCTTCCACCACCAGCTTCTTGTACTTCAAGAACAGTTGACCATCTCAAATCTCTGTTTTCTGCATTATTCGCCTGCTTATTAAGCACCAGTCTACTGTTGTGTATGGTGCTGTTGGCTGCTGTTTTTTCCCCCCAAAATGACCTCCAACAAGAATGCCTAATTTCTGCTGTTCAATACCGAAGAAATTTAAACTTTTACAAATTCTACCAAATTGCAAAATGCTTAACTGTGTCTCTAATAAGACCTCTGTAACTTTACTCTGCTTCACTTCAGCAGCATCAGGTAATGTTCATCAGCTCATTCATGGTTTTATTCATGGATGGATGGATGAAGGTGTGTGATATAACTTGTCTTAAAATGACTGTGTATTCTAAAACTAACCAGGATGCCTACATGGAAGAAGAGGGACCTAGAGGTGACATGACCATCCAATCAGGGCTCAGTAACTCCACAGAAAGCATTGACAGTATGAAGGCCTTGACAGCTGCCATAGAGGCTGCTAATGCTCAGGTCAGTGCTTTAGTGCTTTAGTTTTTACTGTAAGCATCGTCGTAATAAACACCCACAAATATTTTCCAATTTCAGCTAGAATACACTGTATTTTTATTGTCTTACTGAATATTGTATTTACAGTGTTCTCAATATTCTTGCATAGGTCCACGGACCAGCCAGTCAGCATGTCAACAATAGCACCATGACAGTCAACACCACCATCCCCTCAATCCTGAGCAGGGGGCAAGTAGTTGAAGACCACCGGGATGATTATAGGAAAGATGCGTTCAGGAAGGGAAAATGTCTCTCCATAGGCATCCAGGTATACGTGAGATCACGGTCAACGAAATATTGAGCTTCAGTTACTTATAAATTATGTGGAGCTTGTTTATCTGTGTTTTCATTTCTGCTAAGAACCACATGTTACCCTGCTGGATAGAGAATATTTAACAAGCTTCACACAAAGTAGGGGTCTGTTTCACCTCTTTGTTACAATGATTATTACTATTTTTCTAAAAATTCTAGATCTGCTATTAATCTGTAATCTGTCTTGGGTCTCCTTTACATAAAGAAATGCATATTCATTTTTATGAAGCTTATTGTTGTGATTATTTTTAGTTTTGCTCTTTTTGCCTCCTCTAGGTTGACGGACCAGAGGATGTTCCGGATCCAGAGGACCCCTCCAAGTTCACCTCTGTAGGTGTGCAAGTGGAAGATGACAGAGGGTGAGACTTTTTTTGTTGGATTTAGCCTAATGTATCTAAACACAATAACACAATAGCCCTCTTTTCTACTTCTTTTGTCATTTATACATTTCTTTGAAGCTATTACTGGGAAGCACATTTCAAACAGTTGACTGTTTTAAATGTTCTCTTTTGTTTTCTCCAGCATGTTTTTTTCTGTGTGCTTTTCCTCTGAGAGTGCAAGCAAGGGAAGCAGTACTTACACAAGTTATTTCATTCATTCATCCTCTGTCTTTTGAGTCTGGAAGAATCCTTCATAATCCAGGTTTTCAACATCCTAACATCCCATCTACTAGTGGACATGGGTTGTGTATTTGTAGCCATTTAATGTGCTAGTTTGATACCCCTTAAGACCATTTAAGCATGTGTTATCTGCTTCAGGGTCTCCAGGTTGGATGTGACCAAGATACAAACATTCAGCTGTATCTAAACAGTTTGGAAAAGCATAACTTTTTCTGTCATGATGGTGGAGAAAGACTGTTGATTTAGCAAAACTGACAGTGTCAAACTGTAAGCCAGCCCAGATTATGATGCATCTAATTTACAAGCAGCTACTTCATCCTTATTTTGCGCTACTTGCAACTTTTTTATTTCTTTTATTGGAGCACTGAACAGTTAAGCTCAGATGGCACTAATGCATTTAGAAAATCTTTTATAACCTCTGGTAGTATTCATTTTACACCTCTTCTCACAACTGACATCCTAGAGTCACAGGGAACCTCAAATCTCCAAACAAAAAAGTAGTAATTGTTAGATGGAAAAAGAATAGACTAGTGCAAATGTAAACTTACAACATTTTAAAGATGTGTATGTGAAGACGTATGTTCTCTGAAAGCAGAGGGCAGAAATTTTATTCTAGTATTTATTCTTTTTTCCCCCTCTGATGCTCAGGTATCGTCGGTTCCAGCGCTCCAATAGTGTGACAGCAGCTGTGCAGGTAAGTTTTGGTACCGACTGCACCCATACAAAATAATGCTTGCAGCTTCCTTGAGACACACTGGTCGCTTTGAGTTTAAAGCAGTGCTAAAGAAAAACCTGCACCAGAGCTGCAAGGTAAAAGAAATGCACTGGCTATATTTTAACAAAACACCCATATTTTAAAAACATGAGAAATACTATACTGAACAAGAACATGGTCCAAGAGTTGGCAGTTTGCTTGAGATCAATGATGCCTCTTAGCTTATGAGATATTTACATTTAAAAAGGCACATGTCTTTTGTTTGTTTGTCACTATTTCTGTTATAATCAGAAAATATATATATTTACAGTTTAATTCGCATAGTATTCACTTGCAGCCAATTATGGAGCTTTATGAATGCTACATTTTTTGTGCTGGATTACCTACTCTGAGAGCCTTTTTTTATCTATTAGTATTCAAAGGATAACAGTCTTTTACTGAAGTCCTTGTAGTCGAGGAATACCCAAACAAAACCCTTTCTTTCGTTTCTTACTTTCTGGATACTCGCAGGATGGCGTTACCTTGCCCTCCAGAAACACTGTGAGGAATTTCGGAGTAATTTTTGACCAGTACATTCCCTTCAGTGCATATAATAAACACATATGTAGGACTGCTTTCTTGTATTTGTGCAATATTTGAAGGCGCTCAACCTTCAAACAATCAATCAATCACAGCTTGAAGATGAGCCTGGCAACAAAATGTAAAACAAGAATATAGGCACCGAACTCAAATGGTGATATCGTTCTTTAAAAGTTTATCCAAAATGCAGTTTTGGTTTTTTTTAAGATGAAATGTCATAAAATAATTAATTATTGAGGGCATCAGTGCTTTTTTCTGTTAGTTGACATGACAGACATTCGGTTGGTGCAGTTTTGGTATTGAAACTATGACATAGCACATGATGCTACACTGATTATTGATGCTCAAAGCTACTTAAGAACAAATGTTGAGCTTTAAAAAGATCAATTTTGGCTTGAGATTGCGGTGGTATTTGGTTGCAGTTTTAATCGAGTAGAAATCGTCTTTTCATTTGAAAATTTCCTCAAAAGTAAAGTAAAAAAAGCCAAAAAACTAATAAAAATAACCAAATTTGGGCCTACTCCGTTATACTCATTAAACATATTACACTTGTAAAAAACATCATCTGTTTCTGAGGAAGTCAGTTGATTTTTTTTTTATGGCCCCTTCACTTCATCTCTAAATGAGGGTGAACATCATTTAGCAACAAATGCAAACAGGTATAACAGACCTGCACTGCTCACAAATCCACTGATTTCTGTACTCATTATTCCATCCAGGCAGATCTGGACATGCCAGACCTACTAGACACACCTATAAACTCCCCGGACACTGACATGGAAATACTGTCATCTCGTGCCATCCCTCGGCAATATTCCCGCGATGCCACCACTTCCACCGTCAGCATCCAGGGCTCAGGGAACCACTACCATGCCTGTGCCTCTGATGACTATGAGGATGTGGGCTTTGACCCATCCATCCTTCCCCCTCCAGACCCATGGATAGACAGTGTAACAGATGACCAACTTGATGTCAGTTTCAACAGTTCTGCTATACTGGAGGTATGTGGGAGAATATTCAGTGATACTATTTGGTTAACTTTAGTTTTACATTACATTTACAGTTGCGCTCATAAGTTTTGCCTATTTTCTAGATCAGGGGTCGGCAACCTTTCTGATGATGAGTGCCATCTAAAATTCCCTCAGAAGTCAATGTGCCATATGATTGCATTAGCAATAGATGTAATAACGCTGTATATTAACAGTTACACAATATATAGAAAAACTTAGAATAGAATTATATTTGTTGGCAGATGTTGGCAGCTATCAGCGAATAGTTATCAGCTATTTTGAAAAAAAAAAGACTTTTTATGTTTTTTTATGTTTATGGCCTCCTCACAACAATGATAAGAAAAATAAACTGGGCCAATATGGCATGTTTGTTAATACAGAGACACACATGTTAATGTGATCTCTGGTCTCCCACTCAGAGACACAGGTCTCCGAGTGTCCAGCATTCAGACGGCGACCTGAGGACTCATGTGAGAGAAAATCTGCTCACACAGACATGTAGAGCCAAATACTGTCAATAAAGCCTCTGCAATGTTCTGAAGACAGTTAACCTTGTCAGGTAGTGATGAACATGCAGCTCCATGAACACGCACAGCTGTGGATTCCAGCTGCTTTCGTAGTTCTGCAAACTTTGGCCCCCACAGAGTCGAGCTTTTCAGTTCAATCAGCTGCATTTCGATGTCCTCTGTGTCCAACCAGTTAATGCGAGACAAATCCAGCTGCTCATTAAAGCTTTTTGATTTGATTAAAAAAGAAAACATTGGTCCATACACCTAATACACCTGTTGTGCCGAGGGCTGGACTGGGACAAAACATCGGCCCGGGGATTTTGACTAGAGACCGGCCCACCAGGTATTACAGGAAAAGCCACGAACCCTTTGAATGAAAACAAACCCTGTTGTGACAGTGATGTACAGTCTTGTTGGTCTATGTATGATTTCTATACATTTTACATCTAATAAAAACTTTGGTTGTAAGCTTCAGATAATTATTTAATAAAAGCGAGACATTTTAAATGAAAATAAGAAAGTATTTCTTTGTGCCCCCCTTTCCCTGTTAATGCCCTACCTGCCCCCCCTGGCAACACTTTGCTAGACCCGCCCCTGCACAGTTACCAGCTGTCAGCTGCTTAGAAAAGGATCCTGGTGTTATTTGTCTCTCAGAAACAGTTTATAACTTCCCTTCAACTCATTCATGTCACCTAAAAGGTAAACCTGTTTCTCCATCACCTGTTCAGCTCTGATGATTCAGTAAGGACGTCTCCTGGTTTCATCTTCATGTTTCCCTCTCACCACATATCCAAACCGACATCATGACCAGCAGCTTTACAGCTTTGGCTCCAGCAAACATCAGCTGATACTAGAAAGTAATATTAAATAAATTCTAACAACAGCTGATCAAGCTTAAACGTGCTGCTGTTGTTTAGCGCGACATCCGCTGGTTTCCTCTTTCTGGAGCAAAGTGGGCGATAAATAAACAAGAGAGAAAAGCCGATCAGCTGATCATTGATCAGTTTCATGATTAAAGTAGCAACAGGAGAGAGAGGGAGAGAGAATGAGAGAAGAAGAGGCAGCTGTGCAGCATAAACACAGAGTAACTCCAGCTTGGTGTCTTTTTCATTGTAGCTGAAGTCCGGGACAAACTGTTCTTTTTCACCTCAACATGAAACGCGTAATATTTTCTCTGAATACGAGACGATAACGTCAGTTCACCTGACACTCGGACCGGCGGCCGCCTCGGGTCTCTCCTCCTCCTGCCTCCACTTTCCCTCATCCACCTGCTGCCTCTGTGGAAGCCATAGTCACCACCAAACAACTGAACAATGGACTGGCCACCGGTATGCCCGATGGCCAATCCAGCTATTGTCGTGCCATCAGTTAACCCTTAGCTGGCACACGTGCCCAGGGTTGCCGACCCCTCCTCTAGAGAATATGGATGCTAATACAAAAGCTTTTCTTTCACTAATGGTTAGTGGTTGGATGACACCATTGTCAAAAAAACTACCCAACTACCCCAATGACCCTGATCAAAAGTTTACATACCCTAGTTCTTAATAGTGTGTATTGCCTCCTTTAACTTCAATGACTGCTTGAAGTATTTTGTGGTTGTTGTGGATGATGCATTTTATTTTCGCAGATGGTAAAGCTGTCCATTCTTCTTGGCAAAATGCCTCCAGGTCCTGTAAATCCTTGGGCTGTCTTACATGACCTACATGTTTGAGATATCCCAAAAGTGGCTCAATGACATTGTAATCAGGAGACTGGGATGGCAACTCTAGAATATTTACTTTTTATCCTGTAAGAATTTAAGGTGGATTTAGTCTTGTGTTTTGGATTATTGTCATGTTGGAATGTACACAGCAAATCCAGCATGTCCAAATTAACACTGTCGGATTTGATTTCAACACTATTAAAGTGTCTATATGGGTCCACACCAGAGAGTGTTAATTTAACTCTTTTTGGAGAGTTGGTACGTTAACTCTGATTTAGTGTTAAACACCAAATCTGTCTGGAGTTGATAATTTAACACTTGGTGTTAAGAGTTTATATATTAACTCTCAAAGAGTATTTTAGTTTAACTACTTAAGAGTTATCTTCTAATTCATTCTAAAAAGCGGGAATTTTACTGTTCTGAACTTCTAGAAATTTCTTTTGGAAATAAACATTTACTAAAAAGATGCAATGGTTTTTGAAAAACATTTATTCTGAACTGTGCACCACAATTTCAAAACATTTTCTGAAAGATGTAACAGTATACATGTTCTCACTTTCATTAGAATTTTGTTTATCAAAAGGTCTGACATAGGTGAGCTGGTAAATGCAAATAACAGCATTCTCAACACTTATTTCTTCAATACAATATGCATGTCCTTCATTCATCCCTTTGTGGAACTTCAACGCACTTCTGCTCTCCCCCATATTCCATCTTCACAAGCATATCCTGTGCGGAGATCGAATAAAAATTAGTTGACACTAATTAATGGCACAAATAATCCAGTAAACAATTGCAGCACAGTAAAAAAAAGGAATCCTCTTTGAGCCAGGTAATACTGAACTAAATGTAAAACTTTTTCATTTTTACCTAAACCGTGCGCACAAAACTCTGGAGGGATCTATGCTAACGTAGAATCCAGTCAGGACGTCTGCTACTGCTGTTTGCTCGTTTTTTTTTATTATGGGCGATCGTTTTCAGGCTTCAAGCAGCACCATTATACCAACATTTCACATTCTAGACATTGTTTTAGGTGTATTTGACCAAAGATTTGACTGAAAATTCACATGCAAGCTTTTTTTCAAGGCTGTGGTATTTGCCCGCAAACAATACCTTTCAGCTAGCTAAAACAGAATATTATGCTATCACCGAGCAACATGGCTAATGCCTTTCACACAGCTTTGTCTCAACTCCAAAGAGCCACAGAAGTAAAAGCTCATAATAATAATTGAAACAATCTTTGAAAAAATGACTTACCAAGCATGGCAAACAACTCAAATATGTAGAGCAAAATGTTCTGAAACGGCTTCACTTCAGCTTCGATTGGAGCCGTGCTGGGGGCGGAGTCTGTGAATTTACTCTATTGGTGTCATAGCCCCTGTAGGAGTTCAGAGTTAAGAGGTCAAGAGTTAATGTTTCCATTGTAACACCTCCAGATTTGACAGAGAAACACTCATTTTTAACACTCGATTTTAACTACTATCATTTTACACCTCAGAGTTACATTAAAAGAATGTGACTCTGCTTAGAGTAAAATTAACTCTACTTTTGCAAGAAGACTATTAACACCAAAACATTTAACACTTTTGAATTTGCTGTGTACATGTGCATCCCATTGACAGCTTGCGGGCTGAGGAGTGCAAATTTTCCTCCAGTATTTTCTGATAACATGCTGGATTAATCTTGAAATCAATTTTGGACAGGTTCCCTGTGCCTGTGTAGCTCATACATCCCCAAATCCCCAATGTAAGTAATCCATCCCGGTAATGAGGCTTGCTTCCGAGTTATTTAGCATATTGTAAATAGGCTGCTTTGGGGCATTAGTGCAGTTGTGGTTTTCATCTGGGGACCATGTAGCCCATTGTTCTTCAAGTGCCCCTCTTTTTTTTTTTTCAGCGAGTCCTGTATGTCCGCTGTGGTTATTTGTGGGTTTTTCTTTGCAATTTTCTGGCAGTTTTGGCTGAAGCTTTTGTTGGTGTACCTGTCCGTGGCTTGGTTTCACCATAATTCTACTTCTTAATTAGAGTTTGAACACTACAATTGTCTGGATACCTTTTTACGTCCTTTTCCTGTTTTATAAAGTTCAAGTTATCTTCTCCCATAGCTCCTTTGATAAATCTTTTTCTTTCTCTATGGCATCAGGGGAGGAAGACAGGACAAAGACATGCTGTGGAAGAGAGCAAGAGATTAATAATAACTAATGATTAAACACAGAATTGTGTGCAAACACATAGTGAGTGAAAAAAGTTGAGCAAATAAGAAATACTCAGTGCATCATGGGAAACCCTGAGCAGACTACACCTATTGCACCATAACTCTATGCTTTATCAAAAAGGAACGTTTTAAGCCTAATTTGAGTCTTTTAGATTGAATAGAATGAATAATTTATTCATGTTTAATCTGTTGATTTAACACACAGATCGATAAAAGTATTATTTTTATTAAACTTCAGTATTTTCTGGCTCAGACTGACTCACAGTGGTGCTGTTTCAATCTAAGGAGACTGCTGCAAATTAGAGTTTTGAAACTTTAAACTTGATTGGCAGATGGCCCCGCCCCTCCCTGTGCCTGGTTCTGCTGGATGTTTCTTGTTGTTAATAAAATGTTTCCTCCCCACTGTCGCCAAAGTGCGTGATCATAGGGGGTCATATGATTGTTGGGTTTTTCTCTGTATGTATTATTGTAGGGTCTACCTTACAATGTAAAGCGCATTGAGGCGACTGTTGTTGTGATTTGGCACTTTATAAATAAAATTGAATTGAATTAAGATAACCTTTATTAAGATAAGAATCCATCAATGGGTCCCTGCATGGCATGTACCACCAGCAGGTAGAAGTGGTTGATATAAAATATCCTACTAATTCCTGGACAAAGCTGGACTAAAAGACAGCAGACACCCTGGTAAAACAGCAACAACCTATAAGTGTAGAGGCTGGGGTCTGCCACACCAGGCAAGACCCTAGGTGCTAGCTGTGCAAAGACCCTGACACAATCCAGCACATAACGGCAAGATTCTAGCAGGCAAGGCATACATGTAACACCATAACCACGTGGCTTGGATATTATACAGAAACATCTGTGTCGAGTATGACCTGGAAGTCCTGAGGCAAAAATGGGAGACGTCCCCCAGGGTGGTTGAGAATGACCGAGTCCTGTGGGACTTCTAGATACGGATGGACAAACTGGTGATGGATTAGCCATCTGACATAGTGGTAGTGGACAAGCAGAGGAAGATGGCCATAGTGATAGTTGTATCTATACTAAGTGATAGCATTAGGAAGAAGGATCCTGAGAAGCTCGCTACCAAATACTAAGGGCAGAGAGAAACGCTAGAGAAGATGTGGCGGGTCAAGGCAACTGGAGTCCCCGTGGTAATCTTAGCACTTGAGGGAGTGACCCCCAAACTGGGCAAGTGGGAAATTATTATTGTTTGCGTATTTATTTGTGTATGTATGTAGATGCACTTTCTCTGATTTTATATGTTATATATTTATTTAACATAGCACAATAAAACAGCACTTTCTCTATCGTGCACATACAGATGGGGGCAGCTTGGGTTTCAGGAGTGTCCTCATGGCCAAGGCTAAATTCTTGTGACGTGAATTACAACTAACTTATCAACCCTGTAGAAAGTACAGTATACAGTTTTCTGTAGTGAGTTTCATTATTTAAATGGCAGGTGGTGCAGAGATCAGTTTGCCAGAGAGACGGACGGTGGTTTCTGAAGCTGCTGCAGGCTGAAACCGACCGCATGGAAGGCTGGTGTCGACAGATGGAACTCGACCAGCGGGAGAATGACCTGCCTGAGGACAGTACGTCTTTGTGTGTGTGTGTTGTTGTTGTTCTTCATGTCAAAAAATCTCTCTCAGACCCCATCCTTCGTGTGTGTGTGCTTTCCTAATGCTTGAATCCTCTTCCAGAGGTTTAGGAGGCAACATATAAATTTGATTGTTTCCTAGAATCTCATTCAATAAGTTGCGTTTGAGTCAACTGCTACTGAAATACTATAAATACAGTGTATTACCTCCATTGTGATGATATATCAGTTCAATTAAATCTTATTTATATAGCGCACAGAGTGTGAAACAGTTTGATAAGATTAGGCTTTCTGGAAAAGTACTTTTGCCCTCAGTGCTCGATAAATGGTAACATGACCAATATAGCGAGTATATTGGGTCCTAAAGCTGCAGAAGGTCACTGCTGAAAAGATTGGTTGTTAACAAAGTGCTGTATGGAAGCATACTAATGGAAGGGAAAAGTCTGCTAGCAAATGGTGCACAAGTAATAGAGACATCTGCAGCCTTAGGAAGATTGCCAAGAAAAGTGTCAATTACTTGAGAGAGATTCACAAGAGGTGGACTGAGGTTGCTTAATAACAGCTTAATAGTGTTCGTAATAAGCAAGTCTCAGTTTCAACTGTGAAGAGAAGGATCCGAGCTGCAGGTTTAACAGGACGAGTTGCAGCAAGAAAACCATCGCTAAGACATCAGAATAAGACAAAGAGACGTGCCTGGGCCATGAAACACCGCCATTACACTACTGAAGACTGGATTACGGAGTGATGAAGCAAAATTTGAAATCTTCGGTTCACCACGCAGGATTTTTGTACGCCTACAAGGAGGTGAAAGGATGGTTCAACAGCGTGTGGCATCAACTGTCAAACATGGAGGGGGAAGTGGGATGGTCTGGGGCTGTTTGCTGGATCCAGGGTCAGCAGCTTGTACAGAGTGAGAGGCTCCCTGAACCAAAACAGCTACCACAGCATTCTGCAGGCCCATGCAGGACCCTCTGGTATGCACCTATAGTTGGTCAGGGGTTCATCCTACAACAAGATAAGGACCAAAACATAAGTCCAAGCTATGCCAGAGCTACCTCAGGAAAAAAGAAGATGGTAAGCTTGAAAACACGGAGTGTCTCAGTCTCCGGACTTAAACCCCATCGAGCTGATTTGGGATGAACAGAAGTGTGAAAGCAAAGCAACCTACAAGGTCCACATTTATGGGAACTTCTGCAGCAGATATGGGAAGAACTTTCTGAAGAATATCTGATTTCTGTTGTAGAAAGAATGCCACGGGTGTGTACAGCTGTTATATCTACTAAAGGAGGCTACTTTGATGAGTCAAAAGTTTAGAATACACTTTGATCTATAAATTGATTCCATGATTATTTTTAACTCCAATTGCTTATTTGTGATTTGCTTTCATTTCAGAGTGCAATTAGACGCTAAACTGCATAATTTACAAGAAAAAAATTGGAAAAGTATTCCAAAACTTTTGACTGGTAGTGTAAATATATTGTATATATATTATATTTATTATAGTTATTGTTAGCCATTGATGCAATGACTATATTGTACTTTGTGTGTAATGAATGTAGTTTATGTGACAGTTTACTTTTCTGCTTTAAAATCAGAAAAATAAGAATGGTTCCAAGATATTCTAATTTTACACTACTGTAAATAATAATATAGTCCTCAGGATTGTGTGTGACCAGGTAGTCAGCTCTGGTATGTAAAACAAATTCAAACAGTCATAAAATTGAGCATCAAGAGCAATGGCATTTAATGGGACAGGGTTACACCCACAATCAGAGTAGGTTCAAATGTCAAGCTCTCAGAAAAGCTCCTGAGGCTTAAACAAATTTGTTAGTTGCCAATCAGTGATGTTGTAGTATGTGCATGTTAAGAACAGATCAATATGTAGAAGAGTCTCTTTCTAAGCTCTGTGTCTGTGCTTATAGTCCTAGAGAAGATGAGAAGTGCTATGGGAAGTGCTCAGCTTCTGATGTCCCAGAAGTTTGAGCAGTTCAGGGAGCTGTGTGAGGAGAACCTGGTGAGTCTGAAGCAGTGGAAAGCGTTTTGTTTCTGTGTAGCAGACTTAAGCCTAACTAAAAAAAATTTTTTTTTAAATTTCATTTCTTCCTTTTCCTTTTAATGAGCTTTTTAATTTCAAATTTTCCAATATTTTTCTTGTGTTTTCTAATGTTTAACCTTTTAAATTGTTTCATTTACTGAAGAAAAAACCTTTACTTTGATTATACAGTGAATATTTGATTGACTGATCAACTGAATGTAATAAAATATTAGTAATGGCAAATGGTAATTAATGCCAAGCTTATCATACAAAATGTCATCATATATTTCTATAACTGCATACCAGTATCTTTTACTATTTCAAGTCAAGTCAAGTAGTGTTTTATTGTCAGCCCAACAATATATACGCTCAAGTATGCGGTGGGACGAAATATTGTCCTCCTGGATCAAATGTGTGTAAAAATAATAAAATGAAAATGAAAAAATTCAAATATACATTTAAACAACCATACAGAAATAAGATTAACTAAGAATAAGTACAGGAGTGTTGTACTTGAATAGAAATAGAGTAAGAATAGAAAAGAATGAGAATATTTACAATACACAGACAGAATTCACAGACAAGTTTTTTGAGATACTATATATACAAAGTTTAACATGAGAGTGTGTATAACAACTTTTTATTCATTTTATTGTTTTTTTTCTATTCTTCCTGCTTATCTACTGTCATAGAACCCCAAAGCCCACCCTCGTCCAGTAGCCTCAGATCTGGCCGGTTTTTGGGATATGCTTCAGTTGTCAATCGAGAACATAAGCCTCAAATTTGATGAGCTTCACCAGCTCAGAGCCAACAACTGGCGGCCCTTGGATCCCCCAGACAGAAAGGTACATTCACAACTTCCATCATCCATTGGCTACATGATTGCTGATCCAGCTCTTTCACTGCATTACTTGCCAAAAGATGACCTCTGTCGGTTCCTTCAAACCTTTTTAAGCATTCACTGCTGACACATTAGAGGTCAAAGATTCCTGCTCAAAACATTCCTAAAACTAATATGTGTGGCTACACATCATGATTTTGACTTATAATATTAATAATAATAATAATAATAATGCATTTATTATATTTATTTATATATTTAAATACTATTTAAGTCAGTTTTACACAAGTTCAGTTGATATATACACAATACACTAGACTTGACATGGTACCTGCATTTAATTAAAATAATTAACCTTAAGCTAAGTGTAAATATTGAAAATAAAGGTTTGAGTCATGACAGCACAGAATCTTAGAGCAAGCAGTTTTCCATAACTCTCAAATGACTGAAAGCTACAGATAACCTTCTAGTGACGTGGCTCTGTTACAGCCTAAAGCAAACCTCATGTGACTCTGTCAGACTTCATGTCCGACTTAATGATTTAAAAAAATAAAAATAATATAAAAACTTGGTTCACTGTGTTGACATCAGAGAAAAGTAAGCAACACTAAAACAACTGTCTCCCCCAGGACTGTAATCAGAAAAAACCATCTGGCTCTATGATAGTACAGTCCTTGTTATTGTCATGTTCTGTAAAAAAGTCATGATGATTGTTGAAGATCCAAAAAGTTAAATGTTGCTGGATCTGTTTGTTTTAAGCATCTAACTGTTGAACTCACAGGGGTCTGAGTGTGATGATGTCAGACTGCTTAGTGACATAAATGTGCCTGCAAAGTTGTTGGAAGGCTTAAATACTGAACATGAGCAAACACAGTCAGATAAAAATGAAAAAATATTCAGTGTGACAACCAGGATCTGTTTCTTATACTTGATTTAATCTGTCCAGGGTTTACAAGATTGCAAACTGAAAGCACTTTGCCTTTTTTAACAGTTACTATTACACAAACTGTTCATTTTAAGGTCCTTATTCATGTGTGTTCTTAAGCCCCTCTCAGACGTGCATCCACTGATGTTAATTGTATGACATATTAATATGTTTGATCGTGAGTAACAAAAGAAACCAGTCCATTTATTTCATATATGTTTACCAACCAATTTATTAGGTATACTTGTTCAACTCCTTGCAAATATCTAACCGGATAATCACATAGGAGCAGCTCAGTTCATGTAGACATGTCAACATGGTCAAGATGTCCTGCTGAGCATCGGAATGTGGACGAAAGGTGATTTGAATGTATTCTCAAATGGCCTTCTCAGTCACCAGATCTCAATCTAATATAGGATGTGGTAGAATGGGACCCACATATCGTGAGGAATGTTTCCGGCAACTTGTTGAATCTATGCCATGAAGAATTGAGGCAATTCTGAAGGCAACAGAGAGTCCAACCTGGAACCTACACATTAAACAGCCAGTGTACAAATTGCAAATTGCATTCATACCAGTCATGAAGTTATAAGTTATGCTGACACTCTCACACCTTTAACTCAGATGTAAGGTGAGCCTACACTAATGTTTCACTGTTAGCAGAATAAAATGAACACAGTCTTTGAGTGTCAGACTCAGTGAAGGCAGCAGTAGGGGAAATAGGAGCGTCTACTCATTACTTTGGATGGTGACCTACTTTGGAACATCCCTTAAGGTTCACAGGTTGTGTAAGGGTTTTTCTGTGTAGAGATTATCTAAATAACAATAACAGCATAATTACTGTACTTTCACCAAAGAGTGTAGGTGTGGAATTATTTTTGCAATCACTCTGGTATCATGTTTTGATTTTCCTTGTTTACAAAAACTGAGAAAATGTCAGGAAAAAAAATCATGTTTTGGCTTAAAATCTCTATCCATGTAAAGTTGGCAGGGTGTCCTAACAAAAGTCACAAAAAACAAAAGCATCTGACAATTTTGCCCCCTTCCCCACTTGAAAAAAAAGAACAAGAAAAAAACTTTTATCATTAATGTGAATGACAGCTGAGGTTTCTGTGGTTATACAGATACTGTTGCCTGTGCATACGTGTGAGTGGATCTGTAAATGTTGCAGATGTTCAGCATCATTGTGAATATTAACTGGCTTTTTAATTTGCTCTCATTGTTGTCTTTTTCTTTCTTGTGTGTGTTTTTTTGTGTGTGTATTGACAGTGAAGGTGCTTGCAAACATCAGTCAACATAAGAGCAATGCCAACAGCACAAGGCCTTGACCCCTGTGGGCCTCCTAGGATTCATCATGTCTGTCTTTCCATCCATCTATCCATGCTGCTCTCTGCTCTTGCTTCCTTCTTTCACTTACAGCCACCTTCCTGTCTGTGGCTTTTTGCTTTGTTTGTTGTGTGGCTAAAACATTTTACAGGACATCAAACTGCTACACACCAGTTCACAGTAGGTGCATTTATAAGGAAATGAAGCTCAGGCTAACCCTTTATGATTGAAGTATAATTCAAATATTTTATTTCCAATGTACACAGCAAGTCTTCTCATTCTTCTGTTACTTCAATCAATAGCAGATTTTTATTTGCATATCTTTCCATTTAGTTAGTACAGTCCCGATCAAAAGTTTAAGACCACTTAAGAAATGGCCAAAAATCATATTTTGCATGGTTGGATCTTAACAAGGTTCCAAGTAGAGCTTCAACATGCAACAAGAAGAAATGGGAGCAAAACATTTTTTGAGCCTGCAATTTATTGAAAACAACACTAAAACTGGAACAGGCTGTTTTACAGCTGATCAAAAGGTTAGGCCCACACCTCCAAAAAACCTGTAAGCCCCCCCCCCCCAAACAGAAATCAAAGTTCCAAACATGAACTCTGTAATGAGTAGCTCCACCGTTATTGTTGAGCACTTGGAAATTTGTTGCGGCATGCTTGATGCAAGCTTTTCCATGAAGTGAGTGGTGAAGACGGCCGCACGAAGGGCATCTACTGTTCTCAATTGGATTTAGATCAGGGGAACATGCAGGGTGATATTATTCTCCTGGAAGAAGTCCCTTGTCCAGCGGGGATTGTGCACTGTAGCACTGTCCTTTTGAAAAACCCAGTTGTTACCACACAGACGAGGGCCCTCAGTCATGAGGGATGCTCTGCAACATCTGGACATAGCCAGTGGCCGTTTGACGCCCCTGCACCCCTGAACTCCATTGCTCCACTGAAGGAAAAGCACCCCAGACCATTATGGCACCCCCGTCCACTGTGGCGTGTAGAAAACATCTCAGGTGGGATCTGCTTGTCGTCCCAGTAACGTTGGAAACCATCAGGACCATCAAGGTTACGTTTTTTCTCATCAGAGAATAAAACTTTCCTCCACCTTTCAGTGTCCCATGTTTGGTGCAAAGGGTCAGTTGTGTGGCGTTCAGGGAGACGAGGCCTTGTTTTGTTTTTGAAGCCCTTCAGTCTCAAATGCAGTCTGATGGTTATGGGGCTGCACCAGTAACGGCCTTAATTTGGGTCGAGGATCGTCCAATGCCTTGATGGACAGCCAATTATATTGTCTGGCTCAGTGCTGAGACATTTTTTGGGGTCTTCCACTTGACTTTTTAGCCACCAGGATCATTTAAGAAAGTCCAAATGACTGTCTTACTGCGTCCCACCTCACTGCTTATGCAGTTCAACAACCCGACCACGTTCAAAAAGGGAACGTTTTTTGCCTTTGCCATCATTAATTGTATCATTTCAATTATATGATTTTTGTAATTTAGCTAGCTTAAAGAGCAGCAATAATTTTAGCAAAATTGTCGAAATTTTTGTTTTCAAGCCCGCCTTCAGTTCATATTTTTAGCAATTAAAATGAGACGGTACTCGCATTTTAATAGCTGGGATCAGCAGGAAGTGTAAAAATGAAGAGAAAAGACTGAAGCACAGAGCTATAAAATAATTATTTCAGGACATTTATGGTGCCATAGAGTGGAATCTAAATATTGAATAAATTGGAGCTATATCAGTCCTGCAAGGAAATAAAGAAAATGTCATATGTGCAGGAGCAGTCCTTGCCACATGATAGATAGGAAAGATGCATGCACACAGACAAAAGGACCCTTTCTCACTTGAACATATCTAGCTTACAATCATGCCAAAGCCTTGTTTGTTCAGACAAATACATGTCTCTGTCAGAGGTATGACTTCAGCTGTCTTCAAGCATATAGATTGTTACACAGCAACCAAAAAACCTTATTTGAAAGAGAAAATGGAAAGATTCTGATAATCAGTGGGTGACTCATGCAGAATTCTACAGAATGGAAGTCATCTTAACTCATTCTCATTCCTAGGCATACATTAGCATACACACACACACGCACGCACGAACGCACGCACGCACGCGCACGCACACACACACACACACGCACGCACGCACGCGCGCGCGCGCACGCGCACGCACGCACACACAAATAAGTATGTCTTTTTCCTGAAATGTTCTGCCCTTCCCTCCTACCATCCCCCTCCCAGGAGAGGCGGCTCCCACCTCCAGTGCCAAAAAAGCCACCCAAGGGGCCCCATCATCACCCCCCTCTGGCCAGAGACCGCTCACTGGAAAGCTCAGAGAAACAGCGGCAGGAGGCCAGGAAGCGCCTGATGGCCGCCAAGAGAGCAGCATCTGTACGACAAAACTCAGCTACAGAGAGCGCTGACAGCATCGAGATCTACATCCCTGAGGCTCAGACAAGGCTATGAGGACACTGCCAGAGCCACACAGGGTTGACACGCAGTACACACCATTCACACAGAACACAACAAATGTATGGTTGTCCACACAAAGGAAAAGGGTTTAGACGCATCTGGATATATTATTTCATTATGCACAATGCACTCTGAGGATAAATAGAGCTGGAACATTGATGGAACATGTGCCCTTTCCCAATGCTCACCTGTCTCCTGACTGATTTAGTTACCTGTAAATGTAACCATGCTTCCTCTGGATCCAAACTCATGGTCCACATGGTCCAAACTCGGTCATGTTTAAACATTCTTTACAGCAGCTACATGGCAGACACCCCAAAATTGGTTTTAAAATTTCAGTTTATATTCATCAGTTTTCACAGAGTGAGTGTATAGTAGGGAACACTCTCCTGACTGGAGTTTCACAGGTGGGATCTATCTCATAATCAGGTGTTGAACCATAACACGAGTTTGACTTAACAAGTTTACATATCTACAGAGGAAGCAGGTCTTCTTCCACGGGGTATAGCACGTTCATGCACTGTCTATAAATGAGTGGCTGTGCTTTCCAGGTCACAAAAATGAAATCAGCCAACCTAATCTTTAGCTCCACTAGACTCGTGTTCAAAATGTGTCAACTCCTCTCATTAAATCCCTTAAATAAATTTCTCCAAAAGTTATCATGGTATATTAGCTAATTTTATCACTTTTGAAAGGACTTGCTGAATCAGGTAGTTCATATTAGGCCTCACACAGACACTTGCTCAAATACGATCACTCCTGACTCCAAAGTAACAAAGGTGGTGATTGGTTTCATAAGGGTAGCCCAAAATCCAGTGGGTGAAGTAACTGTGGTTATGCTGTTTGTTGCCATGTTGCATTGCAATAGTAACCAGGGACAGAAAAACTCATTCTAGCACCTTTTATGTTTTTTACTTGTGTTTTTGTAGCCTCTGTAGATCCCACACAGGAGACGGGAAGGCATGGGGTCAGATCCCTGAAATCTGCACCGCTGAATGGTGACGCTATGAAATCCAAACGTTCATTCTTTTAATTGTTTGGGGTTATCAGCTGAACAGATTTGGTCAGATCATACAGGTGTCTTTTAAATGCCTTTTTAACTTGTACAAATGAGTACTGCACAGAAGTGATGGACAATCTTACATAAACACACAGAAGTAATAATAATCTTGTGTGACATGAAAACACTTCACATGCCACTCATACATAATGAACACATGAGTGCTCACAGGCAATTTCTTTGGTCTTGTGGCTGAATGAACACTGCAGACTGGTGTCGTATAAAACAGCGTATCACTCCCCCCTCTGGAGAATGCCGTGATCACGATTGTTCATCTTCCTCTCCATCTCCACATAATTATCAACTAGTATTTCCTTCCTCTAGATGAACCCTCTTAAAAATGACTGAAATGGTTTAAGAAGATCTCTGTTATTTTGCAAATTTCAATACAATTTTATAGTTTGGACATCCTTCAGTGGACAAACAGAGACAGAGACACTGCTAACACAAGCCTTCAGACAACTTCACTGGAGCTTTTCCATATTTGAGTAGTTTCAAGCCTGTCTGACATGGTTGCTCTGTCTCTGCAGTTCAATGCTGTGCTGACCAAAACAACAACAAAAAAACCAACTTATAAATAAACAGAATTTATTTTAATGCTTCTTGTGTAAGCAGAAAGCCTTCACATGAATTATTAAGTGCTCATACTGTCAGAAAGGCAGCAGTGTGTCATAAAAGTGTTTGTATCACCACCGGTGCACAGGTTTGCAAATCCTCCCTTTCTTTGGTTTGACTTTAGTTTGTTTCTCCTTGTTGGCTTTCAAGGTGATTTGTCTTTTACCAGGTACTGAAACAGTGTTGGGCAGAGTGCATTGATGGTGCTGAGAGAGATACAGTACATACAGTTGTGGTCAGACGTTTACTGACACTCATCATGGGCATGAATATCACAGTAATTTGGGGCTTTTACTCATTTCTTTTAACTGTTCTTTTTCCAGGGTGGCCCGTGCCACATACATCTTTAATGGACTTAAAAAACAAGTTTGAGTTTATTTTGGATTTTCTTTCATCCACACAGGGTCAAAATTATACATGCAACCTCAAACGCGTACTCCTACGTGTTATTTGGTTAAATGTCCCCTTAGCAAGCTGCACCTCGACCAGATGCTTTTGGTACTCATAAACAATGTTTGATGATGTTTGAGTACTGCTCTTGGCAGAATTGGAAAAGTTCATTTAAATGAGTTAATCAGTTAGTCCACACATTTACAGTAGGGTTCGAGTCCAGGGATTTGGGAAGACCATTCCAGAATCTTAATGTTTTCCTGCTTTATCTATTCCAAAAAGTTTTGATTTGTGTTTGGGATCATTGTCTTTTTTTCACCCATCTAGCTGTTGGTTCGAGTTGAAGTTGAGGTTTGGAGGTTGTCCTCCATTATTCCATCCACTTTGTGCAATGTACCACTGGCAGCATGATGCTGCCACCACCATGCTTAACAGCTGGTACAGTGTTATTAACGCTGCAAGCATCACCTTTACTCCTCCAAGCATAGCTCTCGTTATTGTGGCCAGATTGCTCAGCTAATGTCTCCCTGGCCACGTTCACCAGAAGGTTTTCCATTTGGGCAACTGCAAATTTCAGTCAAGCTTGAAGGTTTCAATTTTGGAGAGTAGACTTTTTGCTTGGTCAGTAGCCTTTGATCCCCAGCTATTTAAAACACACTTTACCATGGACAGTGACGCTGGTGTTCCAGCAGTTTACAGCTCATGCCAGGCTTGAGCCTGAGTGGTTCCTGGGTTGTTCCTGAACATCCTGAGTAATTTCCTCTCATTTGAGGGTGAAGGTGGTAACACATCTGAATAACTTGTACTCGTGTACAGTTGTTTGAACTGATGATTTGGAAACTGTAGTGGTTTAGAAATAGTTTTAACAGATTTTCCAACTTGTATAAATTTATAATTCTCCTTAGATCTTCACTGAGTTCCTTAGACTTTACCATTGCTCTAACTATTCATCAATCCAGTAGGTGCTGGAAAATAATGTTTATGCTTCAAAGAACAACTACCACTGTCAGACATGATCACTAATGAGAAGTTGATATGTAAGTGGACGGGTTCTTAGCACTTTTCTACTCTACTTGAACACTTAAAGCACTTTATACAACTTACCACATCATCTACGTCTACATACAAGTGATTTCTATGTTACATTCATACACACATTAGACAGCATCAGACAGCATCCTGCCCAAGGATGCTTAGACATGAGACTGGAGTAGCCAGGGATTGAACCACCAACCTTCCAATCAGTACCATGACCCTGTCTGGATTAGAGAAAACAAAAAAATCAAAATAAATTCAAACTTGTGCACTCAATTCTTTTTTTAGTTTTCTAAAATAATTCCGGAAAAGAAAGAACAGTAGAAAAAAGAAAGAATTGTGATCATGAAAAGCTCAAAATTTCCATTACATTTATGCCCATGAGGAGTTTATGCAAACTTCTAACCTCAACTGTAACAGATGACCTTGCCATGATTTGAAGCTGAAGTAAAGCCACAGTAGTTATGCACTAAAAGTGTTCAGCTGATCACCCTTTACATTTGTTTACATTCACTGAGGTAAAATACTGAAATTTATTTGGGTTAAAACCAATAATGACATTGATATAAGCTTACCTGAGCTGTTCAAAAACGTATCATATGTTTTTGGACAGAAGGGGCTCAAAATTTAGTTTTCAGTAGCCATCCAGTGATAGCCATATATATTTTATTTTAACCACAACTATTATCTTTTCCTAAAATAGCCAAGTAGCTAAGTAGGTTTAGTGCCTGGTCAAACAGTGAGTGAAAACAAAGTTCAAGTGTATGACTAATAGAAAAATTTGACAGCCAGTGATCTTGTGTGGGATGTTAACGCTCTAGCTTGTGTTACCAGGCCATAAAGTAAACTTTATTGCATGTGATTCTGACTACAAAACACAACAAATTCATGCCAGAAGCAGAAATTATGATTCGGTTGGTTAATAATCTACAATGTAAAATATTCTTGTTGGATTATAGTTGCAAAACTAAAATAGAAGTTTGTAATTTGAGGGTTGAAGAGAGGTGGTAAGCCATTTGATTCTGTCATGAAACTCTCAGAAGCAGCTAGCAGCTACTTCATTCATGAAAAGCTGTTTGCTCACCTTTTGGTGCCCCAAGTTGAGTTCAATGGGGCATTTGCACCATATGCAAAGTGAAAGTACTTGTGAATTCAGCTGCATTAGCAACTCAAATATTAGCCCTTGTTAGCCAACAGGATGAGGAAAAGTACAGACAATAGTTGGAATCAAGAGAAAGAAACATATTTTCACACCTTATCATGAAGCCCTCTATGCCCTTTTTTAAATTTGCTATCTTTACATCAGATATTTGAAACAGATGGTTCCAGCTGCGCTCAATAAATTTGTCTTCTACGTCTGGAAGCTTCGGGAGAGAATTCACAGTCAGCGGTTGAATTCCATCTAATGGGTTTTGCCAAATGCATTTCAGTTTGCCTGATTACAGAGACTTTGTGTGTAATTGCACCTTATGAATACTTTTCTTAAAGTTTGGTGAAATGCATCATAACCCTGATGATGTCATCAGGTTTATCGTAGTTTGGGCTCGTTAAAAACACATCGTTTGGTGGTGTTAACAAAGAGACACTGTCTGATACTAATGGGTAAAGGTTTGAATCCACGTTGCTTTGATTCTGATTTTGTCTCTTTGGAATTAAAATATGTCAGTGTGCCAAAGTCTTGGAGTACCCAGAAAAACCAGATTGAAGCTTATTAAGTTCAGTATGTTTGGGCTGATCACATTTTTGCAGACTTCTCCTTCAACAGAAATAACTCAGTACTGACGTGAAGTTGCTGCCTGTTACTGCTTACACATAATGAGACATTTTGACCTGGGTACTAAAATGAGAAGACATTCCAATTTCATCTGGGTCTTAGATTTGACTTCTTGGCTAAGAAGCTGCTTCATCAGTGACAAAGGAAAATGTTTAGGGCCAAGCTGATTCTCTCTGAGCCACTTCATGTTGTTAAACTGTGATAATGACATTTATACTACTACAACTGCTATGTATACCAACATGTATCTATTAACAAACTGCCATTCATTTCTTCAACAATCTGGAAATCATCAGTAGGATTCAGAGAATTCTGCAGATGATTCTAAGATAATAATGATGAAGTGTTGTTAATGAAAGTATTCTGTATTATTTTCTTCTTTTGTAATGATGAGGTGTGTGTGTTAGCGTGTGTGGTGAAGGAACGTAATTTTGTACAGGATTTGATTACCTCTGTGTTTTAATGATAATGACAGTGAGCCATATTCAGCGTAAAACACCTTTCTTATCAAGATGAAAGGGCCATACCACTGCAGATTGAATATGCTTTGGATTTTTGGTTTTTGCATTTACAGAATCATTTCTTTTGTATTCCAGTAGCAAGCTTACTGTCTGTGAGTTTGGGGAGACGTGTTGAGTGCGGACAACATGACACAAATGTGAGCAGGAAGCAGGGAGACATACATTTTTAATGTCCTGTATTAAAATTTGCACGTTTCTCAAATTAAAGTGTTGGTTGGACATGCAGAAATGACTGCTAAATAAAAGCTAAACTAAGATTATTAAAAGTGATAAAAACAAAAATGTTAAAGAGCTGTGGAAGATCAGGGCTGCCAGAGAAAATGTAAAGAAAATATCTCTGTTTTGTTGTATCTGTGACAAACAGACATGACAAACAAGAGGAGAATGTTCTGTGACTGATTTGCTAACATTGCACTAACTCACTGGCAGTACAAGTTAATTTCAATAATGACAACCACTCGAGAGCAGTGCAAATTAGCAGGTCAAAGCTATATATTAAAATTCACAAGAAGATCCAATGATTTTAATGATTCTCTAACAGGAAAGAAAGCGTGCTGGAGTTGCTCAGGCAGGTCATTCTACAACTGAGGAGTGCAGCAAATTGTCTTTAAGCGTGAAGTGGGAGCAGCTCCCTGGTTGCTGGTGAGGAGCGCTCGCTGCACTCTGGTTTGTATGCACAGCAGTTCCAAAATGCATTGTGGAGCCAGACATTCTGAACAGTTTAGAATCTATTTATTGATTTGTGGTTGATATCTGGTTAAGGGTTTTATATTTAACGTACTAAAAACTGAAAATAGATCTGCAAAAAAATGAATGAACTAAAATGGAATAAATAATACAGAAGTATTAATATTTGTTAGTTTGGTCAAATGATATCACAGCTTGCCTGATGAGACTTTGATGGATGTGTTTGCTAAGACTCTATAAGAGTGAGTCACCACTTTAAAAATTCTCTGTGTTTTTATTGTAACACCTATTTTGATTTTCTAAAATCTTGTTTCTGATATGTGCCTGGCATACAATAATAATTAGGAAGACTAAAATTAAGACCCAGACAAATAGAAACAATAAACCCAAATATTTTCAAGCAATTAAGACAAACTGGGAACTAAGTTAGAATGAAATAAACGTTAATTAGAAAAAACCCTCAGATATAATAATTCTGGTTTGTTAAAAGAATGAAATAAACCCATGAATCATAAATGTAAAGAAAGTGATATTCCTCAGGTGGTAGGAGCAGGACCGAGTGACCTGAAAAGTCAGATTAGAATCAAATAGGACTGATGACTCCTATTCTGTAAATATTTAGTTGAATTTTACTAAAGAAATTGAAAATACCTTTATTTTTAAAAGAGTTTAAAGAGTTGATTGTCATTGAATTTTTTTCTCTATACAGTGTGGCCAAGTAGCAGAATATAGAATTAAATGGGAAAAGAAATAAAGATTTAGCAATTTCTGTTTTATGTATCTTTTTAGTTTTTTAATAGTTCTGGACATTCATTCAACTTTAGATATACTGATGCTGAACATCTCTGCAACTCCAACCAGTGGCGGATTTGAGCTCCCTGATTCTCTGCGTTTTTCCTCAGGAAGGAACGGGAAAGAACAGGTCATTTTTAAAATCAGGGTCTCCCAGACATGTTGATCTGTTAATCACAGTCTGTGTGTGTGTGTGTGTGTGTGTGTGTGTGTGTGTGTGTGTGTGTGTGTGTGTGCATTCGAAATTTGGATGTGTATCATTTGTATATATATAAAACCATGTCGAAGATACATTGGATGCAAGGTCTCTATAAAGTGCTTCCTGAGTCTCTTGTTTTCTATGTTGGGCCTTCCCTCTGTACGGTCTGGTAGCCTCATTGGGTCATTCTGTAAATTAACTCTCTACTTATCCCTGCAACCGATTTCTGGTGTTTGTACAGAAAATGATAAGGGTGTTTCATAACGCATGCAGACACAATATTAGTACTTACGAATCTATATCTAAGTTGAAAACATGTATTTGGTTTATTTATGATCTTATTTATTGATTTTCTAAAATATGAAATTCTGTTGAAGTGGTCTGTCATGCTCTTATGATCTTATGTTGTATTGTAGAGAGATGATTATATGTCCATAACTATTGATCAGCCCATAATAAAATAACTATTGACTCTTCCATGACTGATCTCTATTTACAACAAATCATCATCATGGTTGTGTTGATATCTTTCGTAGACATCAGAGGACTGGAAAATCAAGCCCAGTGAGCTTTATTAGTAAAGTATCTCCACAGGTGATCCAGCCTGCTTTATTAGCGAAGACATAAGACATAATTCACACACACACAGTGAATACAACTTAATTTTGTTCAGTTCAATTGAATTTTATTCATACAGCGCCAAATCACAACAACAGAGTTGCCTCAAGGCACTTTATATTCTAAGGAAAAGACCCCACACAATAGACAAAGCACCACCAGTCACATGACCCCTTTTGAGCAAGCACATTGGCAACGGTAGGAAGGAAAAACTCGCTTTTAACAGGAAGATGCCTCCGGCAGAACCAGGCTCAGGTAGGGGCGGGGCCATCTGCCATAACTGGGTGAGGTGAAGACGGGAAAAAGACATTCTGTAGAAGAGATCCAGAGATTAATAATAAATAATGACTGTATGCAGTGTGGTATAGTGTCTTTTTCTTGTCAGTACTCCAGGAGGATTTCTCAAAGCTTTAGTGACAGCAGAGATACTCAGAGGCTGTGGCAAGGAATACGAACCATCACAGACTACAAGCGCACACTGCAGACCGCTGTCAGTTCCACCTCTTTACCGGATGAGCTAAACAAATTCTTCACTCGCTTTGAAGACTCCCCATAATGACCGGGTGGTGACACTATCCCCAGACAGTGTGTGGAGATCCCTTGCCAAGATCAATACATACAAAGCCCCAGGTCCTGATAACATCCCTGGATGAGCACCAAGGGACTGTGCTGCAGAACTCACAGATGTCTTCACGGACATCTTTAATACATCACTGAGCCAGACTGTTGTCCCCACATGCCTCAGAGCCTCCACCATCATTCCTGTACCGAAGAAGTCATCTCCCCCCTGCTTTCTTGACTAACGTCCGGTCACACTCACCCCCATCATTATGAAGGGCTTTGAACGGTTAGCCATGCATCAAATCAAAACATCTCTTGCCCCCAACCTGGATCCACTTCAGTTTGCATACCGGTCAAACCGCTCGACCAATGATGACATTTCAACTGCCCTTCACTCAGCCTCATCTGGACACTAGAGGCTCATACCTTAGAATGCTGTTCATAGACTTCAGCTCAGCATTCAACATGATCATTCCCCAGCAACTCAGACATAAACTGGATCTGCTGGGGATCAGCACCTCGCTGGCTGCTGGTTTTCCTGACAGGAAGACAGCAGGCAGTACGGGTCAGCAGCAACACCTCCAGCACAAGAGCACTGAATACAGGGGCTCCCCAAGGATGTGTGTTGAGGTCACCTCTCTTCACCCTGCTAACCCACGACTGCACACCATCACACAGCTCCAACCTCTTCATCTAATTTGCAGACAACACAACTGTGGTAGGTCACATCAGCAACAACGATGAGACCTACTACAGGAGCGAAGTCAGGCGGAGTGGTGCAGCAACAACAACCTGTATGTGGAGAAGACTAAGGAGATCATCATAGACTTCAGGAGAGCTCACACCATGTATGCTCCACTAACCATCAATGGTGCTGCTGTGGAGAGGGCAAGCCGCACCAACTCCCTGTGTGTGCACATCTCAGAAGATCTCTCCTGATCTCCTGATTTATTTTATTTTTATCTGTTTATCTTTATATTGTCTTAGTGTACACTGAGGGCCATGGGAGCATTGCGGTTTCCAGTTCCTGTGTATGACTGCACATATGGTCTTTGACAATAAAGCTGACTTAGATTTTGATAATGAATAAAAAGGGTGAGTGAAGAAGAGACACTGAATGCATCATCAGCAGTCTACACCTTTTGCAGCATAACTAAGGGACAATTCAAGGTCATCCAATCCAGCCCCAACTATACACTCTGTCAAAAAGGAACATTTTCAGCCTAACGGATGTCTGTCTCCTGAACTGAAACTGGGAGCTGAGTTTTCATCACCTCATCGACACTCTTTGTTATGATGTTTGAACTCTGCTGATTCAAGTGATTTTGATGGGGGTGGAAAATAGGATTCTGGATTTAACAGGGAGCCAATGAAGAGAAGCCGCTAGGTTAGTCATTAATATGCTACTGCATGGCTTGTATGAAAAATTCCTGATCCTCAGCTTCATCTACCCACTGAAGTCGTTGCTAGCCCGATAGTGAGTTTTTCCTGAACCATTCATGTATTTGGTGTCTGGTGAACCCTGAGCCAATGACCTGTAGTTATATTGTAAGGTCTGAAAAACTGAACTTAAAGATGCACTACAGATGTGTCAATAAAAAGCCAGAGAGGCTGACAATGACCACTGTTTACTTTTAAGGCTTTGTTGTAATAAATGAAACAAGATCCAAAGCATTTGCCAAGAGAGGTGGAAAGATAAGAAATGTATCACCAACCCATCATTGTACATGATTCTGAATGAGAGAAACTGTGTTTTGTACTTGTTAGACACAGAATTATAATCAACATGTGATTTTGCTGATAGTTGGTCGTGCTTAATTTCTTAAATATAATCAGGTGGAGTTTAATCAACATAAGGAATAAGAAAATATATTAACGATTGTCTCACTGAGAGTCTGGCCTTTGTTCATGTGACACTTGACCTACTGATAAATCTAAAGGTGACAATGCATAAACTGAATGATGCACAAAGTGAAGTACCTTCATATGTGGTTGAATGATTAGGTCATAACAAAGTACAACATAAAAAAGAAGAAAATGTAATGAAGTGAAGTAGTGAAGTTTAACCTTCATTTTAAATCATGTTTGTGGAAAAGTTGAGTAGATAGAGAGAGGATGGTAAGGTGTGGCTGGACATCAGGTGACTAAATGTAAACAACATTGATTTGATATCACAGGAGTTATGAGGCCAGATGTTATCTCGGAAGCGGGGGGGGGGGGATGTCTTCTGTGAGATGAGCAGTTGAGAAGATCAACCACTGCCCAAACTGTGAATTTGCAAATATTTTCTTTGTAATTTTGTTTTTTCTCCTGGTTTTTGCCGTGTTACCTTATAGATTCAAGAGGATTTGGCTTTCCATTGTTTTCCTGGGGGACTGGATTTCCAAGGGATGCTGCTTTCCTGTTGGACTATTATTGTCAGCAAGGGACACAGGGATAAGTGCATCTTCAGATTAGGTTGTGCTCAATCCTTTGCGTCACAAAGATCAGAACAAAGTCAACATTAGCTCAGAGTAGGTTCAATAGATTTTTTAACCAGGGAGCCATTCCCAATTTCCTGCACTAAAAAAACATGTTGGATTTAATTCAATAGTGGACATTAGTTGCACACAGATGTTTTGCTTTTGCAGCAACTTAAACGATTTAATAAACCTGTGCATTTTTGTTGATAAAACATGACTAATGAAGTAATTTGAGCTCTTGGAATATTTTAGTCCTTCACAATTTCTTTTCATTTTATTCCAACACTATTCAGTAACTTTTACCCCAATACTACTTGGTCACTTAAACATTATATGTTATCTTCATATTGCATAACGTTCAACAAAGTCTAGAGTCTGGTCAGCATAAAAGGTTAATGGATTTACAAAAACTTCTGCTCCATCCATCTTCTTATCTTTATCGGGGTTGGGAGGCCTGTGCCAGATGTGATAAGAGACAGGGTACACCCTGGACAGGTTGCAGGTCTATCACAGAGAGACAAACAACCATTTAACTTGCATTCACACTTATGGGCAGTTTTGAATCACAGATGAACCTAACTCTAACAACTGTATGACTTTTAACTGTGGAAGGAAACCACAATACCCAGAGAGAACCTACTATAAACTAGCTGCATTGTGGATTTGAACCCAGACTCTTCTGAGTGTGAGGTAACAGTGCAAACCGCCGCGCCACCGAGTTGTCGAGCCCACCTGAACAAAATTAGGAAAGCTATGATTTCAACCCATATGGAATAAAGTTTGTATCTGTCTTGTGTGAAACTTGTATGAAAAGCATACAAGAGTGAAAACAGATATAAGATCCCTTGAAAAATTATATAATGAAACTTGTATGTTTTGGATACTTACTAAAACAATGTATGAAAGTAATGAGAAAGTGGCCACTTTCATGATCACATATAAGTTTTTACTATTTCTTTTCCATATGGTAAGCCTTGATGCAGAATTTTCTTTACGTGTTGTCCTTGACATGTTAAACCACAATTAATAGCAGTAGCAGACACGCGGTGTGTGTGTGGTTGTCTGCCTCTTAGAACTCCAATGATTTTCCTGTGGTTTGAAATCTCATGTGATCTTGTCAGTTTTGTCCAGGCCACTGTAACCACTGTTACTAGATTGTATCATGTCATCTTAACAAGAACAAATGAAGTTGTTGAATTTCATGCAGATCCCACATGAGTTCATTATGTTCACCATAGAAACATGAAAGTGTTTTGTTCAAATAACAAGTTAGACTTTTGTAAATGTAACAACCACCCAATTTCCTTTTTTTGAGTGTGTATTGGGGTGCTGGTACCACAGATCACGCATTACAACACATTAATGAATGCAGTAAGAGCTTGGACCTGGAAGCAGGGTCTGTACACCATCAGTGAAAATGATAAAACAAACTATAAGGTATTGTAAGTGCAAAGTACAAAGAGCTCATTTTAGGTGTTAGTAGGACGTTGCTAGGCAACATGTCCTAATGCCTGATATATATAAGAACGTTAAGGATACCTGTGAACCAGTTTTGGTTGTTCAACCCTTTATTGTTCAGGAGTAATTTGAAACCAGAGATGTCATGTGTTGGATTAATATTCATCTGTGATGCATATTCAGCTTCATCTGTCCATTTTCTCCTGGCATGCTCATTTTTGATTTTCCTGTTTGTGTTTTGATATTAATGTCTAAATTGAGAAAGTTCTATGTTCCAAAAAATAATCTGACTTGACTTAGTTCCTGTTGCTATGCGCCTCGCTGTACCACTGTCACAGTGCTGGTCAGTCCTCCGTGTGGCATGTACACCCAGGTGCCCTGAGATTCTAAGCAGAGCCATATTTCTAACAAATGAACACTGGCTGCAGGTTTCAATTGGAAACAAAACGTCATACCATTTGTAGCAGGTTAATAATCCTGATCATTTTTTAATTTTAAACTACTTCCTGCATTTATGCATGTTTCAAAATAATCTAACTTTCTGGTTGCAGATTTACATGAACATAGGAGATGTTATTGCCACACACTGTCACACTGTTGGGCATCAGTACATATTTGGTGAGACAAGGGAGAGAAAATGCAGCCATCAGCCTGCATACTGGAATTGCGTTTTCCCCAGTAACCACATGATGGCAGTAGACCACTGAGTGTTAAATAACTCCGCTCTGCTGCAGCGTTACCCTGACTGTCCTCCAGAGGGATTAGCACAACACAGCAAACACTACACCTCGTGTCCATTGGGAGTACATGGGTTACAGAAATGATAGAATACAAACGCATATGTTGAGCTCTGTATTTGTACAAAGTGCAGGCTGCACTAAATGTTGCAGATATCGAAATGTATCTATTTGTTTAGATATTAAAGAATATGACATCCATGTATTGTAACAATTAGTTATATCAAGTTAATCAGATATGCATCGTTTGCATTTCTCTGCATTTAAAGCATTGATTTAAAGAAAAATGATTAAGGTGTGCTTTTGCCTTCTGTATGCTATTTACATTAAATGCAATGTGTGCATTTAATGGTACAATTTTTAAACATGTGGCGTTACAGGGAAATTACCCTGGAAACCTGCAATTTTCTCAATAAATAAATAAATAAATAATGTCATTAATATATCTTTAATGTCTTCACGTGTGCATTTAGAAGTAGGACTGAGCCTGGAAGGCTGCTTTGACAGACAAACACACAAACCATTCAGCCCAGTTGTTTCTGAATAACACTCAGAAATCTTTTTTAATCTTCTCCAATCCTTCTTGTCGTCATCAACAGCCTCCAGGCAGACTTGTACTCTCTCTCCAGTCTCCTGACATATTAGTCTGCCTCTAACATCAGATTAATGCCCAAATCAATTAGAGCTACAGTAGATGAATACCCCACCCCACCCCACCCCCCGCAACCCCACCCTGAAGGACTTTTTTGGATTATAATAAAGTTGCCATGCACTTGATATTGTCTGGAAGCGAGACAGTGTATACTTAAACACAGACTTGAACTTTCATTACAAAAGCAATGTCATGTTTAGTCATTTGGTCAAGCAAAACAAACAGGGCCACCCCAGATTTGTTTGATGCTACTCAATTAAGTTCCAAAGTAAATTTTACTTTGAATCATGATAAGTTGTTTAATCTAAGTGACCGTAAAGGAGGTATGTAGTGTTCTAGGAAGGTATTTGCAGCAGTGGAAATGGCACCGTTAATCACAGTTAAAAAGCAACTTGGTTAGGTTTAAGAAAAGGGATCTAATAATACTCACATAATAATAATCCCAATCATAATCATAATAACTTTTATTAGGTTTGACCATTAAAAGGATAAAGTCAAACATAAAGCCAAAAATTAAAGCCCAAACAATAAAGATACATTTGAGTTATGATTGAATCAAACAAAGCTGGAGATGTAATTCAAAACACTGACTGGTATCCACTCAGACAAATTGTTCCAAATATGGAGGTCACCTTTAGATTGCTGCCTTTGGTACAGCCAGTCCTACCTGAGCTTCAAACTGACTCTTATACTGTCACATTTCTCTCCAGAGCTCCACTTTTCAGCAACTAGCTGAAATAGAATTTATGTTAAAATCAGTCACATAAAGTATCGTAATCTGCCTACTCTTCCTTCTTTAAGTGCTATCGTTGTCTGTCCACCTCTTCCAGTCCCAGAAGAAATGAGCCTTAGGATTGTGAAGAACAACCAATGCAGCTTGGTCGGGCTCACCGCTCACCTACTGCGAGGAGGAGGTGGATGGTCTCTGATGAGTGTCTATCCTGTGGTAAGGACACTTTGTTTACTCCTGTACCTGGCAGGCGTGATCTTTTGCCCGCCAGTAACTGGAGGAATATTGGTAGGCAAGATAAGTAATATCTTCCTAGCACAACTTATGTGTTCAGCTAAACTCATTGTAAGCGCTCACACTCACTCTTGTCAAGAACCTATTGACTCAGAACAAAACATGATCGATCATTGGTTAAAGAGCTCAGCATTTCTCTTATCCCCCTCTCAGAATCCCTGCAAGTTTCCACCTTGAATGGCACCAGGCGTCCAGGAAAAATAGTCTGTTTTTGTTCGATGCACCCAACACTCCCCTGGTCCTTCGGTTCCTTTGGTTGAATACACACAATCCCAACATAGACTTGTTGAAGGGCAGGATATCTGGCTGGAGTTTGTGGCCAAAAGAATTGGCTATAACTCAGTCCTCCCCTGCTGAGCTGCCTAATCTAACCTCTGTCCCTGACCTTGCTGAAGTATTCAAGGATTTAGCCCTCTCTCTTCAGCCATACAGTTTTTATGACTGTGGCATTGACTTTCTGCCTGGGGCTCTATTACCCACGAGCCATCTGTACAGCCTGGTGATGCCTGCAAGGGCCTTGATGGAGAAGTACTTTATGAATTTTTTTGAATGTTTGGGTACCTTGATGATATCCTCTTCTTTAGGTCTGTTTTAGAGCATGAGGTCCACTTCCCCCCAGTCTTGAATTATGTAAGAGGCAAGAAATTAGTTCTATGTTCAGTCTCTTTCCTCTGATAGATCATGGATAAAGGTCAGTTGTGAGCAGATCCTGCCAAGATAAAGGCAGTGGTGTAATGGCTGGAGCTGGGAAAAATGACTTTCTAGGGTTTGCAAACTTTCACTGGCACTTTATCTGTGACTTCAGACGCATTGAAGTCTTGTTAATACTGTGACATCCAAATAGAAAACATCAAACCAGAGATGCTTGACTTCTTGGTGTAACTCATATACATATGCCTTAAAGCTCATAAACTGGAGATGAAACGGCTCTGCAATACCTCATCAGGTCCCCATTTAGCCTGGAAAAATACTTTCCCATGTGTTTATACCCCACTAATGTCATTCAATTTCTCCTATCGTTTGTCCTCCCTCCTCTCCTTTGTCTCTTTGTCTGCTTATTCCCCTCACCCCCAACCAGTTGCAGCAGATGGCTGTCTCTCCCTGGGAATGGTTGTATTGGAGGTTTCTTCCTGTTAAAAAGGAGATTTTCCTTCCCACTCTTGCCAAGTGCTGCTCACATGGCAATGTTAGGTTATTATTATTTTAGAGTTGTCTGTCCATGCACTACTTCCATTCTGATTACATGTGGCGAGACTCTCAGGCCTCCTTGGTGCTTATGCAGCAGCTCACATGCTGATACCCTGTGACCTGCTTTTATCACTGTGCACATATATGTATGCTTGAGCCTGTGGGATGGAAAGAGAGACAGAATGGCGGTAATAAGGATGCATCATAGACTGTAACATGTGTTTGGTTTGCAGATGTGTAAGAATGCTGCTGCTTCACATAGCTTTTCTTTTTCACTGTCCTCTCTGAAAGATGTTTGGTCAAATGACTTAAAACTGATTTTACCATAAATGCCAATTAATACAGTATCTCATTGAGCACGAAGAAATCTGACTTTTCTATTCCAGCCATCCTCACTTCTTCTTGTCAGGGTTGGGGGGGGGGGGGGGGGGGGTGTATAGCCTATCCCACCTTTGACTGACTGTCCTATCATTTCAGTAAGTTACTCTCTGGATTCAATTACTTCTCATACTTTGTAATAGCTACAGGTTTCTTGCTGATTTCACCTGTGTGAGAAGGACTGCATGAACAAATAAGTACATCTCAACTGAAATTGAATTTATTTTTCAAAGACGAATGAAGCAAAGGTTCTTCTAGATCCACGCCACACAGTGCTCAGTGCTGAAAAAGTATTTGCCCTCTTCCTTACAATATTTTTTCTTTCTTTTCACATATTCGTCACACTTTTGTCTTTATGGCAATGACTTTTTCCACACACAATTAGATGTTTGGATAACTATTTTTTACCTCTTAAAAAACAAAATCATTTATAAAGTGCATACTTGGCTTATCTTTGACGAAGGCTAAAATTTGTTTGATGATCTCACATTCAGTAATAAATAAAAAAGCACTTAGATGTATATTACAGGTGCTTGTGTGGATGGGATGTGTTTATAAGGAGCAGTCCATTTCTCATTGCTTTGAAAGGTTAGAAGTCCAAATTCTTGCAGTAGAAAAACCTTCAATAATACAAAACAAATGTTATAAATTGGTGTATAGTTGTATTTGAAAAGTGGTGCACTGACAATGTTCACTTAAACTTTCTGTTTATTAGAACACACACATTGTGGTCTCTGCATTTCTTGATCAAATGCCAAGTCATGGGTTAATATTTTACTCAAACTTTAATCTTCTGTTAAACAGATATTTAGCCAAACAACTTACTGTCAGTATCAGCTTGTATAAATGCTTAACCGCTTTAAAAATACTAAAATCCTCTAACATGTTGCAGAGGACATCGCCCATGTCCCATGAATGATGTTTCAAAAACATCTAAATGTCACATTGAGATTAATATACTCTGAAAGCTAATTGAGTTTTATATTTGAAACAAATGATTTTGATGAGGTAATAACTCCAAACAAAATAGATTTCCAAATCGAGTAAGCCAGGGAGAGATGAAAGCAGTTGCCTTCAAGTGGGTACTAAAGCAAAGGTCACTGATGGTTGAAGATACTGATCAAGTTGTTAAATTACTGCTCAGTAAATCCCATTAATTTGCTTTAGTCATCCAGATGGATAATCCCCTGTAGGAAGAGATTACAAGGATTAAGCACTGAATCATTGTGCGGCAGGATTAGCTCCACACATTCATCTGCCACAGCTCACTTTCTGGATTTCTTTTTCACCTTCAGAACGCTGCTCATTGGCACTGCGGCACCAAGACTAGGGCAACACATGTACCGTCTGACAAGAGACTCAGAGGATGAGTTTGATTAGGCCTGATATAATTTAACTTGAAAAATTATTAAAATTATAATTACAATTTTTTTATTACTTAAAACAAAATTATTTTAAGATTGTCATTTTTTTAATGTAACAATGATTGAAATTATTTCCTGACAGCTGATACTCACAGAATGGATGAAATCATGTGATGTATGAATGGATCCAGCTGAAAGTGATTCCTCTTAATAACGAATGATTTCCTGTCATGTCCTAAATTGTGTCTGTCTTGGAAACTTAAAAGTGTTAGAAAATAAAATTAGAAAACAACAATACCCCCCCCCCCCCCCAAATATAACAATAATAATGATGAATAAATAGAGAGTTAACCGTTTATTCATTTTTCATATTTTTAAGGCTAGAAATCCGTTTTTAATGCTGTTTTTATTTAAGCTGACTTAAAGGACGTTTAATAATAATAAAGAAGTTTGACTCATAATAATCAGATGTAAACGCTAGAAAAGCAGGCGAGTCATATATTTAATTTGGTTTCTATTTTAGATTCTGTTAGGTTTACGTCACGAGCAGGTGCGCGTTTTTTTTTTTTTTTTTTTTTTTTTTTGTACACCCACTACTCCTCGCATGCACATCGTGATCGGTGTGGCCGGTTTTTAATGCACCGTCCAGTCTGCTGCATGCTGCAGACCGAGGGACCGCATGGGAACTTGAACACTTGCTGCGCTCGCGCAGGTCGGCCCGTTCAGAGCCACTCTGCGTTTATCAATGACGTTGCGTGGAGCGCGCGGTCACGGCGCGTTAAAAACCTGCACGGTTCATCATTTGGTTTTCAGCAATGGGAGGGGTGACACACACACACACACACAAACACACACGCACACACACGCTTTTGTAGTATGTCAGTGCAAACACACAGGCACTGTTGTCTTACTGACAAAGTGGTAATCGTGGGGTGTCCGAGAGGGAGGACTGTTTTTTCTTTGCTAGCGAGACACAAGCAAATTCCAGAAGCCGAAACTCGCCAACGTCAACAGCCTTAAAGCACAAAGTAGAAATTTCGTTTCGATTTCATATCTAACTGCAGTCAATCCACGCTCGTCACGTGGATTTCCACACAGGATCCAGCTAAATGAAGAAAGATGAAAGTTGTGCTTAGAGAACAGCCGGAATGCCTGGTTGCAGGTCTTCGTTTGTTCACACATTTTCACAAACAGACTTCGCGTAAAGGAGCTGTGCGGCTTTCGGCTCAGCAGGCCCACGTTCAGTCCAGAAGCGAGCGCGCGCGTCCTGCAGACGACTTTAGAGGATGCGCGTGCGGAAGTGTCGGGCCCACA
This sequence comes from Mchenga conophoros, assembly GCF_057382185.1. Taxonomy (NCBI): domain Eukaryota; kingdom Metazoa; phylum Chordata; class Actinopteri; order Cichliformes; family Cichlidae; genus Mchenga; species Mchenga conophoros. The sequence goes on from NC_140543.1 coordinate 34,529,708, forward strand.
GCTTCATCACGCAGACAGCAACACAGTCTCATTTACAACGCGACGTGTTGCATTGAAGGCGATGAGGACGCAAGTGGCCTTCTTCCCACGGCCGCGGCTTTCCATCTCTCCGCCGATGTCCACACACGCAGTGCGCGCGCACGTAGCCTGCCTGCAGAAGGTCCCTTCTGTCCGCAGAACAAAGTCAGTGTTTGCAGTGAATGGCGTGAATAGACGCGCATTTACAGACCGGCGGGCAGTCTTCTTCGGTACACCGGGGTGCGCTCATTTGTCGCGTGTGTCAATGAGGCGCGCGCTCCGGGGCCCACCACTGTGCTTTTATTTGTCAACCAGTCCTCCCAGTCAAACCCGCACTGGCTGGCACAAGTGGCGCATCGACCGCTCTGCTGGTGCACTTATTTACTGCGGCAGCGCTGCCCACTTACTGTTGGATAAATGACACAGCCGCACTCGCGCGCGCACGGTTTCCCCTCATTGTTAGAGCGGGAATAGAAAAGCGACTGAAACCTGCCAGAGTTCCATTTGTGAAAAAGCTCACCAAGTACAAGCCAAGCGTGTGTGACCGTCTCCCTGCAGCTCCGTCCAAAAAGGAAGACTAAAAGTGACTTTCAGCTGGGGCCATAAATGGAGCGTGACGGAAAAAAGATATTATTATGATTATCATCGCTGTCGCGTGCTGCCTGTGATACGCTGCCTGCCTGTCTGTTTTAATTGAAATTTAAGTGAAATTCATTCAATTGAAACTGACTGTTAAGAAAAGGAAATTGTGACTGTAACAACAACAACAACAACAACAACAATAGGTTGTTTGTTTCTCTGTGTTAGCCTTGCAATAGACTGGCCACCTGTACAGGGGTTACCCCCCACCCTCCCCACGACCCTGATAAGGTTAGTGGAAAAAAACTGATTGATGGATAATAATAATAATAATAATAATAATAATAATAATAATAATAATAATAATAATAATAATTTAGATATCTTTTTGTCATTCGTGGCGTTACCACAGCGCGCGCCTGTTGCACAGTAACCAGTCACGGAGCTCATGAATGTTGGATTGTACAGACTGTTGCTCATCATCTTCTAATACTTGTTTTTATTTATTTTATTTTTTATTTTTGCTAATTGTGATTCTTTAATTAGACAACGAACAAACAAATTAAGGAATGGAGACACCTCTCTCTGTAACTGCTTAATTGTGACGGGTTTAAGATGTCAATTTGCGCATTTTATGAAACATGTTGTAGCAAATGGAGTGTTCATGGAACATGTGCCAAAAAAAAGATTTCGTTGCACTGTATAAACGTTCTTTGTCGTGCACAGGTGACAGCGTGGGGCTGTTGAGCACGGTCCAGCTGGTGGAGCTCAGTTAAGACGTCAGAGCAAGCTCGGACAGCGGGGACAAGGGGCGTGGTTTGGGGGACTATCTCGAGGTGCGCCTCACGGACCGAGCTGTGATTGGTTGGCCCGCCTGGCAAACGGCACGCGACTATGGATGTCGCTATAAAGAACCCTCGCGTGCCTGTTCTTCAGCTAAAAGTTCAGCTAGTGCAGAGCGCGAGCACAGTGTCAAAGGAAAGACGGGTGTGATTGTTTCCGCAGTAACAGCAGGAAGAAAACAAACATGGATGGGGTGCTGGACCCTTTCTCTGGACTCGACTCTTTCTCCTCCCCTCCTTATTTCGACGATGACGAGTTTTTCACCGACCAGTCCTCTCGAGATGGACACTTGGAGACGGATGACTTTCTGGATGACGAAGTGGACTTCCTCTCGGGTAATTTTCAAGACTATTACAGCAAAGACGGCAGCGGCAGAGCACCGCCTCACGATGGAGACTACGACATCGGCAACCTGTCCTTCTCCTCTTCGTCCTCCGTCTTCTCCTACGGCTGCGCAGACAGCACGCCGGAGCTGTCTCCTCGGATGGGCCATCACGGCGGGCCGTTGCTGAAGCGCAGGAGGCGGATGAGGTCTGAGATGGAGATGCAGCAGCTGAGGCAGGCGGCCAACGTCAGGGAGCGGCGGAGGATGCAGTCCATCAATGACGCGTTCGAGGGCCTACGCTCCCACATCCCCACTCTGCCCTACGAGAAGAGACTCTCTAAAGTGGACACTCTGCGGCTGGCCATCGGCTACATCAACTTCCTGGCTGAGCTCGTGCAGTCTGACCTTCCTATTAGAAACTCCAGCAGCGACATGCACGCGCAGCCCAAGAAAGTAATCATCTGCCACAGAGGAACAAGTGAGTGCGCCTTTGTTTTTACAGTGGTCGTAATGGAACCAAGCCTGCCTTTATGCGTAATAAGAGACTCGTGGGCGCATCTAATTTGAATCAGACAATCGTCAGAGTCAGATTTATGGTGTCATGGTGCGAAAAAAGCAAAATAAAACAAAGCCAAAAAAGTGGTGCGGAAATTAAAATAAACAATTGTGAAAATTTTATTAATTTTTGCTTTTCCCCCTCCAGGGTCCCCCTCGCCAAGCGACCCCGACTACGGCCTGCCTCCGCTGGCCGGTCACTCGCTGTCTTGGTCGGATGAAAAGCAGCTCCGGGAGCAGAACATCATCCGTACAGCAAAAGTCTGGACACCGGAGGACCCCCGAAAACTGCACAGTAAACCGGGCCTCACAGACATCGAAAACGAGCCTCCCTTCAACCTGGTGGCCTGAACAGCAGCACAAGCCTTGCGCCATGGAAATGTGACGACTGTAAAGTGTATCACGCTATTGTCTGTTAATGTGAAAAGGAGCAGCATGTGAGCTGATTTTACAGTTTTACATACTGGCCTCAGTGCTGTACATAGTTTTATCATGTTGATAATTTTATTTTTGTAATTCAAGCAGCTGGCAATCATGTATTTATTTTGTTTCACAGGTGATAATATATGTTTTAATTTAAATGTACTGTAAGACAAAATGTATTTTTATATCGGTCCACAATGATTTCTATTTATATGCTCTCTTCAAATAAAAGAACCAACTGATAAGAAGACTATTATTATTATTATTATTATTATTATTATTGTTATTATTATTATTGTTATTATTATTATTATTATTATTATTATTATTATTATTATTATTATTATTGTTATTATTATTATTGTTATTATTATTATTATTATTATTATTATTATTATTATTATTATTATTATTATTATTGCTGTGTGCGTTAAACATTTCTGTGTTCACAGAAGATGAAACTATTGAATGTAAATGTTTAGCGCCAGTCTTACTGAAAACGGCTTGCTGCGCATAAGTGTGAGCTCTGTGAGCTGTGCCTTTGGATTATCACACTAACGATGTGTTTTGTAGAGAGCAGCACAAATGTGTCCGTTCTTGAACCAGTTAACAATCCAACCAGTCGCAGTTTTATTGCTTGTTTGCCCAAACTTTTTATCGTCAGATTTTAAAAATCACCGTGAATTCGGAACTCTCAGATAACAATAACACATCTTTAAAATACACACATGCGTGTTAGTCGATGAATGGGTGAGGGGAGCATCCTCCTTGCCGTGGAATTGCGCAGTGGCCGCTGGAAGCTGACGCGCTTTGACCTGAAAGTGTGATTGAGTGAATGAAAGAAGAAAGCGCTCTAATGCTGTGACATAAATATGCAAATGAATGCTAATGAGGCGCACTGTACACCCACAGACAGCTGAAGGTGTTTAAAGCGCACGCGGGCGTGCAACAGTATGGTGGGAAAGCAGTCAATACTCTCTGTGCTGCCAGGTGCTGTCGGGACAGATTTTCCCGTGGTAGCGGCATCCCAGGAACATGTGTCCCCACGGCCTTCTCTGCGGCCGCCCCCTCTGCCGACACGCTGGCGTATATATGAAGCACGAGTGGCTAAAAGCTGCCGCACACAGGCTGAGGAGGACCCGCTGCACCTGCAGCAGAGCAGGTATGCTTGTTTCTTCTTCAGCTGCACAACTCGTCTTTCCTTCGTTTTTCCTCTTTTAATGACAGTTACGTTGTTTCTCTCAGCCTCTGTTTAGCCGATTTTCCACTTCCTCTGTGCCTCCGACAGCAGCATGTAATCCTGCTGCAGCCATTAGAAAGTCAAATGTTAGAGAGTTGATGCAAGTTCACCTCCTTGGAAAGAGCTGCAGGTCCGTTCAGACGTTGTAGTGTCGCACTCGCGCTTTTTAGTGTCGCAACGCAAAGCGCGTCTCAGCGTCGTTTGGTGCGGTCGCGGCCAGGCTTAAATCCTCCCAGCTATCTTGTCATTCCGACTACAGGCTTGGCGCGGAAAGTTTGATTTCCTTTAGTTCTGCGCAGGCCTGAACTTTCTGAGCCACAGATAGCGATTTGGTTGAGAAAGGATCTGCAGACTGAGCGCAGGCACGCGGCGCGCTCTTACATCCTGCTGCAGTACAAACGAGTGCGAGTCGTCCGAGGTAGAAGCGAGCTGTCTGACAAACTGATTTCTAAGAATAGCACAGAATTCAGAAAATAACCAGATGCTTTCCAGAGTTCCAACATTTAAATCAGTCACAAAAATCTGATTTTCTGGGACGAAAGCCATAAAGCTGCAAAGACGGTTCACTAAAACTTTTGAACGTGTTCATCACTGCTGAGATAGGTCGCCATAAACAACAGATCCATATTTCTATTGTACGCTAACTCATACTTTTAGTTATGATTTGATAGCTCGTTTTCTTTGCATCTGTAAGTGGATTGTTGAAGGTTTGCAGGGTAATTCTAATGAACACAGTCTCTGCTGTAATAGATGGCACAATGCTACAGAGCACTGTTTTCGCCAGGACATTTATGAGTGAGCCGTTATCCTCCTGGCTTTGCGTCTGCTAAGATCATGCAATGGTTTCATGCATCGGACACTTGCACTGTTACGCACGGGTGACTTTGAATATTTATTTCATGGCACCGAAGGTTGAAAGTGAATTAACAATTAATAAAGAAGTCTGCTGCCAGTTTATGGCGCCGTTTTAAAAAGACACCAGTGCGGAGCTTTAGTTTACCAGCACCGACCGACACAGAGTAGTGGGTCCAATACGCTGTATTTTTTTCACATCCGGTTTGAACCCGCATGTGAGCGCCAAAGAAGAACCACAGATCGGCTTGATCTGCAGATTATCTCGCTCGGGGAATGAAGCCCCAGGACTCATTCTAATACACCGGATTATGAGCTTTTGTGCTTTCAGCATGGCATCAGAGTGCCGGCTGTGGAGCTTTTCCACTGGTATAGATTCGCCAAGGTGGCCGATCAGCGCGCAAGGTAAGTCAAAGGTGCTCAGTGGATTTGTGCTGGCTCGGCTCTGAATGCGGAGATGAGGGGAGGTAGCTGAGATCGTTCTCCGGTGCTTCTTCTTTTCAGACGTGACCTTTCGGTCTAAATGGCATCTTTTATGAGGCTTTCTTTGTCACGCTGGCAGAGACTTGTCTGCGCCGTTTTCTCCGAGGATGCACCTGGTAGCTGAAACTTTGTCTCTTTTGATTTCCTCCTTGCTAGTCCCTGAACAGCAGCTGCTTTAAAACAAGCAAAAAGAGAGGCCCTTGCACTGTTCGAGACGGCGTTGGCACCGTTTTCCACGTCTTTAATGTTCCATCGCCCTTTGTCCACGATACAATATGGCCACTGTAAAGCATGACGTTTTGCAATAATAAAGCACAAGTTCAATGACGTGACACTGGGCTAAAAGCGCAGCGCGGGCCGGACGAGCCAAACACATCCCTGCGTTTGTTTTGTGCACCCGCAGTCAATTAACAGCGAGGCCTGGTCGCCGCGCCTTGATAAGCCAATTAAATTTATGTCTTCTATTTTTTCTATGGAGAGAAAAGAGCTGCGTTCTCTACTCGTCCGACGATTTTCTTACCATCACCTGGTGCTTTCCCCACAAGAGAGTAAACCAAGTGGGCCTGAATCATGCGGCTGTCATAGTCCCGCACCATTGTTTCTCGCTTCGATCACTCATTACCGGGATGTAACAAATCCTCGATTAGCTATGTTTTGTGTCATATTTTCATCCCCCGAGATTAAGCAGATGCTGCGATTGTAAAATCCAAACTGTAGGGCTACTCAAGACTGAAAGAGAGACGGACACTTGGTTGCAAGAGAGGGGAAGAAAAAAGCTTTGGGCACATCTTCAGAGGAATAAAACATCTAGGAGCCATAAACAGACTTCAACCTGCTCTATTTCAGCCTTTGTGTTGTTTGTGAATAATTAATGTTAATAGGGACAGGTTTGTATACTTTGAATGCAGGACCACAGGTGCGGAATGACAGGATGAATAACCGGCCCTGATTTTTGCCAGAGCTCGAGGGCTCTTGTCCAGGGTCTCCAAGCTGATGGAAAATATTGTCATGTCTTTGATTCGCAGCATTACTTTCACCGAGAACAAAGCCTGGTGATGAAAAGCTTATGTTGGAGTGAAACGGGCGATGACGGTGGCCGCTTCAGAGTCCTGAAAGAAAGAGAAAGGGGCCGAGTCAATGGCAATGCGCGCTTCTGGTTTTGTGCGCAAGTGCTCCATCTAACTCAAATAAAGGAGCCTTTCCAACTTTTAAAGGACCACTTTTTGCCTTTAATAAAGGCTAGACGGCTGTAGCCATTAAGCATATGGTGCTAAGGCGCTGGTCTTTTGTCCCCGTAAAGCCCTTGAGATACTAACTTGTGTTCCTTCCTGGATATTTAACTTCTCAAAAGCTCTAACTTTATGCGCTGGCAACAAGTGGCTCCGGGGCGCACGAACAGCTTTCCCAATTGAGAAAGCAGGGTGGCAAATACAGAAGACCGAGTGGATAAATTATTACCTCTGGACTGTATTTCTTTGTGGCGGCGCCTGGTGTACATTTAAGAAAAATTATTTTCCATTTTTGACCGCAGAGTGGAGAATTTAAAGGGGTCGAAGTGTTATTTTGGCGCATGAATATTACTAACAGTACACGCAGAGACTGGAGCTGAAACGAGCGGAGTAATTTCAACTGTCTTACAGCGCTAGAGTCAAATAAGACGAGTCACACAGAAATGGCACTTTAGCAGCCGCCTGTGATAAACTGTATTTGTCAGAGTAGTGCATTAGATGGCGCTGTACAATGAGCCGCCAATTCCAGTTAGAAGCTGTAACTAAATAAACTCGAATCCAAAAACCTCCTTGCGAACGTCCCGTTTAACTCACACTTTAGGTATTAACCCTGCAGTTGGTTTCGTCGGGTTCGTGCGTAAAAGGGTACCTTTGCTGTTTGGTTTTACTGCGCAATGGTGCGTTTACTGCTCAGCCGAAAAGGACAATGCTCATGTAAGTCCATGAAAATATTTACGAGAAGTATCTGAATAATAAACTGTAGCGATCCGCCTGGTGGAGGCAGCTGATATTGACCTCGGTGTGATTTCAGGTGTCTTTCGTAAGACGATGCATCACACAACGTACTTGGAATGCAGTCACCAACCGAAGAGACACAATGTACACATTTTAGGAAGAGTTTTTAAAGTGACCCTTTGCTTGAATTTTTATGTTCTACAAACTCACGTGTCTAATCTGAAGCAAAGCGCGTGTTAATTTTTTTTTTGCATTTTGATGGGAGCTGTGGGTATCTCCATATGATACACGCATTTGTTGAAAACGAGACATTTATTCATTAATTTACTTATCACTATTTCACCTCCTGCTCGGGGGAAATATCACTCAAAATGTCAGCTGTCAATAAAACTCGATCTTGTTTGGTTTTATGGGCATTTGTCGTCCAGTCAATAAATAAATAAATAAATAAATGTGTGTGTGTGTGTGTGCGCGCGCGCGCGCGCGCGCGTGATGGAGCCAGCTGGCCGTCTCTGGCCTCTGAAAACCCCCCTGGTGGACGGAACACGGCGGCCTGACCTCCGCGCCGGAGGACGGGAGATGCGCCTTTGACTGAATTAGCCATAAAGACGTCTTGCTATGATCTTTGTTGCTCCTGAAAGCAAAGTGGATATGAGCGGCATTGTGCACAGCTTTTGCGTGCCCCATCATGAAATATTACAGTCTATTCACAAGGAAGCTCCTTTGAAAAGATATGGAAATGAAGCAGACTGGACTGACTTGGAAGAAAATGTCATGGCGACGATGAATCGAAACTTATAAACGGACAAGAAGGCACCAACTTCTTGCGTTTTCGGAGAAATCTAAAAGTCTTCGAATTCAGTTGGGATGCTGGAGGCTGTGTGATGTCCAGAGGAAAAGCTGTAATTGCTCAGCCTACATGAGCTGACAAATGATCGTAAATTATCATTTTTTTTTCTTAAAAAATCCCCGAATAACTCAACAAAAAGTGATAAATTACAAATATGCTAATTTCAGTCATGGCCGTTTATACGTGTGCGTCTCCATCCATCTCCTACATTCTGAGCTGCTGATCCCCGTCGCGCGCTAGAGGACACTCAACCCGTTTAGTCCGAGATTCTTTGTTCACTTTCAGCCTCCAGGGAAGGTTTTTTTCTTTTAGTTTTTATACCCCGGACCCTCCACCCCATCCCTTACTCTGTCAGTTGCCAGGATTCAGAGGTGCAAAAGCATGCATCATTTTTCACCAGCTCTCCGTTTTGATATCGACAAAAGCTGCTGCTATGGAACAGCCTCTCCGCTTGTTCGCTGGCTTGAACTTCACTGATGTCCGACTGCTCTCTTTTCCTCGCCTGAACGCGACGCAGCGGGGATGGATTTGCAAGACAAATGCAGCTGTGTGTGAGAGAGAAAGTCAAGTGGCACAAAAAGGCCGTTTCAGTCAGCCGATGGGATGGAGAAAGTCAGCATTATGCGAACGTCAAATCAATCAAAAACAAAAGCCTGCATGCAGAAAATAATGAGTTTATGGTGCTGAAATGGCAGCTTATTTTTGGTCGGATTGGAAAGACTGGAGGTAAAGTATTGGTAGTGGTGATTAAAAAAAAATCAGTTTCATCCACAGCTTGTCAAGTGGCATTGCTCTGGCGTCGACGGACACATTCAGATATTCTTTCCGCATTTCTTTCTGTATGAAAAGGGGAAGCAGTGGGGGTGAAAGTGTAGTACCGGTGATTTTTGAATACTTGGATAAGCTGAAGAGGTGAAATAAAAGCATCAACACTGTAAATACCCATAACTGAGAGTGTGAGGTAACTAAGTTTTTTAGTCTCTAAATGATCTGCAGAGTTATCAGCGAAAAAGAGAAAATTATATCAAAACAGCTAGGTTACAGTTTGGTTGTTTTTTGTAAAAAAAACAAAACAAAACAACAACAACAACAACAACAACAACCCCAAAATCCCCCAGTCTTGTGCTGTGCTGCGCTGTGCCGTTCACGGAGTACAGAAACCAGACTCATATCTCAAAGTGTACATTGATGTAATCAGAGGCTGCACAAAACCTATGGAAATATATATATGTATTCACCGCACTAATCCTGTGTTTTATTGTCTCGTAATCAATTCCAAGAATCACTGACTCAAACTGCAAAGAGTAATGTGAAAGAAGTTTCTCCGGTTATAAAGGAAAATGAACTTCTGCGCTGTGCAAGTTAAAAAGTAGAAATATTAAAGTAAAAGTGCACCAAGAATATGTTTCCCGAACCCTATGTGAGGCAATAAAAAACTTTGTCATCATCAATGGGTTTAAATGTAGTCATCAGACATTTTCTTTTTCGTTTGCCTGCAGCTGAACCCAGCTATGATGTAAGTCAGATCTTCGGTGGCTGGTGGCCAGTGCCGACTGGGACAGCTTCCAGCCTCAGAGGACTGCGATTAACCCAGGAGCGGTCAAACTCGGCAGGACGCCCTCCACAACCAGCCACAGCTATTTATCCACTTTCCAATGAAACCAATTACTTTTACAGAAAGCCCCAGCGCCAACATTATATGTGTTGTTCTTGCAGACCAAAAGAGTATGGCTTTGAAAAGAGAGCCAGCCATGAAGTAGGAAACCCTCCTGAGCTGCTCCAGCAGGCTGTAAAATATACCTAAAGTCAGTATCCATGGAGACTACTTGGTGTGTGAGAGCCGCCTGGACGATACACGTGGATATTATTACTACTGCTATTTACTGTTCTTTGTCTTTTACTTGTTATTGTACAGAGTTCGTTTTTACACTGTTCCCCTGGGATTAATACACGATTCAGATTCTGATATCAGAACAGTAAAAGTGTTGGAGTTGCCACGAATTTCCTTCACGGAGCTACCAGAAGAAATGTTCTTAATGTAAATCTGCTTACACCTTGTTTTTATTTATTTATTTATTTTACAATGTGCTTGTTGCAGGACATCACAGCTTTTAACAAATTCAGGCATTTTAGCTTCTTTTTAAAAAAAATCAATTGAAGTATTTAAACAGTTGTAAAAGTCACAGCACGTTAACTTCACAGAACCTTCTCAGTCATTTTCATCTTCATTTCACTATGAAGGTGATCTTGCAGAAACAGGGAAATGCAAGCGCAAGCGCTTTTCCACACAAACTGTGTAAGAAAAATCTAGAAAACACATCCAGTTATTGTTTGACACATTAAGGACGCACTACTTCTTCCATTAACACTGAGCTGTGTAAGTGTAAATGTTCTTTTTTTTTACTGCTACTCGAGTAAGTTTCAGTCTGATTTTCACAGATGCAAGACCTCGAGCCAATTAACTTTAATTTATCATTATTATAATTTAATATTAATAAAAATATAATTTTATCATTTTCTAATGGTTATTTGTTGTGTAAAAATTTCAAGTGATTATATGACTCATAAACGCACAGAAAATGCTGCAACCAACACTGCAAAGTGCTGACAAACACAGGAAACCAAATAGCTTAAATAACACAAACCAACCACAGTGGTTGCCCCGGGTAACATGTTCACATTGCTTTTGGCAACTGACTTGCTCTGAAAAACACCCAAAGACGTTGAGTGCACTGAAGTCTTACAAATGTTAACTTCTCAGACTGTGTGACTAAAGATCATTTCTACTTTGTTTGGTGCTGATTAGCATTTTCCTTTACTGCTGAACTAAACTCTATGACACTCCATTTAAGGCTTTTCTTGACATTAGAATCCACAGGTAGCAGTAAAATGAGGGGGCATATTTTTTAAATTATGTTGACAAGGTGGTTTTTTTCTGCATCTGTCCAATCAATGTCATGTTAAAGTGTTGTTATTAGGTTACTAGTCGTAAGTAAGGAAAGGATGAGGACAGCAGACTCGGCTAATAAAGCAGTCATATCACTGATCTCTGGCCGGGCTAATTGACAGACACATGAAGAGAAAACTACTAATTGATTATAGGCTTGTCCTATTCTAGCGCAGGAGGTGACTGATGGAAAATGTGAACTGGCCTGAAAGGCGTTTTGTGCCTAGGTCTAGGTTTGGATTTCTGTTTTGATGAAATATTTTCCGCACAGTGAGTTCCTGCTTGAAATTTCTACGTACTTTAAGGCACAATAACAAAAGTGGTGTTTTTTATAGTTATTTGTGTGTCTTGACAGTTGCGCTGTCACTTAGCAGAGGGTCTCCAGGCCCATTGAGCTTATATCCAATTATAGAAGTATTTACTTTTAACCAAGTGAAGCCTGAACCATGAAATGTTTCTTTGAAACTGGGATGTTTACTGAACCTTCTGACCGATAAAAAATAAATAAATAAATGAAATATCAGTTTGCATGTATGAGCATTGATTTGCATAAATTCTGCTACATCTGACTGTATACGTCAGGCTTTTCAGGAACAATTATACTAAGTAGGGGTCCCACAAACCCATGTATTAAACACAATACTCTCGGCTTTACTGGATCAGCTTTTCTATTCTAATCTGGTTCGAATGTACAGATGAGTGTAACTGCACAGTGTGCCCATCACTGCCTGTTGTTGTCTGCCTCTGAGCTGAACCAGTTTAGTTGCACTTGATAGACTTTAAACAACAATAAAGCTCAAATACTGTGAGGACAATCCCTAAGAAAATGTTAAGGATTGTGACATTTAACTTGTGCTTTTGTTTTCTTATAGCCTAAATTATTGTTAACAAGCTGATCTTTGCTAGATAGCTCAGGCAGTGTCCAGCCCAGTGTCACAGACATCGAACTGATGGCCAAGAAACATTACAGACATTAACACAATTTTCCATTTAGCAATATTTTGCTCACTGTGACACAATGTTTTGGAAGGATGTTCAAACAATAGTCATTCAATCGCACAAACGACTATGATTTACATTTCAGGAACGTCTCGCACATTTAAAACACTTTAATTCTTTTTTTCTATTAAATTATTGCAATTCATAAAGATTTCAGGTACATATTTGCTTTGTTTACACTGGTTATCTCTCTTGAAGAATTTAGCATGCTATGACCCACAGGCCACCACACCGAGCATATATGCAATGGTCTTAGTTAGCATGAAACAATGCGCCATGTAGAGTTGTATTTGCAGTTCTGGGGACCTTCACTACTTATTTAGAAATGAGAAACGTGTGTTTTACTAGGCTTGTTTCCAAATCGTTCAATCAGTCAGCTAGTGCAGGGCTGTGAGCGAACATGGAATTTTCCTTTTGATGTCACTCCTTATCTTAAACCTCATGCTGGAAACTTTTCAAACTAGGGAGAACTCTTTCTCATTATCCTCACTGCACTTTGTTCATGATATGATACGTAACAGAAAAAAACAAATATTCACTTTAGGGGTTTCCAAAAATCAGAGTTCATCCTTTCCAAAATTCTTTGGATGCCAAAAAAAATGATGGCCTGCTAATGGACAACATTCTGAAGCAAAAGGCAACTCATCATCACCACGTCACCATCATCTTCTCTCAGCTTTACCAAGCAAAGCAAATTGATTTCACCATCATCTAGAGTAACAAGCACTGTGCTGTTCAGCAGTCCCAAGGCTCCCACTGTGTCCTTAAACTATTCATTGAGCTTTCATTGACTTCCGGGTTGATTAACATTGTTTTTCCACTCCAGTTGAGCTGAAAACATCTATTGCAATGAATGAGTAAAAGTGCCTTCTGCTGTACTCGTAGCAAACAGCAAACAGCCAGTTCTTTGATGTCTGACTGAAAGAACTGGTCTAACTTCCCAACTTGTGCAACATAAAATATCTCTTCTTCACATAATTTGCATTCTTGTGTTTCTCCATTTTACTTCTTAAATGTCACATCATCTATTTTGCTGTTTGTATTGCAAAGTTAATCTCTATAGATCCACTTTTAACTCCACCACATTTGTGATTTTTGAAACGTAGGTCAAATAGTTTTTTGCTGTTCTAAGAAAACAATGTTAATATATAGAAAATGGCCTTGTTTTTGCAGCACAGGGTAGCTTCTAGTGAACGCCCTGTAGATTTATTGTGCAGTGTTATTCTTAATACAAAACTTTTTAGTGAATGCCCCATCAGTGCTCATCTTACAACTCCAAGACCATGCTGTTCCACTTAACCACAATTCGTTTTACTTAAAAAAAAACAAAACCCATTGGTTCAACCCCATCACAAGTGATTTTTTTGTTACCTATCAAAGCGAATGTTGGGTTCAACCCATGGGAGGGGCAACATGACATTTCCACGGAGGCGTCTAAACAGGTCAGCCTAGGAAACCATATAGTCCAAAGCAGTGGGAGGAGGACACTTTGAACCAACACCGTGTAACTGAATCTAAACCATTGGTTAAACCCTTTCAGCAGTGCAGGAACAGGGAGAGATTTAACAATGCAATACCATTCATGGGCTAACACAGCCCCAGCAGAATGACCAGGGAGGGGTTTTAATCAGGCAGAAAGGCTCTTAGTGAGCCGGCCAGTTCGTCAGTCAGTCAGTCAGTGAGTCAGACTACACAGGCTCTTGCTCCCAGATCTACACACCTACATCTATCCCTCTGTGTTTGTTTTGGATTGTGTGATGCTTGAATCTGTCATTCTTTCAGAGAGCTTGAAGAATAAAAAAAATGTATAGGCGCTTCAGAGATGTGATAAAGTGAAAGGAGATGGAGAAAGGGGAACTGAGAGCCAGTCTGCCCTCAGCTTGACCTGCAGCTTTCAGGGGGCTTGAACACATCAGAAATCCTATTGTGGGTGGTGATTAATTGAGAGTGATAACTTACCATGAACAGAGATTGTTATGGGCTTTAATGCGGTAGGCCTGGCTTTTTAAACGCTGCTTTCACATAGCTTTGTAGTCCAGCATATGGGCCCAGACGTATTCACTGACAAAAGACGAATGGAAATTTATCACGCTTGTACGTCCTGCTAACAACGTGTTCTCTCTTTTTATTTAAATCCTGATTCTCTTTAAGACTTACTTGCTTTTAAACTGAAACTCCTGATGGGAAAACACATTCATATGGCAGTGATAACATATATTGGTTATAACTATGGTAAAATCTAGGATACTTTGTTCAAGATGTATTAATATGTTACAAAGTTTTCCTTTAACTGATCTGCTAATAAAATGTCATACATGAAAAAAACATCTCAGGTTCGAAGTGCGCTCAAGCTGCCTCTGTGGTCGAATCACTAGTTAAACAAAGAAATTGCAGATTTTTGGTGTTTCCACTTATAGTTTGAGTTACTTGAGCTTGAACTAGACAAAAAACATTTTTCAATTCAATTTCATTTATATAGCACCAAACCACAACAGCAGTCATCACAAGGTGCTTCATATTGTAAGGTGGAGAGAAAACCCTAACAATCAAATGAGCCCTTTTGAGCAAGCATTTGGCAACACTGGGAATGAAAAACTACTTTTTAACAGGAAGAAACTGCAGAACCAGGCTCAAAGAGATAAGCTAAAGGCTTTTCAGGGAGTTTTTGGGACAAGCTGATAGCAATGAATTGCAATAGTCGAGCCTAGTAATACATTTATTAGTAATAAATCCATGTTAGTTTTTCAGCACTACTCTGAGACAGGATATGTCTAATTTTTTTGAAAATGCACAAATGGAATATATGAGAACTTCTTATTCTTTGCTCAATCGAGCATGAACATTGTCACAAATTATTTTTTGTGACTAAGAATTAGATTTTTATAGTCTTTTATAGTATTGTGAAATTCAACTAGAAACCATTGAGAAGTTGTCACAAGTTATCTTTAGCAATGTTAAGTTTTTATTAGTGTGTGCTCAAATATCCGACTTTAGGTGACAGTTTTCAAATTCTTTTCATACATTTCCTCCCCAGTACTAACTTTTTTATTAATGTATATGTCCCAAGTTACAGATCCTGAATAATTGTGATGTTAACAAAGGCTCAAGCTTTTAATTTTAGTAGTTTAGTTTCTGAGACATTCATATTCAAACATTGCTACAGATTTTAATGTGTGGGTCCTGAAGGTGAGTGGACAGATCAGTTTTCAGAAAACGATATATTTGAAAAGTCTTTGATATATCAAACTAAAGTTTCACAGCAATCATAACAAGGTGGTCGAGAGGAAGAAGGCCTGTGCAGATTTGAAAATGAATGACCTTTACCTCTTTTGAGTGTTACTATGTTAACCTTACCATTTTCAGCACTTGGTCCCGTTTTTATTCATTTTACATCTTAATTGTTTGCCACATATAAATCAAAACTTTTAAACATAATTTAGTGAGTGGTTTGAACAACCTGTTCTCAAACAACTTGTTCAAAGATGCATTTCTTAAGCAGTCTGAGTCTTTCATTTAACAATTTGGCATAAAAGGCACTTTTTCTGCTGTGCCCCTCTGTCCAAACTGATGACTACATGCAAAAATAGAAATCAATTTTGGCTTAAACAAGATTGTCATAAGTTAAAAAAAAGAGCCTCAAAATAAAGTTGTAATCACACAGCAGTGAAGTGCTGTGTCTTAGCTGTTTCACTGGAGTACCACCACTGTAGATATGATTACATTTAATTTAATTTGATTTATATAGCGCCTATTCACAACACCTGTTGCCTCAAGGTGCTTTATTATTGTAAGTTAAAGACGTTACAATAATAGAGAGGAACCCTAACATTAAAAAAAGCACCTATGGTGACAGTGGGAAGGAAAAACTCCCTTTTAACAGGAAGAAACCTCCTGCAGAACCAGGCTCGGGGAGGGGCGGGGCCATCTGCTGTGATTGGTTGGGAATGAGGGGAAAAGAAGAGAGAAGAGAGACAGGACAGAAAACACAATGGAAAAAAGACGGAGTTTAATAACTGATTGACTGATTAATTAAATACAGTATGCGGTGTATAAATGCTCTTGGAATGAAAAGTGGAAGCCCCCCCCCCGAGCAGTTTAGGGTCACTCATGCTCCTGGGTCAGCTGGTAGATTTTTAGGGAGTGTTTGGAGCAATCTGATAATAATGCAATAAATGTTTGAAATCATCACTCTGAGACAGCAACGTTGCTCAAAGTCTTGCTGGAGGCCAAGGTGATGCCGACTAAAGCAAACATGAGTTTAGATTACAACAACATCAGCTTTACCTGAATTTAGAAGTAGGAAACATCCAGGCCTATATGTCTTTTACACATGCCTGTACTTGTACTACAGTGATATCAGCCGTGGCTCAGACCAAAGTCCTGTCAGGGATTAAACAGACTGAATGATAGAAGAACAGGAAGACAAGCAGCAGCAGAGTAAAGTGGACCTTTTTCTGGAAACATACATACAATGTTTGAATGTTTGTTCTTGGCTTTTCAGCTTTTCAGCAGTGTCAGGACCTTGGAGTCTTGTCTGCTGGCTCTTATCTATTCCAGCTCAATTACTGATGTGTCAGCAGTGATCTATGAGCTGAGAAGGGAGGGGGAAGGAAAGATTGAGACCTGGCTGGAGCTGGCCTAGGACCACATGGTTGGGTCATTGTGGGTGAGCGTGTGACTCCCTGCGTATATGGACTGGGGTAATGAGAGGTGACCTAAAACTGGTGGTGGAGGTGGTGTGTATGTGGAGGGGGTGGGTAAAGTTGTGGGCAGCAAGCCCAATGGGTCACATCTTTTAGGTCATTAAAAGCTGGAGGCCAGTTGCTTTCTCAATGGTGATTGCCCTCTAGCATGCTCCTCTTGACTTCGACTTGACTGCAGCCCTGCAAGTAGAGCAAACATGCAGAGTCACACAGCTTTGTTCACAGGCAGAACAAATACAGTGATAGATGGCTTGCTATATGCTGAGCAGTTTGTTTTTTCAATGTCTGTGCTTGTGCCTAGAATCAAGGGTTAGTGCAAAACATTTTCACACTTACACTAAAAACACAGAAAGAGGTAGCAAGTGAAGGTAGAGGCAAGGATGGAAACTAAAGCAGGAAGATTGTTGCACAGAGTTCAGGGAGTCAAGTCATCTTTATTTATACAGCACATTTAAAAGACATCAAGTGTCGGCCAAAGTGCTGAACAGAGGGATAATATAATAAAAAGAATTAAAATAGATAAGATGAAAACATTATAGAAAACATTGTAAGACATCCATATGTTTGTAAAAAAATCTGTGTACATGCAAACATGCACATACATATACAAAAGTGTACACATTCACACACAAGCACACATATGTGAACATAAAATACGTGTATAAGTATACACATGCAAACATCATCCAATGAGACCAGAATAGCTAAAACAGAATAAAAGAGGTGTCAGAGAGCTCCGAAAGCCTTGGAAAATTTGAAAGGCCTTCAGATTCGATTTGAAGAGTTCCAAGGTTGAGGAGGATTTTATAAAAAGGGGAAGACTGTTCCAGAGTCTCGGGGCGGCAATGGAGAAAGCCCTGTCACCTTTAGATTTGAACTGGGAGCGTGGAACTAAAAGCATCTGACTGGAGGAGCGCAGAGTTCGAGTGGGTAAGTGCAGGCTAAGGAGATCTGAAATGTAATCTAGAGAGCTTTAAAAACAAATAATAAAACCTCAAAATCAATTCTATATTTAACTGGTAGCCAATGTGTATCGGAGTAATACTCTCTCTCTTTCTGGTACCCGTCAACAGTCTTGCAGCTGCATTTTGAACAAGTTGCAGGCGGGACAGGCTTGAGTGACAGATGCCTAAATAGAGAGAGTTCCAACGTCAAGGACAAAAGGTTTCAAACTTGTTCAGGTTATAAACCTCGTGTTTATTCTCCCTAGCAGTAGCAAATGCTTAAAAAAAACACTTTTATGAAAACACTGAATAAAGAATTATTTTCTTGAAAAAGGCTAAATTGTACATCAGTATTGAATATTACATAAAATAAACTATATATAATGTCAGTGATGCAGAAATGTCTGCATGTGTCACAGAGCCACGGCTCAGTGTCTAAATGAGCCTCACAGGCCTGAATGTGTGTTTGAAGCCATTTATAATTGTTAACGTGTTTGATCTGCTGCTCACCACAAATAAGCACAAGCAGAAACTTTGGACTTTTAACGGTATTTTCATAAGTTTTACAGCTTTTCCTAATGATAAAAACCTCCTTATGGCCGTTCATAAAACACTAGGTAACTAAGCCATAAACAATGAAATGGCAGAAAAGTTTCTGTTTTTCAGTTTCTGCTACAGAAATCATGTATAAAAACAGTTAAAATGTAACTTCTTTACACTGACAGAAAGAGGAGTTTCAGTGGCTACTCAAGATCACAGTGGGCTGTATGTGGCCCATAATGTAAAATAAGTTTGACACCCCTACTCTAGACAGAGGAAGGATGACAAGGGTGGTGGCGGAACGAGGAAGTAGAGAATATTCCAGTGATGACAAGAAAAAGTGGGATCGCTGAATAAAGGAGACAGGAGTACTGAAAGGCTAGGTGTGAAAATGAGTGACCAAACAAAAAGGCTTATAATGAGTTGTAGGTAAGGCTGGACACTGAGCAAGGAGAGACTGGTTTTTATTGACTTGTATATGAGTAGGCAGAGAAAATGAGCTGGAAAAGATGCACCGCAGAGCTGCTGAGAAGATGAGAGGTGCACTTTGAGGACAGGATGAATGTAGAACATTAGAGTGCTGCCAGGCAGGAGGAGAAGAGGAAGACCTTAGTGAAGATTAATGGATAAAGTGAAGGAGGACATGCTGAGGGTTGGTGTGAGGTTCAGGCATAAGATGTGCTGTGGCAACCCCTAATGGGAGCAGCCGAGGGGGAAAAAAAGCCTGTTGACCCACTTCCAGCACGCTTTTTCAGACATTGATATCTGAGAAATACTTCAACATGAATATCCCCAAAACAGTTCAATTTGATTCAGTTTTATTTAAATAGCACCAAATGACAACAACAGTTGCCTCGAGGTACTTTTTATTGTAAGTTAAGACCCTACAATCACTGGATCAGGATCCGTAATGTGGGACAGATAAATCAAAAACATTTTTCACAAATTGGTTCAATAAATACATTTAAAAAATCAACTTGTCTTGTGTGTCTGAGTACACACTTTTTGGGCTGGCGTTTTCTCTGACAGCTTCAATCAAAATTAGAAACGATGCTCAGAGACTGAGAGAACTAATAGTGCTGCCTGTTGAGCAGTTAGTTTCCAAAACACGTTATTCATGGTTGCATACAATTTTAGACTGACGTGGGTCAAAGCCTGGCATAGCCTGTAATGACGGACACATTTTATGAGTGAGCTTGGCTTTAAGTGACTTACAGGCTTCTTTGAAAAATACCTTCTTATATCCAGGTTCTTCCTTTTTGCTGCCATCCTCCTCTCTTCCCTGCAGGGCCCTGTTTCAGGAAGCCGGTTTAGTGGAAAAACTGAGTAAGTATACCCTGAGTTAACGAAAACTCTGGGTTTTCGGTTTCACAAAGCGAGTTCAGATGAAGCCTCAGTTAGTCACTATGACGACACACTCCGTGAAGCTAACCTGCCCCCTAGCAGGTTTACTACAACTAACCCTGACTGTCTCCGCCCCTTTGTCGGAAACCTGACTGTAGGAAGTGTCGGACATGGCGTGCCACTTCCTTGAAGAGCCAGTAGATCGTGAAGCCCAAATTCTCCGCAGAGCTCTCCGCCGGGAGAGAGTGATCAGAGCGCGTTTGGACATTTTATCATTTCCTGATGATTTTCTGTGTGAACGTTACCGTTTCTCAGCACAATCTATAAGTTATTTGGATAACATCCTCAGGCCATATATTACGCATGTGACACATCGCGGACATGCTCTCAGTTCATTGCATATTATTTGTATTGCACTTCGGTTTTTTGCAAACGGGAGCTTTCTGTATAATATTGGTGACGCTGAGCACGTTTCCAAGGCTACCGTCTGTCGGGCAGTCAGGAATGTTACAGTTGCACTGAAACGTCTCCTGTACCCGTTTGTGGTGTTCCCCGGTCATAGACCCACAAGATTTATCAAAGAGGGATGCCACAAAATTGCAGGTATCAGGATGACCAAAACTTAATTTATGATGTGGTGATACTTGAACTACTACTTAAATTGTACATTTATTTTCAGGGTTCCCAGGCGTGATTGGCTGTACAGATGGCACTCACATTCCAATCATTGCTCCTTCAGTAAATGAAGGAGACTATGTGAACAGGAAGTCTTTCCACAGCATTAATGTACAGGTACATAGTTCCCTGTAGCATGTCAAACTAACAAATTATTTCATTATAGTAATGGATGCTAATTTGTGTTCTCTGCACTGTGAAGATCATATGTGATGCTGCCAACATTATCACAAATGTGGAAGCCAAGTGGCCAGGCTCTGTCCATGACTCACAAATATTCCGTGAATGTACACTGAGCACAAAATTTGGACATGGTGAGTTGAGAATACTTTAAAATATATAAAGACCAATTGCTTCAGGGACATTTGAACTGAAGTGTACCCTTCTGTCTTAGGAGAGTTCACTGGCTACTTGCTTGGTGATAGGGGGTATCCATGTTTACCCTATTTGCTTACCCCTTACCCTGACCCTGAACCGGGCCCACAGCAGCGATATAATCTGGCTAATTGCAGGACAAGAGCCAGAATTGAAATGACTATCGGAATGCTTAAGGCCCGGTTCCAGTGCCTGCAAAGACTCAGGGTCACCCCAGAAAGGGCATGTGACATTATTGTGGCATGTGTGATTCTTCACAACATTGCCACAATTAGAGGAGAACACTGTCCTTCTGAACCAAACATCAGCAGTGATCCAAACCATGAACATCCTGACCCTCCCACGGACATACAAGATGGAAGCGCAGTCAGAGACACCATATGTCACAATCATTTCCTTTGACCCATCACCTCAACATGTTGAAAGAAGAATAAACAGATTTTTTGTTCAACTGGCTTTATTGGTCACCTGTATTTCCTGTACACAAAGTATTAAAAGATGTAAACCTCATAAAGTGTCTCTGTTGCTTCCTCCTCTGTAACAGCTGTCAATGTTTCTTCATTATTTTCCTGTAGTAAAGAAATAAACAACATTGCTGTTCTACTGTAAACTCATATAATCTGTGGAGTATTACTCACAACTGCATGTTGGTCTGGCTCAACAGGAGGCTGCACCAGATGCAGTACACCATCACCATCAACTGATAGAATATGAGGTTTATACAGGTCACTTATAACTTACAAGGGACCAAATGGCAATTAACAAACATACCAAGCACCTTACACTTCATTGTCATTATGCTCTCAAAGACAACCAAGACTGAGGGAAGGCAAAATCAGTAGGAAAATAACTTCACTACAAAATAATCCATTATGGTAAAGAGTTTATCAAATGAATGAGTAGCACTGCAAAGGTGACTGTGAAGAAAGGATGTATGCACATCATGTATTATTTTGAATTTACCCCTTATGTAGGCACTTGTGTCTTGCGGGGTTATTGACTCAGAGGATGTCCCCGCAGAGATGCCTTCGGCCACAGGGCGCCCACTGTTTTGGCTGAGGGCCAACTGCTCAGCCTCTGTGAGTGGTGGTGGTGGAGGACCCCCACCTGTTTTTCGGGCCTCCGCTTTTTTTCTGTTGGCTATAACGGGCCACATTTGAGCATACAGAGTAAGCAAATATGTACTTGTAATGTGCTCAGATAATTTCAATAAGTGCTTACAGAAAGAAAATTAATGTAGCCTCTAACTGCAATTGATTTACATCGGACAAACAGACCAAGCACTATGGCTCATAATACAATTACACCTTACCTGTTTGGACTATATTTTTATATTTCATTTTTACTTGCTTCCAGGCACGTTTGGGGCCTGTTGGGTTGCACCTGCGCTCACATCACATCACAAAATAAAATGTATAAAATAACAAATAAAATAACATATGATAAAATAACGTGTTAAATGGGTGGAAATCCCTCGATCAATGTTTATATTAACACTCACGCATTGACTCTGTCGGCTATGTTTTGCCATGCATGCTTTTGCAGCTGTGGCTGTGTTACTTTTTTCCGCGGAATTTGCATGTTATCGGCATATGCTGCCATCAGAATTTCGGCCTCAAGCGCTGTGAAATACATTGACCGCGCCTTCTTTCCCTCCGTCTCCATGGTGACTCGCTTAATCTGTGCTCCGCTTATCAGGGCTTTATGTATCCTCGTCCGCGCGCTTCACTTGGGGTTAAAGCAACTCCGCGTTGACTGAACTAATTGTTATCAGCCTTTCTGAAACGGAATATTCCGAGTTGGACAGTTCGGGGTTACTCAACCGTGAGTGTCGTTTTTCACTCTGAGTTTTCCAAACCGGCTTCCTGAAACAGGGCCCTGGTCCTCACAGCGCAGGCTTGTTGCTGCTAAAACTAAACAGGGCTCCCTGAAAGGCTCAGCCAATCACATTGGCCATATTTGTCACATGAGGTAGGACTCCAGTAGAGAACGTAATTGAACTTGGGTTGGTTTTTCTTTACTCAAAGAGATCAAATTATTGGTGGGGACAATTCAATAATCGCTGGATATTGGTGGGGACATGTCCCTTCTGTCCATGCCAAATCTACGCCCTTGGGATAAACCTATATATGGTGTGTCGTAATGAATTGCTCCACAACACTGCACAGGAAAAATGATTCCCCAGGCTTCCTCTGGGGCTGTCTCTTCACACAGGATCTTCTTGTAGACATTTTTAAGAGTCTTGATAACAGATAATAATCTAATCTGCTCCAATTAATCAGCTGGCTTCTGTGCATCGGATAGCTAGGTTTAAGGTGTTAACTTCCATATTGACCGGTGGGGGGTGGGCTTAAACATTTATCTGCCTGAGTCATGTAAGCTAACTCATTAAGCCCACAAACCAATTATCACTAAGTCAATATCAGGCGTGCAGATTATTGCAGTTAACTAAGTTAACAAGTCAGTGTGAGTATCAGGAGGATATAGTGATGAACTTTGCTTGTTTCTCAGTTCACAAGCCCAAGAAAAGCAGAAACAAACAGAAACAAACAGAAAATAAACACTGCTCAAAAATTATAGCAAAATGTTTAAAATTCTGGGATAGTGATCTGGTCATGAGGACTGCAGTTTGACACCCTTGGGCTAGGGTCACTGTCACTAATCGTAGCATAAGGTGATTCTTGGACCATACAGAGGTTGCACAGGTAGGTCAACCCCCCAGGGATGCCACAGCAATACCTGCCATTGCCACAAGGTTTGATGTGTCTCAAGAACATGGAAGAGATTCCAGGAGAAAACCAGTAATACTAGGAGAGCCGGACAAGGCCGTAGAAAGTCCTCATTTTGCAAAGTAGGAACAGGATCAGCACTGCCAGAGCAACAGAATGACCTCCAGGAGGCCTTATTACAACAGTCTAATCAAACCTCCAACTCAGAAAATAACAGCAACTATATCAAATTTGGCACAGCAAACATAGCAGCAATGACTCATCCAATGTGCTATGCTTAGTGTTAAAAACTGTCTGTGGCCAGAGCAGTCTGAAATCTGAGCTCATAGTAACTGTATGAACATTCCTTTAGAAATAAAATACAACAACTTTGGAATATTTCACACCAGTATACAGGAAATAAGGAACTGTTTAATGTTGTGGTTGGAGAACCTTGCACTGGGACCAGAGTAGAAAGTGTCCACAAAAAGAGAACATGATTCCAGTGTTTCTCTTTCTGAATGACTGCAGAGAAATCCAGGCAGAAGAAATAATCTCAATGCATACATGTTTTGTGTGGCTGCATGCAGTCAGTGTGAATGCATTGTTCTGTGTGGCCAAGAAGACAAATGAAAGCTTAAGTGAATCAGTGTGGTGCCGGTAGTATGAATATTCATTGGCTGAGTGAAAAGCTGGATGAGATGAGTAGGGCTTAATGGAACCTGCACCTGGCAAATCTGTTTATATCAAAATGTCCTGCAGTGAAAAGAAAGTGGAAGAAACCTGTTTGCATAGAAGTGTGGACATGCGTGTGGTACAGTACAGCCACTGCTGGAGAATTGAATGTCTATCAGAATCAGAATCAGAATCAGAATCGCATTTCTTGGCCATGTATGTGCGCAAACACATACAAGGAATTTAGTTCCGGTAGATGGTGACTCTCAAGCACAGCAATGTAAATCACAACAATATGTAAACAAACACAATGCACACACACACACACACACACACACACACACACACACACACACACACACACACACACACACACACACACACACACACACGTCTCTCTCTCTCTCTCTCTCTCTCTCTCTCTCCCTACATATATATATATCTGGACTGGGCTAAAAACACCACAGCACTTTACAGGAAGGGCCAGAGTCGTCTCTATTTTTTGAGGCGACTGAGGTCCTTCAACATCTGCCAGAAAATGCTGAGGATTTTCTATGAGTCTGTTGTGGCCAGTGCGATCCTCTATGCTGTTGCATGCTGGGGGAGCAGGCTGAGGGTCGCAGATGCCAACAGACTTAATAAACTGATCCGTAAGGCCAGCAATGTTGTGGGGATGGAGCTGGACTCCCTCAAGGTGGTGTCGGAGAGGCGGATGTTGTCCAAGATAAAGACAATGTTGGATAACACCTCCCACCCACTCCATGACATGTTGGTCAGTCACAGGAGCTCGTTCAGTGAGAGACTGAGATTACCGAAAAGCACCACTGAACGACACAGGAAATCATTCCTGCCTGTGGCCATCTCCCTGTACAACGCATCCACTTAACACACTGTTTGCTGCTACAACTACACATGTTTCTTTTCCAACTATTTATTTATGAGTGACTTATGTATGTATGTATGTATATATATGTATATATTGTACTATTCTTAGTTAGCGTATTGTCTGTCTTGTCTTAATGTTGGTTTAAAATGGAGCACTGTAACAAAAAATAATTTCCCCCAGGGATCAATAAAGTATTCTGATTCTGATTCTGATATGTGTGTGTGTGTGTGTGTGTGTGTGTGTGTGTAATGTATATATATATATATATACACGTACACATGCACACGTATAAACCAACTGAAATAATCTAAATCTTATACACATAAAATACATGATGACATAAGTGAATGAATACTACAGAATGTACATAAGGTGCAGTTGCAGTCTGGCAGTGGGAGCAGTGTGATAGTTCAACCGTTTAGGAGGGAGCTGGCGAGGGGAAAGAAACTGTTCCTATGTCGGGTGGTCCTGGTCTGCAGCCTTCTATACTGTCTGCCAGAGGGCAGCAGGTCAAAAAGTCTGTGTCCAGGGTGTGAGGGGTCTGTGATGGTTTTCCCTGCCCTGAACCTCCCTGGTTTTTGGGAGGTACAGGTCCTGGATGGAGGGCAGGGGAGCGCTGATGATCCTTTCTGCTGCCCGTACAGTCCGCTGCAGTCTGCTCCTGTCCTGTTTAGTGGCTGCACCACACCAGACTGTGATGGAGGAGCACAGGACAGACTCAATGACTGCAGGTTAGAACTGGATCAGCAGCTCCTGTGGAAGACTGTACTTCCACAGTTGTCTCAGGAAGTACATCCTCTGCTGGGTCTTTTTGAGGATGGAGGAGATGTTGGTCTCCCACTTCAGGTCCTGGGAGATGGTGGTACCCAGGAACTTGAAGATCTCCACAGTTAATACCAGGCTGTCTGATATGGTGAGGGGGAGCAGTGTTGAGGGATGTCTCCTGAAGTCCACTGTCATCTCTACAGTCTTAAGCATGTTCAGCTCCAGATTGTGCTGACTGCACCAGAGTACCAGCCGCTCAACTTCCTGCCGGTATGCAGACTCATCACCATCCTGAATGAGGCCAATGACAGTGGTGTCATCTGCAAACTTTAGGAGTTTAACAGGCGAGTTCTTGGAGGTGCAGTCGTTAGTGTAGAGGGAGAACAGTAGTGGTGAGAGGACACATCCTTGAGGGGCACCAATACTGAGGGACCAGGTTTCAGAGGTGATCTCCCCCAGCCTCACTTGCTGCTTCCTGTCTGTCAGGAAGCTGGTGATCCACTGGCAGGTAGCTGGTGACACACTGAGCTGGGAGAGTTTGGAGGAGAGAAGTTCAGGCACGATGGTGTTAAAAGCTGAAGTCCACAAACAGGACCCTGGTATAAGTTCCCGGGTGGTCGAGGTGTTGCAGGATGTAATGCAGCCCCATGTTCACTGCATCATCCACCGACCCGTTTGCCCGTTTATTAATTATTGGTCATGATTAAGCTTACCCAACACTATCCTTCAGTGTGGCATGTGACAGCTTCATTCCACATAGTCCATTCTCTATCCAATATGAGGCGGCTACATTAGGATACAACCACCGGGGGTCTGGGTGTCCACGCTGTCAATCTCAATACTGTCTAGTCCAATCACCCCCCCCCCCCCCCTCTTGTTTAAATCTGTGCTCTTCATCATTCTCCCTTTCAGACTCCCACAGACAGACACCTCAGTCCAAGCTCAATCTAAGTCTCGGTCTTCATCTTCACCCACACCACTGTCTACACTTCTGGAGGGGCCAAACCTAAATCCTATCAATAATGCCATTGTGTTCTGCCACAATGGGTCATCGAGGTCTAATTGCCAAATAAATAAATTTCTCTATCTCGAATAAATCATGTTAAAATTCTTCCAAATGATCTTATTGAGCTGATGGCAGCAGTTTCTAACGAGATGGAAGCATTTGATGCACGCACCGCTAAAAGCAGCCATAAAAAAACAAAAGCTCCCGTTTACTTTTTAAGGCAATTACAAACTAAAGGATGAGATTTTTAATGAAGTATTTGTTTTGGTGAATACCAACACTACTATTTTGGCTTACTTTGCTGCAGCTACTGCACTGATTACAATGACCGATTTGTTTGTTTGTTTGAAGAGAATCTGAAGCAACATGGAAATATACAGTGAGCGTCACTGTAGAGAATAAATGTGGTGATGTTGATCCTAAGGTCCAATCCCATGTCACTTTCAGCATAGCTTGTAGCACACTGCAGAAATAAACTTTTTCAGACAACCCACTGGAGTGGAAACATCTAACAAGTCCATTTGTAGAAATGTGCCTATGTGCAGCGGATTGACAAATAGGCAGGACACAGCTTTGTCCGTGTCTGTCAACACTGATATTGGCCTGCACCTCATAAGAGAATTTTCAAAACCTTTGTGGGGAAAAACCCTCCAAATGGCATGCCTTCCATTGAAGTGTAAATTTATTTATCATAACCTTTAAGTATTTAGTCATTCAAAAGTCAAACAGTGCAAACATGATTTTGAATAAAGCCTAATGATCCCTGAGTATTTAACTTAAGTGAATACATCACATCTGACCATGTAAAGACGTCATTCACAACATGTTCAGTCTACTTCCTGATTAAGGAGGCGTTACCCTGTATGTTCTTTAAATCTATTGTGTTTTCTGCCTTTCTTAGCCTCCACCCATAGAATAGCAGCATTTGTGTTTTAATGCTTGCTGTGCTTTTAGCTACAGCTTCTACAAAGAGCCAAGGTTGACCTGGCTAGTGCTGTCCTTTCTGATGCCCCATGGGCCTGTATTACCAATGGGCTTGCTGCCTATTCTTCTGAACCTTCAGCCAGTATTGTGAATGGGTTGTGGTGGCTGATTTAAAGCTTGTGGTCAGAAGAGCAGATGAAGGTCAGGGCAGCAGAGGTCAACCCCGGAACAGCCGATTTACCCAGCTTTCAATATGCCAGCAGTCACATCGATGGGGCTGTAATGACCATTAGGACTGAAGCTATCCACCAGCGTAGCTGGTGCACTGTCACACAGGCGCAGAGGGTTATTATTATTTTGCATACTGACGAGTGAAGGCACCCATTATATTACAGTTTGCTTGTGACTCATGAGTCTGGTATCGTGGAGAACGGAGTCTCTGAGAAACTTCTTGCAGCTGGATCTAGCAGATGGGCACCTTTGGTAATGGTTTATGTGTTTATATGTGCTTCACAGGTGTGTAGCTGACAGCTGTGTTCTGAGAAGTCGCTTGTGGTAGAGTGAATGTGATTGTATGACAAATCAATAGTTTTGATTTTGACTGTTAAAAGACGAATACTCAAGGACAAAGGTGGAGTATTCTAGATAATCCAGTGATTTCACTGTGAAACAGATAAATATATACAAACGATTTCTTCCCCTACTTCAGGCCCGTATACGGACGTGAAGAAATGTAATGTAATTTGGCCCTTCAAGGTACTTTTTCTGTTAGGGAGGATTTGTTTGTTGTTGAGTGCAATGTTAAAATAAGTTCTTTAAAAAGCCGAAAGTATTTAATATGAAGGCAATATGAACAGAGAGCACAAACATGTCGAGGCTGTGTTAGTTCAGTGAGGGAGTCAAAAACTAATGTGTACACTTATGTCTGCACTTTGATTCGGGTTTATAAAATGATTTGCATTATTAGATGGAGTAATGAATGCTGACTCAGGACCAGAGCTCCTCAGAGCTTGTTGTACTTTTATTTGCTTTATATACTAGAACAAACTGCTTTTACTGCACAGTACAATTTTTGTCTGCTCTTAATTATCTTTCTATAATGCAGTGTTACTCATCTTTGAATAACTATAGTTCTAGATTTGTTTTGATACCACCCTGAGCATGATCTCGTCTGATCTCAGACACTAAGCAGGGCTGGGCCTAGTTAATACTTGGATGACAGGCCCCCTGGGATTATAGTAGAAAAGAACCATTTACCATTTATGAACTGTAGCACTGTTAGCAGAATGAGAATATTATGGATGGCCACTGTACAAAGACTGTAACAAGATTCTTTTCCTGTGGTTTTTACACAGCAAAAGTATGAAAAGAAAAAAAGAGTTACTTCAAGAACAATGTTAAAAAAAATGATATAAAGGGAAGTTGGCAGTAATGACCCAATGAACATGACGTATCAATGCATACATAGTCACATCATGCTTTCGGGACTTGCATGAAAGCTTTATGTGAGAGTAAGGTTATTATTCATAGAATTGGAGTGAATACACAGAGCTAAGAACTGTCTCAACATGCTATCGACTAATCAAACATCCACTCATCAATGAGTAATGTCCCAGTAAAGAGTCAGGGTATGGGATGGATTCCCATAATCTTCCTCTTCCTTTTTCAATTATACTGAAAGCATGTGTTTAAAAGGCTTTGGCTGCCACTGGGGTCTTAACTGTGTGTGACTCCATTTGTATATACTTGTGCATCCACGGAAGTGTGATCGTGGGTGTGTGTATGTGTTTCTTAGTGAGTGAATGAATAGCAGCTTTGAGTGTCACATTAGCCACGGTCAGGAGTGTTAGTGGGCGTTTTTCTGTTGCTAAGTATTTGGTGTGGCTGAGAGAAGCTTATCAGAGTGAATGTCTCAGTTTGAGAGGCCAAAAAAGAGAAGTTGAAGTAAAGGAAAGATGAAGTGACAGACCTTCTCTGTCCCCGATGTGCTTAAAGAGGCAGTGCATGTGTAGGTGTTTGTCAATGACAATAGAACAGCATCATCTGCCCATTCAGTTACAAACCCACTGCTTAGCCCATGAAACACCATAAGGGGGCATTTCTGATCAAGTTATTTCTTTTCTGTAATGAAGAAGTGTGCAGAGCACCAAACATAAGCAGAAAAATTGGACTGCCTGCCCTCCCTTGGACAAAAGTGGTGGTGTGGGTGTGGGGGACAGGACGTTCAAGCATGAAACAAAAACTGAGAACACACTGACATTCGCACTCATCTGAGCACTCACAGCATTTTTTTTTTTTTTTTTAATTTTAATTTTATTTTTTTTATGAATCACTCACACATTCATACAAGTGTTCTTTTTTTCTGTGCCTAAGCACTTTCTTCACACTTCAACTGATGCGACGTAGGATTCAACAGCCTTTCAATGGTAACTGACCAGTCTCCTACAATATCCTGGATGTCTTTGCCTACACAGCATCTGTGCTATGAATAGCTGTGGATTAGTCATGGAACTAGGACAAGATCTTCAAGTGGAGGCTGTTCATGGAGAGAAATGCTAATGGCACACCAACTGCTACAGCGGCAGAGCCTCCACTATACACTAGCTGCTGACTCTATAGTGAAGCATCTACAGCACTGTAGTGAAATTCAAGTGGAAAGCAGTGACTCAGGCATCGCCATTAATAAAAGAAAGAGAAAGAGAATTACTGTAGTATATCCATACTGATCCATGGACTGTTAAAATTCATGTAAGTAATAATTTAAAAGAACAGATCCTGATCTAGATGTTACAATTGTGTCAAACTGTTTTAAAGGCATTTCCCCTGACACAAACCAGATGTGCTCCAAAATCAGAGAAACCTGACTAATGAGAGTATGCAACAATACCATGAAGGTGTTTGTGTTCAACAACTTAAAATCCTTCTCCTTGCATGCAAGGTCTTGAATATTCAGGCCCCATCTTGTCTTAAAGATCTCATAATGTTACCCTAATGAGCACGCCGCTCTCAGACTATGGGCTTACTTGTGCACTATAAAATATAACTTGTTGTTTCAACATAAATATTTAGTTAAATTATAAAGGTTACTGGACTTCTCAAATCTTACATTTAAATTTGTGCATTCATTTCAATTGATTTTCAGTTATTCTTACTTCAGATTTTATTTAAAAAATAAATAAATGAATAAAACTGATTCAATTATATCTGATTATTTCAAGCATAAAGTTTGTTATAAGGAAGTGACAATTACCCATGGACCTCCAATATCAAAGATTTACTGCTCCATATTACTCTTGTGAGAAACATCAGTGACATTGCTTAGTGGGTTCACAATCTATCACAATTTCATATAATACTGCCTGTAAAATGATAAATGTGAACTCGGCATTGAGCGCATTTTGAGTGAAGAACGATAAGGTGATCATTCTGACCTTGCCCAGTGATTGATCACCGGGCAAGAAGAAAGTCACCTAGGTCTTTGAAATTGATACCATAAGTACATCTATTAAAAGTCTCAGATTACTTCAAATCCTAGTGATCTTGACCAGTTGTTGTAGTCTCAAACTGCAACAACAGTCTGTGAGCAGAGACAATGAGCAGCAGTGTATTTTGTAAGAAGCTGGGATAAATAATATGGGGCCTGGGCATTTGTTAAAACAAGAATTTTTAAACAAATTCTAAATTCTATTGGGAGCCAATGTAAAGAATATAAAATAGGAGTAATGTGAGCTCGTTAGCTAGACCATGTTAGTAGTCTGGCTGTTGCATTTTGTATAGCTTGGAGGCAAGAAAGTGATGATTCGTCCAAGCTGGTTGACAGGGCATTGCAATAATCTAAATGTGATGACACACATGCATAGGAAAATTTTTCC
The DNA here is from genome assembly GCF_057382185.1 of Mchenga conophoros. Taxonomy (NCBI): domain Eukaryota; kingdom Metazoa; phylum Chordata; class Actinopteri; order Cichliformes; family Cichlidae; genus Mchenga; species Mchenga conophoros. The sequence goes on from NC_140543.1 coordinate 34,561,203, forward strand.
AGTTCAGCTAAGTAGACCATATGTCAGTTTAGAAAAGTTCCTCAAATGAAAGAAACAGGAACGAGACAAAGATTTGACATGTGAGTCAAGGCCTAGAGAAGAATCAGATATTAGGTCTGAACATTTTCGTTTCGGAGCCTGCTGTGGACACTTTAATTCATTCAGAGTGGGACTATAAAAACTCACAATTTGATCATTGTGGCATGAATAAGGCACGGCGGGACCACGGAGCGACGTTCAGAGCCAACTTTATTTGATTCACGTCACACCACACCACCACCAACCCCTGAGTCCCCGTGTTTTAACACGGCGGGCGTGATTGCGGATGCCGTGCAGGTGCGTCCGCACGGCCCCGCAGACCACGCCCCACCACAATCATACTGTCCACAAGAGTTAAAAAATAAGTCAAAGTGGAGCTGTTCTTCATCAACTGTTTCAAGTTACGTTGAAACCAAGCACACCATCGTTTTTCTTGTGACATTACCAATAAGTTTGATGTGTCACATGGCCCTCTTCCTATTGAAAAAACAAAAGTTGTATCCAAGATGGCCGACTTGTAAATGGCCACCATGGTCACCACCCATCTTGAGGAGTTTGCCCCCTCACATATACTAATGTGCCACAAACAGGACTTTAATATCACCAACCATTCCCATGTTATTACGGTGTATCCATATAAATGGCTCACCCTGTAGATCAGAGCACCTTTAAAAGCACCATTAAAGGTGCTCACATTATTATTTGTTTAAATAATAATGCACACAAACATTTCAAATGTGTTCTGTAGAAAATGAAACTGTAGTCTTGTTATATGTGTGAGAGCAGCATGTTGACAGACTGCAGTAGACAAGAAACTGGTAATGCAAAGTGCATCTGCGGATATGCATGGTCTCTAGGGTAGAGCAAAAAAAACAAACGTTTCATTCACAAGGTCAAGTTCACAGTTGGCTTCACATGTTTCCTCTTGAAAACACCACAAGTTTTTGCAGATATTACAAATGTCTATTATGATCAGAAATTGTGTTTGCTGAAAGGTTTTGAAATGGAAGTTGAAGGTTCACCCAAAACATCTGCTGATAATAACTCACGACTTTTCTTTCTAAGCTCCTTAGACTAACATGATCCGGATGACTGAGAACCTACACAGACATGATTACCCTATCATGCATTTAAGCATGTATGCGTTTGTACATCTGTAATTATACCTACCTAATGTCATAGACACTGAAACTGAGGATCCAACGGCAGGATACATGAAGAACAAAGTTAAATACTGGTAGTAGGCTGCCGGGAATTCCCATGATGCATTGAGTTTTTCCAACCCAGTCACCTTTCTCACTCACTATCTGTTAATAGACTTGTCTCTGTCTCTCTTCCACAGCATGTCTTTATCCTGTCTTCCTTCTCTCACCCCAACCGGTTGCAGCAGATGGCCGCCCCTGCCTGAGCCTGGTTCTGCCGGAGGTTTCTTCCTGTTAAAAGGAAGTTTTTCCTTCCCACTGTCGCCAAAGTGCTGCTCATAGAGGGTCATATGATTGTTGGGGTTTTCTCTGTATCTATGAAGCGCCTTGAGGCGACTTTTGTTGTGATTTGGCGCTATATAAATAAAATTGAATTGAATTGAATTGAAAATTGTATAGTCGAAATCTGTTAAGGGTAGGCAAAAGGTAAAAACACACTACAAACTATCTCTTGTCTCATAAGAGACAAGCACTTCTGGACTGAGAGGACGCTGGCGTGAACGCTACTTTTTACATAACAGCTGGATTATGCTACTAATGCCGCTGCGGCTCATTGAACGGACAGCATGCTAATGCTAAGCTAGCCAAGAAGCCAGAGTGAAAGCTGAGTAATGCTGACCCCATGCCCAGCAGCCAGACCCCGAACTTCAACAGGTCACAAACTGATGAGAAATCAGGCTGCAGCCTCCGTTCCTGCCTGTTAATGTTTCTGTTAACGATCTCAACAAACAAAAGGTGACATACCTTCTCATGTCATGTACATTTCCTTATTTCTTCTTACATGGCAGCTTCTGTGTTGCTTCCTTTGAATTATAAAAACACTTTTTATGCATATCAGCACTGACTGTAATAGTGAATAATGTGTGTACAAAACTGTGTATGCACCACCACAGGTGCTTAAACGCTGTGCTGAGGCTCTAAGATATTCAGGCATACATCTACATTGCTGATATTTTAAATGAATGTTACTTTGGAAACACTGATGAATGCACTTTATTGTTAACTCTGTGCTGAGCCTGCAGTTGCATATTAACTAAAATCAATCATGGCAGGAGCTGCATGTGTGTAATCCCTGTCTGTTTCCTCTCCTTCTGATAGCAGTCATGCTGTGGTCAGAAGCTGCAAGGTGTTGTTGATCCAGCATTTAAGGACTGATAGACGTTCCTGTCATGGGCCCCAGTGGTAACACGATAATACTTGACTCAACATATTTCTCTGCTTTACCCTGAACTTGGCACCCTTTAGTGATAAAAGAAAGTCCAGGTGAAATACTCCTAATAGAAACTATATGAAATGGACATATTTCTGTCCCAGTTCATATCAAAATTACGAGGAGACAGCTGGTCTTTACAGATGAAATAATGTAGGCAACATGCTTGTTTGCACACAGTGCAAACCCCCCACGAGCAGCACTTTGGCAACAGTGGGAAGGAAAAACTCCCTTTTAACAGGAAGAAACCTCCAGCAGAACCAGCTTAGCCTAGCCAAGACTTGGCTAGGCTAAGCTGAATATATTCAGCATACTATTCTAACATAACTCCTAAATGTAATTCTTCTCAACATCCATATTATCATAAATGTCATACCATAAAAATAACTACACAGTGGGCAAAAACTCTCAGAATTATTTATGAATGCAGAATTTTTCCATTGTTAATATCACCAAAATGTGTTTAGGATAGGTTTACAAAGTGGGAAAAGAAAATAAGAGGGGTCTCATAACACTTGTGAGCCAAATTTTGTTTGTTTCTGAGTGAAGTATTATAGGCCTTTTTTGTGGGACACAAAACTTCCCACACAAAATCATCCCAACCCATCTACTTTGTCTGTTGATCATTGTACCTAGATTATACACCAGGGGAAATATGCTTCCTCCACCATATCATCTTAGCATGTGCAAGTAGCAAAATATGAAGTGAGCACAGCTGATAACTGTCCAGAGACCAACAAGAGGTCCTAGTGTTTGGTTTTCAGTCATTTTCTTGCACCAAAGTAAGAGTAAAATTGTATCAGCTAACTGTATGTGTGTTATAACACGACAAATATTTCTAAATAAAGCGTCACTTTATTTGTTGTGACACACTGACAGCCTATCCAGGGTCTTCCCCTACCTCTCACCCACTGACAGGTCCACACCAGAAATGTTTGTCCTTTGAAACCCACATGACAAGCAGTTACATTGTTAAAATGAACATTCTTAAAGATGCGTAAGCTTTTACTTGCTACTGTTTCTGTTTCTCATGGTCTCTCAGTATTGTACAATTAAAACAGCACATTTAAAGCTCAGCTTATCATATTTTACTTGAAGCTCACTTAAGTCATTGTAATCTTGTATTTTATTTCTGAATTATTTTATTTTAACATCCACATTTAAATGATCTGCCTTTATCACTAGATGCAACACATAATGCCAATCTTGTACCCGATCTTCTTTTAGCATTGGCCAGAAAACAGTATTCACATCCAGCTGTGTGCTGCAGTTCTCACAAAGCTGTGTTTTGAGGCTTGCACAGATTGACCACTTCTTAGGACCCAAGCCTGTATTGTTCTTCAGAAGGTCATTACAGAGATCTTTAAGACTGTGCATTAGGAAAGAGCTACTTGAGATTCAAAAAGGAGGTTTCTATTTGAACTCAAGGAAAGGTTAGGGTTCATTCTTGTAAAAGTTTTAGTGGCTAGCCTGAAGATGTATCTGTTCATGCAAAGGGTCTGAGAGGCCCATCATTAAGAGTGGACACAAAAGTGTAACAGAATACTCTGTGGAAATACAGCTCTGAGATTAGACCAGAACTAGCAGACTGCACCTGCTCAGGTTCCTGCACCTAGTGAAAGGTGGAACTTTGCTATGTGTGATGTTTTCATTTTCATAATTAATAATTAATTAAAATAATTTCATTAGGTCTAGGGTTAAGCCAAGGCTTTTATTTTGTAGCCTACGTGTTGAACACTACCCTCTTTTGTTCTGTGTATCTAATATACTGGTGGGGGGGGGGGGGGGGGGGGGGGTTCTTTTTTATGGTGGCAAACAAGTGACAAGTGAAAAACAGGAAGTGGCTTTCTTTGATCATTTTATTTTACAAGCTACTCTATACCTGTTACATTTCTATAACCTTTCTTCCTGTTGTTGTATCGTTATCTCAGCAATGTATTTTTTGTTGCTCTTCTTTATGATTATTAGTTTTAACAAATTGCATTTCATTCCTAATAAATGACCTAATACAGGTAACTCTAGCACTCTGTGTACCTGCTATGGTCAGCTCTACTTTGGGAACACCACATTAACACATTACATCTAACAAATGCTCAGTAGCTATACCTGTAGGTAGGTGCAGAGCGCATGTCATATTAGGCATGCTACAGTAATCCAGCTCATCTAAGAATTTGAATACATACACAGAAAGGTCATTGTGTTTTCACAATTCCATGCTGAGGAAAAATTCTAATTGTCCAAAAAATAATGTGGAAATAACAGAATTCCTTTATAATCCTGAGTAACAATTTTTTTCTTGCTTTAGAGATGCCAGCTGATCCTGCTAAGCAGGAACCTGCATGGTTGGTAAATTACCTGTTAATGTGCATACACGGGGTGGCTGTAGCTCAGGTGGCAGAGCAGGTCAGCCACTAACCAGAAGGTTGGTGGTTAGATCGCAGGCTGCTCCAGTCTGCATGCCAAATACCCTTGGGCAAGATACTAACCCCATGTTGCTCTCCGATGCATCCGTCGGAGTGTGGATGGATGCTTAGAAGAAGTGATTGGGTGAATGAATTAGTTGTTTATAGCGCTTTGAGTGCTCAGACAGAGTTATATAAGAACCAGTCCATTTACCCACTGGAAGTGATTCATGGTGACTAGAGATCATATTTAGTGACTTCAAGAGAATACAAGTGACATTATTGCTGGTTACATGAAGAGGGGAGGATCCAAGATAAGCTGTTATCAATTTCCAGGCAAGTGACTGAAGCGACTGACATATGACCTGTTAATACAGTTAGATCTATATATTAGGACACTGACACAAGTTTAGTTTCTTAACCTGTTTGCTGAAACATATTCCAATTATAGTTCTATAATGGACGTGGACATAATGTGTAGACTCTCAGCTTTTATTTGAGGGAATCCACATTTAAATTGGATGAAGAGTTTGGCAGTTTGAGCTCCTTAACATTTGCCACCCTCTTTTTAAAGGGACCAAAAGTAATTGGACAGTTGACTCAAAGGCTGTTTCATGGGCAGGTGTGGGCAGTTCCTCTGTTATCACATAAGAGATAAAGCAGATAAAAGGTCTGGAGTGGATTTGAAATGTGGTGCTTGCATTTGGAGGATTTTGCTGTGACCAGACAACATGCAGTCAAAGGAGCTCTCTGTGCAGGTGAAACAAGCTGCAAAAACAGAAACAAACATCCAAGAAATTGTTAAGATATTAGCAAAATCTACAGTTTGTTTGAATGTTAGATAGAAAGCATAGAAACAAGTGCTTGTGTAAAGTCTCAGAGTAGAAAAGCGCTATATAAGAACCAGTCCATTTACCATTTTACCGTAAAGAGAAGACTGCAAGAAAGAGTGTTAACTGCAAGGTACGAGCCACTCATAAGGTTCAAGAATAGAAAAGCTAGATTGGACTTTGCTAAAAAAAAAAAAGAAAAAGAAAAAACACACACATCAATAAAAGCCAGCTCAGTTCTGGAAAAACATTCTTTGGACAGATGAAACCAAGATCAACCTCTACCAGAAGGCTGGCATGAAAAAAGTATGAGAAGGCGTGGAACAGCTCATGATCCAAAACAGACCACATCATCTGTAAAACACAGTGGAGGCAATGTAATGGCCTGGATGTGCATGGCTGCCAGTGGCACTGAGACACAGGACAGAAGCAGCCCCGTGAATTCTGACGTGTTCAGAAACAAACTGTCTGCTCAGATCAAGCTACATGCAGTCAAACTGATTGGGCAAAGTTTCATAATACAGATGGACAATGACCCAAAACATACAGCCAAAGCAACCCAGGAGTTTATTAAAGCAAAGAAGTGGAATATTCTTGAATGACAAGTCAGTCACCTGATCTTAACCCAACTGAGCATTTCACGTGTTGAAGACAGACAGGCCTACAAACAAACAGCAACTGAAAGCTGCTGCAGTAAAGGCCTGGGAGAGTCAGGAGGAAACTCAGCATCCGCTCATGTCCATGAGTTCATGACTTCAGGCTGTCATTGTCAGCAAAGGGTTTTCATCCCAGTATTAGAAATGAACATTTTATTTTTAGTTATTTAATTTGTCCAATTACTTTTGAGCCCCTGAAATGGAGAGATAAATGCTTTAGTTCCTGACAATTTAATGCAAGCTTTGTGTTAAACCCACTGAATTAAAGCAGAGGTCTGCACTTTTAAGCACGTGAGCTGTTTCATTTAAAATGATGTACAGAACCAAAATGAGAAAAAAGTTATCTCTGTTCAAATATTTATTGACCTAACTGTATGTCAGAAGGTCATCTCGGCAACCAAAGCCTGGCATGTCCACAAGCTACTCAGCATCAGGCCTCAAATCATGTGTCACTTCCAATGTGGACCCAGCTTTAGTATTGTGCTGGTTCAATACCAACTACCAAATTCAACTTAGATTAACTGAGGTTTAGACTATAAAGTGTTCTCGCTCTTATATATTCACTTATGTTTCACAATCACGCTAAGACTCCTGAAATAGGTTGCTTTTGTTCAGGTTTTCTTAACCCTCCTGCCATCCTTTAAAAAACTCACACCCATCACCCTAGGGACCATTCTCAGCCACGCCATAAAAAGACCATATATCCATATTTTATTCCACTTTAAATTAGCCAACCTTGTAAAACTACTTCTCCCTGAAATATTCATGTAAAGTTTTAATTATATTTTCGTTGTTTTAACCCTTCAAATCCCAGTGTTATTACATGAGCGCCCTGTGTTATAAGCCCCAAAAACCAAAAAACGAAACTAAATATTTCCACAAAAAACCAGTTGAAGTAATATGTGATTGTCATTATAAGTAGGCCTTTAGATGGACCAAAGATTGGCACCAACATACATTTTGACCTGCCATTATTTTTTTTGCATTTTTTTTGCAATTTAAAAATTAAAACTTCAAGGCCCTGAGTCTTCATTGACATCCAAGAAAAGAAGAAAAAATAAAATCATATGATGATAATTTGGGGTTGAAAAATAGCGTTTATAATGGAAGTCAATGGGCAGAAAATGGTCCCCAGGGTGATGGGTGTGGGGATTTCTGCTGCTCAGCCATTTTAGGCTGATTTAAGGAATTCACACTGGAATATTAACATTGACAGGTAAAAACTATCCTGTGGCAAGTTTGGTTATATTCCAGAGCGTTCTCACTCCCGAGGCGTAACATGTCGACGTTTTGTCACGTCCCACGGCGTTCCTGAGGAACGCGAAAGGAGACCTTCGGCGTTCTTATGGTACGCGGCGGGTTATGGCTGGAATCCAGTGCAATGACGCTCCCGCGGTAGTAGACGTTCCAGCCCTGTATTCCAGCCCTAAACCTAACCTTATCCCTAGCCCTGACCATAACCTTATTCCTGACCTTAACCAGGACTTTAATGATGTTAAATAGCGTGTTTCTAAGCGATTTGAAGAAAAAGAGCGAACATGTGTAGGTTCAGTCCAGACGGTTCTCATATTTCCTCTTTTTCCGAGGTCGTCATTTAGGAACGTGGTGGGTAGCCGAAAACGTAATATGGTGACGATTTGTCACCTAGCGTAAAATGTTACGCTTTGGGAGTGAGAACGGGTTGTATATTCCACTGAACACAGTGGAAATGGCAGCCATTTAACACATAGCAGTGGCACAAAAAGGTCCCAAGAAGGCAGGAAGGTTAAAGGTGCCTCTGAGGAGGTGCTATGAATCAGCAGTTCAGCAAACACGGTCACTCATAGAATTAACAACAGTTAGATGAACATTTCTCACAGGGAAAATCTCATAGGAACTAATTAATGCCTGTTTACACTTAACAGGAGGCAATTTGAGTAACTGCAGAAACCATGAAAAGTTTTGCTTTATTAAAGATTAAATCAGCACACTGGTACCAGATTATTCCACATCAGTCAAAATAGGATCATAAAGCTTCCAGGTGTTAAGCTTTGGGAATATTTATATTTATCATATAAATAAATAATTATACAAATTCTCATACTGGAGAAGTGATATTAGAAAATCCAAGGAAAATCCCAACAATCATATTATCCTCTATGAGGACCTATTAGCAACACTGACTATAGGAAAACATGCCTTTTTCTTGTTTCTCTGCAGAAATTAAATAAATGTACACGTGTCCTACAAGGTAAGTGATAAAAATGACCCCAAAGGTACTTGAAGCCGCAGCCTGTGGTAATGTTTTAAAATCAACTCCCCAAGTCACCTTACATGTACACATGGCCACATGTTGCCTTACTCCTCACCAGTCTGTAAATCGGTCTATTTTAGACTTTTATAATTATTGGTTATCAGTAAACATCAATCAGCAAGTTGTTTGGGGGTTTCTTTTATTCTTTTGCAGCTTTGCAATTCAACACCATTCTTACTGAGATGGTGTTGAAGATATTTCAGTTACCAAATGTCTATGACTAATGCCAACATAACAATTAACAACTTTTGCTCAACAGAAATGGGAAAAAAGTGATTGATGCAACTGAATTATTTTAAAAAAACATTTTTTTGAATTGCATTAACCATCCATCCATTCTCTTCTGTTTATCCTCATCTAGATGAGCTGTAATTACTGGGTTTTCTCAAGCGCAGCAGTTTTTAGTAGATAAAGGCGAATGGCTTAAACGTGAATTGAGCTGCAGTTTGGGGAAGGCCTCGGAGGGGGCTGGTGGCGGCTCCTGGGCCAGGCAGATCCCCATGCACTAATGAGAAGTGACGGAGTGAAAGAACTGAAAAAGGGCAGGGAGGGTGGAGCACAAAAACGAGAACGAACATCTTGTAGAAATGGGAGGGTCATATATAGATGAGCACCGGAGGAGGCGTGTTTGGAGGCGTGGTCCCGCTCCTGAAGTTCAGATAACACAGGTCTGCAGCCAAAAAGCTGCATCGGATTTTTTCCCTTTTTTTGGTTTCCTGGTATTCTAAACTTGAGTCAAAAAAACACATCCAGTCATGATTTCTTAAATTAATTTAATATTTCTAAGAGTGAGACTCAAGAGAAATACAAATAGAAAATGCGAGGAATTGAGGGGGGCCAGTAGTAGAGGGAGGGTATGGTGGGTTTGGCAGTGCACAGAGCTCAGATGATCGTGTCCCGGCAGGTTTATTTTGTTCACAGCGAAAGGTAAGGGATTTCAGAAAAATTTTGCATAGTTGTAATAAAATATTGTTTTTTTTTTTCATCACTGTTTTAATCTAAAACTCTTCATGTTTTGAAAAAAAAAACTATACGTGATGGAGGGAAATGGAGATCATTTTTTTCAGCACACTAAAAACCATAACATTTACCAAAAATATCCCACGCAGCTTTTTTGCAGACCTGTGTTATTTATCTCCAGTTTGAAGTGGCAAATTCTGGTGCACAGGATGGGTAAAATAATAATAATGGATTGGATTTATATAGCGCTTTTCAAGGCACCCAAAGCGCTTTACAATACCACTATTCATTCACTCTCACATTCACACACTGGGGGAGGCAGCTACAGTTGTAGCCACAGCTGCCCTGGGGCAGACTGACAGAAGCAAGGCTGCCATATCGCGCCATCGGCCTCTCTGGCCAACACCAGCAGGCAAGTAGGGTAAAGTGTCTTGCCCAGGGACACAACGACCAGGACAAAGAGCCCGGGGATCGAACCGGCGACCTTCCGGTTACAGATGCGATTCCCAACCCCCTGAGCCACGGTCACCCACAAATATACATGGATCAGGAATATGTGAAACAATTTAAAACCTAATTACTAGTGTTCCTTAAATTTAGTTCATATTTAACACCTTAATACCTCAAAGAAGACGATTTTCAAGTTGTTATTAATTAAACTTCGGACAATGTTCTTCATGTAACAGAGTCAGAGGCCTTAGAAATCAGAATAAAATGTCCAGGATGAATTAACTGGCAGGGCAGAAAACTTGTGGTTTACACAAACCAATAAAGATATTAATACTGTCAAAAACACCAACTTCAAAAATCTGCACTTACTATGTAGCCACAGTGTTTTTGCCAGAAACGCATTCCTGGGTTTGACCATACTCAACATGTCCCCAACAAGTCACTCTCTCATCTAATGTAAATGTAATCTGACCTTTACCATTTAGTTGTCTAAACTTTAAACTCTAGACTGCAGCACATATTTAGTTATAAATATGCAAATACGGCAGTTGCAGAGAATTTAGTCAAAGCAATTGGCAATTGACTTGGTGCACGTCCTCAGAGTGGACACCATACCAAAGAGTGCTCTATGAAGGACGCCACCTGGAAAACAAAACAAGGCAGACCTAACACCTGGCATGCATCTGTGCAGACACACATACATAGTTGTAAATAAATATACATATACCTGATTTGTCATAATTCTTATAACATCATTCTTATTCTTAAAAGAAAATGAAATAAAAATAAACAGATAAATTGCATGTCAGTTCTGGCAGAATCATCATCATCTTACTTTTAACTCATTATCATTATTTCATGTTGGCTTGCTGGGGACTCATAAAACTACCGCTCACCATGTGTTTCAACCATTCCTAGTTTGCAAGTGTGTTAATGATTAACTGGATTTGTATTGCCTTGGGAAAAGCTGATAACATCCAATAAAGCCATTTAGTATGTCTCCATAACTCACCTGTTGGTTTACAGTAACACACCACCTCAGATCTATTGGCATCTATTGTCTTTGGTGAAAGGTTGTACAAATATAAGTGAATGAGACAAGTTTACCCCATCCAATCTAAAGTATGGCCACTGTAAAATGTTGCCATATGCTCTTGAAGTCTTTGTTTCCCATTATTTGTCAGCCAAGGTACAGTATAGCAAAAACTGAGGACAACCTGCAATATCAATAAAATGTTAATGATTCAAAATTGTAACCTCTTAAAACTGCAGTAATTGTATGCTAAACTGGCACTAGTTACCACAGCGATTGTACTGCTGTGACTGCAGTTTCCCACATGGAAAAGAAATAGAAAAAACTTATAAAAGACTTGCATCAGATGTGGCCTACTTCATATAGTGAATCATATCAGGCTTATATGATTTACTCATGAAAGTGGCCACTTTCTCATTACTTTCATATATTGTTTTAGGAAGTATCCAAAACATACAAGTTTCATTTATATAATTTTTCACTCTTGTATGCTTTTCATACAAGTTTCAAGACAGAAAACTTTATAAGATTTATATCTATCTTTTCCATATGAGTTATCACAGTGTGGAGACTATATATCCTCCTGTCAATCATGTTAGTCTGTTCCTGTTAATCTGAGAGAGGGAGGGGGACTTCGTTTTTTGATGTTCCACTTTCGAACTGTGAAGTCTGTTCATATTTCTGACGGCTCTTCAGGTTCTGACTTTTAGACCACTCAGTTCAAAGTTCAAATGCGTATTTGCATCCAGCACTTCTAAGTTAGGCTAACAGAGTCTGCACTGAAGCTGGGAATTTAATGCCTTTGATGACAACTATAATGAAATGCTAACAAAGTTTAGCCCAGTCAAATCTGCTAGCAAGTTTTACATTACATGAAATTAACACACTGACCACAGCATTTCATTTCACAGTGAACCTGCTAACTTCCCAAATCACTGCTGCTAGCTGAGAGAGAACACCATCAGAACACTGGAAAACATTTCCGGAAAATTTAATTTTTTGATTAAAGCACGACAGCCAAAATATCTTCAATGCATTTCAAGGTTGAATGACTGAACAGCAATGTTGGCACATTCCACGTTTTTATTCTAGAAGGTAATTACACTTTAGCTGCATTACCCACAGCAACAATGAGCAATACAAAAGAAGTAATAATAATAATAATAATCTTGCCTGTACATCCTTAGCGAGAGTGTCATGCACCAGAACTTACTGCTAAACCATAGATTTGGCTAGATCCCATGGGGAACGTGATGCTCCAAACGGTTTAAATTAGGCCAAAAAGCCATATGTGTCATTGTCTTCTCTCTCTGTTACTTTTCTATAATTTCACGTTAGGTTTGGTTCCTTTTCCTTGATCAGGCAAAACCTACAGACCCCATGGTCCCTACAGCGTGTCTCTTTTTCTTGTTAAGTCATCTTATGATTCCCATATATTGTGTTTTAACAGCATGCAACAGGGCTGCATTTGCTTCACTCTGAGAAATAATTTTACAAACGTGGAAACATCAGTTTTAACTTGATCACACTTGCTAACAAATCCCCCAACATTTGGATGAATAACGACATGAATTCATACATGTCACACAGTCATCAACTTTTATCCTAACACGTCCTTGGTCAGTCTGGGAAAAAAAACATTAAAGGGGATAATGTATTATTGTATTTACCTTACAATATAAAGCACACTGTTGCGGTGATATGGCACTATATAAATACAATTTAATTGAACTGAAATTAAATTAATCCCTGCCGCTGAAGTGAACAACACATCAATCACCGACAGTATATTATGTATATTAGCATTTTGCCTGGAGCCCTTGAGGTGGCTATCCAAGTTACATAAGCATGGTGAATGGTAGCAAACATTTGTGCTAGATAAAGAAGCCCTTGAAAGCTGTGAATCCACCTGTATACTGTTTGTCTTCTCTCAGAGAGCTCCCACTCGCTGTCTGACAGTGTTCAAATATACAAGTGTTGCCAAATACTGCTGGGTGTTTGAAGTCTACCCCAAGTACTTTGCTTCCCTCAATATGTATTTGTACATGAACATACAAATACAAGCAGGCAGTCACTACATGAAGCTAGAGAAAAAACAGTTAAATAATTAAATAGCATTGGAATCCCTTGAAAAAACATTTGCACCCATTTCATGTTCTGATCTGTCACTGCAGAAAGTACACAGTCCTGGGACTTTTAATCTTTTTTTAAATGTGATTAATAAAGGTGTAGTCCTTCCTGTAATGTTCTGCTCTCTGCACATAAGTATTTGGAGAGTTCATTTAATAAAGACGTCAAGTTGTGATTGAAATATAGACTTTTAACTGCCATTGTTCAGAGTAACTCAAATTATGCCATGACTGCATAATTTAAAGTAGTATACTATTTCCCTCCTATATCAGCATTCATGTCTGATATTTAATAATGGAAAATGTAATACTTGAAAATTACAGGTGACGTGCACATATATTCATCCATATTGTCATTTTCTTGGAACTGCAACCGTTGGAAACGTTATGCTAAAACGTTACTATATTACTGTTTTTGAAACTTATTAGAAATCTTCCATTTGTCTCAGCAGTGACATTGCTGCCATTGTCCCCGATGGCCGTCCCTCCCTGAGCCTGGTTCTGCCTGCTGTTCAAAATGAAATTTGTCTTCCTGCTATCCTATCATGTCCTTGCTCATAGGTCATGTGATTGTAGGATCTTTACCTTACAATATAAACCACCTTGAGGTGACTGTTATTGTGATTTGGTATAGAAATGCAACTGAACTGTGTCCTGCATTTACAGGCAGCTGTATGGTGTAGAGACACTCTGGTTTGATCTGCTCTCTCAATTAGGATTTGACACGGCTCAGTGCTAGGACCAATTCTGTTTACATTATGCATGTTTTTAGTTAAACTGCAGGAATGTCTTAAAGACATAAAGACCTGGATGGCCGCTAACTTTCTGCTTCTTAATTCAGATAAAACTGAGGTTATTGTACTCGGCCCTGAAAATCTTAGAAATATGGTATCTAAGCAGATTCTTCCTCTGGATGGCATTACCTTGGCCTCCAGTAACACTGTGAGGAACCTTGGAGTCATTTTTGACCAGGACATGTCCTTCAATGCACATATTAAAAAAATATGTAAGACTGCTTTCTTCCATTTGTGCAACATCTCTAAAGTTAGAAACATGCTGTATCAGAGTGAAACTAGTTCATTATTACTTCTTTCATTATTATCAGGAAGTCCTAAAAACTCCCTGAAAAGCCTTCAGTTAATCCAAAATGCTGCAGCAAGAGTCCTGACAGGGACTAGAAAGAGAGCAGATTTCTCCTGTTTTGGCTTCCTGTTAAATCCAGAATTGAATTCAAAATCCTGCTCCTCACATACAAGGTCTTAAATAATCAGGCCCCATCTTATCTTAATGACCTTGTAGTACCATATCACCCTATTAGAGCACTTCGCTCTCGCTCTGCAGGCCTACTTGTTGTTCCTAGAGTATTTAAAAGAAGGGTGGGAGGCAGAGCCTTCAGTTTTCAGGCCCCTGTTCTTGGAACCAGCACCCAGTTTGGATTTGGAAGACAGACACTATCTCTAATTTTAAAATTAGACTTTAAACTTTCCTTTTTGATTAAGTTTATAGTTAGGGCTGGACCTGATCCAACCCTGATTCTAAGCTCCTGGGGTTCATGATGCACTGTGTTTCTTCTTCAGCTACCTTTTTCACTCACTATGTGTTTATACACCTCTGACTCACTGCAGCTGACAGGTTCTCTTTTCCAGCGTAAAAAGGAGAGCGCATCACTGAATTGTCCAATACTCAGCAACATGAGAAAGTACAAGGAACTCAGTGAAGAAGGAATTAAAAATGTAAAAGTAAAATGATGGATTTAATTACAGCAGATATCATTCTAAAGTGCTGTAACTAAATTTAAGGATATAATTCATTCACTCTCTTCAATACTATGTGCCAACACAGTACAGAGCAGGAACCTAAACTCTACTCCCAAAGAGGTCAATCATCTCCTTAATAATGTACCACCATCAGTGTATACGACTCTCTTGGTGAATGAGGCATTTTGAAAGTGCTATCTAAGAAAAAGTCTATTTACTAGAAGCTTGTTGATGGCTTCCTACAGTGATTCTTATGTGGACTATTGTTATGAAGGTCTCACACACATTCGGTTGGACCGCTGTTGCCTTAATTCTTCATGAAACAGATTCAATAAAGTTTTGGAAACATTCCTCAGAGACCTTGGTCCATATTGATGTGATAGCATCACACAGCCGCAGTAGAATATTTTTGGCTGCACATCCATGTGAATCTATTTCCTCTTTCTTAAAAACTCAGACCAGCCTGTCTGGGATCATTGACCGTGCGCTTTGAGTCACTTAAATGACCGGAACCATTACAATGCTTTGAATTTTAATTTAATGTCCTTGCTGTTGTTCACACATACGGCTGGCAAAGTCTGTGTGGGCTGTTATTTTCTGAGGGGTCTGACTTTACTTTTGTGTAAGTAGTAATTTCAACTTACTCGTTCATCTCCTTCACCAAGGAACTTTTTTTTTTTTGCAGCAAATGCTTCTGGTCCTTCCAAAAAGTTAAAAAGTTTACCGCTGATGCTGTAAGTGGCACACTGGCATTTGCTTCAAGCACACACAAAGACCTATACCCAAATGCACCCCATCTATTCTTTTAATATAGCCCACAAAAGGCATGACTCTCCAGCTGTGTAGCAAATATGAGCTCCATTGTGGGAGAAAGAAAAGAACAACTTTTTGCCTTCAGCTCCACCTAATATGAATAATAAAAAGCTCAGGGCAGTACATTAGAATGAGTATAATTCAGAGGGCCTGTTTGTTGGGGTGGATAATGTGCCTCATACTGGTGCCTGCTGTCAAGGCCAGTATTGGCAGTTGAGAATACACACGCATGTGCACACACACACAGGGTTATGAATTTCTCTTTATTTCCACTTTAGACTCGTGATCTAGAGGCCATTAACTTATTACACTCCTGCTGCTTGTTATTCTTTTGCTGTTCATATTTATATCCTTGTTTATGACCACTGGACTTTTATACATGGCACTGCTTTTGCTTGATCCTCATGTAGATTGTTTGCTACACTGTTTCATTTCCATGTACAATCTGCCTGTCATTCCGATCAAAGATTTGGATTTTGGACTTTTATTCTTCCTACTGCTGTCCTGCATTTGGCTCCTCTTCCTATTAAATTTGTTACAGTCACATTTGTCCAATAATCTCTGGAGTGATGAAAATGTGCTTATGTTTGGCTTGCTTATATTCAATCTGAAAGACACTGAGTAGAAGACGTTTCCACTTTTCTTGAAAACTGAAAAAGAGCTTTTCTTCCCCTACTGGAATGAGTCCAGGAGCTTTTCATTAAAGCAGACTCAACACAGGCCTTCATAACACTTTCTTTCATTCAGGGTGGCAAAATGACACAGTGAAACTCAAAGAAAAGGAAATACAGGCAGGGGAGCAAAATTCAGTTCAGCCAGTGTCAGAAGTCACACTTCATGAAGCTATGTGTGTAAATGGTAACTGCACACAGTCAGAGACAAGACAGGGCATCATAAACAGCCTCAACAAAACATATAAAACAATCACTCGGGAATTAGTGCTTAGCATCTGGACTTCGGTGCATATGGGTCTATGTGGTTGTGTTGTCCGCTATGCTTGGTTAGCCAGTTATAGTAGTTGCCTTATGTATTAGCATCTTGCTGGCTCAGTGGCCCTGGCTAATTGCCAGCCTGCTTAATCCATGTGGGCACAGAGCCATTAACCTTGGTTTCAGCAGATAACAACTGCTGCATATACTAGGACCACTGATGTAGCTTGGGGGTCACTGCACCAAACGCTCCGATTAACACTGGGACCACTGTGGTAATCTGTGCGCATCTATATATATAGATCTATAGATATATATATAAGCTTTTATCCTGGCAGCAGTGTAAGGGGAGGGATTCCCGACACGATACAGAGTGATGTAGATATCACTGAACCGGAGCTCTGGGATTGATGTCACCACTTTCAGTGAAGTTAAGTAGAATGGGAGACAGACACCATCTTTTAAGATTAGACTTCAAACTTTGCTATTTCAGTTCAATTCAGTTTTATTCGTTTAGCGCCAAATCACAACAACAGTTGGCTTAATGTCTTTGACCAAGCATATAGTTAGAGATGCTTCATTTACTTATGGTGCAATAGGTCAAGGCTGCTGGGGGTTTCCCATGATGTCTTTTCTTCATGTGTTTATACACCACTGATTAGCAATAAAAATGCCCCGCAGTAATAAATGCAATTGATATTAAATGTAAAGGTTTTCATTTATGAGGAAGAATATGCCAGGTAAATTAAACAGGACTCAGTGAATTCCTCTACTAAAGAATAGGAAAATACAAAACTATACTTCCAGGTTCCAGAAACCCAGCCGACTCCTACTTTCCAACATCCACTACAGACTGCGAATACGTTTGGAGATTTGAGGCTGTGCTGTGTTTTGTAACAACTATTGGTGTGTATGTTTGAAGACTGAACTAA
This sequence comes from Mchenga conophoros, assembly GCF_057382185.1. Lineage (NCBI taxonomy): Eukaryota > Metazoa > Chordata > Actinopteri > Cichliformes > Cichlidae > Mchenga > Mchenga conophoros. The sequence continues at coordinate 34,578,838 of NC_140543.1, forward strand.
TGCCCCATTATGATTTCTCTGAGTCCGCCTCAAGCCTAGCCTTTCACCCTGTTCTCTGCAGCATTTTCTGAGCTCTGTGTTGAATGAATGAGGAATGAATGAGGACCACAGTGTCTGGAACTGGCTGCCATTAGCCTGCCAATCAATTTGTTTAACTCCCCAGGCGAGGGCAGTGATTGGTGGACCCTGCACACACACTCCCTTCCTGCCAACAAAGCAACCCATATGCCCTCCCAGCAGGGGCCAGCCCTGATATGGGGCCCATGCATTTACAGAGCCAGTTATTGGAATCTGAAGCTAACAGGATGAAAGGACAACCATCAGTGAATTGAATCTCTGAGCAAATCAAGTGGAATGCACATTCAGGGTGTCACTCATGCTCCAAGTCTGAACCTCTATTCCACAACTCACAGCCACACCAGTCTGCTGACAAGAAACACTCATAAACACTCTCAGCAGCATGGTGGGTCACATAATGACTCAAAACATATACACAACTGTCAGTAATCAAAAACTAGTCTTTTGATGACAGTTTAAAAGGAAATGACAAAAAGGGATGTATATTTTCAAATGAAAACTTAAACTGACCCCATGCATTTCTACAAGTTATTCCTCACATAGCTTAGATTGTAATATTTGGCCTTTTGTTGTCTCAGATTTGGTAATCTTGAAAAGTCTGTATCTGAATCAGAGTAATCCAATCCAATGGACCTTTGAAAAAAAAGCCAGTTTTTCTGGACAGCAAAAACTCTAATTCCCAAATCTATTATTATGATTATTACATTTTTTTAAGCTGGGCCCAGACTAATCATTTTTTAAGTTTTCCACATAGAAAAGGTCAAGGTAAGTACATTTTTATCAAACCTTGTTAACTACAAGTTCATATTACTTGTTTTCTGAATTTTCTCATTTGTCATATTATTCTGTCTGGTTTTTGAGTTAATTGAGAGCAACGGCTATATGTGGATTTCTATGTTAGACGTGCTGTTGTTTCATTAAAATGGTGTTCCTTAAATCTGTGTAACCTCTTTCCATTTGTTTTAAATTCGAACCTCAATTTACTTTTATATAGTAGGAACATTGGGCTCTTGAGATTCCGACTTTTTTCTGGAGTCCTGACTGAAACAAATATTAGTTCAAATCAGTATAGACTGGATAACAATTTACAATTCATACACACCAAAAATACAAAATAAATACACACATATACATAAGGATGACAGACGATTAAAGAAATAGAGTAAGTAATTTCCACAGTCCCTTTAAAACAGACCATAATATTTCTGTAACCACACCAAACATAAACATAAAAGTTAAGTTTCTACATGTCGGTATTTTGGCAGAAAACAAACAGTAAAGTGTGAACTGACTAAAAAGAAACTTAACCCTTAGCTGGTGCATGACACCACCTTATCTAAGATCCTTTGAGGGGACAATTCTATATAAGTTAACACTATAAAAGTCCTGGGTTGAACTTCCTTGTCATTTGGGACTTTTCTGTGTGTAGTCTGCACGTTCTCCCTATCTCTGTCTTGGCCACCTCCCCAGTCTATGCTTTGGGAAGAGTGTGAATTTGAGCAGAAATGACTGTCTATAAATCTTTCTAGTACACAACTAGAGGTTAACAAATGAGCTAAAAAAAGACAAGGAGAAATAGACATAAGTGAGGAACAGAGACAGCTGAAACTATTCAAGACAATGAGACAACATAAGCAACACTAAATGCAATAAAACAAGAAACAAATGACTACCAAAATAAAACAGTAACAATCATTTGCAACAGGCAAGAACTTTCCAACACTAAAGGGCCCCACAGGTGGAACGCTGAGGGAATAACCTAAACTCTATAATTACAACTACATTAACTTTAACCAAATTTTCACCTGGATCCTTAAAGTACTGAATCAACTTCTTTACTCAAGTAAAACATAAAAAGTACCTGCTCTAAAATGTACTCAAAGTGAGAAAGTAAAATAAGTCCTTAAAGAAGGTTTCTACCAGATATTTTTGTGTAAGACGAAGTGAACATTGTGCTATATTCAAGTAATAACAAAATAATATTAGTAGATAGGAATACAAACTTTATTGTAGTCTAATATTTAATTCTAATTATACTCAGCTTGAACCAGTTAACTAGAACATGACCGGAGACAAAAGAAGGAAAGATAGCTCTATTTTCTGTTGCCTACATTTTAAAGACAAAAATAAGTAAAGTCAGGGGTTTAAGTGGGACTCAGCAGGTGGAGGAACCCTGAAATCAGTTGTAGTGGCTCAGCGAGGGAAAAAGAATCACAACTAAAGATAATAACTATTGAGTGGCCTAGTAGATTTTCTTAATTCAGTCTGTGATCAGCTGACCTGTGCTACTGAGGTTTACTGCTCTTTGTGGGTTTACACAACTGAATTCAATAAGATATGATGATTTATGAATTGTCCTGGCTGATTTCCGTCCTCTACACTGACAGGTGCACAGTGGCTGTGGCTTCATGGTTACATCAAGATGAGATAAGTTTGAAATGAAACTGATGAAACTTCATTCACTGAATTCCACCTTCATACCAACTTTATTCAGTCTAGTACAAAGACAGCATGAAAAATCTACCACACACTGTTCTTTACTTTAGATCCATCACAGTACAGCAAGCTAACCTGTTTATCCTGCACTAACTTGCTGTATTTTTATGCAACCTAGAATAACATAGTCTGCCTCTGTTTGTTTTGCTGAATGTTTCACAATATGAAAAAAACATAGTGTCACACGTTCAAAGCCAAAATTTGATTCAAAAGGGCTTTGAACATGTAAGCTTTTATCAGTTGTCACTGAACAGTCCTTACCTTTGAATTTAACTCTGTTCTTCCTCTCCTGGCCTGTCTTTCTTATCTTTCTCCATCTCTGAGTGAAGTTATCTTGCATTTTTCTCTCCCTGTAAAATACAGCAGCTTGACCTTTAGCTAGCAACACACTGTGCGACAAACTGCACACAGTTTGTGTGTTTGCTGATGTTTGCTGAGCTGATAAACAATGTTCCCTCTAATGTTTCATGTGTCTGAGCGAACACACAAACTCCCTGAGCGTCCCTTGGACCACTGTGAGCAACAGCAGACGTGTGCACTGTGGTCACGCCAGCATCCAAGTTACATGTTTATTAAAATAATCAAATTACAGCGTTTACATTTCTGTTAGACTACTTTTAATTACCTGCTTTAGCCCACGTACAGTGAAAATTAAAAAGAATCTTGACCTCAAATCATGACCTGTGTGGCATGTTAACACTATTGGAAGTAAAAATAACTTGAACTCCAATTTTGAAAACACAACTTTCTTGTTTTTTTGTTGTTGTTTTTTTTAAATAAAGCTCTGACTTATATTATGAGTCTGTGGTCTGGGAGAGAGTCTGTAACTCTCTGTCTGCAAAATACAGGATATACTGACCAATGTTGGGCAATTAATTATATAGTCACTTCTTCAAAAAAAAGTAAACGAGTTATGCAAACAACAAAGTTTTGCAGCTGTTTACCTAAAAATGCAGCCAAGGCGTTTTTTAAACAAACATTTCAAACTATTTACAGAACAATCAGCTGTTCTGCATCTAATCTGATGCCACACAAATTATTTGTGCCGCTCCAAAAAATAATTTCTGTCCACTATGAGATGAAGGAGAACAACAGCCTGATACCTGCAGGCCTGACAGCAGCAGATGTATCACTGCTGTAACACCTGTAACACTCAGCAGTCGCCTCATTGTTCTGACACACAACAAAACTATTGACTACACTACACACTAACTACACACTAACTACACGAGATTTGCGCTAAACCTCACAAATCTCTCACATCTCAAAACACGCCGTCACTCCTAAAACTTCCCCCCTTCCTAAACAACTACATGCCATGTTGCCATATCATTTTCTGATTGGTCGACATTGTACATTTTTCGACCAATAGGAAAGGCTGGGGATTTTTTCGAGCGTTTTCCTTATAAAACGCCGTTTTTACCGTTTCTTCCCGCAGTAAATATAAACAACGACAGTATTCAGGAAGAAAACCAAACATTGCAGATATTTTTATCATAACTCTGGTTTTACGTGGCCGATCAACACAATTTAAAAACTGGTATAAAGTCCACACTTTTTCTGTCAGTTGTTCCGTCTGTCCTGCTCACATCTCCAATGGTTGTCCACGTTGTCATTAACGTGGCTTCACTCCACATCACAGCAAAAAAAAATTTCTGGCACAACTTCACCTGCTTCCAAGGTGCATGGAGAGGATGAAAGAATTCACAAAGCAGGAACTCCTCCACATCAGCCACGCAGCTTTGCTCGCTAAAACACCGGTGTGGGCACATAAGGACGCTGTGTAGCCTGTCAACGACGTTGATTAGCTGCGTATATGCGAATGTGAATCGCATCATTGGCTGGACTACAGGATAAGGTGGCATCGTTCTAACCCCAAAGTATTAATTTTAATTTCAATGCAGGTGAGGTTGTTTTTTTTTTGCATGCAACGCAGATTTTCTGTGAGCAGAGACCATGCAAGCAGTGCGCAATTGCGCACGCGCGCAGTTTAGAGGAAACACTGCACTACTAAACACTACTAAGAACACTGAATTTAAAATTACCTGCCGCAAAATGTTACTCCCTTCATGTTCGCTCTTCTTCTGTATCACTGGCTAGATGCCGAAGTATGAAGACCGCAACTTATCGACACCACATCTCTTATTATGCGACATCACCTGGTGATTAATACAGCAAACAGGCCGGGCTTTCATGTGTTACTATTTAGGCTCAAATGGGTTTGGTCATGTTATGTCTATGTGTTCTCTTTACCTGAGTCAAACTATTTCTCCCCACATTTTTAGCTTCTTGCTGACTTGTTGATAAGTCTTTTCCAAAAGATCTAAAACTCTAACCCCAACCCGTGGAAGTGTCCCATAATCCACAATGGTTTTTCTGTGTAAAGTCGGTTTCCTTTCCACATCTTTGTTGATTTCAGAGTTAAACTTTGTTTCTTTTTAAAAAAGGAAACATGCAAAATTTTAGAGGTTGAAGAATGGTTCCTGATTTGACTCTTTCACTTCTTATTGATCTTTTCATATTATAAAACCTAATAAAATAATAAGGACTTAAGGTGTTACAAGGTGTTACAAGCTTCATTTACAAAGGATTTATATTTAAACGATTTTGAATGATAAGGATTGTATTTGATTGAAAATACTATAATTATAGAGATATTTAACATTTGTTTTTCAGACTTATTAAATAACTTGTGGATATGTATATAATGTGCATTTTTTTAAATTTATTTTTACATTTTTGTAATTTTACCAATTTTGGTCAATAATTTTAAAAGAAATGTAATAAACATATGAAACACCATTGTCCTTATACCTTTTAACAGTTTACTAATACTTGTTATATAATAAGTATAATGTTATATACAAAAATTAATATTTATTTATTTATATATACACCATTTTTCACCATTTTAGTAGGGAACACTTTCATAACAAATCCCCTTAAAATTGCAGTCTATTTTTTCCTGTCATTTTTGTGTCTTTTTTTACTCAGTGCATCAAGTTTTATCTTTTAAATGAACATTGTATTTGTTATGTTAATTTTGATTTTTACAAGCTTTTTAAGTCCAAAAACATTTTCCTAATACAAAATTTTAAATTCATATTTTTCTGTCAGTTACATGCTTTATTAGTCATTAATTAGTTAATGGTAATTCACCGGCTATTTTTGGATTATTTTCTTGATAGCTCATTCATTTCAAAATTTAAAAAAAAATCAGTTAAAAATTTTTTCTTTTCTTCATATAATGAACTTCACAGCTGATACTGTCAAAGTGGCAACAATACAGTATTGTTATTAATTCAGCAATTATTTTATTAATGCCATACAATGTTTTTTTTAATCTATGCATTAGGAATAATCTCATCATTTGGTCAGTTCAGCTTGGATTAAGGTTCATGATAGTGTTAGGACTTCTAATTATACCCCACAGACATATTTTCAGCCATTCTAATTGGGTGCTGAAAGCTTTCTGTTAATATTTTTTGGATTAGTAAAGTCAAGCCAATTACAATCTAACCTCCAAAACATATTGAAACCAATGGATCTAAGGGGATTTACAGGGCAGATTTATCTTCCAGTACCGTCGCTTTTACATCTGTGTGCCATTTAATGCCTGTACCTCATCACAAAGCTGATTGTTTTCACCCAACAAAACTATTTGGAAATAGTTATTAATCTCCCTCCACAGTGGAGTCTGTTTTGCTGAGACATAATCTGCCAGAGTCTGATTGAGCTACATAATCCCAGCCCCTCGAGTCTCTATTGGATGTCTCTGTTGGTGGCTGGAGATGTGACCCCACCCCCGCGTCCTCTGGCGTAGCTTCTCTACTGTATGAGTCTGCCCTGGGGGCTAAACAATATGCTCCTATTTTTTTTTTCATTTTTTAATTAATCAGAACCTAAATCTGTGTGTCTGAGAACAGAGCTGCACCGTCTGACGGATGATGATTCTCACACATTCTGTTAGCTTTTCTACATTGATTTCTTACCTTCTTCTTTCTCCCTTCTTCCTCTGGTTCTTTCCTTCTTTATCATTAACCACCTCACCCCGTGTTTGTTTCTTTTTCTATCTCGCTTTTTAATCCTGCAAATCCACACTGCTATCTTTTTCCCCCTTTGGCCCCGACCCTCACCACCACTTCATTGCTCCTTCCTCAACTCACACCCGTACCTTCTTTCACCCTTGTTGTCCTGTCTACCTCCTTTTCTGCAACCAAGTGTCCCAACAGGAGCAGATTCAGGGTCAGTAGTTTTTATCCTGGATCATTTGTATCAGTGAGTGTGCAAAGTGCATAACTGAGCTTAAATCATCACTTGCTGTGACACTGCGCAGCCGTTGGAGATGCACTGACGTGGAAGTGAGTGACAGCTGGGCTGGTCTAGGAATGAATGGAGGATCAATGACACATATCAACAGACAACTCTGAGCTGCGGGAGGGGAGGAGGTCTGTGTGTGTGTGTGTGTGTGTGTGTGTGTGTGTGTGTGTGTCTGGGAGGGGAGGAGGTGTCTGTGTGTGAGAGGGAGACAGAGAGAAACATTTGTACACACTTCCATTACACAGTTAAAATGTTACTAACGACAAAACTTCCTAATATGACGTTTTTATGATCTAAGAAGGGCAAGTTAAAAGTTAGAGTGAACATAAAATGCTGGACCTATACTGCTATATGTAATAAACTATTAAATGCAAAGAAGATGTTAATTAATAAAGTATGTATTTGTGTTGTCTCAAACTTAAAATCAAAATTCAAATTTACCTTTAATGTACCTTGTTTCATAATGAGGATATACATTATATATTGTTAATATTTATTCTCCAACCAGCGGTCAAAAACAAATACTGTTTAAATTGCAAAACGACCAAAAACTAAATATGTAATGAAAATAAAGCTAACAACTTTCTTTGTTTTGTTTTTGATGGAGGTTTCTTTTTCTGTTACTGATTACTATACAGCTTCTATATTTAAAGACTTCGTTTTTTTCATTAAAAAAAAAACCCTGCATACTGCACAGTAGTATATTGAAAAAGCTCACTCTAGCATGAACTTTGTATCCTTTTACAAATGTTTACCAAGTAACAGCAGTTCTTCATTCTGTGAGTCTATTATAGCCAATCGATGAGCTCCCTCTGCTGGTAAGAGTGGAGCAGCACTCCTTGGTCATATGACCAAGGAGCCCACAAAAAGTGAGTGGTATGTATGTATATTTATCTTTTGGTTTATATTTTTGAACCAGTGGTGAGGTATCTTTTGAAGATCAACTGGTTTTTGAGAAGTTCATGTTGCATTATGATTTAAAAAGCAAACACAATTGTTTGATAATAATTCTGAACCTCGTCAACTGAAAACTCAAACAGTTTGTTTGTTCTTCATCCATCTGGGCCTTACTCTTTCTGTCTAAATTTCTCAGACTTTTTATCTGATTTAATGCCCACCTCAGATAAAATAATTATTCTGGATAATTGTGACATCCATGTAGATAATGAAAATGGCAGCTTCAATGTTAATCTATTATCAGACTCAACTGGCTTCTATCAAAATGTGAAAAAGCCACCCACCACTTTAATATCGCTGGAGATCTTGGTTTGACACATAGCATAGAAACTGAACGTTTGACAACATTCCCTGAAATCCCCTCTCATTTCCTAACAACATTTAAAATCACAATAATGGATTACACAACAGTGGGGAATAGATTTCATTACAGTACGTGTCTTTCTGAAAGTGCTGTCACTAAATTTAAGAATATAGTTCATCCACTGTTGTCTTTTTCACTGCCATAGGCCATCATAGTGCAGAGCAGCTACCTGAAGGCACCTCGATTATTGAGATCAATTATCTTGTTAATAATCTTCACTGTGTATGACGCTGGAGACTGTAGCTCCTCTAAAGAAATTCTGTGTAATCCTCAAATTCAGACTTAAAGCAGATGATGCATAAGCTGGATTGGAAATGGCATCTTGATGATTTCAAAGATCATCATTTAGCCTGGAAAAATAATTTGTTGTTCTCTTAAAAGCCCTCTTACAGCTAGAACATTTTATTATTATCACTGATTCTTCAGCACTGTAGCCAGACTTCCAACAGCTCATAGCACTGTTGAGTGAAGCATTACTTTAAATTTAACTAGTAAAGACTTCCTGAATTTCTTCACAAATAAAATTTTAACCATTACAGAAAAAATTGCTCATATCCATCTCACAGACATAACATTATGTACAACTACTTTCAATACCATTTATTATTCTACAGAGTCCTTCTCCGATTGATTTTTCCAAATTTGTCCCATGGTTCAGTTTGTTTTCACACAGAGAAAAATCCAAGTAAACTCCCAGCAAACCAAACTGCTTCACTACAAAGCACGTGAGACTGTTTAGTCCACTCATTAGCCAAATGTGTCCGAGGCAGGAGCAACAAAAGGAAATACAGGAAGAAGGTGCTGTCTGAGAAAACTGAGACTTTACAGTTTGTGACAAAGTGTTCACATCTTCCTGATTTCTTTTTTTTTTTTTTTTTGTATGACTTAAAGGTTTCAGATCATCAAACAAATTAAAATAATACAAAAAGATAACATGAGTAAACACAAAATGCAGTTTCTACATGAAACTCTAAGACAACACTAAACCACCTGCAGGTTTAGTGTTGATCCAGTCTGATAAATGAACCAAATACAAATTAATGTTGAACTGCTTATGAAGACTTTCAATTTACTTGGTCAAATGCCCGCATCTAAAGAGACAACTGTGGTTTCTAATTTGCTGATAGAGCAAAAGTCTGTTATATTTATTAGTCTATATTATTAGCTGAGTATCTAAAACCTGTCTTATCAGGATGTGTTATAAATGGAGTGATTTTTATTTTTGTTGTCTTATGACAAGGACTTTGATTACATTTTTTGTTCTATTTCCAATAGATTTTCTAAACCATTTTTTCCTTTTTTCTCTTACGTGAAGAGCAAGATTTTATTTTGCCTTTCCTGTTTCCTATAGAACACATGGTCATTGTTATCTAAATACAGTGCCCATTCATTTTTTTTTAACTCTTGTTCTTTAATTCTTGTTCTAATTGTTGGTGTGACTCTTTTTCTGTTAATTAATATGGCTACGCCTCTTTGTTTTGAGTTGTAACCAGCTGAGAACGTGAGACTTGTGTGTACAGATGTTTTGGACATTAGTGCACTGCAGAAAAGCAACATCTGCCTGTAAGTTATTAAATCGATTAGTAATTTTAAGATTCTATTCCCTGCAACCATCCACACATATATTCCATGTGACAAACCTCAGTATGTTCATGTTTAAACTGACTGGTGAAGTGTTGAATGTTCACTAAAGTTTTGTGTGTGTGTATCTTGTATGGCTGTATATTGGTGTGTGTATGTGTGTTTGGGATGGATGTATGTTTATGTGGTAAAATGCAGCACTGAAGGCAGAGCACACATAACGCTGAGTGCAGAAGGAGAACAGAAAAGATGTGAAAGGTGAATAAGGCAGTGCAACCACCCAAGAGCCACTCTGAGTGACCTAACAGTGTTTCCCAACCGTGGAAGATTATCTGGTTCCACCAGGGAGAACAATTACATCCTCCTCCACTAGGGGACGACGACTACTTGCTCTAATTAAATGGGTTGCCAACTGCCAGTAAAAGAGAAGAAGACAAAGAAGCAATTACATAATAGTCATGCTGCGAGATGACGCAGTGCGTAATAGCAATAGATAAGTAAGTAGTCAGTCTGGCCCTGCCCTGGAGAAAATCCAACCCAGATGAAGACCCTAGCATGAGTAGTGGTCAGAAGAAAGCAAAAAAGGTATACTGGGATCAAACCGAGCCAATTCCTCAGACAGGGGAAGGTGAGACTGGGACACCGAGGAACACACAATGGGACAAATCGGGATTATCAAGACGCGCAAATTAAACTCAATACCATCAAAATAAATTGGTAACTAAGACAAACAGACACACAATTTCACATCAACTATCAAGGATTATTTTTACTGAGTTTATACTTTTGCTGCATTCAATTTGAGAAAAATTGTCCATCATTTTCTGTGGAATAAAGGACAATTTTGCTCATTTGATTTTAAACTATGGTAAATGGCCTGTATTTATATAGTGCTTTACTAGTCCCTAAGGACCCCAAAGCACTTTACACATCCAGTCATCCACCCATTCACACACACATTCACACACAGGTGATGGCAGCTACATTGACAGAGGCGAGGCTGCCGGACACTGGCGCCACCAGGCCCTCTGACCACCACCAGTAGGCAACAGGTGAAGTGTCTTGCCCAAGGACACAACGACCGAGACTGTCCAAGCCGGGGCTCAAACCGGCAACCTTCCGATTACAAGGCGAACTCCCAACTCTTGAGCCACGATCGCCCCACACAACTATGCACAACTGTGGTGTAGGTGAGCCAGAGGAAGAAAAATGTATCAGAAAATTTAATGTCAGCTTTAAAATAAATTTTGCTAGATTCAATTCAATTTTATTTACACAGCGCCACATCACAACAACAGTCACCTCAAGGTGCTTTACATTGTAAGGTAGACCCTACAATAATACACACAGAGAAAAACCCAACAATCATATGACCCCCTATGAGCAAGCACTTTGGCAACAGTGGGAAGGAAAAACTCCCTTTTAACAGGAAGAAACCCCACCAGACTCGGGGAGGGGCGGGGCGGTTGGTTGCGGCAGATGGCAGATGGGTGAGGAGAGGAAGACAGCACAAAAGACACATTGTGGAAGAGAGCCAGAGATTGATAATAACTAATGATTAAATGCAGAGAGGTCTATAAACACAGGTGAGTGAAGAAGAAATACTCAGTGCATCATGGGAATCCTCCAGCAGCCTACACCTATTGCAACTACAGGAGGATTCGGGGTCACCTGATCCACCCCTAACTATATGCTTTATGGAAAGGAATAGTTTTAAGCCTAAAAAGCGAAGAGTGTGTCCGTCTGCTGAATCCAAACTGGAAGCTGGTTCCACAGAAGAGGGGTCTGAAAGCCGAAGGCTCTGCCTCCCATTCTGCTTTTAAATACTCTAGGAACAACAAGTAGGCCTGCAGTGTGAGAGCGATGGAAATGACAGTTCGCTTGACATCATTGTTGATCCTGTGTCAGTGAGACACAAAAGTTGCTCTTAAACCCAGAGGCAACCCATAATTATGCAATTTCTCATCTCTTGGATAATTAAGATTAAGGAACTGACCTCCCGCCCATTGCTCCTTCAGTGGGCTGCTTTCAGTCATTATGCAAATGTACTGTTTATAAGATTGAAACCTGCAGTCAGCTGAGACTGAAGACGTCACTGGATGAGTGACGAAATGTTTCTCCCACAAAACGCTGCGTCCAGATGAACAGAATCAACTTTTGGAGAATCATTCTCATCTCTCTCCCTCTTTGTGCTGACAATCAAGCCAAACACCAACATCATCAAATATACAGTTGAAACCAGATATTTACAAACTCTTCAGATAAAAACACAAACACTTTTTTAATTGTAACATCAAATCAGACTAAATGTTTATTTTTTTAGATTGATAAATATAAAAAACACATTTGTTAACTTTAAGAGTAAAGAGAGAAACTGTCTGTATTTCTTAATTGTAAACGGCACCAAATTGTATTCAAACTGAGCCACACTTATGAAGCTCCACAGTTCTGTTCCTGGTGTTTTGTTGACATCTCTTGATGTTCCCATGTCACAGAAACAGCCTCTGTGTTTTGCCTTATATGCATCCACAGCTGTGCCACCAATTTACTCACATGGACTCTACTAACCTATCAGAAGCTTCTTCAGCTCAGAATGGAATCGTCTGGAGTTTTCTTATTAATTAACAATAAACTTAGTGTACATGTGCTCCTACATTTGATGATTAAAATAGAAGTTCTGTCTCTCTTTATTCTGACATTTAACTAATTCAAAAGATATTTCAATATTTATCTAAAACAAAACAAGTTTACTCTAAATTGATGTTGTACAGTAAAAAAAATGTTCTTGTGTTTTCCATAAAGTGTATGTAAATATCTGGTTTCAACTGTGAATGTACTGCTGTGGGTTGAAATTCCTCTTGTTTTGCGTAGAAATATACTGAACAACATGCGCTTCGAATATTGTGTGTAGTTTTTGTTTTATACAGCTGTCAACCAGGCATCTAACTGAAAAAATGACACTCCAAAAGACTGAAAAAACAACCTGGGCTTGAGCCCAGTAAGCCACCCCGCTCCGCCACTGCTTAAACCACCGTGGAGACTTCTGTGGACCCAACAAGACTAAAGAAAAATTCTCATATGAGAGACGTTTCTCTCCACAGCTGTGGGTCAGGGTCAGAAAGCATGAACTGGACTCAGTACAACAGGTGGGCGGAGGACAGTCATAACAGCCAAACGCCAACTTTACACTTCAGTGCTGTTTTATCGAGTCCAAAATCCAGCGCAGGTTTGTCACGGCCTGGTCTTATTTTGAAAGGTCGGACAGGAAATCCTGTTTATTTCCTTGTCAGTGTCTGCTGCTGACGCAGGAGTGACCGCTCAGTCAAGGAGTGAGGAGGCTGGGCTGACGCTCGGCCAGTAACACTGCTGCTGCAGCAATGATGCGGTTTATTGTGGAGTGTCGGAGGACGCTGCGAGCGAGCACCCCCAAGGATGGAGGGTAAAACAGCAACACTTACTCTCTGCGCTCAGTGCTCATTTCTGTCTTAATGTAGACTCCAGAAGACTGACACATGTTTCTCCAGTCCTTAGGCAAGTAGTATGTAGTAGGCTTTTATAATATCATATACATAACTGTAACTATGTATATGGCATGTCCTGACATACTTACCCAGATGTACAGAATGTGAAAATGCTGACACGTGATGAGAAATGCTCTTTGTTTTTGCACATGTAAAAGCGGAGCGGGATGTGGAGACGACTTTGGCAGATCAAAGTGAAATTAATTGTACTAATTTAATGTTCCTGGTGATAAATAACCCACTAATGCAACGCATCAGTTTTCTAGTAGCTGGTAGTCGCTACAACAACAGCATTGTAATAGTTTTAGCAGCAGATTAAGATTGAGAATAAAAAGATATCTAATTTTGACATACTCATAATTGTGTGTTTGAATCCACATAAAACAAAACAACTGTAACACTTACAAGTAGGGCTGGGTTTGGATGATCTATTTATCGATTAAAATCGATTCTAGCTTGGATAACGTGTAGGGCTGGTTATCGTCACTGATTTCTAGAATCGATTCAATTCCGATTCACAAGGTCCCAAATCGATTCGATCCACGATTTAATTCGATTCGATTTGATTCAATTCGATTTGAATCTGGGAAATTTTGACAGTCAGAAATATTATAATTCAGATCAGCACATTTACATATTTTTGTATCTATAAAAAGGAAGCTGACACACGCAAGACTTTATCAAAGGTGTGAGCGTCACAGCAGAGGCCTTTGTGTCAAAGTCGCTGAAGATAAAACACATTTAAACATGAAGGTGATTTTCCTGTTCTGGGATTTTATAAAAAATATTCTGCAGTACATCAAAAACGAAAGAAAACCATTAATCAACATATGAACATTACCTCTGAAGTTACAGCGGTTTGATTAGAGACACGGCGTTTTGCATTTTGCATAATTTTAAAAAGTTTAAATTTGTTCAATATTGAACAGCAGAAATGAGGTTTTCTTTTCGCAAGTATGTAAAACGAAAAAACAAACAAACCCCACAGCGCTGTAAACAACAGTAGACTTGTGCGTAACAAGCAAGCGAATAATGAAGAAAACAGATTTTTAGACGGGAAACTGTTGTTGAAGTACAGAGAGAGAGAGAGCTGTGCATCGCGGTGGAAGCAAAACAGCAAAAGTCTGAGTGAATTCATGACGATGTTTATGTGAAGCGTAGTTTGGATCTTCTTTTGCTGCTGGTTCGTCAATATTGTTTGGAGAGAGAACAAACTAACAGCTTTAGAATCAGCGCAAAAAGGACGTAAACACAAAGCGCGGAGCCGCCGACGCATCAGAATCAGCGAGCTGTCGGCTTTCAGCCCCGACTGTGAGAAAGGCGACATCTCACTGATTCTGATCCGCGGGTCGCGCTTTGTGTTTACGTCTTTGTGCAGAAGCCGTGTATGGCGTTATTTTTGTGCCACTATTCTGAGTGCACGTAAAAAAAAATTGAGCGCACGTAAAAAAAAATTGCAGGTGCAAGTGTTGCATTTTGAGGAGAAATTTATTTTGAGCTTACAAAAGCTGAATTTGAGTGAACAAAATTCATTGCTGCGTGCAAAAAACGTATTTCAGTGTTTGCGCTTATCCATATACACACACAATAGCACCCCCTCTCGCTCAGTTTTTTCATTTGCGCTTGCTCGCAATGTGTTGCTTGCGCTCACAACATTCTCTGCTTCGTACGCTCAACTCTCTGTACACCGTTATAAGTGTGCCACAAAACCAACCAATCACAGACTTGGTTTCAAAAATTCTGATTGGCTCTTACGGTCTCCAATCAGCTCGCTAGCTACTGCTGTCCGGACACCGGAAACACTGTCCACTCAGCCTCGCTTCTTGCAGATAGAGGGATTTTTGATTTACTCTGCAGCTAAAGAAGAGATGGCAGAATCAAACAATGGCTCCAATAATACTACACCACAGTATCAGGTGAGTTTAATTTTTTTTGTGTGAATTTAGTAATTTGCTGTCCTTTCTGTTTAATATGCTGTGAAATTGTAGTTACAGATGCAGCTGTAGAGTTTAAGCTAGCCTTATGGGTAATTACCAGCGTAGTTGTCTTACTGAGGCAGTGTATCCTAATCATGTTTTTTAGGGTAATGGTGCAGTTGAGTCAGCAGTAAGAAATCTGGTGTCTTTGCTGCTTAACAACATATCCACAAATCCTTCAGGGAGGCCAACAGAGAGTGGGCAGCCGGAGCCTAGAAATCTGACTATCCAGCAAGAGATGACAAGGTTTTTGCTTTTTTTGTGTGTTTTTTTTATTTTAACTTTTTGCAATCTTTTCTGTTAAAGTTATTTGGTTTGTGGATTTATCAACATTGATTTTTAAATTAAAATGTGCTATTAAGGACTGATGTCATATTTAATAACTTTATTAAACAATAACCCTTATGTTGTGCAACACTGCATTTTTTAAACTCATGCATTTTCATCCCACAGATCATTTCCAGGATATTTCAAATCACACTTGAGCCGTGGTAAAAAGAGATGTTTAACATCTACTAAGCAGCTTGTTAAGGCAGGCAGTAAGACCACAGGCCTCAGTTTTTATTTGCTGTCAAAAAACACATCCTACACACCTTTGCCAGCTGAGGAGCTTGAACTCCTACAAGCTGGCATGGGGAGACAAACAGTGTCTCTTCCAGAAGATGGTGACCATGCAGAGGTAAGTTTGTGTAGTCAGTATTAAAATCAGTCATTGGCAGACGCATTTAGCCTGAATCATATGCCACAGTCCATTTAGTGTTCCATTCTGCTTAACGGTGTTTTTAACTAAGATTTCTAGACTTCTGGAAGAAACCTTTCCAAAAATGGAATATCTTTGTGGAGGATGGCTCTTACATAAGGCAACAGGTTTGTTGTTAATTCAGTTTTTATGTATTTTTTTGGCATTCTTGCGTGCTCATACTGCATTATGATTATGTAGTTGATACTTTTGCTGCTTGATTGTTTATGCTATTTTTCTGTCAATAAAGGTGGCAGTGGTCGACGAAAGCTCACTGTAATTCCACCTGAAACAGAAGGATATTCTGTCAAAACACTGAAAGCTGTGTCAGGAGGTGGCAAATCCACTTTTTACATAGTACCTCTTCAGGAAACATTAGACACATCTCCTCTACCTCCCGACTCACAGCACTTTTCAAAGATGCCAAAGAAGATATGTTACCAGTGTAATGAAGTTATGCCTCTGCAGATGCTTGCAGTACACATCAATACGTGCAAAGGAAAATTCTCTCCTGATGAGACTGATGATGAGGTGAGACAATTTTGATGAAATCAAAATGAGCAATTTTGATTAAATAATATAGTATCACAATTACTGTTTTTTGATTCAGCAGGAATCGGAGTTATGCATTGTGAAAAGCAAATGCAAGGTAAACCTAGCACATTACTAAAAACCATAGTAACTACAATGAATTTTGTATCGGTAATGATCTTTTTCCCACTATGCCTAACATGTACCCATTTTTGGAATTGTAGGTTATTTGTCCAATATGCACTAAGGATTTTCCTGAAGATGAGATCACAGTCCATGCGAGTCTGTGTGGGGATAGGTAATCTTTTTTCAGCTGTTTATGAAAAAATGTTAATCAGTAACAGTCCACGCAAACATATGTATTTTTATTTTTTTTTTTTTTAAACTTTGTTTTGTCATCAGCTTTCAATGCATGGTGCCTGAAGAAAATGACCAAACTACAGGGACACCAGCTCAAACTTCAGTATGCACAACAGACAGGTACTTTTTGCTCTATTATAATTCATATACACACTATTATGCAGAACCATTTGTTAAAATTATGTGTAAGATCTTTTACACAATACCTGGGTTTAATTTCATATAAAACATTTTATGATCACACTACTTTAAATTATTGTTAAAGGTTGTTGCACAGAACATGCTGCAATAATTTCTAATCACGTTTAATGTGGTAGCCTCTTTTAATCTAAAGATGATTATTTTTCTTTGAGAGCTTAGGATGTTTTCTACCCTGTTTTTGTTAAGCGTGGAAGATGTATTGCGTTGCCTTGAACAACAAGTCGACACCACAACAGAATTTAAGTTGTGTGTGGACAGAGAAGACCTTCCAGACAGAGGCATTCTCCAGTGGCAGAGAAAAAAAGCTGCATCTCCCACCAGTGTTCTTAGGGTGGTTTTCATTGGAGAGGCAGGCGTGGATACAGGAGCACTTAGGAAAGAGTTTTTGAGTGGTGAGTTGCCTATTACCTGTTTTGTCCTAGTGTGAATAAATAATGGATAACTTAAAAATGCGGATATTTTTTGTATGAAAGACATGATTTCAGGTATTGAAAGCAGATTCTTTGAAGGACTTGAGAACAAGGGCAAAAACCCCAAGTATTCTCTGACCGATCTTGATAATGAAAACTTCAGGTTGGTTACATACGAGCTTTGTGTATTACATTTAATACGCATCCGATATTTTTGTAAATGTTACCTGAAAATGAATTATAATCATTTGTCTACACAGAACTGTTGGTGAAATAATTGCAGTCAGCCTCGCCCAAGGAGGCCCATCTCCTGCCTTTTTCAAAGAATGGTGCTACAATTTCCTCTGCTCAGGAGAGGTTGATTTCAGCTGTCTGTCTAAGGAGGATGTTGCAGATGTGGAATCTTCCCTGCTCATCCGCAAAGTGAGCACCTGGTTTAGCTCTGGCACATGATATATTATGAGTATGGTGTTTTTAAACACTTTTAACCTTCTGTATTTCCTCTTTCACATTATACATTTCCAGGTTGAAGATGCAGCAGACATACAGTCTCTGATGATGTGGGCTGATGAAATTGTCAGCTGTGGATACACAAACCAGATAAAGATGGATAGTAAGGAAAGCATGATCCGGTAAGGGAGAAAAAATCAGAGAGATCATTAACCCCCCCCCCCCCAACTAGTTTTTCATTTTGTTTTTTTGTTTTTTTATTTTTATTTTTAAGTGCTATTGTCTTACACTCTACAACAAGACTGATTCCAATGCTACAGCAGCTCCGAAAGGGCATGGAACTGTATGGTCTTGTGAACCTGATGGCTGTAAATCCTGAAGCTTGCCACAGTTTGTTTGTTCCTGGGAAAATCCTCAAAGTAAGTATTAACATAGCAGCTTCAGTCTGATCCAAACACAGTCCACTTATCTGTACTGTAGTTATCCTGTATTTATTTATTAGTTTTGAATGAACAATATATCTATAATATAATCTACTTTATTTCCTTATTTACAGCCAGATGCTGATTTCATTATGATGAGCTGCCAACCACATTTCAGTGAAAAAGGGACATCTAGGGAGAGAACTGAGAGGAAGATCATAAATTTTTTGCAAGATTTCTTGCAGGAGATTGAAGTATCAGGTACTATATAGTATTAGCTGTATATACCTATAGTATTGTATATATACCGTATGCATCTGTTAAATATTTTTGCTTTAACATGCAGGGCACTAGAAAGTATTCTTAGTTGTTAATTTAAAACATTGTAATCCAGATTGCTTTTTATTTAGAAAAGACTTCAGAAACATTTTCAAACATCACAGATGGAAACACAGGCGGTGCAGGTGGTGAAAAATCAGAGTCTCTTGCTGTCCACCATGTGCTCCAGTGGATGACCGGCCAGTCCCATGTTCCCATCCTTCCTGATGAAAAGAGACATTTCAAAATAACATGCAAGTTTGACCATGAATGTAAGGAGCGGCTGGGAGATCACTCCATTTGTTACCCAGTTGTGAGTGCATGCACTTGTACTGTGACTTTTCCAGTGCAGCATCTGGACACTTACACAGTGTTTAAAACCATAATGAGTGCAGCAGTTAAATATGGTGGTGGATTCCACAGAGTTTAACACATTGTTGTCTTGTAATTTGGAAACTAAATGAGTAAAAATGTTTGTAAACATTAGCTGTTAAGATGTTCGTAGCCGTTTCATGAAAATGACAAGACTTCAAAACTTTGTGTAGGGTCCTACGTTGATAGATAATAAGCAAGTGCTTTGTTTGCTTGTCTACTTGTAATCTGAATGTTTTAGCAAAGAAATCCAGTATTTGAGAACTTAAAAGAACGTTGACTTTCACGTCCATGTTAAGTGTCACTGTTGGTTTGACACCTGTAGCAAGAATTGTATGTACAGGTCACGACCGTGTGACTCAGAATGTTCCAAGGGATTAATAGTTCTCTGAAGCCCCTCCAGGGTTTCCTCATCCAGTGGGCATTCAACTTCAGGAACCACAACTGTGCTGTTAGATTCTTCTTGCAGTACAGCACTCTCCCAGTCAATGCCTGGATCCCGAAGCTCCTTCAAATCCACAAACATATATAATGGTCATTATTCCAGAATAGGTACTTTTGGGAGGAATGTTATTTTGTGTAAGCGTTTTTTCCATTAAAATACAACAATTTAAAAAGAATGCCTTTGTTTTCATGTTCTTCTTACTGTAATTTAGATTAGTGGTAATTGATAAGCAAGAATGTATAAAATCACCAGAAGCATCTCCCAGATGTGCTGCAAGTGTTTTAATTTGTTAATTTCAGAAGAGCAGAGTTAACTGCTAACTAAAATTTTGAAATTCAACATTTAAATAAAAAAAATAAAAAAAAATCAGATTATGAGCTGGTACCTCAAGTCTCTCGCCCTCGTCCAGCTCTTGTAGATGTCCCATACACCAGAGCTGTTCAGGAGTGAGACCACCTTCTGTCCTGAGGGGATGATTATTCCATCCTCCAACAAAGGTGACAAGATCTGCTCGGAGTCGAGGGACAAAGATGTAGTGGACACCAAAAAGATGAATGACATCTGAAATGTCAAGCAGGCCATCCTCCTCGAGTGAGTGAAGAATATCATGGTACTTGCTAGTGACTGCAATCCAGACATCACGCCAAAGTCGTTCTACTCTGTAAATACATTTGAATTTGGATTTCAGGTATTTCATGCTTCAAATCAATATCAGAACTGCTACAACAATCTACCCATGCAGTCAATAATAATATAAAAAACATCAAAAGACTAACCTCTGATTGTGGACACTCTTTCCAGATATGAAACTCGCTCTCCCTGTTCCTCTTGTGGCAAACATGAAATGTGCAATGTCCAGGTTTTCTACTCCTTGATCTGCCCTAACCCTATGATAAAAATACATTTTTAAGGAATTTTTAAAGTTTTCTTTAATGATACTTGTTGCTAGCATATAAATTAAATCAGGGCATAAAACCTTGATGGCAAGCCGTGAAGCTGGGCTGATCTCAGGAAAAATGAGAATGCAGTTTTTGCCCTGTTGTTAGTTGCTGCATCCAAGTACAGGACCTGCAGTAAAAACAAATGGAAAATTAAAGATCTGGTTTCAGATCATGTATAGTTTTTCAGTTAATAATGCAGTTTCATAATAAGTGTTCAAGGAATATTGTACGGTTCTATGTTCATAACCATAATTCAAAGCTTGAGTAGTCTATACATCAATATTGGTAGTACTTATCAAAAAATGAAAATGGCCTTTTAGTTTAACCTTTTTTGGTAAAGAACTGATTAGAAATTTAAAAAAATAATAA
The DNA here is from genome assembly GCF_057382185.1 of Mchenga conophoros. Lineage (NCBI taxonomy): Eukaryota > Metazoa > Chordata > Actinopteri > Cichliformes > Cichlidae > Mchenga > Mchenga conophoros. Next base: position 34,599,689 of record NC_140543.1, read on the forward strand.
TTGCAAATCGTCCACTATGTTGGCTTGCTGAATAATTGATGTTCATAAAAAAACAACCTAATAAAGCTCTCATTTCAAAACTACCAAATATTCTACATAACAGTTACACTTTTACCTTCCTTGAGTAGCCATCCACTCCACCAAAGATCACAACATTGTACCTGTTTCAGAGGGAAAACAATCTCACTAAGGCTTGATTTGCAGAACATGTAAGACATTGAAAATAAATTTTTCAGTATGCACACTTGCCACTGACTTAAACTGGACACTTGTCAGGTGTGCTGAAAATAATACCAACATTTTTATATGTTTATAAGTTCAATGAGACTAAATATTTTAGTTCTCTTGTCATGATTTTTTTTAAGTTTTCTGGAGCACTTAACATATTATGTGTTGATAGGCTTGTTATCATGGAAAATATCGATATACAAAGTGTAAATAATTGCTCAAGAAAATTTACAATTAACAATATTGCTGGTTTTGTTACACATCCTGTATTCCTTTTACTTAATATTACTCTATCAAGTGCTTTTTAAAATATTATAAATACACTGAAAGACCTATCAGATAAGGTTGATTAAAGCAGATTTAAAGTATAACGTGCATCTTTCTGCCCAACTTGTGTTAGAGCTATATAAGTGGGTATTTTACCTTATTAGCTTGTGATTTGTGTCTATGTGGACCAGGGAGAGAGGGCCTCGCACCGAGTAGCTTCTTCGCACAACACAGCCTAGTTCTGTGATCCGTTTGAAGATCCCTACAGCATCAACTCGATGCATGGAGGCCATCATTCTCCACCACTGAACACGGAGACCCATAGAAACCAAATGTCCTTGAACCATTCGATAGCCAGCATTTGGCATCTGATTTTTGATAGCCGATATGATGTTGTCCAGCTCTTGGTCATTCATTGTGCTGTATGTTCCTCTCACAGACAAGTCAAATTCTTGCATCCTCCTGTAGATTGTTCTTCTTGAAACACCAAGACATTTAGCAATGCAGCTGACTGGCAGCTGAATGTCCAACAAATTCTTGAGTCTTTCTCTCTCTAGTACGATTTTGGGGTGGCCAGGTCCCAGACCAACTTCTGTTTCCAGTTCAATAATGGCCACAGAGCTGATGTTAATTTCACACTGAACCAGATGATGAACGTTTTGTAGAGCCTCTGTAATCTCTGACAGACCGCCTATTTGCTGAGAGAAAGATTCAAACAGAACAAGCTCATGACGAGTCAAGAACTCCAAATAATCCAGATTTAGTGGTTGTTGGTTTAAAGCAGCTTCCAGTTTAGAGAGGAGTCTATGCATCATTTGCTGTCTCAGTATGTCCTGTTAAAAGCAGCAAGGAACATGGACAAGTACAATGAAATGATGTATCTCAGACAAAAATAAACAACCCATAAAACAAACTACATGAGGTACATCATTTTTCAAGTTTGCATAGTTTGCAAATTAGCTAACGTCAGTTATCAAGCGAATAATAATTAACAAAATGATTTTATATTACTTACATGTGGCCGGGACATGCTCTTTTCGTGCTGCTATTCAGTATTCGACGACATAAAAGAGAGCTACTCAAGTATAATTTGGAAAAATTAGTCAGTTGGCATGGTTGTATGATGCAACTACATTCTACTACACCAACAATAGTCTTAAAAAATAATATATTTTAAAATAAAATGATTAAAGATATTATCCGCAAATTGGGGTTTAAGAGATTTTAGCTGGATTTAGCTACATTTCGGACAGTGTTTCCGGAAAGCAGTAGCTAGCCAGCTGATTGGAGACCGTAAGAGCCAATCAGAATTTTTGAAACCAAGTCTGTGATTGGTTGGTTTTGTGGCACACTTATAACGGTGTACAGAGAGTTGAGCGTACGAAGCAGAGAATGTTGTTGTGAGCGCAAGCAACACATTGCGAGCAAGCGCAAATGAAAAAACTGAGCGAGAGGGGGTGCTATTGTGTGTGTATATGGATAAGCGCAAACACTGAAATACGTTTTTTGCACGCAGCAATGAATTTTGTTCACTCAAATTCAGCTTTTGTAAGCTCAAAATAAATTTCTCCTCAAAATGCAACACTTGCACCTGCAATTTTTTTTTACGTGCGCTCAATTTTTTTTTACGTGCACTCAGAATAGTGGCACAAAAATAACGCCATAGCCGTGTACCTGCTCTCATTTACTGTCTTAGCTGTTTGGTGGTTGTTGAAATTTTGAGAGGTTTCACCAGAGATTCTGGCATTTCGGGCAAAAGAAATTTATATAAAAAAATCGATTCAGGATTTTAATGAATCGATTTTACGTTATCCAGGCCAGAATCGATTTTAATCGATAAATCGATTATAAAAACCCGCCCCTAATAACCTGATATCGATTCATTAAAATCCTGAATCGATTTTTTAATATAAATTTATTTTGTCCTCAGGTTAAACCTCAGAAAATTTCAACAACCACCAAACAGTTAAAACAGTGAAGGAGAGCAGGAACACGGATTCTGCACTGAGACGTAAACACAAAACGCGAGCTGATTCTGATCCGTCGGCGGCTCCGCGCTTTGTGTTTACGTCCTCTTTGCGCTGATTCTGAAGCTGCAGGTTTTATCTCTCTCCAATATTGACTGAACCAGCAGCAAAAGAAGATCCAAACTACGCTTCACGCAAACATCGTCATGAATTCCCTCTGACTTTTCCTGTTTTGCTTCCACCAGGATAAAATCACACTTCATACAGAGCTCTCTCTCTCTCTCTGTACTTCAAGAACAGTTTCCCGTCTACAAATCTGTTTTCTGCATTATTCGCTTGCTTGTTACGCACAAGTCTACCGTTGTTTACAGCCTGTGGGCCGCTGTGTTTTCCTTTTACTTACTTCCAACAAGAAAGCCTCATTTCTGCCGCTCAATAGGCTTCTGAACAAATGTATCGAATCGGGACCTTGTGAATCGGAATCAAATCGATTCTAGAAATCAGTGACGATACCCAGCCCTACTTACAAGTATTTATCAAATGGGTATATAAAACCCCCTTTTTAAAAATATGGTTATGTTTAAATTGTTAACATCTCAGATAAAACACAAAAGTATTCACTCATCTGCCTTCACACACATATGAACTTGAGTGACATCCCATTCTTAATCCATAGGGTTTAATATGATGGCGGGCCACCCTTGCTGCTATAACAGTTTCTACTCTTCTGGGAAAGCTTTCCACAAGGTTTAGGAGTGTGTGGGAATTTTTGTCCATTCTTTTAGAAGTGTTTCTAACTGAGATCAGACAAGAAGGCCAGGCCCACATTCATACCAAAGGTGGTCTGTCGGGTTGAGATGAGCGCTCATTCTTCTCACTGTGCAAGTTCTTCCACACCGAACTCGCTCATCTTTACGCAACCTGCTATGCCCACATTACTCTCCAATGCATCTATCAGAATATGAATGTGTGTGAATATTAGATAGACCACTGTAGTTGCAGTCATGGACAGCAGCACAAAGATAGACGTGTGTGTGTAGATAGAGGATAGCTGTACATTAGAAATTGATCACACAGTGAAACTTCTTCTCAAACAAATCTGATGAATTGACAAGCAAACTATAACTTACAGTGACTTACATCTCTTACATTACATTTGATCAGGCTTGTACCACAAAGGGTTTAATTATTTATGGAGAAAACATCATGGAAGACTCATAAGAACTAAAAACATCAGTCAAAGTGAGTAAGCTGCAGGGACTGTAGCCTAGCTAGTTAAAGGCAGCTGCTGAGACAGCCTTGGCTATAATTTCAGGAATTAGGAGAATGTGAAGGAAAGGAACATTGTTTTTTTACACTACTCGAACTAAAAGGACAATACAAGAAATTATGTCCTGTGGCGTTAATGACATCAGGTTGTGGTTGGGTTGGCAGCAGGGGTGAGCAATGAAAATGAAATTAAATCATGTTTCAAAACAAAGTGTTAAGTGGAAGGAAACAACGTTAGAAGCTTCCTTTCACTTCCTGGGGTGTCACCGTGAGGATGCGCAACTACTTAGAGTAGCAAAGCTAGAAAAAATGATTTGTCCTCTATAACCACTGCAAATACAGGACAACACTACCACACTACATGCTTATGGTCGCTGTGTCAAGGATGTCAAATGACATAGTTGTTGTTGGAAACATAAGTAGCATGACACAGGATTCCTAAGCATGTAGTGTGGGTGCAGCTGAGTAGCTGACATGAAGGGAGCAAATGTTCCAGGATGGCACTATCTGTTGTTTTTTTGTTTTTTGATTTTCCACAATTTGTTTAATAGGCTCCATGAAGCCAAACTGACAAAAAAAAGTTGATCATACAAAGAACAAAAAGTACAAAACAGTTCCCGGTTTGAGATATATATAAGCTTTAGGGAAACAAAGTTACATTTCTCGATCACTTTAAACAAGATTAGTCCATTTTACAGCACATTAAAAATGCAGATGTTGAGCAGAGCACGGAAGATACCTTGGACAGACTGTAGCATGCTGCAATTTGCAACTTCATGAACAGCCGGCCACTTCGGATGTGTAGTTCACCAGTCTGAAAGGAATTCACTCTTTTGGGAAATTGAACAAACAGGAGCCTCAGTTAAACTAAGGGTTTTTTTCTCTTTTTTAATATTAATTTGAATTTAGCATCAAGTCTCCCAAAAGTCTGTTTATGAGCATATATCTTTCCTCTCAGTTTAAAACCTGGCAGGAGGTAGGTCAGTCAGAGACTGAGGGGGAAAATAAGGAACACAAACAAGCCCCAGATATTGCAATATATAAGAAAAGGAATCAAATCAGGAAGCACTTCAAGTGCTGGACAAAGTTTAGAGCAATGGTAGTGGCTGTTCAATGAAAAGCCACACTGAGAACTGTTTTGATCCCCAAAAATGGGACTTTACAGTATCAAATTACAGATGCCTTTTAGTTGCACGATCTTTGAGAAATGAGTCCAATTAAGCATGGTTAAGATTCTTTAACTGTAATTTGTAACAGGTTTTATAAGGAATGACCAAAACCCATTGCTACATTTTTCTTCTTTTTAAAGATGCTGAACTATTACAACAACACTATCTGTTGTTAATAAAAGCACCTCTGCTTTTTCCCGTGCACTTCTCGGTTTCTGCCTGAACCATCTGCAAGCCTCTGATGGTAACAGTGAGAGTACTGTCCTGTGGCTTTATCTCCCCTCCTCCATCTGTGTCTCTGATCTGGTCCTATCTCCTTTCTGTTATCACCTCATTATTTCTCTGCATGTGCTGTTTTCTGCAGAAATGGCTGCTATTTTCATTCTGGTCAGACGGCAACATGGGTGATTCAAAGTAATCAAAAAAGCACAAATCAGTTACTAAATCTTAGCTTGACCTGAGAGAAAAGGAGTTCCAGGTTAACCTAATCCCAGAACATGCTAACCACACAAAGTAAAGTTATTTACTCCAAATAGGGGGACATTTTATTGGCTGATGAACTGTTTTACTCTACCTGTAACTGCTTGTAGAGGAGCAGCATCCAAACTGTACATACCTGAACAATTTTGCATTTTGACTTTGGTAGCACATTGCAGTGCTTCGTTCTAGCTCTATTTTGATTAAGTGCACAAACTATGTGGGAGATAAAGCCATCATCCTATTGAAACTTTAGCTGTTCAGGAGTAACTACACAGAATTACATGAGAGGTAGCTGATGATCTGAGTAGTACCTACAAAATGGCAATGCACCTATTCTCAGAGTACCCCTTCACCCAAGATCATTGCTTTTGCTTGCATGGTTGTATTTGTGCTCTTGAAAACTATTTGATGAAAACACCAGTGCAGCTGGCTAATGAAGTAGGGCAGAATGAATATTGATTGATATTGATTGGCTGTGCAGACTGCTGCTGGATGGCTCTCTCTCTCTCTCTCTCTCTCTCTCGCTCTCTCTCTCTCTCTCTCTCACACACACACACACACACACACACACACACACACACACACACACACTGTGTGTTGTGTATGAACTGATCATACTGCAGAGGCCAGTGGTGATGGAGAGGGGGAGAGTATAGAGAAGGATATGAAGGAAACAGTGCTATGGCAGGAAACTGAGGAGGAGGAAAACATGAAGGATGGAGACTTGTACAGGAGCGGGCGTTCTTCCATTGATGCATAAGTCGGCTCTACCCTTCTCTGGTCTGACTCATCTTCCACGCTGGTGCAGTCTGCCTGTGTGCATTTTCCAGCACACACACACACGTGCGTGCAGACGCTGGCACGTTAACAGAGGGAGCTCCGCCTCCTCTGCAGTGTAGCGACAGCTAGAGAGGGGCAGCAATGGAGGAGCCAGCAGTGCAGCAGGAAAAAATAGAGGGATCGTGGGAAGGAGGGCATGATGAAGGAAAAGCAGACTGGAAGAACGAATGCTCTCTCTCATCCCTCCTTAAACATTCCTGTCTACTTTGCTGGTCATCTCCCAGGGACGCCGACATCATGGAGACTGATGAGAGAATCCTTGCCAAGACGGCCGAGATCAGAGTAAGAAGACCACAGCACCTAGCACTGGTGTGTGTGTTTGAATCTGTGTGTCTGTGTGTGTCTGTGTTTTTTGTCGAAATCACGTTTTCTGTTATTTGTGAGATCATTTGGACAGTACCTATATCATTTTTATGCATGTGTGTGGCTGTAAGGTTTCCAGTTTGGGACCCTTCCATCACTGCATTTCCCATGATGCTCTCATGTGATGTCATGATGCTGTAGGACTAGTCTCACAAACATGAAGCTGTAAACACACACGTGTTCAGCGCAAGTCTGGATTGCCAAATGTCCTGGTCCTTGAAATGTTCAGATTTTGGTGACTTCTCTATGAACTTTAAAAAAGGGGAAGTGCCATTTCTGGTGCCAGAACAAAAACCAACCAAGCAAAGGGAAAAGCTCTGTACAGTAACTTGGGCTGGTGTATTTTCGTAATTTTGTTTTTTCACCTGCACTTTGTGTGTGTGAATGTTTCATCATCCCAGCATTTATATCGTTCTGCAGATTTTAACTGTGTCTTTGTGTGTGATGTAGGAGCTGGAGAGCGCAGTGGCAGTGGAAAACTTGGAACTTCAGGAGCAGAGGTCAGACCGCAAAGAGCTGGAGGAGACACTAGTTAAATTAGAGAAACACAAAGAGAAACTGATACAGCAAATAAAGGGAACCAGACAGCTCTGCTATGAAGAAAGTCAGCAGGTAATGATGCACAGTACTGCTGCTCTGGCAGCCTGTGCTCTGTATGTAGTTTTCCTTTAGGTTTATGACGCTTTGCTTTATTAGTATGTTTTAGGGTTGAGTTCTGCTCCTCTAATATTTTGAGTTATTTTGTATTCATGTTTGCCGAGTCTCTCTTGTTCCTGTGTGTGTTCCTTCATCATGGCCCCTGTGTCAAGCCCCATGTCTTAGTCTGCATCTTGGTGTGTTTCTTGTTTTATTTTGACAGTCTCTTGTCCCATGTTCAGTGTGTTCAGTTTTGCTTCCCCCTTCTCGTCTGTTAGATTATGACCTGCTGTGTTCCCCAGGTCTCTCCTCTTTGCTGTGATTTCCCCTTTTGTATATATTATTTGTGTTTTACTCTGTCAATCATTGTGATCTCTCTCTTGATGTGTGCCCTGTCTGTGTGGTAAATCGCTGTACTGCTATGTCTGTTTTGTTTTTGTCAGTTAGCCTCCCTGGTTTTTTATTTCTCAGTAGATCCAACAATAAAACTAAGTTCAGTCCTGCCTGCATGTATGCACTTTGGGTCTGAAACTCTGCCTGTCTGAGACATAATCTACAGCAATATATGCAATATATGTTATTGCAGTACTATTGTTATAATATCGTAACATGGGGTGTCTGTTGATTTCCACCTCTTTTTATATATTTTTATATATACATATAAAAAATTCCCTTCTCGCCCTTGTGGGTTGTCTATCCTTCAAGCTCGGTCCTCTACCAGAGGCCTGGGAGCTTGAGGGTCCTGCACAGTGTCTTAGCTGTTCCAAGGACTGCGCTCTTCTGGACAGAGATCTCGAATGTTGTTCTGGGGATCTGCTGGAGCCACTCGCCTAGCTTGGGACTTGCTCCACCTAGTGCTCCCATTACCACTGGGACCACTGTTACCTTCACCCTCCACATCTTCTCGAGCTCTTCTTTGAGCCCTTGGTACTTCTCTAGCTCCTCGTGTTCCTTCTTCCTGATGTTGCTGTCATTTGGAACCGCTACATCTATCACTACGGTGTCCGGTTGGTTAGCCACCACCGCTTTGTCCGTCTGTATCTGGAAGTCCCACAGGATCTTAGCTCGGTCATTCTCCACCACCCTTGGGGGCGTCTCCCATTTTGACCTTGGGACTTCAAGGCCATATTCAGCACAGATGTTTCTGTATGAGTGAGTAGCTTGGTGAGTTTGTATCCTCTGCTGCTTCTCTTCAATGTGGGGTCCCACAGGGTTCAGTTTTAGGCACGCTTGTTTTTCTTCCTATATCTCCGACCCCTTGGCTCTATTTTCAGGAAACATGGTTATGCTGATGACTCCCAGATTTATTTCCCACTTAAAAAGATAAATGGCTTCTCAGTAGACCCTCTACTCAGATGCCTTGATGAAATAAGGGCCTGGATGACTTTGAACTTTTTACATTTTAATGAGCAGAAAACAGAAGCGATGGTTTTTGGTGGTGCTTCTGAGACCACTGCTATAAATCTTGGTTTGCTGGCACAGTATGCTAAAGCAGTCATCACTAATCTGGGAGTTAAAATGGAGGCAGATCTTAAACCTGAAAGCCAGGTCAGAGCTGTTGTAAGATCTAGCTTTTTTCATTTGAGGCAATTAGCCAAAATAAAGCCCATCTTATCAAAACAGCTTTTTGAGACAGTAATCCATGCCTTTGTTACATGTAGGTTGGATTATCGTAACACACTTTATTGTGGGGTTAGTGATGCATCCATTAGGCGTCTGCAGGTTGTGCAAAATGCTGCAGCACGTCTTTTAACTGGAACAAGCAAGTCTGAGCACATTACCCCCCATTTTAGTTTCACTCCACTGGCTACCTGTACATTTTAGGATTGTTTTTAAAATTCTCTCATTTGTTTTTAAATCTCTTAATGGCCTGCCCCCCCCCCCCCCCCACCCCACCCCACCCCACCCCACCTCTCGGAGCTACTACAACTATATACACCTGCCCGTTCCCTTAGGTCCGCCAATCAGCAGCTCCTTAAGGTACTGAAAACTAAGTATAAATTTAAAGGTGATCGCGCTTTTGCTGTAGCTGCTCCAAAGTTGTGGAATGATCTGCCCTTGCACGTTAGACAGGCCTCTTCTCTTTCTGAGTTTAAGAGTCTTCTTAAAAGATATTTATAGTGTCCCATTAGAATGCAGCTCCATCTGAATCTGCACAGGTGCAGTTTCTACGTAGACTGTAAATGGGCTGTGAAGCAGCTCGAAATTCTCATTTTGTGCTTCAAAGTCACCAAAGCGCCGCAAACTCAGTGCGCTCAGTTTATCAGCAAAGTGCACATTTGGGAACATTGTTGCGCTGACTTGGTTCAACATTACTTGGCAACAGGGAAAGTGAGGCAGGTTGCACTGGTGCATTTGTGACAGCTTCACTTGAAATGCCTTCACCGCATCATACATGCCATGTCCATGTCCTTGCTGAGCTCAAAAACTCTATTGAGAATTTTTCCCCAACTCAGCCAGCGGACCTCTGTATGATAAGGAATGTCGGTAAACTCTGAATTTATTTCCCACATAAAAGACTGAATTTGACAGTGATTTAAACTTTTAGTTCGGATAAAATTTGCGGTTTGCGTTACGGTGATCATTACATGCTCCATTTTTGGGACTTTACCACACAGCGTTTCCTGGTGTATGATGCCGTGATATGCTGTTAACTCACCGGTACAGTTCTCCTGCATCTTTACTCGCATCCTGCTGACTAGTCCACTTTTTTCACCACACAACACCAGCGCTCCATCTGTTACAAATCCAACAAGTTTGTCCCAGGGCAGTTTCATGTCGGTTACACTTTGACATACGTTTCTGCTCAGGCTCACATTTGCCAAAATCTGCGTTTTGTCTGGACACAAGACGTCGCACACCATCACGCAGCTCTTCAGAAACTCTCCCTCGGTAAATGGCCGGGCTGATTTGGCTATCTCCTCTGCTACAATAAAACTTGCTTTCACAACAGCTTCACTTTGTGATTTTGCTCTGGTGAAAAACATCTGCTGAAATGTCAGATTCTTCTTTAGCTCTTCTACTTTCTGTAGTTTCTGCATTTAGGTTTTTCAGCTTATCCTGATGTTTTGTCTCGTAGTGCCGTCTTAAATTAGATTCCTTAATTACAGCCACATTAGCTCCACTAATAAGACACACAGGTTTACCGGCAATGTTTGTAAACATATATTCAGTCTCCCACCGGTGCTTAAAGGCTCTGTTTTCAGAATCAACTTTTCTCTTCGCCATTGTAAGGGGCTAGCTTCGCAATTCGCTAGCTTCGGGAATGTTCCCAGCTAGCCTAGCATTCAGCAAGGGATCTGTAGTTTGTGTGTTATTAGTGCCTCATATCGGCAGGCCATGCATAACAATAATAATAAGTCTATATAAAATGATAAATGTCCGCCGGGCCAGATGTGGCCCGTGGGCCTTGAGTTTGACGCTTATGCTATTTGCATTTACAGCACTTTGTGAACTGTGGTTTTATGTTAAAGTGCTTTATAAATAAAGATGCTATGCTATGCTATGCTATGCTATGCTATGCTATGCTATGCCAGCCGCTTGGTTATGGCGTTCCCTTTATGCCCTGCCTGCTAGCATCTGGACCCTGCTGTGCTGGATTGTCTCAGGGGCATCCAAGACAGCCTGCACCTGGAGTCTTACCTAGTGTGATAGACCCTAGCCTCTATGGATCTTGTGCTGAGAGCTTGTTCCTGTGCTGCCATGATTAGTGCCTCTGTGCTGTCTTTCAGTCCAGCTTTGTCCAGCCACTGGTAGGACTTTTGGATATCAGCCACTTCCACTCTCTGCCGGTGGTACATACCATGCAGGGGCCTGTCCTTCCATGATGGTTCCTCCTCTTTCTTGGGTTTCTGTTGGCTCAAGTTGTCACTGACCAGGCAGTCAGTTTGAGCCATCTTCCTAATATAGTTCGTTGTCTAATCCTGGACTGTGGTGCTGACACTCACCAGTCTCTGACCTCCTTCCTTCCACTTACCATACAGCCTAAGGGTGCTGGACTCTCCACGCATGGTCAGGAGTTTCCTGATCTTGATGATAGGCTTCTAACCTCCGTTCTTACCTAACGGCCTCTTCAGGTACTTGTAACTGTCCTCTATGTCTGCATTGTTGCTTTCTGGTAGTTCAATCCCCTCAGTTCTGACTACCTTCCCTCTCTTTGTTATCATCCGACTACACTTTTCCAGCCCGAACAACATTCCGATGTGATTGTTGTATATCCTGGTGGTTTGGATCAGTGAATCGATGTCTCGGTCACTCTTGGCATTAGCTTGCTGTTATCCATGTAGAGGAGGTGGCTGACAATTGCTCCATTCCATAGTCAGTATCCATAGCCAGTCTTATCAATGATCTCACTGATGGGTTCAGAACAGTAGTGAGGACAGAGCATCTCCTTGGTAGATCCACTTGATGATGGCTTGTGCTGTGGGCTTGAAGTTGAACTCTAGCATTGTCTGCCACATCCCCATTAAGTTCCTGATGAAGGCCCTTAGGGTCATGTTGATCTTGTACAGTTCTAAGTATTACAGGATCCAGGTGTGGGGCATCAAGTCATGGGCCTTCTTGTAATCAATTCGGCAGTGCACAGGTTGGTCAGCCTAGTCCACCAACCTAGCTGGTGTTTTGCGCCACTGGTATTCTTGCCAATTCCTTTCTGTGCCCCACTCATGTATTGACCCATGTGACTGTTCATCTTAGCCACTATGATGCCTGACAGGAGCTTACATGTGGTACTGAGGAGGTTATTGGCCGGTAATTGGACGTCACCGATACCATCTGGGGGCTCTTGAGGATCAGAACTGTCCGGCCTTCAGTTAGCCATTCTGGGTGTCTCTCATTGACTAGCAGCTGGTTCATCTCCGCTGCCAGACGCTCGTGGAGTGCAGTCAGCTTCTTCAGCCAGTAGGCGTGAACCATGTCAGGGCCTGGTTCTGTCCAATTCTTCATACTGGCGACCTTTGCTGTGGTCTGTTCTTAGATCTACTAGCCAATGAGCATTGCTGTTTTGGGTTGTGTCCTTCTCCCATATGCTCTTCCAGTATTGCTCTGTCTTCCAGCCTTGGTGTTGCTATTCTTACGATAGCACAGTTGTCCCCTTAGGAACTTTATGTTGGGGGTTCAACGTGAAGGTGTGTATCCAGTAAGGGTCAGCAGGCTAGGCACCCATGCTAACCAAGCCTATCTCGGAATATTTGCGATATATTTAACTGAAGCCATAACTGTTATGGCTGTTAACTGAAGCCATAACAGCTTGGACTTCACCAGGTCAGGTGTTGAGGAACCTGGACTGTCAGGAGTAATGAGAAATGGACCAAGGTAGTAGATACTTGTTAACGAATAAGTTCAGCTGGTTTGGTTTGGTGAGTGACGGAGGGAAGTGACTGACCATTGAGAGCATTTACAGCTACCAGAACCTCACAAGTTGTTGCACCAAATCTCTGTCAATCAGACTCTGCTTGGCACCTGCCTTCAAAAGCACTTGTATTGAATAGGTCCTGGTCTTGCCACACAGGGTGGTAGGGAGTTGCATACGGGGACCCTCGGCATCTGGAGAGGCACTGCCCACTTAGTATCCCTGTCACGGCCCACAGTTACTGGTAGGCACTGTCTTTTGGCCAGACACGTCAAGAGGCCAGAAAATGGCCCAACAAACCACAATACATACACAACTGCTTGTCGAACCTCCTCCAGCATTTCTCTGATGTCAACCTTGTGCATCCCAGTTGCATTGGCTCAGGGGGAGGCAAAGCAAATGCCAACAAGGAAGACTGGGGTCCTTGAAGATCAGGTCTCTTCAGCCTTCAGTTAGCCATTCTGGGTGTCTCTCATCGACTAGCAGCTGTTTTATCTGTGCTGTCAGACACTCATGGAGCTAGTCAGAAAGGTCCGAGGAGCAAAACGAATGGAGAAGTGCCCACCCGGTCTTGTAACCTCTAACCCTCTTCTCTCTCTTTCATGCAACCGATTGTCAATCCTGATTGCAAAATCGGCTAGGCTTTCAAAACACCTGGGTTCATCCCGTGCAGCGAGCTCATCCTTTTAAAGGGGAGCACAAAGCGTTTTCTTACCCCCCTGTCTCTGTGCCCTTAACATGAAAATTAATGGAGAACTCGGCTACAGACCGGGTACTGTCAAAGGCCGAGCAACTGATGGGCTGCTTCATCTGTGCACAAAGGATGGTGGAATAAAACCTTAAAATCTTACAGGAACTGTGCATAAGTAAGTATTTCTAAAGAATGTCACCAGGAGGTAAGATCTGACCCATTACAAGTCAGGGTCCTGAAAGGAACCAACAATTATTTATTCCCTTGAATTAACATTGGGAAAGGCCCTGGAAGAGTGCTGGAATAGCAGAGCAGAATGAAGAAGAAGCCTCTGCACTGGCCCACCTCCCCTGTAAATGGTTCAGGAGAGGGGAGCGCAGAGAAGCGGAAGCTAAGAATGTGGGTGCACTAGCCAGGGACAGGGTTGCAGGAGCAACTCGTTGCAAAAAGGTTTCTCGGATGGTCAACAGGGTGTTGTTCACCCTGCCTGCCTATTGCTCGGACTCACAGAACTGTCTAACTAGACTAGACGCCTACCTTGACCTTGGCCTGTAGTCTCCTTCTCCATGGAGGGTACTGCTCCTTGTGGCTGTTCAACTTGTAGCCAAGATTCTCACTGTTCATTGCTGCCGTGGTGTAGATCAGCTTGTTAGTTTCGGTAACCAGCTATGGAGGATCCAGGTTTCAAGCTTCGCCATGAATCTGTCTTTCACTCAACAATCCTTCTTCTATCGCACATGGGCTTGGTACCCAATCTCAGGTGGGGGTAATGGTATCTCCCCCCTGACCTGTCGTCCTGGCTCCCCTTTTCTATAGCATGTGTGTTGTACCTCTTCAATTTCTAGCCATGAGAGCGGTCCCTTCTTCCGAATGTTGGAACACTGAGCTACTAGTTGTTTTGCCATCAATGTGGATGCTGGGTACTGAAGATTCCATAAGAATCTTAATCATATTCGTGTAACCCCTTCCACTGGGGTTACTTGTGTAGAGCATTCCAACAGTGCACTATTTTTGTCTCTTGCCCACCGATGCCTTCCTGTTCCTGTAGCCCACTTCTCATCTGGGTGCCCTGGTTTCTTAACACCTGATGCGGACCTTGTTAATCCGGGCGATGTCCGAGCAAGTATGGCTTCATATTTATCTCCTTCGCTCATGTCTGCGGTAGGCTTGATTAGCATGGGGGTCTAGCCTAGGACTCTTATTGGATACAGTCACTCCAGGCGGAAATCGAACTTGCGACTCCCATTCCAAAGCTGTGCAGTCATACCGTTACACTTGCTGCTTCTTAATTAATGCTTATTTAAATAATTAGTTACTGCTAAACGTTCCTCCAGGTGTTTCTTTTTCGTGCCACTTAAGCATGATTTGAACTTCTGCAGGAAATCTACATCATAGTTTATATAGTGAACAGAAATTCCTTTTATCCCTACACGGCAACCTTCCGCACCATTCAAGTCATCATGGTAGACAGTAACATGACATGGAGTTACATTCCTTGGGAGGTGCAAGTCAGGTTACATTGAAGGTTGCAGCGTAGTTAAAATTGGGCTACAGTTATGTGTAAGTTGCGATGCAATCTGACACAGATGTATAATTCATGTGTTACTCTTCTAACCTTGTGTTGCTCTTATCAGTCTCATCAGAAAGACATTTCACTGCTCTTAAATTCAAGATGAGCTAATACATTTGTTGTTGTAGCCCACTGGACTGACTGAGTCCTGTCTTTCCAGATCCTATCTCTGCAGGCAGAGGAGGCACAGAAGGAGAGCCAAGTGGAGGAGTATGAGAGGGAGCTTTCCAGAGCCAGATGGAGGCTGAGGAAGCTAAGAGAAGAGGTGAAACAGGCCAAGAGGAAAGTGGAAGAGGCTGGAGAGCGGAACAGTCCTCTACAAGACTCGATCAGACAGTCTTATGAAGAGATCCTGCAGGTACAACGATCACTACAAGGATGTTTGAGTGCATCTGTCCATAAAGTGTTCATATCAATGATTTCTATTTTATTAATATCACTTATCCCCTAAAGCTTTGAAAAATGGACCATCTGTCCATGACTGCACTAAGAAAGTGAATGAAGTAAATAACTATTCCC
Source organism: Mchenga conophoros (assembly GCF_057382185.1). Classification (NCBI taxonomy): domain Eukaryota; kingdom Metazoa; phylum Chordata; class Actinopteri; order Cichliformes; family Cichlidae; genus Mchenga; species Mchenga conophoros. The sequence continues at coordinate 34,615,038 of NC_140543.1, forward strand.
GTTTTTTGGTAGGAATATAGTTTGTTTTTCTGATTTCAGAGAAACACAAAAACATTTTGCATTTAATTATCTCAAATAAAATATGTGTTGTAAAAAGAGGAAAACATGTATCTGGTTTCTTAAGTTTAACAATACCAGCTTTTCATGTTCACCCCACTCCTGTGTGTGTTTCTTGCAGGAGGAGCACACCCTGTACTCTCTGTCAGGAGGTGCAGTCACTCCAGAAAGCCATCTGGATGAATCAACATCTCTTGCAGACACCACTGAAGATAATCTGCCGTCTCTGAGGCCATGGGGAAGGAGCCAATCACTGCCTGCCTATGCTGACCTCATAATGGTAAATGGCAATGATGATGGCGAGTACCCCTTACTGAATATGAATGACAATTTTCAAGTGTGATCTAAAACAATACTGACAATTCCTAGAAGTGTGAGAACAGGCCTTAGTCGCTGTTAAGAACAGAAGGTTTAGAAACTATCATCTCCACATTTAGTCACTACTGAAAGCAGATTTCTCCAGTGTTCCTTAAAGGAACTACTAGCAGACAAACTGGACACTGCGGAAAGAAATCCCATGGCATGGATAGCTTTTTTCATGTATTTGGAAAATAAATATTTAGTCTTCTTTGACAAATCGATGTCGTTAGTCCAACAAAACTATAATGAATTGAATATTCTTGTATGGGAAATACACCTCTGGTCACAGAAGCTACTGTTTTTACAGATTTACATGGCTGCCTCTAATACACATTATACAACTGTGACCTATGTTTCTCTCTGGACACCATCTGTCAGCTGTTTCAGATCATCTGCTCTAGGGCTTATTAGTCCAGTCCTGGACAGTTGTTTGATACACTTCAAATAAATAATTATTTTTTTTATCTCTTTCCATACCCTCAAGGATCTACAGTCTTTTATTCTGTGGAACTTAGAGAGATTCTTAGGCATGATAACATGACACACTTCACCAGCAAAAAGAACAGCAGATCCTGAAAGTTTAAATACGACATATTTTACCTGCCGCTCCCTAAATCTTTGCAGGGAGCCATTTGCAGTGGTGTAATAACCAGAGACCAAAGAGAGTCAGTGACACTCAGTGATTTCAAGCATCTACGGGTGTGAAAAACACTGGGAGAGGCAGGTCCCACATAAACTTTTCTCAGCTTTGAGACTTAGATAGAGAGAAAGAGCCTTAGAGCTTTTTATTGTCATTGTGCAGTTTCTTGCACAGCGAAACTGGGTAGCTGGACCACAAAGTTGCAAAAGTAAAGAAGAGAAAACAATATACAGCAAGGGAAAAAAATGCAATATATATGTGTACATATATGTGAGTGAACTATATACATGTTATATGGGATGTTAATTCCACTGAGACCAAAATATTGTAGAGACTGAGATATTGCACATAGTTGATTAACAGCAGCTTCAGAGCGGTTGTGGTTTGAGGCATGTGGTTTGAAAAATAATAGCATCATATAAAAGCTGCATTTTCTATTTACTTATCCATGTCTAAGATTTTAATTTGTTTCATGATCTGAAACATGAAAGTTTTACACATATTCATAAATATTGCATTTGTCAAGATAAAAATCTGTCAAAAGACTGTACAGAATGTCGTCTTTTGTCTTTGTTACAGCAAAATGAAATAATAATAATAATAATAATAATAAAAACTGTGGGACCAGTGTTTCCCAACCACTGTGCCGCGGCACAATTACACTCTCCTCCACTAGAGGGCAGTAAAACTACCTCCTCTAATAAAATGGGTTGCCAACTGCCAGTAAAACAGAAGAAGGCGAAGAAGAAATTACATAATAGTCATGCTGTGAGACGACACAGGGCGTAATAGCAATAGATAAATATTTGAAAAGAAAAAGTAGTCAGTCTGGCCTGGGCCCTGGAGAAACCAATTCTGCTATACCTGGTGCGCGGGCAAAAATTATCAACATGCTTTTTGTGACATTTTTGTTTGGTGGTGTGCCGTGTGATTTTTCTAATGTCAAATATGTGCCCATGGCTCCAAAAAAAAATAGCACACGGCAACTTGATTTACCAAAGTTTCTTTTGTGAAAATAAGAAATAAGAGTGAGGCCTTCAAAATGCCAAAAAAGAGGAAAAAAAGAGGAAAAAATAGAAAGAAATCTGTGCAACACAAGCTACACGAGGGAGACACAGACGACCAGATCTCACCTGCTAACAGCATCATGGAAGATAATGGCAAGCAAGCAGAGGCTAGTGGAGAACAATCAGAGAACTAAATAAATTCAGAAAAGATAACTGTGCGTAGCTGAGTGGAATCAGAGAGGCTATAAGTAAAACAAACAAGAAAATGGAAGAGGCTGAAGAAAGAATCATGAAACCCGAATACAACTTAATGAGGAAGCAGTAACAGAGATGATGAAAAAAATCATCCTAAAGGGACGATCCAGAAGAGAAAACATTAGAATATGTGGCATTAAAGAAGGATTGTAGGAGGAGTCTCCATCAGTAGTGGATTTGCCTGACTCCACTGAGCTACAGGTGGAAAGAGCACACTGCACTCTGGTGCCAAAGCCACCACCAAATGTGGCGCCACGGTCCATAGTTGTAAAGATGGCCAACTTCAGATTGAACGAAACAACACTGAAAGCAGCCTGGCAGAAACATGGATTTGGACAGATTTGAAACAGGATTAACCTAGATCAGCGGTCTCCAACGTTTTTTGCGCCACAGACCGGTTTATGCCCGACAATATTTCCATGGACCGGCCTTTAACGTGTCGCGGATAAATACAACAAAATAAAACTAGTACCGGTACCGAAAAAAAGAAAATTTATTCGTAACACACATGAAAAGACCCAGGAAAACCGAGTAAACGATAAAAACGATAACAAAATAACGCTGAAAACCAATAAAAACCCTGAAAACCAGACATTTCACACCCGAGCCTCAACTCTCGCGGCCCGGTACCAAACGACTCACGGACCGGTACCGGTCCGAGGCCCGGGGGTTGGGGACCGCTGACCTAGATCATGATTATGCAGCTTGGGTTTTAAGTTGGCGAAGGGAATATGCAGAGGAGACCCACCTAAACTACAAGGAACAAGAGAAATGAAAAAGAATGGGTTTTACAAATGTATTTTCATCATCTCATAATTCTGGATGAAGATGAGGAGTTGCCATCCTTTTATCAAGCATTTTGAAAAAACATTTGCGATAAGAGATAAGGAGGGGTGATTTATTTCAATAAGGGAAAACATTGAGGGGAATTCAATTACGCTGCTAAATGTGTATGCAGCATCTGGTAGCGATATCCATTTCTTCAAGAAAATTGAATTCGAGCATACTGAAAGATCCCCACATTAAAGATAAGATAAGATAAGATAAGATAGAACTTTATTAATCCCTCGGGTGGGTTCCTCTGGGAAATTCGACTTCCAAAAAAAAGCACAGCAACGACCAAAGTTACAGTTACAGAACTGTTATATATATATATACACACACACACACACACACACACACACATATAAATACAGAGACAAATATAAATAAAATATACAAAGGGGATAAATAGAATAAATAGGAATAAAAAATAAAAATACAAGTGAATTGCACATTTCAAGTATTGAGTCTATTGCACTGTTGACTATTTACAAAAAGTATTGCACAAGGTATTGTACAGTGAGGTGAAGAGGCACTACAGCTTAGTTGTTCCCTCCTTTGTCCTCCTGTTTCCCCTCCCTCTCCCCTCCAGAGAGGAGTTAAACAGTCTGATGGCATGTGGGACAAAGGAGTTTTTAAGTCTGTTAGTCTGTTAGCAGAGCCGCTTTTATTTGGAGACTAATGACAATGGTGACGTGCGCCCGATATTCCATGGGATGAAAAAAGCAGCTCTAAAAGGAAGAATCAGAGTATCAAGAATCAAGTAAACAGCTGCTGGACATGTTTGCGAGGGAAGAAACAAACAAATATAGAGGCATTATTTCTGGCGTATACAATGGGCTTAAAAACAGGGAAATACATTCAACTCTATATATTAACGTAAAGTGGCAAATGGAGGGAGGAAAAATGGACAACATTATGGACATATCGATGGAAATGTAGCGGCTCACAGGAAGTATAGCAAGATATTTTATTACCCCTTACCAAATATCTTGCTGTGAGGGCAATTCACTGGGGAAATACTAAAGCAAATCATAGTCATGTCTTTTGGGATTGTCATGGTATTAAAACCTAGTGGCAGGAAATACACAATGCAATACAACTTTAGGAAGTCATCTGCCTTTGGAGAGTAAAGTTAAATCTTTTGGACTAATGCCTGAAGGATGGCCAAAGAGAGACAAATATCTGTTTATTATTTTGTTGGTGGCAGCCAAGAGAGCCATTACAAAAACTGGCTCTCACAGAAAGCCCAACTCTGAGCATGTGGATGGACATCACAGTAGACATTTACAGGATGGAGAGAATGACAGCAGACGCCAGTTATAAGAGGAACCTGTTTGCTTGATGCTGGAAGAAATGGATGGACTGTCTGATACTACACAGACCGGACATTGACCTTGGATTGTACTAGTCTCGAATCAGATTTGGTGTAATAACAATTTCATGTCCATTAATGTTCCTGTTTTTGTTTTAGGGGTTTTTGTTTGGTTTTTTTGTGGGTCATACATGTAAAAAAAAACAAAACAGGACATTTAAGCTTTTACTTTGTAACTACTGATAAAAATGAAAGTGCACAGTATATTGATTGCTGAATTTCAATAAAAAGTCAATAACAAACACTCTTCTGTGTTATATTGCACTGTGACAAGTGCTGTATAATGATCAATTTATACAGCACTTTTCTGCTCTTTCTGGGGTGACTGTAGCTCCGGAGGCAGAACAGATCATCTATTAATTTGAACATTGGTGGTTCAATCCCTGGCTGCTCCAGTCATGCCAAATATCCCCTTTCAAGATACTAACCCGAAGCTGATCACTAACACATCCATCGGAATGTAAATGTGTGTGGATGTTAAAAAGAAAAGAAAAAAGTGCTTGTGTGATTGAGGCAAGTTTTATAAAGCACTTTGAGTGAAGAGAAGAAAAGTGCTATATAAGAACCAGTCCATTTCCCATTTCACCCATTTACGCACACATTCATACTGCCATTTGTGCACTTACACTATATCCGATCCAGTGGCTGTTTGGCATGAATTATCTTCTCCAGGGCATTTCCACATTTGGACTGGAGGAGCCAAGGCACTGAATATGAGACATTTTAAAAACACTGCTTAACAAAGTTATTAGACCATAAAAAGATATTTATACAATCAAAACAAAAAGCACAAATATTTTAGAAATCTATCAAAAATGAATTTAAATTTAAATTCAAATTTAAAACTAGTATCTGTATTTAGCAGGGAAATATAGATATGAATTCACATGTTTTCTCTGGGGAGTCAAAAATGAATCAAGCTCATGCATGTGGACTATTAGTGTGTGATCTGGAGCTGTTTGTGATCTTTTTTCTTCAGTGTATTATTCTATGTCTTTCATATTTATGCTACAGTTTTCGCAGGTTTTTATCATGGAGAATATATATATATATGTGTCTTGCGTTTTCTTTTCTGTGGCATTTTAGTAACTATCTCTCTCTCTGTGCCTCCAACACCTCCAGGGGGGCAGTGGTTCACCTTTCTGCAATAATCTAGTCGGTACCAGAGAAGAAGATGACAGTGGGACCAGCTCACCAAAGGTAGCTTCGCTCTTACAGAACATGTCGTGTCATGCATAGCACGAATTATGTGCAAAACATTTTAGGCTAAAATCCATCCAAAAACTTGACATTGTAATTAGTGCTGACTTTATTGATATGAAATCAGTTTAAATTAATTTAAAGACCTCTAACCGGTGTAACTTGGCAGCACCAGCTGTCACTAGTCAAAGGCATCTTCCTTAGTTTTGCATAGAGCCATGGTGTTGTGACCTCTGGTTGTCACGCGTCCACAGATGGATAGGTCTGACATAGAGGATGGCCTGGAGGAAGGGGACCTCAACGCCGAAGGGGAAAACGAAAGAGACCAGGAAGAGTTCACTATGAACCCCAACCCCCTCAGCCAGCTGGACTTCTACCAAGCCAACCCCTTCGCCCGCTGTCAGTGTGACCGTATGTAACAAATTCAGAGGCTGAGCTACTATTGCTGTCGTGGATTTCAGACTTTGGCACTCTTTTCTCTAATTTACTTTGAAAGAGGTGACACGCATTGCTGAATTGGAGTGGGTATCCGTTCACTTTGCATTGCAGTACTGAAAAGTTAAGAAAAGTTGCATTTCTCGAACATCAACCTGGCCCCCAGACAGTTAAATCTGAATGAATGCTGTGCCAGTGCATCTTTCCAAGCAAATCACTCAAGAGTGTGACTTTGTTTGCTTGGGTAGTTTGGCATCAATTTGAAGAAGTGGTTGATGATTGCAATACCTAATCTTCCTGTTAGAATATGAACATACTCAAGCCCTACGGCTACACTCAAAAGTGATGTAATTGAATTGTTTGAGGGTTAAGTGATTTGGCCTTAAGGTGGTAATTGGAACTGGACATGAACTATGGCAGCCAGAGGACTGGGAATCAGAACTGTTAAAATCCAGCCTCTGGGTTGGTGGAGACTACAGCTTTTTTTCTGTCAGAAGGGACAACTTAATTCATGCACAAGTAGAACTTTTCCCACTAGGACATCGGGCAGCTCTGATCCTGGGGCTGTGTATGTGGTTCAAACTCTGGAGTAGGAGAGGACTAGAGTAGGGGCTCAGAAAATAAACCAACCCAAGCTGGGCATCAAAACTCCTTCAACTCTAGGGACCAGAGGGAGCTAGGCTGTGACATCGTGGGATAAATGATGATTTTTTTATTTGGCAAACTAATCATATATGCTTTTGTTACCTTTACTTTTTGTTGCAGTGGTATTAATAAAGTACAGTGATTTCATTTCTTTTACACATGATTTATAGATGACCTCTTCAATGAAGACCTATTCCTTAAAACAGACTCATCTGGTGAGTTATAATAGACCACTAATCTAAACAGAACTTCACTTGACATAAAGAGGCTCTTGTTCATTTTGTTGTTTTGTTACTCAACTTCAATACTGTTCTTAGCAAAACTTACAAGTATAAACTCTTTAAATATTCTGATTTTCAGATGGCTTTGGTTCTGACCCTTTCAAAGGCAGCGACCCCTTCGCAGCAGATATTTTGTTTCCGTTGACGAATACTGCCACTGGTGAGAGCACAGGAAATGCCGGTGACGAAGCAGACACCAGTCTGTCTTGTGTTGAAAACAAAGCTTCAACGGGAACTCAGTGCTTTGAGTCAGAATTCCCAGATGAAGACAGTGACATAGAGATTAGCTACAGTCGAGAGGACCTGGACACCATTGCTATGGAAGATGATTCTCATGGATTTAAACCCATTCAGAGTTCGTCAGAGGAGCTGGGGCCAGAGCCTATCCGAGGGTGGCGTTCCCAGGGACAGTATTCTGTAGAATCTGACCCTAATGGGTATGAGCTTGATCTTGGTGCTGTCTCCCCGCCCTCCGACATAGAAGAACATAGTCTGGGATCTCTGGCTGGAGAGGCTATTACTCAGTCATCAGCAGGATTAGAGCAAGGTAATTTATATTTTAGTCACACGCCCGGTTATCAGACATGACAGTTTTTCAGTTTTACTTTTTATTACTTTCATTTACAGTATCTCACAAACGTGAGTACACCCCTCACATTTTTGTAAATACTTTGTTATATCTTTTTATGGGACAACATTGAAGATATGGCACTTTGATACAATGTAAAGTAGTCAGTGTACATAACAGTGTAAATTTGCTGTCCCCTCAAAATAACTCAACACACAGCCACAAACTGCTGACAACAAAAGTGAGTACACCCCTAAGTGAAAATGTCCAATTTGTGCCCAATTAGCCATTTCCCTCCCTGGTGTCATGTGACTCGTTAGTGTTACAAGGTCTCAGGTACAAATGGGTAGAAGGTGTGTTGTCGCAAATGTGACCAAATTATTCAGTGGTGCAACTAAAAAAAAATCCTAGGTCTCACTGGTGTGACCAACTTTTCGAGTAAATAAAATAAAATAAAATTCTCAGCAACTCTGAAAATCTCCGTGTGGTCAACAACTGACACACATTATGCGCCTATCGTGGTCTAAACCAATCAGAGATAGTCAGGGGCGGGACCTCTGATTGGCCGTGGTCCTGTAGTTGTCCTTCGTTTGTACGTTTGAAAGTGCAGGCAGATAGAGAGAGGTCAGTAGCTCGAATAAAGCGATATCGATTCATTAAATCCTGAATCAACTTTTAAATATTGTGATATCCTAGAACTCAGGAACCACGGAGACCATGTTGACCTCACAGTCACTTCTTTGTTATATTGAACTGGGGCATGCGCCACACACACTGACACCACTCTTCAACAACTGTTGCCCCCTGGTGGACAATTCCTTGTTACAACATAACAAATATAAATGTATTTTGCCAGAAACGCCAGAATCTCAGGTTAAAGCTCACAAAACTATTTCAACAAACAGCAAATGAGAGCAGGAAAACGGATTCTGCACAAAGAAGTAAACACAGAGCCGCCACATCAGAATCAGCTTTCTCTTTCTCGGCTTTCTCACCCGAGGGCACGGGTGAAAGCCGACAGCTCACTGATTCTGATGCGTCCGGTCCGCGCTGTGTTTACGTCTTTTTTGCGTGAGATTCTGAGCTGCAGGTTTTATCTCTCTCCAACCGAAATTCACTGAACCAGCAACAAAAGAAGATCCAAACTACGCTTCACATTTGGAAAAACATCGTCATTTACATTTTTCATTCGCTTATTACCCGCCGGTCTACCGTGGTTTACAGCACTGTCAGCCGCTGTCTTTTTTTTTTTTATTGACTTAAATGGCCGCGAACTAGAAAGCCTAATTTTTGCTGTTCAATACTGAATTATTTTTTTTTTAATTAAAAATTTTGCAATATTGCAGAATATTTTTAAGTTTATCTGCTATAAAAAGCCAGGCCAGGAAAATCTCCCTCATGTTTTTCTGTGTTTTATCCTCAGTTACTTTGACACAAAGGCTCACACCTCTGATGAAGTCTCACATGTATCAGTACTGATAAATGATCAGAATTAGAGTATTTCTGACTGTCTGAGGCTAAATCGGGACCTTGTGAATTGGAACTGAATGGATAATAGAAATCAGTGTTGATACCCAGCCCTAGTGACCAGCCTAGGCCCGACAGAAGTGGATGTAGCTGTGGGTAATGAGAAAAGATGAAAAGAACGATTGATAACTTTTTTGTTAAGTTAAGGCCTGATCTGTCTGAAATTCATAGCCAGCTCTGACACGGAGCCATCAACCTCTGAACGCTGAAAAAGCACAGTGTATCCAGAAAACACATTATATGCTGCAATAAATGCACTGCCCAAGTCTCCCCTCTCTCCATTGCCTTTCAGTGGCAGGCAGCAGCAAACAGGTCATCAGAGGAGGCTGATGTGATGATGAAGTTTTACATTACCTACGGTATTGCCAAAGAGTGCCAAAGCACTTTAAGCACAAGCAGTTTTTCAGTAACTTATCTTGTAGAAATGTCCTCCAAATAAAGAACTTTGTGTTGACAAGATTTTTAGTTAATCATTTACACATTAATAGTGTCTGTACGGACAGCAATTCCAAGACAAACTTATTTGGCTCAGATGGTGTCAACGGTGTGTAGTGGCAACCAGGTGGAGTACAAAGACAAGTCTTGCCTACAGTCAAGCATGGTGGTGGGATGTTTGGGGCTGGATGAGTGCTGCTGGCACTACAGTTAATTGAGGGAACCATCCTTAAATGGAAGGTGGAGGAGTGAAAGGTCTCTAACAACCACCAGATCCATGATGTCATCATGGAGGAGTGGAAGAGGATTCCCGTTAACAGAGTTAAGGCAGTGTTGGAGAATAATGGTGGCCACACAAAATATTGACACTTTGGGCACAGTTTGGACATTTTCACTTAGGGGCATACTCACGTTTGTTGCCAGCAGTTTAGACATTAATGGTTGTATGTTGAGTTATTTTGAGGGGACAGCAAATTTATACTGTTATCCAAGCTGTACACTGACTACTTTACACTTTATCAAAGTGTCATATCATCAGTATTGTTCCATGAAAGGATTATGCTAAAATATTTACAAAAATGTGTCTCACTTTGGTGAGATACTGTGCATGTGCATATACTGATGCTGGGAGTCAGTTTCCTGCTTAAGTGGTGTCTACTTTAATTGCTGACCTAGGAACACATTTCCATTACACAAAAAAGTTTCAGACTGAATTTCTTTTCTAAAACGGCAGCCGTCAGTGCTGCTCCTCAGCCTCCTACGCCTGTGGGATGAATGTGAAAATCCTATGTGGCTTTGAGGTGACGGTAACCAGGATTCAAACTCATCTGAGATTTTTAGTAGATGCACCTATACTATAAATTAGAACATTCTAGATAACGTCCTTTTTGAACTATCACATTTAGACGATTTTCAGAAAACTTGACCTCTGACCTTGACCTTGAGGTCGAGGTCACCGGGATACAAACTTTAGAGAATTTTAGATACCGATGGTTTCAGTTTGAAAATCCTACATCGCCTCGTTCTCGAGTTATTGCATTCACAAACTTGGGTGTCCACAGGGCCCACTCAGAGGCCTTTAGGGGGAAAATATGCCCCCTATTGTTTTACATGTTGCATGTGATGAAAATTTAAATTAGTATCACAAATCTTTTTTCTGTGAAAATGGACTGACAGCATTTCTGGACATTGACTACGTTCGATTTTAGATGTGCAATTTTGAGCAGTATAATTGTCTTTATAAACTTTAAACCTTTGAATATCGTATTATTTCAGACTCTTTAGCCTGTAAGCTTAACGTCTTAAAATTGTGGTCTTGTAACTGCGTCATAATTCTATTCTTAACTACTCACTGTATATTTCTGCTAGGTGAGTGTCTTGGTTTGACTCAAGCTGTTGGCGAACCTGTCCTGTTGGAGCCAGGTTGGACAGGCAACAGAGAGGAAACGTTGCCCTGTGATGTCACTTACAGTCAGCAAACAGAACAGGTTAGGAGCATCAAAGAAGAAATCCAAATCCCTGCTGTTCCACAGAACTCACTAGAGTCCCAGAACATTTTCACTCAGCCTGACTCACATCAGAACAGCCTTGAGTTGAACTATGAACCAACCAGTCAGTCTTCCTTTGACCCGTATGGCTTTAAACTCAGCCCAGAGCATTCTAGTCACACTCTTTTAGACCCTGATGAAGATGAGTTGAGTCCAGAACCTGCTGATGATGATCTGACCTTTGACCCTGAACCCTGCTCTTCTCAACATCAGCTGAACTTTGATGCCTATGGGTTTGACATTACCTCCTCCCAGATGACACGGGACTTTGACCCTTATGGCTTTAAGCTGAGCCCTCAAGAAGAGAACCAGGAAGTATTGGATCCCTGTGGCCATGACAACCAGGATGCAATAGACCGTTGTACCAATGACAACAATGAGCAAAGAAAGCTCTCAAGCTATAATAACCCAGAAATACTGAAACCTCATACCCATGAAAACCAAGAAGTGCTTGAAAATGATAGCCACAATAACCAGGAATTTCTAGATTTGTGTAATAATGGAAACCAAGAAGTGCTGGAACCATCTAGCCTCGAAAACAGGGAGGTGGTTAACCATAAAAACCAAGTCCTGGAACTCTGTAGTCACAACAATCAAGAAGTTGTGGACCTCTGTCGGAATAATAGCAGTGAGCAATTACTTGAACCTTGTGACTGTCATAACCAAGAAGTGCTGGAACCTCACAGCTTTGGCAGTCAGGACGTCCTGGACTTCTCCTATCCTAAAAATCAGGAAGTGTTAGATTTAGATAGCCATGGTAACCAGGAAGTTTTGGATTTTAATAGCAAGGAAAACCAGGGCGTGCTAGTTTCAGGTAGCTACAATAAGCAGGAACTTCAGGAAAATCAGGAGTTACCTGACCAGGAGGGGTTGGACTTGTTGAGTACAGACATTTTGCCTGAAGCAAACAACATCCAGTGCATTCTGGAACCAGAACAGGATGTCAGTTCTGTTAATGACAGCTCAGATAGTGATGTGGCATCCGAAAATATGCTGGGACTGCAGCTCAGTAACCCCAGTGTCTGCACCTCGAATACCACACATACTAGTACTTTAAACATGGCCATCAGTAGCATGTCTGCCAGCCAGGACCTTAATTCGTCTGCTGCCCTGATCCACCACAACCTTTTAGAAGGTGATCTCGGTTCAGTGTTTGGGGCTGGAGGATACATTGGATGTCCTGATGTAGCTGATGACCTAGAGCCATTGCAGAGAAGGCAGACAAACCCAGTACCAGAGCCAGTACGACCAGTTAGGCCTCCTCGACCATCTCTCAGGGTAAGTTGGACGTTATTTTTCTTAACTTATTATAGCATTAAATCGATGGCCAGTTAGTTTGATATATCCTGTGAAATCCTAATTTCAGGTTTACTGTCCTTTATTTATTTTTTGCTTTTATTTGGCCCATGATTGTCGACATTTTGTAGAACTTGGAGATTAAGAATAAATACCCAACATTTAATATTAATATAATTCAAGCCGTCATTAATGTGTTAGGGTTAGGGATTTATTTTTTAAATATGTTATGTGTTAAATTTGAACTTTGAGTTGAAATAATTACAACTGTAAATATTTCTCAAGAGTAGAACCAGGTATTTAGTCATTTTAGCAAAGTTAGAAGTAGAATAGCATCCATTCACATTTTTCTGATCTAATACTTTGTGACTATCTGCTAATACACATCAATGTTTCAGTGTTAATAAGCTGTTTTCCTCATTGTGAGACTGGCCATAATTACTGTATATCTGGCTCCATTTGAACACCTAACTTAATCCTAAGAGACTACATTTACTGGATTGTTGGTATTTATTTGTGAAATAATAAATGAGAATCGGATAAATACATGAAACAAATATTTTTGGATTGATTGATCCAATTTAACTGTCAGACTATGAATTGGCTCCCCAATATTCCATCCAGGTTTTGAACCAATATTTGATCCAAATGTCGCATCATTGTATCCCTAGCTAGAATTATAGTTGTTCTGTTAGTCAGCTATTCCATTAAACTGCTCCAAAGTCCGAAACCTTTCAAACTTCTTACAACGTTGAGATGAAAAACATTTCTTGTAGGGGTTGGACAATATGCCAAAAGTTTCCATCCAACAGCCAGAAATTGTTGATATATTTATTGTTGGTTTGTGGTGCCATGCATACATGTTTTTCTTTGTACTGAACATTAATTCTGGTTTCTTTGGCTAATGGTTTGCACCACTACTAAAGTGCCTGCTGAACAGCCCTGAACCTATCTTAAAGAAAATATTTTTTCATTTTGTTTGAAGTTCAAATGATTATTTAAAATAACTGTTAAAAGTCAGCGTGCCTCTCGAACTGCTTTGTGCATAGAAAATTATATTTAAAAAAAAAAAAAACATCTACTTAAAAATATTTACTTTCATGTGTTTTAGGCCAAGGACAAGGCCCAGTCCCAGACTCAGGTCATCGATTTAAAGTGATCTCTCACCATGAAACATTCAAGTGAGGTTTACTGTGTCAGCACGGTTCCTGTGATGACAACAAGGCAAGAAGTGAAGATGATAAGGAATAAAGTACGACAAAGGGAAATGCAATGGAGGAAAAATGACTAAAGAGCTCATTCTGGTGTTAATTATCACAGTAAATTAGTTCAGGTTAATCAGAGGAGAAACAATGGAAGGCAAGATGAAAAAACTACCAGGAACCAAATGATAAAAAAGATTTCCTGATTATTATATTAAGAAACATGATTTTATCCAGTTTTTTTATTTACATCTGTCAAGGTTGCACACGACTGTCTGACCTACTATCTTGTCTTTTTATGATTTGATGAACTGAAGAAGGTTTTGACGGACCTGACTGGTCTGAAGTGCAAATAATGTCCATGTTTGTGATGTGACATACAGTAAATATTAGGACATATGTTACAAGACTTCAAATAGATAAACTGTATATAAATGATACAATGTAATCTGCTGTTGTGGTTTTGAGATTATCTATCCAATTAGTAGTTTAGATCTGAGTTGCATATGAGCTGTAGAGAGTTTATAGTCAGATTTACCAATGAACGCATATCCACGCTCACAACAGTGTTTTCACACATCATTTAAGAGGCTCCTTAAAGAGAAGCAGTGGTTCACTGCCATTCTAGGCTGGATTCTTCAGTTTCACCAGTGACAAAGCACGACTGATGGCTGTGGTCAGGTGTGTGCTTTGTTACATGTGTAGCACGCTCAGTAGTAATGCGATGCCACCCATGTTTATAATTGGACTGTAACTGAAAAGATGGCCACTTCATTCTTTGTTCCAATTTCATACTGCACACTAATGCTGAAAATAAAAACTATGCAGGGATTTTGGTTGTGTACTGTTAGTTAGGCAGTTACAGACGTAACTACCTAACTAACAGCGCAGGCTTCCAATTCTTTCTTTTGTTTGGTAGCAACAAATAAAAAAGCAGCAAAGCTGTGTCCACCCAGGAAATGTGGGTGTGGTTTGGTGAGCAATGAAAGTCAGCGACATTGTCTGACTTCAAGTGGCGATGGGCAAAAAGCCCAGGATGAACTTTTCTCATGTTGGAGGCCACTGGAGTGACTGACATTTGTAAATGCATGAGGTCACCTAGGCAACCACAGCCTGGAGCGTCTACTAGTGATCAAAGCGATGCATGAGGGGAGCGCTGGGGTGGGGACACAACACCAAAAGACAGATAGTTACATCTGAGTGGAAGACTGTTGCCTTGTACCGTTGTCATCAGTAGTAAGCTCTTGTATTTTTGTCTCTCCCTCGTAATGTAATTAATTTTACTACTGCTGATATTTAAAGACACCAGTACAGAAGTACTGTATGTAACTTTCAGAAAGCAGTTTCTTCTGTCCAGCAGCTTTTTATAGCACTGCCAGTGAAACTTTATGAAGTAATTAAGATGTGTTTTCATTTGTGGATGGCGCACACAAAGTCGAGCAGATTTACAGTGGTAAGGCAGATCTGAGCATTTCATTGGTGTAAACATCTTTGCTTAGGAATGATCTGAAGCGTGGAACCAGGACACAGCGAGGGTAAATGTGGAGTGGGTCTGGCACCGGTGCCGCTGTTACGCTGCCCATCCGGCAGTTTCTTCCACCCAGGTCTGATAAGTTTACTGTGATCAGACTAAAGTAGTCAGAACCAACAGTGACGCCACAGCCAGAGTACAAAGCAGAAATCTGTGAGCTGATCATTTTCTGTAGGTTAATCACTCCCAGAGACCTCTTTGACACTGTTATATCATTTTCAGGTTATAATTAGATATCTAATTATATGTAAAACACTGTTATTCCTTTTGATTGTACCCACACAAGGTCACACGCACAACTGCTTTTTAACAAGTACATGATATTTACTGGTATGGTAGCAGAGCATCAGTGTAACCAGTTCATTAGGCAGTTCAGAAATGGCACATAGCGCTTTATTCCTCTGAGCACCCGAAGCCTGTTCTACTGCAAGCATCATTTAACCATTTGCACTCACATTCACACAAGCACTTTCTTTACACCTGAGAGCTTTTCTCTAACAGTCACATACACATTGAACTTGGGGTTCAGTGTTTTGCAGACTGGAGGATGAAGTCATCAGTCTTCCTCCTGAGCCAACCTGAAGTACAATTCCAAAAAGTTTTCATGCTGTGTAAAATTTAAATAAAACAGAATTGGCTCATCTTTATTCCTGATAGAACACAGAAAGCATATCAAATGTTTAAACGGAGAAAACATATCATTTTAAGAGAAATATGTAATATTTTAATTTGATGGCAGCAGCACATCTCAGAAACAGGGTCATGCTTCCCACTCTGTAGACTTTGGGAGAGGAATGCTGTCCCATTCTTGTCTCATAGAGATATTTTTCACTTTATGATGCTCCACCAGCTGGTAACAGCAAGGACTCTTCTACTATGAAGGCTTTCCATGAAACACATGCCATCTGGATGGGAGTATATGCTGCTCTAAAACTGCCAACTCCAGAGGCACTGATGCACTGCCACACCATCAGAAACGCAGGTTTTTGAACTGAGCACTGACAGCAAGTCGGATAGTCTAGAAGACGCAGTGTCCATGTTTTCCGATTTCAAATTAAAATTTCTTCACTTTGCTTCAGTCCATTTTAAATGAGCTTTGGTCCAGAGATGGTGGCACTGTGGTGTGTGTGGACAACACAGTGAGCTGTGTTCACAGACAGTGATGTCTGGAAGTGTTCCTAAGCCCACGCACTGATTTCATAACAGGATCGTGTCTGCTTGAGGACCTGAAGATCAGCTGCATCTAATGTTGATTTTCAGCCTGGTCCCTCATGCAAAGATTTCTCCAGATTCTCTGAATCTTCTGAGCTTATGACTTTGGATGATGAGATATTCACAGTCTTTGCAACTATTTGTTGAGGAACATTATTCTGAAATTGCTCTACAATGTTGTTGAAGCACTTTTTTGCAGATCTCTCTCTCAGATGTTCTCTTTTTCCCCCCAGTCCTGTTACTGACCTGTCATCAGTTTGTCTAATTACGTATAAAATGTTTCTTTTTTGTGTCACTTACTTTGTCAGCCTTTTGCCGCCCCATCCCACCTTCTTTGAAACATGCTGCTGCCATCAAATTCAAACTGATTGTTTTTACATGGTAGTACAAATATCATGAGTGTGAGTCTACCTTTACATGGCACACTCAGCAGGCACTGATTGAACCTTTCAGTTCACACAAAGCTTCAGTTCAGCCTACCTCACTCTTTTACCATGATTTCATGACAGCAGCTACACCCATTAAAAGCAAGTATTCCATGACTTTCATATTTGTAGATATGTACATGAACTCACATTTTCTTTTGATTGTACAATGGTACACATCATATAGCAAAGACATTAAAGTGAAGTCCCACATTCCACCTGCTTCAAACGAGATGCTTCCACTGAATAACTAGAATGGTTCCATTGGAAATGGAAGAAAACACAAGCTGGTTCACGAGTTAACATCAAGGGTCTAATCATTTTAAACAGAACCAGTTAAAGAGCCAGAGCTAATTTAATATAAAAGAGTCAGTGAGACCCCGAAGACCAGCCATCGTCACCTTACCTTATATTCAAAGTTCTTACTTCCAGTTAAAGGATTACTGATGTGTCCCAAAAGTGCATCCTGTTCATCTGGACATTTTCAGTGGGAGAAATGTTTCGTCACTCATCCAGGTGACTTCTTCAGTCTCAGCTGACTGCAGGTTTCCCCAATCTTATATACAGTACATTTGCACAATGAGTGAAACTAGCACCACTGAAGGAACAGTGGGCTGGGAGGTCAGTTCCTGGATCATTAATATGCAAATTGTCATGACCACCGATCAATGGCCATGAGTCCCATTCACAGAGAGTTAGGGAATGGCATGCATCGAGACATTATTGACGTGCGTTTTGCAGTTTTCCTATGCATTTTGGTCTTTTGTCCATGGAAACCATGTGGGTGTAGCATAATGTGAGGGTACACACCTTTAAAGGATATTTAGATCTAATGTGTGTTTCTGTATCATTTAGTATCAAGTTATTGGCAAAATCTAAAATTGACAAATCTACTAGCGTGAATCACAACACTTCATATACAAGCACAGTGCTCCATGTATTTGCTTTGTTCAAATGTACAATCATGTGTAAAGAAAACAGAACATTTAGAAGACTTATTTTGTTCATTTGTTGCATTTTGGAACATAATTAGTTACATACACAACACTAAAATAACAGTTTGCACACTGCCAGCCTGTTACACACAGAAACTATGACGTATTGAGCATGGTCTGCTGCAGAAAACTGGATTATCTTTTTCAGACAGCTGGCTAAAACTATGCTGTCTCAAGCTAATAGACTGTAAACCTAAGCTGCCCGCTGGAAGCTCAGCTTCAACAGCAGTTTCCTGTCTGACTGCCGCCCCCTGACTCATCCACCAGTGGCTGTACTGACGGATGAGAGTGCATTGTACCATGATGTGCTTACAGTTAAGCATATTCCATATAAAGTAGTCTCACACATACACAAGCATGCATCATTACAACCAGTAACATGTGATTTAAGATGGTGCTGCATTGTATCTTATGTGATAAAAAGCAGGTTTGCTCAAAATGTCAGACTTTTTGTGGTGTAATAAAATAGCAAATCTGGAGCTCCACAGTGTGCCAGCTGTTAATTTGTTATCCATTCATCTTTGGCCCAGAACCTGCCCTAATTCTTGTGTGGATGTGTGTAGATTTTTGTAGTTATGCATATAAACTTACCTCAAATGTTAGCAAAATAGGCGTGTCACAGCTACCCATGTCAAATAAAAATGAAAGTCAGTTTCTGAGTTTGAAAAATTGAATGATGCAGTCAAAATAATGTCGTCCTCACAATGTGAAAACCTAAAAAGAAGAATATCTGCAAACATGAGGGTATTGTTCTAAAATGCATTTGTGAATAACAGTAGTGATAAATCTGAAGGTGGTAGAAGCTTTACTGACCACTTTGAACAGGTTTCTTCTCCGCCTGGAGAATGGATCTCAGTTCTGATAGTCTCATGGAGATACATATTAATATGGAGTATCTGTCAATAACATAATTTAGCAAGAAACATTTATCAGTAGAGTTTAAGTATCTTAAGTATCTGCAGGTGGAGCCGTCGTCCTGCTTAAACCATGTTTTGTTTTTTACTCTCCCAATAAGCTACGACATCTTTCATTAAAAATTGCTACTTTATTGCTACTAAATTATCCACATGTCAGGAGGAAATCTCAGCAGACTGCCACTCTCCAGGGCTAAAGTGTTTTAATCGATTGCCAAGGTAACATCCAAAAAAAGCAAAAATGCATCACTGTACATAGACACATGTAGCGCACACTAAAATGACAAGGTCTGCAATCAGTTTTATTATATACACAGATAGCTATCCATATCTCTGATTTAAAATATCTATATATTCATTTTACCAGCTGCTTTTATTACCCACACAGGATAAGAATATTACCCAAAGCATTGGCAGAGCTCTTCTACTGTTCAGAGAGGCAGATATCAAGTTCCCTGTGGAGCTTTTCATTCTTTGCAGCGTTGAATGACGTGTTTTCTACGATGTATATGTGTGTGCTCCAAAGCCATGGTCGAAGGACAGCATATTCAGAAGAAATTGTGCGTTTTGTCATGATGCAGCCATGGTTTATTGTGATGATGATTCATTTATGTCTAATGTACAATTTGGTGTCTTAAATGTGTGATGAAAAAACTAAGAAATAAAAGTCATCTGCAAGCCATAATGTGGTCTGCTTTTCCATCTCTATTGTGGAATACAAATACAAATACTGCTACCAATACAAAGCGAGAACGATCAGATGACCCCTGTGAGTCAGCACTTGTGCAATGGTGGGAAAAAGGAACTCCCTTTTTAACAGGAGGAAACCTCCAGAAAGACCGGGCTCTGGGAAGGGCAGTCATGAGCCAGCACCAGTTGTGGGGTAAAGAGGTGCGTAGTGAAAGGATAAGATTGGATTGATAAAGAATTTGGAGAAGATGTTTTATTAATTGTGCTTTGTAAGAAAGAATTGTTTCATGTTTGTAACATTTTTACCTTCAGATATTCATAAATCAAAGACTATGTGTCACAATTATCCTCTTTTTTCCTGTTCTGAGGCAATTCACAGACAATTTCAAAGACAAGGATGGAGCGCTTCTGTTCAGCCAGGCAGGGAGCCAGTTCTGCTGTAGCGCCTTTGAATCTGGCCTCAATGTTACATAGTGAGAGCTGAAAAAAGGATCTGTAACTGCATCTACTGACACATGGCTCCAGCATAGGAAGCGCTGGATTCCTGGTGCTGGGGCAGGCCAGCTGGGCCCAAGACCAGTCTTTGTTTACTGGAAATGAGTACAATGGATTCAGGAAGGCCCACCAGCAGTGGCTGTTGGAAGAAGTATGAAATTGATGTTTCTGCTACATTTGGGATCTGAGTGATCGATGAAAACAACAAGATGAGATAAAAGTAGTAAAGTAATCTTCAGCTTTTATTTAACACTATTTATATACAAATAGAATAATCCATGGACCTTTTGTCTCCCCCCACTCGTGAGAAAATAGCTGCTAAATAATCCACTGTGTTCACTAACCACCAGTGGTGATTTATAAGACCTGGACATTCAAATTTGAAACATAATGGGTCAAAAAGAAGAAAAAGGCAAAAGATTTGGCTCAGACACACAAATATGTTGGAAAGTCTTCCTAAGTAACCCCTGACAAAACAGCACATCAAGCTGATGCAGATATGACATCAAAACGAACTTGAAACAGCTTCAATTACCAGCTGTTCGTCCATCTTCTTCTACTTAACCATTTCAGGGTCACAGTGGGCAAGAGCCTAACCAAGGTGTAAGGTTTTGCAAGGAGAAATGAGAGACAGACAACTATTCACACGTATGGGCAATTTAGATTCACCAAACTTAACCCCAATAGCTGCATGTCTTTAAACTGTGGAAGGAAGCCAGAGTACCCAGAGAGAACCCACGCAGACATGACGTGAAAGGACAGGCTCCAGCCAGATGCTGGATTTAAACCCAGGTGCTAACCACCCAACCACTGTGCTGCACATTTACCAAAATATTTGTCAAACTGTTTGCTTTTTCTATAATCTTGAACCATTTAAACGTTTTTTACAAATGAAGATTACAGATAAACTGTGATTGTGACTTAATGATATATTTCAGTTACTTTAGAAAAAGAAATGTTGTTTAATGAAAATTACTCTACAGCCAATGAGCTCCATGCAAACGCATGGGTTGGACGCAGGTTCCGCCAGAAGACAAGCTAATAAATGATGCCGTACTTCAGGCATGAACATTCTAATAATCCAGTCATTTAGACACAAATCACGACTTTGCTGTAGCAGACTGGTTTTGGTTACTGTTTTCCTGATGTACCCGATGATCACACAAATGAAAGGACAAACACTGGTGAATGTGAAAGACCAAATTCTTGATGAAGTCTTTCACTTTCAGTGTCAACTAAGTAAAGAACTTGAATATGAAATACAGAAATAATACCCATAATACAGTGTAAACTTGGTTTCAGAGAGCAAACTTAACCCAAGCACTTTACACTGGTGCTGATGACTGAGACGTTTGCAGAGTTTTGTTTCTCTGGCGACAGCAGAGGACGGTCACCGTGACGATGACGATGAGGACTGTTAACATGATGAAGCCTACACCAACCCATGCTCCAACACTCAAATCTGCAGAAAGAACGAGGGTCACTGTTAAATAGACTGGTTCTACCTGAGCACTCAAAGTGCTTTATACAACATGCCTCATTCACACACAGACACACACACACACACAGAGAGAGAGAGAGGGGGAGATCATTACAGTTTTTTACAGACGCTAGGACACATGTCCCAATACTTAGGTCACTTTTGCAAAACTCTTCACACAATCCTCCTAACTGACCGTCAGCTTGGCAAAGCAGTTCATTTCACATTCAAAATGCACTACAACTACCAAAACACTTCATTCAGGTCTCAAATAAACTCATTCTTCCAGAACACTAGCAAAGGTTGACAGCCGACAAACACACTTTGTCATCCACAAAACAATGACCTAAAAACACTAACAACATGTAGCATTACACAGCGTTTTCTTGTGTAAAACAAGGACACATCTCTGTTTATAATTTCAATATATGTTACTGGAATGAATCAGACATCATGCAGAATTCGTTAATATTTGTTTATGTAGTTTTATTTTTTTGCACTAAGTAATCCCAAAATACAAGTATTTATATACACACCATCCACTGATACACATACAATAGTAATGCTAATCTACTCGGTCTCCTCCATTTGGCCACAGGTTCTCATCCACATCACATTTTATGTCATCTAGGGCAACACACCTAGGAAAGAATCTTCTGGCTGCCAGAATTGAAGGAGTTGAAAAATTGAAGGAGTAACACCTGTGTAGATGTTCATCTACAATGAGAATCAGCTGTGGCTGGTTAAACTGCATTTTTAGATTTAAAATATGTTTCAATAAAATATTGCTGTTGAATTTTGCTGTCTTTTCAAGTTTTGCATTGTGTTATTGTTTTGGCCATAAGTTTAACAGTTTTGAAAACAGTATGTAAGCACATGCAAAATGTCCTGTCCGTACAAAGATTTTTGGCAGTTGTTGTGTCTGAGTGAGAAGATAATTCATGAAATTTGAGAGATGTAGTCATTGAATGCATTTTGTGCCAAAACAATGATAACTGGTCCTCAGTTTAGCCCACATAGACTTCTGTTGTGCTCACTGTGTGAGGAGTTTTGCAAACGTGACCTAAGTATTGAGAAATGTGTCCTAGCGTCTGTAAAAAACTGTAAATCACATCCTGTCAGCCAGTCCCTTATGTCTGAGAAAGTTGTCACAGTGGATGACTCCACATATTTGGCACAGATGTTCAGTGCCCTCCTATTTATACAGCACTCGGAGTACACTAGCTTATGACCCACTGAGGCTGGGTGTGCCTCCTCCTAATCGTGAGCTGTTGATTTTTCACATAAGGCTCCAAGTGTTAACCACGATACTATGAAGCCAATGGAATCAAATCAAATCTGACAAAATACCAAATTAAGGTGTCTTAATTTCCAGCAGGGGGCAGCACTCTCCCTCTAATGCTGATATACACTGGTTGTTTATTACTCTGGTCTTGAGTACTTAAAGAGGAAGAAGCTGCAATTGAAACAACTAATAACAAATTTCAGTATGTATTCACCAAAGCTGAAATAGTTTACAGAGTTGCATGTAGAATATGTGTACCTTGCAGATTGTCCTGGGAACTTTCTGTGCACTGCTGCATGCTCCAGGATCCCTGCTGAGTGGCTTTGGGTCTGGATCTGATGAACGTTGCCACCATGAAGCAGTAACTCTCTCCTTTATCCAGCCCCGGTATCACTTTCATACTTGAGTTTGATATCTCATCTCTCTAAGGGGTAACAGCAGGACAGATTACTGTCATTCATCTGTAAACATTTAACCAACTAACCAAGCAGACATTTGGATGTTTGGGTCAAGTCTTCATTTGACTGATCGTAAGACCAGGCCCAGCAGAAAACAGCTAGCCTACACACACAAATGCCACATTGTTGTTCTTTATTTCAAATTCTTAGAGCTGCAGTTCTGGATTTTTAGAAGATGTCCAATTACATTGGTAATACTGACCAGTGTTGAATGAAACTAGCCATAGGCCCTAAATCTAAAGGCCCAGATGAACTTGTTACTAACTAACTAACTAACTAACTAACCCACCCACTGTGTGGGTGCCTATAGAATGGGCTGACCACACTAAGCAGAGAGGGACCCATAGTAAGGCCCATTGCTAGCCCATATTCTTCGTGTGAGCAAGCCTAACGTGGAGCACTAACAGAATTACATGAAAAAGGTGTAATTTTTTCAGTTTAACAACATAATTTGCAGCTCATTTCACTTTTAGCGTTAACATCAGATTACCTTTCCTGTGCTTCCAGACTTGTAGTAGCGGATCTTATAATTAAGATCTTTTTTGAAAATGTCTCTGATGCTGAGCTGCTTCCCACGATCATAAATGGAGGTTAAAGGATCAGTGATGTTCACTATTACTCTTCTGTCATCCAATGGCGCCACAGTGAAACTCACAGCACTGATGTTACCTGGGGACAGGACCAACCAACAGTTATGCTGAGACTGCCTGCAAAGGTTTATTCATGCGCTAAAAGTCAGTTCAGTTAGTTTACAACATCATTACTAGAGCGAGTGAGTTTTTGAGTGGATGGGTGCTCTACTAAACATTATGCAGAATGCCTGATTGGTGCAGGTATGGTAGCCTTGACATTATGGGCTCAGCCACAACAGGGATCAGGATGCATGGATGACCTGATCAGGTCCAGGCTTTGATTGACATTAAGCTGTGAAGGCTAAGGGTGTGTGTGTGTGTGTGTGTGTGTGTGTGTGTGTGTGTGTGTGTGTGTGTGTGTGTGTGTGTCATATATAACCTACTCTCTCTATAGGGATTGAACCTGGAAGATTGAGTGTGAGGGAGTTCATAGTCCATGTCCATGATTTCTGTTTGAACATCAGCAAAGTAGGCCCTGTGAAATAGGGACACAAAGAATACATATGCTTTGGAGGCACATTCATCTGCACTTATATAACACATTACGAGTCAAACGTTTGGACACACCTTCTCATTTAGTCATTTTTCTTTATTTTCATGACTATTTACATTGTAGATTCTCACTGAAGGCATCAAAACTATGAATGAACACATATAGAGTTATGTAGTAAACAACAAAGTGTGAAACAACTCAAAAAATGTATTTTAAATTCTTCAAAGTAGCCGCCCTTTGCCTTGATTACTGCTTCGCACACGCTTGTCATTCTGTCGATGAGCTTCGTAAGGTCGTCACCTGAAATGGTTTTCCAACAGGCTTGAAGGAGGAGATGATGAGAACTTGTTGACCTCATTCTGCCAACCTGATTTCTGCACAACACAACTGATGGTCCCAATCCCATAAAAACGGCAAGAAATTCCACAAATTACTCCTGACAAGTCACACCTGTGAAGCGAAACCATTTCAGGCGACTACATCATGAAGCTCACCGAGAGAAGGCCGAGGGTTTGCAGCTCTGTCAACAAAGCAAAAGGGTATTTATCAATGTTTTTTTCTTGCTACATAATTCCATATATGTTGCTTCATATGATTTAATGTCTTCAATTTGTAAAGTAAAGATAAAGAAAAACAATTAAATGAGAAGGTGTGTCCAAACGTTTGACTGGTAGTGTACATATAACTTTTCTTGAGTAAAATCACAGAGCACAAATATTGCTGACAATAAGAAAAAAATCAAAAGTAAAAGTATAAAGTAAGCTCGATGTAAACCTACCAGATGTGTTTAAGGGTGATGGAAGTGTTCTTACCTATCCGAGGCCTTGAGGGACTGAGTCAGGTCACATTCTGATGCTGATATTTGGATACAATTAGGACTTTCTTCCCAGTCAGCATCTTCACTGCAAGTCACACGGCAGTTACTGACATGCGCTTATGAAAACAGTTTTTAAAACTCAATGGAAATGTTCCGCTTGACATGTCTGGATTGTGTTGTTTTTTGGCAAGCAAATATTTCCTCCTGTACACATAGTCATGATATATGCAAGCAATACATCGAGGTTAATTCACTTTTTCAGTTATTTATTTGAATCACTCTATCACTGTGACTGCCTGCCTGTAGGTGTGAACTCTTTCTTTAGGTTCTAGGTGTTCTTCCTCGATGACAGATGCAGGACACTTGAAATATTTAGTCTTCCCAGCTCATGGGGCTCTCTGGCTCTCCCTCGCCACCTTGACTTCCCATTGAACCCCATGAGTTGTATGATCTTGTTAAAGATGTTCATTAGAAACTAACATAGTGTTGTGTCAGTTTAGGACCAAAGCTGGGAAGGCTCGTAAAGAATTGACCAGGTAATCCACGGGACAACTGCTGCCTAAGCGGAAACCGTTAGCTGCCCCACATGTGTCAGGAGTATTGGAACGGCTGAGACGCATTTTCTCTCAAACTTAAATGTGCTGTGGGCCACTGCGGGCACTGTCATCTCATTGGAGGGCCACTTTAGTGTTCAAGTAGTACAAAAAACCCAAACAAACAAGAAAACACTCACAAACATTTCCATTTTTTTTTTAATTTCAAATATTGTATAACAAGGTAAAACTGCAAATGTTTTCCCCTCACTCTTAACTAACCGAAGCCTTTCATTGAACTACCAAATAGACACACTGGTACTCTCTCTCTCTTGCGTTATATTTCTTCATGTCAATATATGGGCCAGAAGTAGGGGTGACGTGGGCCACAAGTGGCTCTATGGCTTTCAAACCCCAAAACATACTGCGCCAACAATTGGTCCGCCCCAACGATCTGGTCCCACAGCTCAAACAGAGTAATCTAGTGTTCACCAAACCTGTTCAAAGGGCCACAGGCCCAGAAGCAACCTCCGACGGGCCCTGCCTGCGGCAGAAACGCAGAGTAAAACAAATAAACCACACAGCTGGCGAGATAATCTTTGAGAAGATTTCAGCTTTTTTTGAGGACAGTGGTAATGAAGCATGTCTGTATGCTTGTAAATGGGCTGGTTCTTATATAGCACTTTTCCACTCTCACTGAGCACTCAAAGCGCTTTACACAACTTGTGCATTCACCCAGTCACACAAGCACTTTATCTAAGGTTTTAGTGCTTGTATCACTCCGATGGATGCATCGGAGGGCAACATGGGGTTAATATCTTGCCCCAGGATATTTGGTATGTAGACTGGAGGAGCCTGGGATCGAACCACCACCCTTCTGGTGAGTAGATCATCATGGCTTCATCCATGGCAGGAAAAGTGAGTGGTTTGGCTGCTGCACCTCAAACCTTTATTGCATTGTGCAGCAGATGGTGTTGTGCGCAAAACTAAGCACAGAGCTCAAAACAACAATGGACAGTGTGATGGCTACAATTGATTAAAGCCTCCAGCACTGCTTATTCCACATGCTGCTCTCAGAAATGTCTGCTGAGCACCATGACCTGTTATTGCACAATGATGTCAGGTGGCTGTCCAAAGGCAGTGCACTGGAGTATTTCTGTGATCTCAAAGAGGAGAGCACAACTTTCCTCTGCAACAGCAGGCAAAAAAACAGCAGAAACACATTTGAACTGCATGAGGACAACAGCTTCATGGCCAGTGTCTGCTTTCTGAGCGACATATTCAAAACATGAATGACCTCAATGTGGGACTACAAGGCAGAGGCAAAACTGACACTGAGCTTGTGGAACAGATGCGTGCACTCCAAGCCAAGCCGAACCTTTCACCACCGACTTGAGCACAGGCCGGTTGCTGCATTTTCCAGGGCTCTGCAAAAGCATCTCATCTGCGGCACAAGTCATGGATGTGATGACTGATTTCACTGCGAGGTTGAAAGAGAAGTTTTCTGGTCGATTGGATGGACTTGCTCTACGCACAAAGGTGATGAGTTTTGCCAGAGACCCATTTAGTGTTTTAACAGAAGGGCCAAACAAAACAAATGTCAGGTTACTGTAGACTTGTGTACTGTTGATTTAAAACAAACCTGCATTCCCTCAGTGTGCAGCAGTAAATGTTGTATTCATATGTGTTACTGCTATGGGTTTGTGCACTGATAGCTTTGATAGGATTGATTGTTCTTTTTAAATTCTGTTAAATGCACTTTAAGATGTGTCCGGGTCACATAAGTATGAACTTTATTTTGAAAGGGAATTGTCCAAATATTTTTTATTTTTTTATTTCAAATGTGAATAAAAAAAGTGTTGCTACTAGCGCAGGCTCTCTTCAGCTATAGCTCATTTATATGTTTTTTCATGTGCATGTGTGAAATGTCACAAGATTTAAAAGGGAAAAAATAATAAACAACTTTTTTTCAATACATTTGTGTTGGTTTGAAACTTATCGTGATCTGCTGCTGACTGGCTGCTAAACAATATCTGGCCCAGATATATTCCTTGGTTTTAAAATCTGGTCCAACTAACTTTATAGCCGTGGTGTACACTGTTGTGCCAGGAGGATTGCCGTGATTTACACACTGTGGGAAACCAAAAAACATCTGGATCCATTTCAGTTCGCATACCCGTCAAACTGCTTGACCGATAATGCATTTTCAACTGCCCTTCACTCAGCCCTCACACACCTGGACACGAGAGACTCATGTATCAGAATGCTGTTCATAGACTTCAGTTCAACATTCAACAGGATCATTCCACAGGAGCTCAGACGTGAACTGGATCAGCTGGGGATCAGCACCTCGCTCTGTAACTAGTTGCTGGATTTCCTGACAGGAAGAGGCGATCGTGGCTCAAGAGTTGGGTATTCGTCTTGTAATCGGAAGATTGCGCCAGCTCGGACAGTCTCGGTCATTGTGTCCTTGGGCAAGACACTTTACCCTACTTGCCTACTGGTGTTGGCCAGAGGGGCCGATGGTGCAATATAGCAGCCTCGCTTCTGTCAGTCTGCCCCAGGGCAGCTGTGGCTACAACTGTAGCTGCTTCCACCAGTGTGTGAATGCGAGAGTGAATGAATAGTGGCATTGTAAAGCGCTTCGAGGGTCTCAAAAGTGCTATATAAATGGAATCTATTATTATTATTAGTATTATTATTATTATTATTAAGACAGCAGGCAGTACGGGTCAGCAGCAACACCTCCAGCATACGAACGCTGAATACGGGTAATGGAATACATCCAGCAACCAAGCTGCTCTCAGCGTCAAAGACTCCAACCTAAAGAAACACTTCAGTGTCTTCGATGTACTATTGCTGTGATTTATTACTATTAATGAAGGCTGCATTACAACCTGCTAGCTGCAAATAATCACGTGCAGCTCTGAAAGAAGACAGAAAGAAAACATATTACTAATAAAGAAATAATTTTCTATACAAGATCACTGCAAAAAGTGCAGCCTCACCTAATGTCCCCCCTACTGTTGCTCATTTTATATTAAGATTTAGAAATCTAGTTGGTGTTACTTTCAGAACTGCTCGTGATCACTTGCAGCTAGCAGGTTGTTAATGCTGTCCATCAAGTCTAACAGTCTGCAGTCTATGTGTCATGACCCCACGGTGTTCAGCAAACTGGACCTGCGAAACGCTTACCACCTGGTGAGGATCCGGGAGGGAGATGAGTGGAAGACCGCTTTCAACACTCATATCGGACACTATGAGTATCTCGTCATGCCCTTTGGCTTAACCAATGCGCCCGCGGTCTTCCAGGCCCTTGTTAACGATGTTCTGAGGGATTTTATTAATCGATGTGCTTTTGTGTACCTTGATGATATTCTCATTTTCTCTAAGTCCCAGGCGGAGCACGAGAGTCACGTGAGGCAGAACCGGTTGTTCGTGAAAGCGGAGAAATGTGAATTTCACGTTGACACGGTGGCCTTCCTTGGCTATATCATCTCTCAGGGGCAATGGCGTGTCCAGCGGGGTGGCCTGGGGGGGCACAGGCCACCCCCCAAACCAGACTGGCCACCCCAGGTGCCACCCCAAAGGCAAAACAATAAAATTCAATCAAATATCAAATGTCCGATTATGTTTTCACGGTGACGCTCAGATATCCGAGTGTAAGTGAATGCAGCATCGCTTCTGCGCTATGCGCATCACGTTAGCAAAGGTAGGAGAGCCAAGCACGAAAGAGGCACTGCAGGAAACAATTTTTCGGTGAAAGAAAATGAGGACAGAATAAATGTCCCGGTAAGTAATATTAAGTTTGTTGAGTTTAGTAAACTTCGGTGAAATTAGAATACCAAGGAAAAAAATAACACTTAAAGAATTATTGCAGCTGTGGAATATTTCAGACAGTATGCTACTGAGGGCAGCTAACATAAGAGTTATGAGTTATAAGATATAATCTAAGTCGTAACATTGCTGTATGGAGTTGCAGATTTGGTTGCAGGTTAACATAGCTGGACTGGCCATCGGGCATACCGGGCATATCCCCAGTGACTTATTTTTTATTTTTTTTGTAATGGCATGAACAATGAGAGGTGGTGGATTGGCCAGATGCAGGTCGATGTGTAGAAATAACTCAGTTGTTTGGTGGTGGCTATGACGGGGCTTCCACAGAGGCAGCAGGTGGATGAGGGAAGGGGAGGCAGGAGGAGAGCCCCGAGGCAGCCGCCAGTCCGAGTGTCAGGTGAACTGAACTTCAGGTAAGAAGTTATGAGCTGCAGTCTATCTGGGTCAGATATAAACCAAGTTTAGGTGGAGTTTATTTTCATGTTGCTGACTTTTTACTGTCAGTTGCAATAACTCATACTGCGTTCTAGCCAGCTTGACGGAGTTTTTATACAGCTGGGTGGGTGCTATGATGTTACTGATAGTGAACTTTATTTTATTCATAAGGTTAGTTAGTAGAGTTGCCAACGGCTCCTTAAAAAAATGGAATGGTCCCTCATTCAGAGAAAATATTACACGTTTCGTATTGAGCTGAGAAGAGACGCAGTTTGTCCCGGACTTTAGCTAGAATGGAAAAAAGACACAAAGCTGGATTTATTCTGTCTTTATGCTGCACAGCTGCCTCTTCTCTCATTCTCCCCCCCTCCCTCTCCTGTTGCTACTTCAATCATGAAACTGATCAATGATCAGCTGATCGGCTTTTCTCTCTTGTTTGTTTATCGCCCACTTTGCGCCAGAAAGAGGAAACCAGCAGATGTCACGTTAAACAACAGCAGCACGTTTAAGCTTGATCAGCTGTTGTTAGAATTTATTTAATATTAATTTCTAGTATCAGCTGATGTTTGCTGGAGCCACAGCTGTAAAGCTGCTGGTCATGATGTCGGTTTGGATATGTGGTGAGAGGGAAACATGAAGATGAAACCAGGAGATGTCCTTACTGGATCATCAGAGCTGAACAGTGATGGAGAAACAGGTTTACCTTTTAGGTGACATGAATGAGTTGAAGGGAAGTTATACATTGTTTCTGAGAAATAACACCAGGATCCTTTTCTAAGCAGCTGACAGCTGGTAACTGTGCAGGGGCGGGTCTAGCAAAGTTTTGCCAGGGGGGCAGGTAGGGCATTAACAGGGAAAGGTGGGGAACAAAGAAATACTTTTCTTTCTTATTCTCATTTAAAATACCTAGTTTTTATTAAATAATTATCTGAATCTTACAACCAAAGTTTTTATCTGACGTAAAATGTATAGAAATCATACATATACCAACAAGACTGTACATCACTGTCACAACAGGGTTTGTTTTCAGTCAAAGTCTTTATGGCTTTACTACCTGGTGGGTCGGTCTGTAGTAAAAATGCCCAATTTTTTTGTCCCAGTCCAGCCCTGCAGGTTAATACTGGCAGTGTCACCATGCCAGCTGAATGTATTTTATCATCAGCCAGTGTTGTTCTTTATCAATATTAGCAAAGTTTACCATAAGGCAGCATAGAAAGTATTTACTTGCTTTCAGGTTTTATTCAAATGTTAGTCTTTTCATTTGTTTCCCCACTTTTTTCCTGTTTCAAAATCAAACACCAGTTTGTGAGAAGATTATCTTCTTTTTTTAACAGGCAGATAAAGTTTTGCATTGGCATTGGCTAATTTGTCAATTGTTTGTTACAAATGTTCGTATTTTAATTTTCAAAAATGTTTTTGCCCAAAACATATGTGCACTATATGTCAGTAAAAATACTATGCAAATATTGCTGTCCTTGAATGCTGAGTAAACACTGACAAAGCACTGATTGTATCTCTTGTACTTTATCAACGCAGTATCTAAAAACTTTGCACCGTAGTGGTTAAAATCTCATTCTAATAAGAGTTAAAAGTGCATTTGGTTATTAGGTTTATAGGATTATTGAATTATGGTTAAGGGTTGGTAGAATTTTTTTTTTAAAACATTATCTGCCAATTAAATCTGCCACCCTTCTCCAAATCTGTGCCCCTACCTGGCCCCCCCAACAAAAATTTTCTAGACACGCCACTGCTCAGGGGGATCTCAAACCTGACCCCGAGAAGGTCCGGGCCGTGGTGGACTGGCCTCAACCGCCGAACCGCCAGCAACTCCGACGGTTCCTAGGATTCGCCAACTTCCACCGACGCTTCATAAAGGACTACAGTAAGATCGCCTCACCTCTCACTGCGCTTACCTCTCCCAAAGTTCCTTTTCAGTGGGACCTCTCTGCTCAGGAGGCCTTTTCCCTACTAAAGGAGAAGTTCACTACCGCCCCCATCCTCCGTCAGCCCAACCTCAGGCAACCGTTCGTGGTGGAGGTGGATGCTTCGGACTCTGGAGTGGGAGCAGTTCTGTCTCAACGATTTGAAGGTACGCTCCATCCCTGTGCATTCTTTTCTCGTCGTCTCTCACCCGCAGAACAGAACTACGGCATCGGTGATCGGGAGCTGCTAGCGGTCAAACTGGCCCTGGAGGAGTGGAGGCACTGGCTTGAGGGCGCGGAACACCCGTTCATCGTGTGGACCGACCATAAGAACCTTGAGTACATCCGGTCCGCCAAACGCCTAAATTCACGACAAGCCAGGTGGGCCCTCTTCTTCACAAGATTCAATTTCACCATCACTTACAGACCAGGGTCGCGCAACGTGAAGCCCGATGCACTCTCCCGTCAGTTTTCCAGTACAGAAGGAGACTCCGATCCAGAACCGATTCTTCCAGCTACCTGTGTTATTGGAGCTGTCACATGGGAGATCGAAGCTCTCGTGCGCGAGGCCCAGGATACTGACCCCGACCCGGGGACGGGCCCCCTGGTCGGTTGTTTGTCCCTGCTGCTGTCCGACCTCAGGTACTCCACTGGAGCCTGCCGCACCATCACCTTCCTCCAGCGGTTTTTCTGGTGGCCCACCTTGGACAAGGACGCCAGGGAGTACGTTATGGCGTGCGCCACGTGTGCCCGGAACAAACGTCCCAACCGACCACCCGCCGGGCTTCTTCAACCACTCCCCACGCCAGGACGGCCATGGTCTCACATAGCGCTGGACTTCGTTACGGGGCTCCCACCGTCATCCGGTAACACCACCATCCTCACTATTGTTGACCGTTTTTCTAAGTCGGCTCATTTCATTGCCCTCCCCAAGCTCCCTACAGCCCTGGAGACCGCCCAGCTGCTCACCACCCACGTCTTCCGGCTTCATGGCATTCCGATGGACATCGTTTCCGACCGGGGACCCCAATTTACCTCTCGGGTTTGGAAGGAGTTCTGCATGCAGATCGGCGCCGCGGTCAGTCTCTCTTCGGGCTTCCACCCTCAGAGCAATGGACAGGCCGAGCGTACCAACCAAGAGCTCGAAGCGGCACTCCGCTGTGTCGTCTCTCTCAACCAGGCCACTTGGAGCGAGCAGCTCCCCTGGATTGAGTACGCCCACAACTGCCTGACCTCTTCAGCCACTGGACTGTCGCCGTTCGAAGCCTCATTGGGCTACCAACCACCCCTGTTCCCGGCCGTGGAGGGTGAGCATGCCGTCCCATCAGTACAACATCATTTCCGCAGGTGCCGCCGGGCCTGGCGGTCCACCCGAGCCGCTCTGCTGCGGACGGCGGAGCGCAATAAAGAGATTGCTGACCGCCACCGGATCCCTGCGCCTGCCTATACAGTTGGGCAACAGGTATGGCTCTCCTCACGCTTTGTTCCCCTTCGTGCAGAGTCGAAGAAACTTTCCCCGGCTTTCATCGGTCCGTTCGAGATTGAGGCCCTGGTCAATCCGGTATCCGTCCGTCTGAAGCTGCCTCGCAATATGCGTATCCATAATGTTTTCCATGTCTCCCAGGTCAAGCCCGTGCTCTCCAGCCCGTTGTGCCCTCCTTCCGGGCCCCCTCCGCCCGCCCGGCTCGTGGATGGGCAGGAAGTGTTTAACATCACCCGCGTTATGGACTCTCGGCGGCGGGGGCGGGGCGTCCAGTACCTGGTGGACTGGGAGGGCTACGGGCCAGAGGAACGTTCCTGGGTGCCCCGGTCGGCGGTTCTGGCTCCTGGTCTGCTCCGCGAGTTTCACCGGCGGCATCCGGGTAAGCCGGGTGGGTCGCCGAGGGGCTCCCGTTGAGGGGGGGGTACTGTCATGACCCTGTGCCTTCTCGGCTGACTCTGTATGGCTACAAGTGTTTTTGTTGTGCTGCATCTCTCTCTCTCCCCTGCACTGCGCTCTACCGGGGCGGAGTCATGACGGCTCCAGCCCCTGGCTCGGACACCTGCAAGCAATCATCTCACTCACTTCTTAAGGCGGCTGCTGAGAGTGCTTCCTCGCTGGATTATTGTGTAACACTCGTCAGTGTCATCACCTATCTGAGCCTTTTTCTGAGTTTCTGTCGTGCCACTACTTACCTGCCTTTCCTCTCTGTGCCAGGATTCTCGCCAGCCTGAGGACCGCCGTTGGTGAGCTAAAGCCGGAGTCCGAGCTACCTGAGCTTCAGTGGATTTTGTACATAGCCCTCTTCTTCCCGTGCCTGTGCTTCCCGGAGACCCTCTTCCTGTGCCCCCTCACCTGTATATATTCGCACCTGGTGTCTGTGTGTGTAAATAAAACGTGAACTTTAGTGACGGTCTGACTCCGAGTCCCTCCTGAGCCTGACACTATGAACTAACCAATGGTAGCTCGGTGGCGAGTAGCCTTCAAATTTAAATTCAAAATGTATTTGTGTAGCACATTTAAACTGGGTTGACCGAAGTGCTTCACAATCGGCTAAAAACAAGAGAAAACAACAGAGAAACACAGATAAACAAGAAGACAGTGAATTAACAATACAAACATAAAACAGGCCTGATGGTACTCATACTGAACTCAAATTAAAAGCCAAAGTAAAGACGTGAGTTTTAAGACGCAATTTAAAAGACTGAATAGACTCTACAGTACGAATCTCCTCTGGCAGATTCTTCCAGAGTCTGGGCGCTGCTGCTGCGAAGGCCTGATCTCAAACGAGCCCTCGGTTGTGCTAAGAGCATCTGGCTAGATGATCTCAGTGCTCTTTTGGGGTCATACATGTTGAGGAGTTTGTTTAAATAACTAGGCGCCATATTATTTAAAACTTTAAAAGTAAGTACTCTTAAAATCAACACGATATTTTACAGGGAGCCAGTGTACATCTGCTGAAACTGGAGTGATGTGTTCATACATTCTAACAGCTGTTAAAAGACGTTCAGTAATAGTAATAAATCACAGAGCAGTAGGATAAATAGCACGAGAATATATCAAATAATCACACTGAGTAACTTAACAGAATACATTACAAACTACATTTTGGGTCAATGTACTCTGTAATCTGTAGTGGAATTTTAAAAGTAACCTTCCCAACACTGCTCCCCAAGGATGTGTTGAGCCCACTTCTCTTCACTCTGCTGACCCACGACTGCACATCATCACACAGCCTCTTCATCTAATTTGCAGACAACACAACTGTGGTAGGTCACATCAGCGACAACGATGAGACCTACTACCGGCGTTAAGTTACTAAAAGAGTTAATAGTGGTTTCCCTGAATGTGGAGAAGACTAAGGAGATCATCGTAGACTTCAGGAGAGCTCACACCATGTATGCTCCACTAACCATCAATGGTGCTGCTGTGGAGAGGGCAAGCAGCACCAAGTTCCTGGGTGTGCACATCTCAGAAGGTCTCTCTTGGTCAAAGAAAACAGCCTCACTGGTCGTTTACAGTTTTTTCTGAATGCTTAAACCCTAACTGTGATTCCTGTAGCACAATCTTTACAGTTTTTTCTGATTGCTTAAGCACATTTTTTGTAACTATTGGCTAATTTTGCAAAACTCTTCACACAAATAAGAAAACCTGTCACCCAATCATCAAAACATTGTAGTTCTCTTGCAAAAGCAAACACAGCTAGATTAACCCTTCACACCTTCGTAAAAATGGTGTTTCCGTATCAAACAGTACACACAAGCCATCATCTACTAAGCACACAATGCGCCAACTGCACACTGATGGTATGAATACAAAACACATCTGGCTTTTGCTTTCTCTGTGCACAAGGTAGGCTATGTCAGTTTGAGCTCATACTTCTGTCATAGATCCATAAGCATAGAGGGATCCAAACTTCAAGTACTGGTGTTTATTCACACACATCAAAACAAACACAAGTGTTTATTTCCAAGTATAGGATTATTTGCAATCGCCATAATGACTATATGGGTTACTTGGTCTGCAGTGAACATGCTTCCTCTGCCCCAGCATCTGGTCATCTAGCAATTCTGTAAAGTAACAACTTCAGTATTTTTACATCAATGGTATTGGTGTGTTTCTCATTGGCATATGGCAGTGCTACAAATCTTTGTGCAAAGTGACTGTACTAACCGATTCTCATTTCAAGATGTCCTTATGGTACTTGCTACAGTGTAGCGGCTCGAGTTAGGCTGGACCCGTTGGCCAGCTACCCTCAGGGTCATTCCACGGTTGATTACATGGTCCACTATTGTAGCTCTGATGTCATCAGCAATTCTCTTTCTTACTCTTCTTACCCTTCCTCTCCCCCCTCCTCATCTGCCTCTCCCCCCTCCTCATCTGCCTCTCCCCCCTCCTCATCTGCCTCTCTCCCCCCTCCTCGTCTTCCTCTTGCTCCTCCTTGTCGTCCTCTTCATCCTACTTCTTCACCTCCACGTCCTCTTCCTCGGCCTCCTCTACTTCTCACTCTTCCTGCTGCCTCCATTGTACTCCGCACACACAGCTTACCTGTATTATAGTGCTTAGGCTGATTGCAAAGTGAACTAATTATCTAAAAAAGTTTTCACATGTGAAAGTGTGCCAGACAGTTGGCAAATTAGTGTTAATGATAGCCATACATGTGTATACTTTTGCTAGGAGTGTGTTGGAAATTTGGTAATTGAGTGTTGTGCAGTGAATTGTGCCTACAGTTTTGCAAAGTGTGTGTTACAAAATTGCAAACTGAGTGCAAAGCAGTTTTTGTGCTTTTAGTTTTGCAAACTCAGTGAGTGGTTTTGCTATAAGTCTGAATAGTTTTACAGTTTTTTCTGAATGCTTAAACCCTAACTGTGATTCCTGTAGCACAATCTCTAAAACTATTGAAGTTTGGATCCCTCTATGCTTATGGATCTATGACAGAAGTATGAGCTCAAACTGACATAGCCTACCTTGTGCACAGAGAAAGCAAAAGCCAGAAGTGTTTTGTATTCATACCATCAGTGTGCAGTTGGTGCATTGTGTGCTTAGTAGATGATGGCTTGTGTGTACTGTTTGATACGGAAACACCATTTTTACGAAGGTGTGAAGAGTTAATCCAGCTGTGTTTGCTTTTGCAAGAGAACTACAATGTTTTGATGATTGGGTGACAGGTTTTCTTATTTGTGTGAAGAGTTTTGCAAAATTAGCCAATAGTTACAAAAAATGTGCTTACGCAATCAGAAAAAACTGTAAGCCCAACAACAACTCTACTTCCTCCACAAACTGAGGAGGAAGAGCCTCAAAATACCCGAAGTTTAAAGGCATCTTTGAGGTTCAAAATGTGTGTGTGTGTGTGTGTGTGTGTGTGTGTGTGTGTGTGTGTGTGTGTGTGTGTGTGTCTCACCGTGAGAACCTGACAGTGTATGTGTAGTCAGAGGACGTCACACTCCAGCGAAGATGTGTGGTGAAGTCCAGAGACACCCAGTGGACGTCTTGTGCTCTGGGGACTGAGTTCACATCTGTGAATAAAATAAAACATCGTCAGTATTTTCCAGTTTTCCATGACTCCTGCTTCCTGTTTTCGTTGGGTTTTTGTGTTTGTTTTTATTTTACAATAACTGAATTGAATGAAGGATCTTAATGAACCATTTATTTAAGCTGGAGAAAATGATGACAACTCCCTCAACATCTTCATACTCGTAATCAGAACCAAATTAAAGTCTGCGAGTCAGCAAAGGTAGGCACAGGTCCAAAATGAGAGTTTTACATAACAGAAAGTTATACATTTTATAAAATCATAAAGCGAATGCATCTGTTAAAAACTGTAGTGGAAGATTTTGTTTAGTTCAGCATATTTAGAAAATCCCCACATCTGTGCACCGTCATGGAATGGTTAATGAGTACTCCATTACTAATATGTTTTATTCACAGACGCCTTTCAAAACACTCAAGTTTACAATACAAGCAATTCAATTACAAGTCACAGTATGGATCAAATAAAAGTTGGAAGATGTCGTAGAATTAAAAGTCAGTACAACAGAGTTTTCAGACTGAGAGCGAATCAATATTTCAAACATGGTGGTGGGAGAGCTAAAGATGAGGGGCAAATCGGTTCAAGGCTCTGAAGCCCAGAGGGGGTCCGATGAGCAGATGGCATAATGACAGTAAGCGAGAAGGAGGATCTCAGAGTACAGGAAGGAGAGGTGATGCGATGAATATCACATTATTACACAACAGTACGTGTTCCTACCAGACGAAGCTCAGTTTGTCACTGTTTAATTTAAGAAAATTAGCAAACAACCAATATTTAATTTTGCATAAGCAGTCAGTGAGAGCAAAACTTGATGGAAAGCTAGATGCCATCAGAGTAAGAATAAAAATGCAAAAGCAGTTTTCTTTCAAATGTGACCAGAAACCCACGGGACCATCCCACTGCTATTTTCTAAATATTCTAAATTTCTTTCAGATTCTCTGCAATATTTCAGAACATCTGTAATTGTTGGACATTTTACTGCATCATAATACCAAGCATGAAACTTTAAGTCCTGTGTAAGATGCTTAACTCTTCTGTCTGTGTTCTCTATCAGATGAAGTAGAGCCTGCTGTGTTGTAAGGACTAAACTTTGATATGTGATATGCTAAAACTGAAACGAGACATGACACTGGTGTCTAGGTAAAATGTCTAACACCAGTCGCCTCTGTCTGTCTGTCTGCCGATCATGTGCTGTGTGTTTTACCTGCAGTGGTTATGCCGAAGGCAGACAGAGAGAGTCCCAGCCAAAGCAGAGTTTTTACAGTTGCCATGTTAGTACCAGCGTGTCCTTTCTCTGTCCTGATCTGTCCTGATCTGTTAGCTGAAGAGAGCAGAAGGAGCTGAAAAGGATTGGTGCCGCTTCCGTTCAGCTGCACACACAAGGGTAATGGGGTGGGGTATGCTGATCCTTCCCACATGTTTGCCTCAACATTGGGGAATGGGGGAGGAGATGTTCTGAAACAATTTGCTCAATCCGAACTGTTTTCCTTCTTATTCATCCCCTTTACGACGTTTACAGGAATTGGACTGCGATCATGCAGTGTGCAAACTTTTGCAAAAGAATGCTTATATTTACATTTAACCTGTCTTATCATGAAGTTCTTCTTTGTGGAAAGGAATTCGCCTGCACTCCACGGTCTGTCTCTTCAATGGTGTTTTTGTGAGTGCACGCAGTTTGATGCCCTGTTGCCTTGACAACTAATAGGCTTTGTGTGAGTGGTTCAGTTTTACTAACTTCTAGGTTGCCGGGAAACTTGTTTCTTTCTAGTTTCACTCAGCAGCAATGCATACAAATACCACACAGTACAAAATAGGATGCATTATTACAATTTTTGCTCAGTCGCTTTGAAACATTTCCCAAAACACTTTTAAAGTTCTCAGCAGTGAAGACATATTTCCATAAACATGTGTGAAATACACTGCAGCTCACCCAGAGCCTCAGTTCATATTTTAAAGTCACATGTTTGTGTCAGTGAAAAGGTCACTGCCAACAAAATTAAAGGTTTAGAAATGTTGTAAGAATAATTTCTCACCTTCCAATTTCACAGTCAGGTCCAAAACATTTGCTACAGTATACTTGAGCTTGAAAAAACCTGTTAGGGATGACTGGATGTTATTGCAGCAAATACTTCTCCTCACTATGGAACAGGTGAAGAACCAGCAAGTACACATGATTCAGTCCACTGCAGTGAGATTTATGTGTTGGGCATTCAAAAAGCTCTTGATTTAGTATTTAGTATTAGTATTTATTTATTTATTGTCATTGTCAAGAACAATGAAATTGCGTTTGGGGCTTCCATACAACCCAAAAAAAAAAATACCCCTTATAACCCAAGTGTACATATTTAACCCAGTGTGACTCCAATGCAATAAGACAATCCTTAGCAATAATGTTCGTAGAAATTCAGACAAAGACCTGAGAAACATGACAAAATACAACAATGCAACCCATTCAATATTATTGTACTGTGAGATATGATATCAGATATGATAGTTATCTATTTAAGAAAGAGGGGGGGGCAGGAGGGGGAAGAGAATAAAGATATGATGCACCAATGCAGACCAGTTCATTGCTATTAAGAAGTTGGATATGGTTATTGTCCGTGAGAGGGGGGCAGAGAGTTCAGGAGCCTCACAGCCTGTGGATACAGGCTGTTGGCCAGTCTGGATGTTCTGGCCTGTATAGACCTGTACCTTCTCCCTGAGGGCAGCAGATGGAAAAGGTGGCGCGCAGGGTGATGTTGGTCCCGCAGGATACTGTGCACCCTCCTCAGACAGCGAGTGGGGAAGATATTACTGATCTCTGGCAGACTTGTTCCAATAATTCTGCCAGCTTCTTTCACCACCCGCTGGAGTGCTTGCTGATCGGCCTTGGTGCAGCTGGGGAACCACACTAGAAATCCATACGTCAGAACGCTGCTGATGGCACAGTTGTAGAAGTTCAACATCAGAGATCTGGGAATGTGTGCGCTCCGCAGTCTCCTCAGGTAGTAGAGGCGCTGTTGGGCCTTCCGTACAACTGAGGTGATATGGTTGCCCCAGGACAGGTCCTCGGTCACAGTTACCCCCAAGAATTTAAAACTGCTCACCCTCTCCACCGCCTCACTGCCAATGAAGAGAGGCAGATGGTTGTTATGGCCCCTCTTCCGGAAATCTACAATGATCTCCTTGGTCTTTTTGGTGTTTAAGACCAAGTTATTGTCGTGGCACCATGACTCTAGTTGTTGCACCTCTGTCCTATAGTTTGTCTCATCATTGTTGGATATAAGTCCGAGCACTGTAGTGTCATCTGCAAACTTAACAATGAGATTGGACGCGCAGGAGGAAATACAGTCATGGGTGAAGAGAGTGTATAGCAGAGGGCTCAGAACACACCCCTGAGGGGCACCGGTGTTGACCACAAGGGTGGAAGAGGTGTTCTTACCCACTCTGACACTCTGTCTACGGTTAGTGAGGAAGTCCACAATCCAGTTGCACAGAGAGGAGTTAAGTCCCAGTTGGTGGAGTTTGGGACGGAGTTTGTATGGCCGGATGGTATTAAAAGCCGAGCTGTAGTCTACAAAGAGGAGCCGTGCATAGGTGTTCCTGTGTTCCAAGTGCTTCAGTAATGTGTGCAGCACTGTGGCGATCGCATCCTCGGTTGACCGGTTCTCCCTGTATGCAAACTGGTGCGAGTCCAGGGATGGTGGAAAAGCAGCTCTGATGTGTTTAATGACCAGTCTCTCCAGGCATTTGGCGGGAATGGGGGTGAGTGCCACAGGTCTGAAATCGTTCAGACATGTGACATTTGACTGTTTTGGGATGGGAACGATGGTTGCTGCTTTGAAACAGGATGGTACCAGTGAACAGGACAACGAGGTGTTATATATAGAGGTGAAGACGTCCGCCAGGTCCGCAGCACAGTCTTTTAGCACCCGGCCCAGCACTCCATCCGGCCCGGCCGCCTTCCTGGTGTTAATGCTCCGGAACACACGCCTCAGCTCATGAGTGCTCAGGACCGGAGCAGGGTCGGTTGAGGGGAGAGGGGACAGGACAGGGTCGGTGTTCTCCCTGTCAAAACGGGCATAAAAGAGATTTAGATCCTCAGCCAGAGTAGAACTGTCGGCTGAGGGTGATGGTGTTCTTCTTTTGTATTCATCAGGACAGAAGGTTTCTTGGCAGGATGAAGGAGATCCTGCCAAGAAACATGAAATGTAGATTGTTCATTTGGTAGAAATGTTAATAATGTATATTATAATTCCAACAAAGCTTCATCTTGGAATATGACTGGCAGCTGTAAGTCTGACAAAATGTCAGCATATTTAAGTGCATATAAATGCATGGTTATCATTTGATGATATTTCATCTATAAAAACATGAATTATTTAATATTTTCGGAAACTTGGGAGAAACTAAGCTATTGAAGTAACCGTGAGGAAGAACTGAGGCTTTTAGTTAGTTAAAAAACTAAAAATAGATCACTTTGTTGTTCTAATGTCGGTTGTACAAATGCAACAAAAAACAAGACATTTATGAGAACTTTTACAGACTCTACCTTCCCTTTGCTCTCCATCCATTAGTCCCTTGGGTGAGCAGAGCAGGGAAAAATGCCAAGGAATGTGGCTGTGAAGAAAACAGTCAGCTCTTTTATATGCTTGTGGGAATTCATGCTTCCCATGATTTCACCTATTTCAGATCATCTAAAAGCCTCACTGGGAGCCAGTAACTATGTGGGAAAAGTTCAGCAGTCGCAGTCATTTCCATGAAACCTTCTG
The DNA here is from genome assembly GCF_057382185.1 of Mchenga conophoros. Classification (NCBI taxonomy): domain Eukaryota; kingdom Metazoa; phylum Chordata; class Actinopteri; order Cichliformes; family Cichlidae; genus Mchenga; species Mchenga conophoros. The sequence goes on from NC_140543.1 coordinate 34,657,108, forward strand.
GTATCATGTAAGCACCAGAGTGACAAACGTTGGACCCTCCTCCACATGTACGCAGGAACACACACTTACTCCAAAAACCCACAAGCGTACAAAGTATTTGTCTTTTTTGGTTAGCTTCACTCCAGGATTGTTTTGTGCATTTCACTTTGTCAAGGAAACGATGATGATGTGGATTAAATACTGGAAACAGCTTTACGTGGTAAAGCGTGTGTCGTTTCTTCTAGGATTTCCTGCGTTAAAGTGTCGGAGCATCTGCTTTGCTTCTTCTCAGCACTGGTTAATAAACAAAGCATTGCTGTAAACAATGAGAGCCCGGACACATGTTTCTGATCACTGCAGCACCAACACCAGCGCACACATGCAACACGAAATCAGTGTGATGGTGCAGCCAGTCTTGTAAAATTCACTGCTCAACAACCAAGTCAGTGTTTACATCAAGTAAACATAGTGACAGGTCCAAAAGTAGTTGTTTTTCCTTTTTTAAGTGCAGTTTAACAGTAAATGAAGGGTTTAACAAAAGTATTGCATTAACCTTTAAAGAATGAAAACCATTTCTATGCGCAGTTCTCCATTTTCAGAGGCTAAAATGCACCATTAACTGGAAAGTATTTTCCTGGTGTGGTGAGGCCTGCTTCCTCATTACTTCATAACAAATAAAGCAAACACAACATATGCAGTTGATTCCAACTCTGGAATTTGCATCTGGTAACTTTTAAGGCTTTTAATTCTCAATGAGGCCCAGCGAAGACGAAGAGGCCGAAAACCCCAAACAAACTATCAGACAGAGCAAAACCTCTACGTACATACGTACATTGTTAAACGAAGGAATACTTTGGTAAACACAGCAACACTGTCTCTGGTGGGCTCTACAGCCCACAACATACAGTGAGCTCTCAGTCTATTCAATGCAGATTTTGTAAACAGAAAACTACTGTAGAAAAGTGTCTCCAAAGCCTGCCTGCGTAGTCGCAGTGATGCTGTTCTTCTCTTTTTAGAATAATAAACATCCACCCAAGCAAACTCTGAAAATCACCACTAATCCCTTCTGTGCTGTGCTCAGCCAAGTGCTGTCCCGAGAGCTTTAAGTGGTGCCTTAGACTTAATTTGTAGACATAAGACAGAAAGGCTTGACTAACAAAGTGTAATATTTCAGCAGTGTCCTCCCTATGCTGGAATGTTGAAATCTAATGAGTGATAGTCATGTAAGGAATGCCAGTTTCACGGAAGGAGTCAGCATGGTGTTCACAAGGTTGCAAGGAAATTTATTGACTCACCCGGTCACTCTGACACATCTCACTCAAGTACCTGACTCACATCGTAGCAGTGTACATGTCTGCCTGTGCTGTTTGTTCACACCAGGCTGCTTTACGTAGAGTGAACATTCAGGCCTCCTGCTTTGCTGTGTGGAGTCACACAGCTATGATCTCGCAGTCCTAAAATGCCTGTCAGCTGCAACATTCAAATCCCAGCTGGTGTCTTTCTGTTTTCAAAACACGTGTACTCGTTAAATCCATGGAAAATTTGAAATAAAAGGGACAATAAATACAGCACAGTGATGAGTTTATCTCTTAACACTGGGACTGTGTCAAATTAACCAGCATGTTAGCTGCTGCTGCTGCTGCTGCTTCATCAACAGTAGAACCAGCAGTGTTGGGCAAGTTGTTTGGAAAAGTAATTAATTATAGATACTAATTACTTCTTCTTCAAAAAAGTAACTGAGTTAATAACTAAATTACAAGATTCTAAAAGTAATTAATTACTAGGAAAAGTAACTATTGTGCTACTTAAAAAAGTTGTTTAACCCTCTGGGGTCCAGGTCATAATTGCCCATTTTTAACTACTTCTGATGTTTCCTCTACATTTCACCTTTAAAACGATTTTCTTTGCCTTGTTTCGTATTGTGGCGGACCACCAGGTGGCTCCACTCACACCCAAGTTGAAGGGAAGTGCTGGGGTGGAGATTTTGGCGCTTACTATATGTGAAGTTCTGAGAGTCAGTTAATAAAGTTGGAGTGAGACACTGAGACCTCTCCTGTCGTTATTACATACCTCCACAGTATCATCCTTTTCAGCACTACCTCACGTGTCTGAATTTACAGTCATGTTTTCATTTTGACTACAGTATTAACACAACTGATCTAAAATCAGACAAAAAACATAAAATCCAAGTAGAAAAAGTTATTTTTACTGTAACAACCACAAACATGTTTAATGAATCGTATTTCATAACTTTAAATGTAAATATAGTTTGTAAATTTTAAAATCCTGTCACGGTCACCGAGGCAGACCGTGGGGAAGTGGGGAAGGACCCAAACGCTGGACTCTGTGCAGTGAACAGTTTATTTACAGTGCAGAAAAGGACAATAAATCCACATGCGCTCCCTTGACTTCCGTGTCGTGTCTTCTCCCAGAAATCAGTGTCTTTGCACTCCCTGTGCTCGGTGCCCTCCTGTTTCCACGCTCCTCATGGAGTCTTCGCTCCCCCGACGAGCCTCATCAGCAGCAGGGGAGTGGCATGGTCTTCAGGTGTGGCCAGCTCTCCTGCAGGGCCACACCCACCAGGCCTACGGGTGCCTGTCACCCAGCCTACAGGAAACAGCCACACCTGCAGACACACACGCACACATGCCTGCGTATACATACAAATGTGGAACACAGAATGGCAGCACAGTGCAGCAAAAATACAAATAATAATAATAATAACAATAATAATGAGAGTCCACACTGCTCAAGGACCCTGGGTCACTCACACCCACCTGACCTACAGGTCAGTGGCCACTCTTTCAGTGATGAGGATATGCACATCCTGGACAGGGAGGAACGCTGGTTTGAGCAGGAAGTCAAGGAGGCCATTTACATGAAAAGGGAAAGGCCACCTTTAATTTGAGGAGGGGGGCTAAGGGTACATCTGTCACCATCTTACAATACTGTGATTGTAGCTATTCCCCAACTCTCTGTGAATGGCACTCATGGTCATTGATCAATGGTCTCTGATCAGTGGTTTTTGATTAATGGTTATGACAAGTTGCATGTTGGTGATCAAGAAACTGATCTCACAGTCCATTGTTCGCTAGTGGTGCTAGTTTGTGCAACTTTTATTGGGCGAAGCAGGGCTTTGTGCAAGGGCGCTGCTAGGATCATCTCAGTGGAAGGGGTTACATGAAGAGGACATGGAAGCTATGGAAACATGGAACCTGTGATGCCCAACTTCTAGACTAACTGCAAAACAACTAGTAACTCAGTGTTCCACCATTTAGAAGACGCATCTGCTATCACAAGTGGAGCTCAATGAGGTACAACACAAATGCTATGGCAAGGGGCAGTCATCAGGTCAGGGGGGTGATATCATCATCCACACCCAAGATAGGGTACCTTAAACACAATTGTTCATATAAATCCTCTGAGGATCTACTAGATGATGTGAATGCGGCTCTACGGACAATACCTACCGCCACCATTACCGAGACTAACAAGTGGGGCTGAGTATCATCACTGATTTCTAGAATCAATCGATTCCAGTTCACAAGGTCCCGAATCGATTCAATCCACGAATGGATTCGATTCAATTCGATTTGAATTTGGGAAATTTTGCCTCAGACAGTCAGAAATATTATAATTCTAAACAGAATGTCTGTGAAGGTTCTCAGTCATCCAGGTCATCGTAGTCAAAGGAGCTTGCAAAGAAAAGCGTCTGGACTTCTTTAAGTTGCAACTTAAAGAAGTCCAGACGCTTTTCATCCACAAGCTCCTTTGACTATAATTCTAAACACTTATCCATATTTTTATATCTATAAAAAGACAGCTGACACTTGTGAGCCTTTATCAAAGGTGTGAGCATCACAGCAGATGCCTTTGTGTCAAAGTAACTGAGGATAAAACACAGAACAACATGGACATTTTCGTGGCCTGGCTTTTTATAGCAGATAACCTTCAAAATATTGTGCAATAGAACAAAAACGAAAGAAAACCATGAATCATCATATGAACATTACCTGATGCTGCTGAAGTGAAGCAGAACAAAGTTACAGAGCTGAGCGTTTTGCAATTTTGCATAATTTTAAAAAGTTTACATTTGTTCAGTATTGACCAACAGAAATGAGACTTTCTTTTTGGAAGTCAGTAAAAAAACAAAAAACAAACTGTGGCCGACAGCGCTGTAAACAACGGTAGACAGGTGCATAATAAGCAAGCGAATAATGCAGAAAACAGAGATTTTTGGATGGGAAACCTATTCCTGAGAGAGGGAGACAGAAAGCTCTGCATGAAGTGTGATTTTATCGTGGTGGAAGCAGAACAGCAAAAGTCAGAAGGAATTCATGACGATGTTTACGTGAAGCGAAATGTGAAGCGTCGTTTGGCTTCTTTTGTTGATGGTTCAGTCAATATTGGCGAGAGATAAAACCTGCAGCTTCAGAATCAGCGCAAAAAAAGACATAAACACAAAGAGTGGACCCACCAACGCATTAAAAATCAGTGAGCTGTCGCCTTTCTCATGGACATGGCGTCGGGGCGACAGCTCACTGATTTTAACTACTATCATTTTACACCTCGGAGTTACATTAAAAGATTGTGACTCTACTTAGAGTAAAATTAACTCTACTTTTGCAAGAAGACTATTAACACCAAAACATTTAATGCTTTTGAATTGCTGTGAAGTTACTGATGGTGTACTTTGTGGTAACTGAGACACGCCAGGACCACAGACTCGGTGTTGGATCCATTTTATTTATTCTGGCTGCAGCTCTCGGCTGTCAGCCGCACATCACACCACAAAACTACTTGCAACTCTTACCCAAACCCTGATTCTCCATGTTTTAACATGGGGGGCATGATTGCAGATGCCGTGCAGTTGCGTTCGCATGGCACCGCAGACTATGCCCCACCACATACTTAAACTTACTTAAAATGCAATCTGTGTCTCCTTCCCTGTAAAATAACATGGCCATTTTCCAGAAAACAAGCAATATTTATACATTTTACATCGTATGAGGCATAGCCTGCATTCATGGAGTCACTTAAACATACACAACATCAAGGTATTTTACAGAGAAAGAAACACTAAGACAGATTTCTGAAAACTGACTTTGTGTGAAGCTGTTCCTCCAGCACAGAGAGCTGCAAAAGCCCTCAGGAAAATCTAACTCTCCAGTCACAGACAAAAACCAAAAACTCGAGCAGGCACCTGGAAAATGCTGTCTGGGTTGATATTGGATGTTGCTGCTGATGTCAGCAGAGTGCTTCTGACTCATGTGGACAGTGACTGTGGAGAGCTGCCCTGGCAAACTGAAAAGAGACGTAAAATGAAAAAACCCAAACAGGATTTCCATAAAGGCCATTTTGGAATCAGTAATCAAATATTGATCACAAATATACGGAAAATTATTGATTTATCTTTCAGTTAAATATGAATGTGTTCCTTAACTGTGAGGAGTTAAGATGTGGTTTGATTTACATCTTTCATGTACCCAGCACGTCTGTCATGGCCTCCAGCTAAATATTGGTGTAATCTCAGGGGAAATAGCTTATTGTAGGGATTCTGTGAGAAAGATTGCTAGCTCTAATATTAATAGCACAAAATCCAAGGACACACCGACAGCTCGGATTTCTAGAACAATTTAAAAAAAAACATTCGTTTTCTTCTGCCCATTCAATTCAGGGTCACAATGGGTTCCAGTCTGTGGCAGGACTTACAGTGAGACAGACATTAGAGTAGCAAGTCTGTTTAAAACGACTGCAAGCTGGCTGCAACTATGACCATGTGTCTCTGTGCCCACGGTCCACTTCTCAGGAACCTGCAGTTCATTTTTAGTCTACTTTAAACAGACCTCACAAAGTCCAGTATTTTGAATTGATTATGGTACCTTTGGTCATACATCTCCTCACCACCTTCATTTTAACAATTCTAAATGAGACTTGAGTATTTTTCCCACACCTAAATAAAAAATACTGATATTTACAGATAACACATTCAGCTGATCCAGCCTGACTCCAACCTGATTAGAAAAGCTTCAGCGCAGACAGACAGGCATTGTTTAAAGTCAAGGACAGCAAATGTTTGTACAGTATTTCCCAGACAGTGTTTGCATGATGTTTGATGTGACATTTGATGTCATGAAGTTTCTAACTAATGCTCCGGCAGCAGTTAAGAGGGTCATTAAAGCTGCATCCTGAGGTTTGTTGATGATCTGTCCGGCTGATTAAAGGAGCCAGATTTCTTTCAGACAGGTAGAATTTTATTTTACACTGACCCTGAGTCAGTATGAGTAACCTATACACCGAAACTTTAAGCCAGCACCATAAAGACGGTAAAGCACGTGATAATAACACTCCTGGTAACCACATTAACATTACTGACACTCGCTGACTTATTATAGTCCCTATAAATGCTCTCCATTGCAATGGTCTTACCTGTAAACACTGCCATGTCCACCAGAATCTATCAATCAATCAATCAATCTTTATTTATAAAGCACTTTTCATACAGAAAAAATGTAGTACAAAGTGCTTTACATAGTTAAAAGCAGCCCACCCCACCCTCCAACTCACTCCCCACACTCTCAATACACATATATCCCCCCCCCCACACACACATACACACACGCGCACACTTAAAGAGTAAAAATTGGGCTGGGCTCGCATGAGCCAAGTGAGGAAACATTATAACAGAGAGCCGTCTGCACCGGGAGCCGGTCACAGACCGCAGCCTCCGGGCTGGGCACACAGCGGGAGGGAGGCAAAGGAGCCCCCCAACCAGGCTGAGAGGACCCCCAGAGACCCAGCAGCCACGGTCAATAACAGCCCCGGTGCAGAGAGCGCCCTCCGAGGAAACACTGGAGATATGACGCAATACGATGTATACAGGGTAAAATGATAAAATAAATAAGAACAGGATACAATATAAATATAAATATAAATAGAGTAAGAAGATTAAAAAATGAATAAGAATAAAATCAAGAAATATTAGGTAAATCCTAAATTAATAATAGAATAACAGGATAGAATAAATAAGCATAAAATAAATAAACGCTAAGTAAAAGCTAAATTAAAAAGGTGGGTCTTGAGCCTGTTCTTAAAAACATGTACGTTCTCTGCGGCCCTGAGCTCCTCCGGCAGGCTGTTCCACAGACGAGGACCATACCACTGAAAAGCTGCCTCTCCGTGAGTATGTGTCCTGACTTTAGGGACAATCAAAAGGCCAGTACCAGAGGACCTCAGGGTCCGCGAGGGTTCGTATGGTAAAAGCAGATCTGAGAGATAAGAAGGCCCAAGACCATTAAGACATTTAAAAACCAATAAAAGAACTTTAAAATCGATCCTGAAACACACGGGGAGCCAGTGCAGCGATTCTAAAACCGGTGTAATGTGGGCCCGCCCTCTGGTCTCCGTCAGCACACGAGCTGCCGAGTTTTGCAAGAGTTGTAAAGGTGAAATATTCTTCTTAGGAAGACCAGAGAGCAGGGCATTACAGTAATCAATGCGACTGGTAATAAAAGCATGCATCAGCATCTCCGTGTTGGCCCGAGAGAGAATAGGGCGGACTCTGGCTATATTTTTTAGATGATAAAATCCAATTTTGGTCACATGTTTAATATGTGGGATAAAACCAAGCTCAGAGTCAAAAATAACACCCAGGTTTTTCACTTGTAGCGAAGGACATAGTGAAAATGCCTGTAATTTAGACAAGAGTTTCTCTCTCTGAGCCTCAGGACCGACAATTAAAACTTCAGTTTTGTCCTGGTTAAGCTGTAAAAAGTTTTCTGCCATCCAAGATCTTATATCCAAGATACAGTTAAAAAGGGCATCCATTGGTCTGGTGTCATCAGGAGACACGGAGATGTACAGCTGCGTGTCATCAGCGTAACTGTGGACGTTCACTCCATGCCTCCTGATGACACTGCCGAGAGGCAACATATACAAATTAAAAAGTACAGGGCCTAGAACCGACCCTTGAGGCACACCACATGTCATTTTATGGATCTTAGAGGAGCATGTATCCATACTCACCATAAAAGATCTGTCAGAGAGATAGGAAGTGAACCAGTTATGTACAGCACCAGAGAGGCCCACCATGTGTTTCAGTCTGTTTAAAAGAATAGCGTGGTCTACTGTATCAAAGGCTGCGCTTAGATCCAGTAGCACCAGCACTGAGAGCTTTTGGGCGTCCCAGTTACATCTAAGATCATTTAAAACCTTTAGGAGAGCCGTCTCTGTGCTGTGGTTCACCCTAAATCCAGACTGGAATATCTCCAGGATCTGTCTATCATTGAGAAAATCATTAATCTGAGTAAAAACAAGTTTTTCTAAGATTTTATTTAAAAATGGTAAGTTGGATACAGGTCTGTAGTTATTAAAATCATTACAATCCAAATTGCTCTTCTTCAGAAGGGGCCTCACCACCGCCGTTTTAAAGGCAGCAGGGAAGACACCCAACTGAAGAGAGCAATTCATCATGTATAAAAGCTCAGCCTCAAAAAATCCATAAAGTGTTTTAAAGAGTGAAGAAGGAATTGGATCTAAAAGACATGTGGTGGGTCTCACTGTGGAGAAAACCTTCTGAAAGTTCTCAGCATTAACCAGGACAAAGCTGTCCAGTGTCTCCTCAGGTACAATCGAGCCCTCAGATGTGTTTAAAATCATATCGCGATTAGATAAAATATCAGATCTGATGGCGCTGATCTTTCCCCTGAAGTGGTCTGCAAACTGCTCACAGAGCGAGTCTGTGGGGGTTCTTTGGGAGCTGTTAAAATCAGGGTTAAATAAGTGATCTATGGTGGAAAAGAGGACCTTGGGATTATTTTTGTTTTTACTGATTATTTTGGCGAAGTATGAATTTCTTGACTTCCTTAATGTATTATTGTACATTTTAAGTTGCTCGGAAAATATTTGATGGTTGATAGTATTTTTATTTTTCCTCCACCTCCTTTCTGCTGCCCTGCAATTTCTTTTGAGTGTTTTGACTTCTTCGTTTCTCCAGGGTGATGCATGTTTTACGTTAATCTTTTTGGTGGTGAGTGGAGCAACGGAGTCAAGGCTTTTCTTCAGTTTGCTGTTGAAATGATTAAAAATCAAATCGCAGGGTGCAGGTAGAATCACAGGGGGGCATTCGTCTAAGACCCTGGTAAAATTTGCAGCCACTTCAGAGGTTAGATAGCGCCTCCTCACAGTTCGCACCGAGGTCTCCCGCTGAATAAAACCGGTGATGTTAAAAAACACACAGTAGTGGTCAGAGACAGCCAAGTCAACAACAGAGGACACGCTGGTGGACAGCCCATGGGTGATGACCAGGTCCAGAGTGTGTCCTCTGTTGTGAGTCGGCTGCGTGACGTGCAGGTAAAATCCAAACAGTGAAGAACGTTTAAGAATTCTTTTGTTGCAGGGTCAGAAGGATTATCTATGTGCAGGTTAAAATCACCGGTTAAAATTATCATATTATATTTATCTAGGGAGTCTTCCCATCCTCCTGTTAGTGATCCCCCATCTGAATGGATGATAACAACCTTCTGAACAAACTAGGTGTAGAAGGCCCCTACTGGCCCATATCTATGGGGCTGATTTCTGCTAATAATGCCCATTGTATGGACTGTTAACATGTGAATCGGGTGCCCATTGCCTTTTACGGTTGACTCCAGGTATTTAAACTACTCCTTGCATCTTCAGTATTATACAGTACCTATCTCCCTCTCATTCACACACATCACAAAGAAGCTCTAATGTTTAATAGTAGCAATACTCTTCACTTCTGTGTGTGATTTTCTACATTTGGCAGAGCAGCAGCCTGTGCTCACAGATGGTGACGGTGTGAGAGACTGTGGTGTTTCCTCAGAAGAACTACCAGAGGGCACAAGTCCTGTGTCATCAAATGTATATTCCACATCTTCTATGCGTACAGATGCAGAGGCTCTGTAGAGGTTAGACAAAGCAGAGAAAATGAAAATCTGATCTCTCATAAGAGGCAGAAGATAAACCATCCACAGCTAGAAAAGAAATAGTTGTGAGTTGTAGAATTTATGGCCTCTCATGTTGTACGTAGTGTGTTCTTTACATTTTACTGTGATTTTTGTCGGCTGATGTTTAGAGTAGGAATGGAAAGTGGAATGAGATGCAGATGTTTTCACTGTCTAATGAAGTGTTTAAATCTTTAATAATATTTATTTGTTGGTCACTTTAGGAGTGTTTTTCTGAACATGGAGAATTTCCAGTCTCCTGCTGCAGGTGATGACTGTAACCCCAGAGCGAACTGGTCTGCAAAGCTAGAACAGGACTGAGAGAGAGAGCAGTCTTCATCCAGCGTCAAAGAAAACATCCAGGTAAAGCGACGCGGATCAGTGGATAAACTTGTCTCCACTTTCAAATGAGATACTCTTAGAGACAGACGATCTGAGCCATTTTAGCCTTAAATTCTAGTACTTTCAAATACACAAAAGTTTTTAAAGGACAAAACTTAACATCCAACTTTGACCATAATTCAGACAAGCCATTGCATGTGTGTGTTCAAACTTCCACAGATGGGCAGGATATCGCTGTCAGGCCGTCCAACCAGCCAACTTCAACAAAAGAACATGGCAGGCCTCAGTGATCACCACAGATGAGTGTGTTCCTGCAACATTCAGCATCTGATTTATAGTGACCTACAGTAACCATCATGCGGTCACTCTAGACACATGCCATATCACTATTTCTTCTTGTTCCCTTCAATCTTGAAGTGTCAGCTGGAAAGGAAACCATGCCAGTGTGCTGTGATGTTTCACCAGCATGTGCCAGATGCTGTTCTTGCCATTCATAGTTACACCACCAGAGACAGCCCCGCCCACCTCAGGACCTCCCTGTGTCAAGTATGATTATGAAGATGAAAATGAGCAGAACTAAGACTGTAAAAATTCATGAACAGAATGTTTAAATGCTTTTTAATTATTTATGAATCATTAGTATGTTTGTGTGTTTTGTCTTGTTTTTTGGCGTTGTTACTAACAAAGTTCACCAAACTCAGACAGTTTACATTCTGTATGTGTTTTCATCTTTACCAGCCACACTCAATTGTTGACTCAGTGACTTTATCAAATATTCAAGTAGTCCAGGTAACCCTTGCTCTCAGTAAGTTTGAAGTAAATTCCATATTTATTTTGTAATCTCTACTCTTTCTGTGTTCTGCTCTGTTTGCGTGCTGCCTTTAACAGTTTTTCTCCTTTGTAACTGAGCTTGTAAACAGCTGTGTCTCTTGTGTTAAGTTTTTCAGTGTCTGGTTATTTTTTACTGCTGTTTGAATTCTCTGTATGTTTGACCCTGTAGACTGTTTAATGGATTGCTTATCTTTCTGTTAAGCCTGTTTTTGACTAAAGATTTGGATTTTTGATTTTAATACAGCCTCTGCGTGTCCTCTTCCTCTGTGAATGTGTTACACATGACACAGATGTTTTCATTTTAATAACACAGCTTTCCCACAGTGAGTTACCAGCAGCATTTATTCACAGTATCACAGAGAAAGGAGATAATGACTGTGAGCCACAGTGAGTTATTATCTTTCATGAGGTAAATTTGAAAGTCCAGTATTTCAAAGCAGATGGGATTAGGAACAATACTTTCACTTATTTACAAAGTGTCGTTTTTCTAATTATGTTAAGAAATATGCTCTTTTTTTTCTTTTTTTTCTTTTTTTTGTGTCCCGTTTGGATCTTTAGCCGTCAGAATTGTTGTCTTAAGGCCAAGAAAGATGCCAAGCAGATTTATTTTACCAAGTGGATCATCATGGCCTTGCCATATTGGTCCATTTGATTGACCTTTATTATAATTATGAATTTATTTTATTTTCAGTTGCTACAAACGGGACAGACATGACTGGGGGATAGGACAGGGAGAAAGAATGAAAGAAAGAGAGGGAGAGAGAGAAAACCAAAGGGGAGAAGAGACGGTGAGAAGGGGGGGAAGAAAGAAAAAAAAAAAAACCAACAAAAAAGACAAAACACCTGGGTCACCTGTATGGAGAAAAAAAACGGCACCATCACAATAAACTAGCTGGCAGTAGATATCAGTAGATACTAAATAATAAACGATATTGTGTAGCACGCAAGATAGACAGCGTACAATGTGCTTTGAGGCAGCAGCCAAGAAAGCTGTAGTCCGCGTCTGTGAACACCCATGTGTACACCTGTGTGCATACCTGTGTGGATCAACATGCTTGCATTCCAAAGGTTTCTCCATGTAACGATCTGCTAGGGAGTGTGGGGGGGCCACAGCCCCGTCCTCCAGGGCATGAAGCAGGTACCCAGCCTGACATATAGACACAGAAATACAGGCACACACAGACACAAACATCCATTCCCCCCCTCATGCTCTCATATGCACTCACTCCACACTCAACCAACGTGGAGACAGACATAAAGAGACGCTGTACACACGATCACACTCCCCAAGCGTACTCTACGAACCGGGTCTAGGTACCCTTGCCCCTGGAGGGGGGAACTGCACCCAGACCCAGGTGGTGTTACCCTTTTCCCTGCGGTGGGGGGAGGCAGACCGCCCCGACTCCGCAGCAGCAGGGAGGCCCCACACTCCAGACCGCAGTCGGACGGCCAACTCCTCCTCCTAGCCCCCCCGCTCCAGCAGGTCGCAGAGAACGGGGGTGAGAGAAGACTCCAAACCTCCCTCCACCCGCTCATATGTAGTGTTGATGCATGTGTGTTCTAAGGTGCAATTAAAACCCAGGAGGGCTTGGAGCTACCTGCCAGAGAGCAGCAGGTAAGCGCATAGTCCCTCCTGCTAGCCCTCAATGACTACGTGTATTTAAAATTGAGAGGTGGGCAACGACGCCAGGGGTGGGGTGTACACCCTGATGGTACCGTAATTTGGACTCCGTGTATCGTGCCCACCCCCAAGATCCTATATGTATGTGTAATGAGAGTGTGAGTAATGTGAATGTCTAAGTTGTGGGATATATGCTATTAATAATGCTGTTAGTCATGTGTAAATTAGAGATGGTGACTCTAACTTTACAGAAGGATACTAAAACAAGTACACAACTCGCAATCTAACATGCCTTACTACTCTAAGTCATCATAAATAGTGATCGTTCGCTATGAGAGTCTGACAAGCATTTTTCTTGTCAGTTGGGAAGAAAATGACCTCAAAATGTTAGACTTTCTTTTTTATTTTGCTTTTTTTTTTGCTGCTTTTCTTTTATACTTGAAACTTTAATCAAAGTTACCCATGTAACACTGATGTTTATTAAGCTTGGGTTAGCAATTCAGACATATGTAATCGATATTACTCTTGCTGGATTTAACAAATATCTAGGAATTTGTAATATAATTCAATTTGCATGTAATATTCATATTCAATATCAGTCCTTTCATTTGATAACCACATATGCTCCCAGGCTCATGGTGGGGCAGGGATGTGTCCTGGGATCCCTGAGTAAAAGGCAGTGTACATCCAATTCAATTCAATTCTTTATTTATTTGTCACATGTAGTTATAACTAGTACAACACACAGTGAAATGTTTTTTCCGGCTAAAAAGTACTCCCCCCCCCCCCGACTGTGCATCTTACTAAACTTATAATAAAAAATATCTATATAAAAGTATAAAAATGTATAATATCGTGCAAAATATTACGCTGTAATAGTTAAGAGCTATAGTGTACGTATTTACATAAATACAGATGTATATGATAAAATACAAATAAAAATAAGGATAAAACTCAAAGGAAAATTATATACTGTTTGGTTAAAAGAATATGAATGTAAACTAAAATCAAAGTAGGATTCTTGCAAATGAGAACATGGCTGTTTGTATTCAAGTCTGTCTTTGACTCTATCGTCCGCCTGATCCATCAAACCTCCAGCCAGTAAACCTTAGTCATGACATTATTAAAGGTAACAATGTAAAAAATTACACAGTCTGAATATAAAGTGCATTCTAAACTCCACTTCGGTGAATTATATGAATGTCCAAAGAGTCATTCAGGACTGTAAAACATTAACTAAAGAGCCTGGTCTTTATCATTAAACCTGTTGTTGCTTCATGTTTCTATTTTATATCAGATACTCTAAAGGTTTTAGTAAAGTTGCATTGTTATGGTGAAGTGACAGTATATATGTGTGTTAGTGTGTGTGTCACCAACAGCTATAAAAGGCTTTTTCTTAAAGGAGAAAGTGGGGTTTGAATCCGAGTTACAGCAGACTGTCAGCACTTTGAAATGGAACGCAGCCCTCCTACGGTGGACAGCCAACAACAGGAATCGGATGCGCCTTCCACCCAAAAACAGCAAACACCATAGCAACCGCCTAGCATGAGCTTACAACATATCCAGTCTTCATAACTATCAAACATATGAAATAATTTGCAAACAGTGAAAGTGTTACAGCTGTAGAGAGCTATATCTTTGGAAGCTGCTAACATGTAATAATGTAAAATGTGATGTAACCATGGAGACCATAACTCAGTCATGTTAGCTAGCACTGACTGAGGTGATCGAGCACAGCCTCCACACACAGCACAGGATAAAGACATTTTTTGAATATAGTTTTGAGGTTATGGTGAACAGAAAGTAAATGGATATATATTTGCTTTCTTTGACAGTTTCAGCCTACAAATGTGCACTGTCTAAACATTAAAACAGTCGAAGAATAAAGTTTTGTCTCAGAAATAAGCAGAGCTGTTCATGTTTGCCATTATAGTTTTATTTGTTGAGAGAATTATGAATTTCACACTGTGTATCTAATGACAGAGAGTTTGAATAGTCTATTTCATTCCTTTGCCCTCTGAGAGCAGGAGAAACACTGACAATTATAGTTTAGCAAACTTCAGTTAAATCATGAAACAGTAGATACAGGTAGTGTCAGGGTCCTGGGACTGGGCGACCTAGGATCCCTGGGCAGTCATGGACCTGTGTATTATTATGTATTTTTGGTGTCGTTTCCCCTTCTCTGTGCGTGTACATATGTGTGTTTCTCTGTGCTGTGTTAGTCTGTGTCCCACTCATATGTTTAGGCGAGGTATGGGTGTGTATGTCTGGAGGATGGAGCTCGGCCACCTGCAGGCCTGAGGGGTGTGGCCCTGCGGAGGGACTGGCCACACCCGAAGCAACACACCTGCCGCTGATCAGGGCTCGTCGGGGGAGCTACTTAGGAGAGTCTTGGAGCTCCCACCGACGCGGGATCATTGCATGAGACTCCACGTTAGTCACCCTGTCTAGGTTTTGTCTTAAAGTGTATGCCTGCCATTCCTAAGTGTCCTGACAGCTGCCGCTATTGTTTCCCACAGGTGGAGCGTGGAAGGCTTGGGAGAGCAGCGAGCACCGGGGGTTGCTGACACGGGAGCAGAGGGCACGAGGGAGACACGACACGGGAGTCTGGGGAATACACTGGGGTTTATTGTTACTTTCCATCACTGTAAATAAACGCACTGTTTATACACAGAGTACCGCGCCTGGGTCCTCCTTTTCCCCACATCCCCACGGTCTGCCAGCCAGACCGTGACAGGTAGAAACTGGGTCAGATTTTTGCTTAGTCAAAAGCAGATACATTCTGAGTTCAGTCTGTCAAATTAAAAAAGAAACTACAGCATGCTGCATGTACTGTTTGCATACACGGTCTCATAAATAGGCATCGATGTCTCGAATGTAGACGTGTACCGCAGTAAGCATTAAAAGATCACAAATGAAACAGCAACATTCATGTAAAACTAATTTATATGACAATGATCAGACACTGAAAACAACATGTTTTAAAACAGTATTGTGGGGTGTAGGTGGGCATCAAAGTAGAAAACAGAACAGGACAATGTTCAATAACAAACACTTGCATGCACGGATATAACACATCTCCAAACAAAAATAAATATTTCACAGTTTTTGATCAGTGTATTGATTGTTGTATGACCACATGCAGTGTGTTACCATGATTGGCACACTGTGGATTGAGACTATGAACGTCACTTCTTTGAAGGATTCTCCTTCTTCTTGGCATCAGCATGGAAGCATAAACAGCAAAGAGTTGCTTTCATCCACCAAAAGGAAAAAGCAGAATATCTGAGTTGAAACCAGTCACATCATGTCACTTTGCTGTTAGGGTTAGTGAGTTTCTCCAAGGTGTTTAACTGGCAGTGAATGTGAGCAGGGCTTCTAGCTTGGAAGCACATCAGTGGCTTACCCCCTAGTGATGGGTCGTTCGCGAACGAAATGGCTCTTAGAGCCGACTCTTTGACGTGAACGACGCGAGCCGGCTCGTGACGTGGTTTGTTTGTTTTTTCTCTCTCTCTCTCTCTCGCACTTTTTTCCCGATTCACTCCGCACGCGAGCCTTGTGCTTTACGCTGGGCAGAGGGGGGGAGGGGCGGTAGTTACACTCAGTAGCACAGGAACAGAGCCAGAGAGAGAGAAAGAGAGCCAGGGACAACAACGTCACATTAGAAAGGTATAGTAATCATCCACAACTATTTTCGGTTGCAGATAATAAAGGATTCAGAAAGTTTATTCATGCAGGTCCATATGACAGAGAATATGCATGTTCTTTTTGTTTTTATATTTTAATTTATATTTAATTGTGTTGTGGTTTGCAGTGTTTTGTGTTGTTTCACTTTAAATTTGTAAAAGGAAAAAGCTTAAAATTTAAATAGTTAAAAGTTGAAATGTGAATAGTTGATTTTTGTATTATATGATTTATTTATTACATTTTATGTGGAGTGAATAAATAAAAGTATATTTACGGTGGCCCCTAGAGACAGAGCACACACAAACTTCAAATCACGTACGAACTCTGAAGCATGTACAAACTCCAAAACACGTAAAAACACGTACGAACTCCGAAGCACGTAAAAACTCAGAAGCATATAAAAGCTCAAAACACGTATAAAACACAACAGAAGTGCTCCAGGATGCTGGGCGCAGTGTTGAGCTTTTGTTACCTCGTGGCTACACAAGCCAGCAAGTACCAACGACCAGATTTGGTGTGTGGTAGTAACAGGTAAATGAACTTTTTTTTTTTAATTATTTGAATTTATATGAATGCTTGTGTATAAATACACAAACAATACACACATGCTTTCAATTGTGTAATTTAAGTGATCTAGTAGCTCTGCTTTGGAAGTTCAGTTAATGCTAGAAATGTGTTTTGGAGTTTGTACGTGTTTTGTCTCTAGGGGCCACCGCATATATTTATATATAAACATATATAAATAAAACCACTTTTTTTTACGTTTATATTTATATTTTATATTATATATTATATTTATATTTATATATTATATTTATATATTTTATTATATTATTATATTTTATATTATTGTTAATAATAAATTAATTAAAGCAACAAAACAACCTGAAGAGCCGGTTCGGAGCCGAAAGAACCGGCTCTTTTTAGTGAGCCGAACCGAAAGAGCCGGATCTCTAAAAAGAGCTGGAAATCCCATCACTATTACCCCCACTGGTTATCTTTGGTTGCAGTTAACTTGGGAGGTAGGTGTGGTCTCCCATGACAATATGAAAAACAATTATCTAGGGTACATTTCATAATGCATGCATATCAATTCAATCTGGCTTGAAGTCTGCTATATTTTAAATTCAGTCTCGTAGAAACTTGGGATCTGTATTGCAAACACGTTACAGTTAACCTGTCGCTGGTTAGTGCAAATGGCTCATTGGGACATAGAAACCTAATATCTATGTCAAAGAATATCCAACCTGTAAAAGCTGTTTACAGTCAGAATCTTTTCCACCTGTATGCCATAAAAATAATACAAAAATCAATAGTTACATATGTTAATGAATTTTGTATTTATAAGGATGTCTTACTAAAATAGCACCTCTCTCAGCATGTTTATATTGTTTTCCTTTCAGAAATGTAGCATAAAGCAGACTTATAAACATTTATTATCAAGTAGCAGCTAAATGTTGTAAAATGTAAGCATGATGCTAAAGTGTAAAAATAAATGTTTCACCAGGTATATTTACTTTAATTCAAAAAATATTTGTTTGTTCATCTTTACGTGCATGTATGTGACAAGCATTTTCTCTGCTAGTCATTCTTTTAAGAAAATATCGCATGGCAGTAATTTCCTTGTTTTGTTTTTAACATACAATTTTCCAGCATTAAATTTTATAAAACGGTTATAAAAGTATTATGACATTATTACATTCACTTGGGTTCTATTTACATTTTATGACACAGTTGAATGCAATACACCAAAATAATGTTTAGTGTAATGTAAAGATGGCACGATACCACTTTTTTATGTCCAATACCGATATCATAAATTTGGATATCGGCCGATACCGATATGAATCCGATATAGTGTGTTTTTTAATTAAGACTGTTTTTTTAATATCTTGCTGCATTTTGTATAAGTTCAACTTTAAAAAAAACAAACAAACACTAAAGCTTTTCTGTTATACCTGTATGCAAAAAATACACTGCAGCCAAAATATTTCATAGTTCAGCAACACTGATCAATCTAATAAACTTAACCCTTTAAGACCTACCATAGAACCAAGTCCGTCAGAGCTTATATTATATTTTTACATGCTGTGTGTCACGGAGGAGCAGGGAGGACTCGGCGCAGACTGAAATCTCAGAAAAACAGGTTTATTTACACACTCCAGGTGCACTATATACAGGTGAAGGAGAGGGGGGCCAGGGTTCCCAGGGGTGCGGAGAGGGGTCGGGAAAAGCGTCCAGAGTCACCAAACCAAGCACGAGAAATCTGCATACAGAGAACAAGAGTTAGCACGGAACTTTCACGGACAGAGCTCAAAACTGGCTGAGGCTAAAGTAGCACTGACGAGCGTTACTCAATAGTCCAGCGGCGAGGTGCTCTCAGTCACTGCCTTAAGTAGCGGGAGCAAACAAGGTGAGGAGCCACAGCTGATTGCCTACAGGTGGTGGAGGCCGGGAGCTCACAATGAGCTCCGCCCAGGCAGCGAGCAGAGAGAGAGGAGAGAGAGAAAAGACAAAACATAACATGTAGCCACACAGGGCCAGCCGAGCAGGCACGGGGACCATGACACTGTGGTGCCATTTCTGGGAGCATTTCAAGTTGATATACATCAATACAACCATTATAGCCCAAATTTTAATAATATGTATGCATTAAGTGCATAGTAATTACATAAATTGCAAAAAAGTGCAATAAACTACAAAAAAATTGAAAATCGTTTTTGTTTTTTTAACATATATTTCTAGTTAGAGAAATTTAAGAGGCTTATCCCTCAAAACTGTAAATACAAAACAGTTGCACAAAATAGTTTCCCACCACAGGAAATTTATTTTGAGTGTCTTCATAGTTTTAGTTTTGAAATACACCAATTTTTATTCACTGCAGGAAAAACGAAAATAAACATTATAATACAAATTAGTGATGGTAAATTTGATTCTTTTTACTGAATCGATTTTTAATGAGTCATTCACCAAAGTGAATCTG
This sequence comes from Mchenga conophoros, assembly GCF_057382185.1. Classification (NCBI taxonomy): domain Eukaryota; kingdom Metazoa; phylum Chordata; class Actinopteri; order Cichliformes; family Cichlidae; genus Mchenga; species Mchenga conophoros. Next base: position 34,676,516 of record NC_140543.1, read on the forward strand.
TTTTTTTGAGTCATTTGATTCACTGAGTCAGTGGACCAGAGAGTGCAAAAAATGTACATTTTCACTCGAACTTAATTTGTTTCTCTTTTCATGTAAATCCTACTGCTAAGGTGAATGATTCTAAAAGAAAAACAACTATTTTATAGAGCAAAAAAGAGCAAAAACATTTCTAAAATTAAGCAATTTCCTATCAAAATTGCTTAATAAACATTTATTTTGTTTATTTTTATTTTATTAGTATTTTCCTTAAATGTGTTAAATACACTCAACAAAAATATAAACGCAACACCTTTGTTACTGCTCCCATTCCCCATGGGATGGACGTAGAGACCTAAAATTCATTCCAGATACACAATATAACCATCCCTCCCAAATAGTGGTCACAAATCAGTCCAAATGTGTGGTAGTGGGCACATCTGCTATATTGAGATAATCCATCCCACCTCACAGGTGTGCCACATCAGGATGCTGATCTGACATCATGAGTAGTGCACAGGTGTACCTCAGACTGCCCACAACAAAAGGCCACCCTAGAATGTGCAGTTTTTTGCACTATTGGGGGTCTGAGGACCCAGAACCGGTCAGTATCTGGTGTGACCACCATTTGCCTCATGCAGTGCAACACATCGTCGCATGGAGTCTATCAGATTGTCAATTGTGGCCTGTGGAATGTTGGTCCACTCCACTTCAATGGCTGTGCGAGGTTGTTGGATATTCGTGGGAACTGGTACACGCTGTCGTATACGCCGGTCAAGCACATCCCGAACATGCTCAATGGGTGACATGTCCGGTGAGTATGCTGGCCATGCAAGAACTGGGACATTCTCAGCTGCCATCTGCCCTGAACAATGTGAACCATGATTCATCCGTGAAGCGCACACCTCTCCAACGTGCCAGACGCCATCGAATGTGAGCATTTGCCCACACAAGTCTGTTACGCCGACGAGCTGGAGTCAGGTCAAGACCCCGATGAGGACGACGGGCATGCAGTTGAGCGTCCCTGAGACGGTTTCTGACAGTTTGTGCAGAAATTGTTTGGTTGTGCAAACCAATTGTTCCAGCAGCTGTCTGGGTGGCTGGTCTCAGACGATCTTGGAGGTGAACCTGCTGGATGTGGAGGTCCTGGGCTGGTGTGGTTACACGAGGTCTGCGGTTGTGAGGCCGGTTGGATGTGCTGCCATATTCTCTGAAACGCCTGTGGAGACGGCTTATGGTTGAGAAATGAACATTCAATGCACGGGCGACAGATCTGGTTGACATTCCTGCTGTCAGCATGCCAATTGCACGCGCCCTCATTGCTTGTGGCATCTGTGGCATTTTGCTGTGAGACAAAACTGCACATTCCAGGGTGGCCTTTTGTTGTGGGCAGTCTGAGGTACACCTGTGCACTACTCATGATGTCAGATCAGCATCCTGATGTGGCACACCTGTGAGGTGGGATGGATTATCTCAATATAGCAGATGTGCCCACTACCACACATTTGGACTGATTTGTGACCACTGTTTGGGAGGGATGGTTATATTGTGTATCTGGAATGAATTTTAGGTCTCTGCGTCCATCCCATGGGGAATGGGAGCAGTAACAAAGGTGTTGCGTTTATATTTTTGTTGAGTGTATATATTTTCTCATCTAAATGTCCACTGAGCTGTGAGCCAGGGGGCGGTAATGCGCCTTAACATTGGCTGCCAACCAAGAAGAAGAAGCTGTGAGCCAGGAGGGAGGGGGTGAGTGAGTGAGAGAGTGAGTGAGTGAGTGAGTGATTAGTTTGCTCTATGATTCAGCACAGGAGGGAGGGGGTGAGTAGCTCAAATGTGCTGTTAGCATGTTAGCAGAGGGATGCTACTGTGAACCGAGGAGCTATTGTCTTGATGTGAGCTTCTACTCAGGGTTTTTTCTTCCAGTTCAGAGCAGAATTTTTTTTGTTAAGATACTGGATGTTGTGTTTTTCTCCACAATTTTAATTATAAGCTAGATACATTGCTGCTAACAGCAACAGGGATGAGTCAGTGAGTCAGTTGGGTTTGTGAATCATGATTCATGAGTCAGTAAAGTGATTCTCGAGTATTGAACGATTCGTTCATGATTTGCGCATCACTAATGCAAATTTGCAAAAAAGCAGCATATGCATCAAAATAAACTATATCCAGCAATGCAATATGAGTCCTAAGCATCCCAGAAACGACACATAAAGTCATAAAGTCAAAGATAACTTATAAAAACACCAGTATAGGCTCATGAAGCCCTGATGGTAAAAAACTACATTTTCGCGAAAATGTCACTTCCGGTTTCGGGCAGGTAATGGTGGACATGCGAAAGTTCGCGCTGACGTGTATTCCTGATGGCATAAGATGTAAGTACAACTCCTCCGGTTTCATATGCAAAAAAAATTATCGCGCTAGCTTACGTGGTTGCAGTGCTACTGGGATTTAAAAATAGTTATGCAAAACAGAGCGTGCCGCTCCGACCGGCTTTAAAGGGTTAAACCTACTCCATCCTCCCTATTCTGGTATTTTAAAGAGTAAGTGTTAGGGAAAATATTCTAAAACACTTCTTCAGTAAAGACTCAGAGAAGAGAAACACACAGAACTTCTTGCTAGCAAGGGCAGCCTCCAGACTGAGACTCGCACTAAGAAACTGCCCCAATCTTTATTTATACTTCAGTAGGTGTGTGTGTGTGTGTGTGTGTGTGTGTGTGTGTGTGTGTGTGTGTGTGTGTATGTGTGTGTGTGTGTGTGTGTGTGTGTGTGTGTCCTGCTGATCAAAGGGTCATGAGAGCACAAAAGGTACATCCTTGGTCAGGAAAGGGGGTAGTCTCCCCCACCCTAGATAACATGGTGAGGAAGTCCAGCAGTTCATCTATATGTAAAGAAGCACTTAAACTAAAACAGACATAGCTACGTTAATCCTGCCGTAAAACAATAAAACAAGGTATGAGCTCTCATGCTCCCAGACGTGGGGGTGCATTCCTGGGATGCACCCCAAGCCTGCAGCCTGTTAGAGATCACACACAATTAATTATATGCCTCTAAGTATACATGGTTGAATATTTTCTAATACAAATAACTACATGCAGTATTCTACCATATGCAAACTTATATCACTAAAAGATTATACTGACTACTAAATACAATTTTCCATTGACAGTAAGCAACCTAATTAATAGGGTTGCAAGCTCCCAGCAAAAAAAAATAAATAAATAGGGAACCACCCTCCACCTCATGATGCTTAATCGAAGTAATCAACTTTAATTTGATGCAGTGTGAAAAAAAATGCAAAGAAATCCATTATTTTTCAAGAATAATTAAATATAGTCAACATCTTTCTTCAACAGAACTGCAGACTGCACAGATGGTACCTTCCCAAAGGAAAAAGTTCTATAGCTTACTAGGGTATATTAGACTTAATCTTCTTCTTCTTCTTCCTAGCAGTTAATATCCCGCGACGCAGGGTCCGCTATCTTGCATGCCTTCCTCCACTTCTTCCTATCAAGGGCGTCTTCTGGTGTAACATTCACAGCCTTCATATCATCCTTGATTCGGTCCATCCAGAGTTTTTTTGGTCTTCCTTGTGGCCTGTTTCCATCCAGATCTAATTGCTGGGGTGTCTTTGCGATGGAATTTTTATCGCTACGGACAACATGGCCGTACCATCGGAGTCTCGCCTCTCGCATCTTGTCTGTGATCGGTGTCACTCCCCATTGTTTCCTGACATCTTCGTTCCTCGCTCGGTCAAGTCGTGTGAGACCCAGAGGCCACCTCAGCATCTTCACCTCCATGGTGTGAAGAGCTTGTTCGTGTTTGGTCGTCGCTGGCCAGCACTCTGACCCGTAGAGTGCCACTGGGCGCACAATTGACTTATAGACTTTTGCCTTAAGATAGATTGGCATTCTCTTGTCACATAAGACTCCACTCACCTGATGCCACTTCCTCCACAATGTGTTGACACGGAGTCTGGCGTCTGGTAGAGTTTTGCAGTCCGAGGTGACAAGGGACCCGAGGTACTTGAATTGGGCAACTTTAGTCAGCGGCTCGCCGTCGATAGTGATGGTACTGTTGATCTGGGGGCCGCATTCAAGGTACTCAGTCTTCTTGATGTTCAGGTGCATGCCGTTTTGCACGTGATGCATACTGCTCCGCCGCGCTACGGTCATGAGCCGAGTTACGCCATGTCGCAAGTTTTGTGAGGTGCTTTTTTGATATTTAATGGATCGGATTACATTTTTTTATTTCTCTCCGATATCTGATCCAGTAATTTAGGTCAATATCAGACCGATACTTAATATCAGATCGGTACATCTCTAGTGTAATGGACTTTCACTTGTGCACCTATTCTGTGAAGTACACTTGTGCCGTCTGGACAGACAGCACGATTATTGAATACATTATTGCATGCATTAACTGCTGTTATGTAAAGCGGTGACAATGGATTGAAACAGAAAAAAGCAAAAAAGAAATTGCAAGCATAAAAGGAAAAACACTGTAAATGTAAAAATTCAGTGTCAGTGTTTGCTTTTTCAGTTCACGTTTTTTTTTTATCTTTCAATTACATTTTGTTTTCAGTATCAAAACCAGATGCTGTTCTGGCTTCATGTTACCCACCCAGGATACCAAGGTTGCCTGAAAATTCCTCTATCGGCAGGCTCTAATAAAAAACCTTGCAACACTCCATTCCTGATCAAAACTTAAATCAGTGTTCATGTGTTTAATGGGACAGTTTACAATGAAATTGTTCAGCCAGTTTTGGGGTGCTGCTGCAAGAAATGCTAAACCCGCTTCTTATTCTAGCTGTTAGCACATGCATGTGGGCCACCCAGCTGTCAAAAATAAGATTCGCACTGGCCCTTTAATGACTGGACCGCTCCATTCATTCCACAGGGGAGAACTCACCAACAAAGAACTAGATATGCCAACGTCTAACATAAATACAAAGAGTCACGGGGGGAAAGTGAAGGACACCACGTAGAAAATCGAGATAAAAGACTGTCTATGCTAAGAGTGGATTTAAAATTAAGTAAAGAAGCCGACAGTCCAAGGCTGCTTTCCCGTTCAGCCGCATCTATCTACTTTATTGCAGGGGCTGAGCCCCCGTCAAGGTAGCCGCAGTAGTGGATCACTAAGCGGAAAACAAGGGTTTTTCCTTTCAAAATAAAAGTAAAAGTAGGCCCAGCTACAGTACATCAAAGGTATCTGTATATTAATTCATTCACTCATCACTCAATTATATTATGCTACAATATTTATTACGACTAGTCTTTTTGGTTTTTTTATGCTTTTACATTCATTGTAGTTCATTTTAACTGTTGTTTTTACGATTGGATGCATCTTATGATGCATCTTATGATTGGACTTTATAAAATGCCAGTACGCCAACATAAACAAGTTATCAGAGGTTCACTAAAATCTGTTAGGGTATAATGAATATCTTCTTTGTCCTTTATAAATAGACAACTATATAAACGTTAACGAGGGTCAAAGTCGACCATAATGCTTGAAGTTGTGACCGGAAGCGGCCTTCGTGCTGCCGCGCAGCCTCACAGCGGTGCTGCTGACTGGAAACAGGATGCTGTCAGGCCGAAGAGACGCTCTGACCTAACGGAGAGAAACCGCAGCATCATCCTTTGTTTTCTGGAGCTGGATATCCAGGTAAGGACAACTAACTAGCTTAGTTGTGATGTTAACCTGTCTGCATTTCATAGCTGCAATGGCTGAAACGGCACTGACACTTCTGATGAAACGCAGGACCTGTCTTTTTTTCTTCATTAGCAGTCTTGTCGTAACTAAGGCTATTGTTCGGGATAATGCGATCCAGTCAGGCGCTGAGGACAAATCATATAACGTAGCACTTATCCGTTGTTCTGACGAAGCCCTATGAGAGGTGCTGATGTGATTTCGTGTGAGGTTAGGGGTGGTGGTGCAGAGCTAGCTTCCAGCGCAGGAGCACACAGGCATTCCGAGGTGTAACATCCATGGCTGTGCTGCTGTGACGGGGGGGGGGGGGTCGCATTGCATTGCATTGCACTGCACCACCCCCACCACCAGCAGCAGCAGTAGCAACGCGGGGACGCGCGCGCATGCAGGTGTAGTTGGTGTTGTAAACAGCTCGTGACACATGGTATCACAGATAGGGACACCTCTGAATGCTTTGGGGACGTTTGTCTTCCTCCTCCATGTCACAGTGGCTGTAGATATATCTGCAGTATATGATGCTCATGCTAGCTTTGAGGGAGGAAAATATTGTCTTTTGGTGTGCGCACACTCACTTCTCTCTCTCTCTCTCTCTCTCTCTCTCTCCCCCCCCCCCCCCCCCTCTCTCTCTCTCACACACACACACACACACACACACACACACACACACACCTTTTCACTTACTTGTAGGCTGTTGATTATGCCTGACCATTTTGTGCTTGTTCCACCCTTTAACCATAAGAAACACTGTCCACTTTCACGCTGTCTTTAGCAGTAGCTGGTTCTTTGGCTAGCTGCAGTTACACGGGAAATTCCACCTGTTAGCTGTAATGTCGTGAAGGACTCTCTAAATGACAACAGTGTGGAGCAGAGTCCGTTTGAATCACCAGACCAAAAAGCCGGACCAGTGTAATCAATGTAACCCAGGGATCATACTGACAGTAGATGGCCCTAAACTTTAAGCACTTGTTCTTAAATTCAGCCAAACAGCCAGTGTTACATCTATGTCAGCGTTTGGGAGCATGGTGTAAATGAGCCTTTATACATTTAGTGCTTCGTGTCCACTTTACTGAAAGGAAACGGGGAGAAAAGGCTGCTGTGGCAACAAGTCGCTGTCAGTATCAGTCCAGTTCAACGGGGTAGAAAAGTGCTATATAAGAACCAGTCCATTGACCAGTTTTAGTGTTGAATCCAAATTTACAATGTGTGCTTCATCATCAGTAAGTATGGAGGAGGTCAGGAAAGTGAGTGGCAAACACGTTGGAGGTTCTGCCATGGTTTAGGGTTGTATTTAACCCAGTAGTGTTAAAATTCATGGAATTACGAAAACTGCAAAGTACCATCAGATTTTAGCTACCGTCTGAAAACTGATTTGTTACAGCTTCATTTTTCAGCCTGTGACCCCAATGATCCCAAACACGCTGCCACTGCAGTAAAAGCATTCATGGATTTAAAAACAAAATCAAACACAAGAAACTCAGTGGAACATCAGTCATGGTGTTATTAGTAGTAATACCAAGTGTTAGCTTTCAAGCTTGTTAACATTGTACAAACTCTGTTATGCAGCGTATATAGAACAGAATAATCCTTTAATTGTCCCACAAGGGGAAATTTGGTTGTAACAGCAACAGAAGAAAAGCACTTATACAAACAGAAACACACAATTTTTACAGAACAAATATTTACATCATGGAATCGATTCAGTAAATCACTGTTACACATTTACCTAGTGAAATATAAAGAAATGAGGAAGGGCTGAAGAGGTTTGAACAGAAATGAAATCACTACTGTTACAATATATACTCTAGAACAGCGGTCCCCAACCCCCGGGCCTCGGACCGGTACCGGTCCGTGAGTCGTTTGGTACCGGGCCGCGAGAGTTGAGGCTCAGGTGTGAAATGTCTGGTTTTCAGGGTTTTTATCGGTTTTCAGCGTTATTTTGTTATCGTTTTTATCGTTAACTCGGTTTTCCTGGGTCTTTTCACTGTGTTATGAATAAATTTTCTGTTTTTTGGTACCGGTACTAGTTTTATTTTGTTGTATTTATCCGTGACACATTAAAGGCCGGTCCATGAAAAAAAAGTCGGTCCGTAGCGCAAAAAAGGTTGGAGACCGCTGGTCTAGTACATGTGCTCAGCTTAAAAATCACAGCCAACAGTACAACAGTGCTTTTTACATTATGGGTAAGTTTACATTCATTAAGCTTGTCACAGAGCAGCAGCTCACCGTCTGCTCTCTGGGCATCATTCCTGCATCTTATAGTCATTTAGGGCAGCAAATAAGTCTTGATCACATAGAGTTTTGTGTGAAACTGTACACAGAATACAGTTTAGTATATAAGATACAGACCAAAAACAATGTCTCTGTATTTTCAGACTGAATAGTACAGTTCATAGTGCAGTGTTTCCCACACAGACATTACTGGGCAGGAACCCCAGGTATGCTTTATGATTTCATTTTTTCATCCTTCTGAGAAAACGGCACCATCAGTTTCCTTATAGGCCAAATTTTTAAGCCCCGTCACTGCTGGACAGGCTCCCATCTTGCAGTCAGATGGACTCTGCTGCCATGGACTGATTCTGGCAGCAGTAGTCAGTGCTTGTACTTGGAAGGTCACTGTCCACAAGCTGCAGGTGGGAGACTGGTTCATGCATTGCTAAGCTGTAGTTCAGTGAGGCTAAAGAAAGTTGCTGCTAACTCCAGGTCAGGATGTTGAAGATTGAGTTTTTGTCATTCAGATTAGACAAAGTTTAATCTGTGAAAATCCCAGGCTCTTTAATCTCCAGCACTTTTCTGCTCTTAGTAACCAAAGTGTGAAAACTGCAGGGGTCAGCAATAACCAGCACGAGTGCGTATCACAGAACTGTTCGTGTTTTGAAGGTTCAAAGTATCTTTACATGAAATGTGAAACACTTTACTTCCAAAATGTCTGAATGTGAAGGACACGTGTCTCACCTTTGTAAATGATGCTGTTCCTGTAAGGACTGCCAGCTCTTCAGTCGTGTACGTTATTAACACCAGAGGAAATTACAGTGGTGTGAAAACGTGTTTGCAAGCTTCCTGAATTCCTGTTTTTTGTATGTTTGTCACACTTCAGTGTTTCAGAGTATCAAGCAAATGTAAACGTTAGACAAAGACAATATAAGTTCCATGTTTTCGCCATTTGTGGATAAATGGCTCGTACTGTGTTTGGCTGAAGTTACACAGCTTTAGCCTTTTCAGACTCAGACCTGAGGGTTGTTTCTCATTTGTTCCTGAATTTTCTTGGATCACCTTATTCTTGATCGAGAACAGGTGTGGCAGTAATCAGCAGCAGCAATGGCCTTTATACATCTAGTGTTTCATGTCCACTTTAAGAAGCCACACTTCCACTGAGTCCATTTCTGATCAGGCTTGAGTGAACACTGTGGTGCAGCTGAAGTACATCTTCATGTCATCTGTTGCTGGGTATTTTAGTCAGGACCACTATAACCAATAGAAAAGGCAGACGTTTTCCATCTGCACCTTCCCAACTTTCCATGTGTATGTACATAGAAAACCAGTTAAAGGGAGAGCAACTATCCTAAAACAGCTATAAGAGACAAGCAGCTTCATACACAGAAGGCTTAAGGTAGCAGTGAAACCACTGGACAACTATTCGAGGAAAACCTTCTGCCCTTCCGTGTGAACGGGAAACCTTGAGGGAGGCCAAGCAGCAGAAAACATGGCCACAGGGAAGCCACTAACTCCTCTGTTTATCCCCAACCAGGAGGTCTGAGTCAGAAGTGAACAATGTTGAATTTGACCAGCGGTTATTGAATCAAATTCTTGCTTTCTTACAGAGTCTAGTTTTTCTTCTCAATGAGCTAAAGTCTGCCTAAAAAAGCAAAAACATGTGTGAAGTGTGTTTGCGTGAAGGCGATGCTTTTTCCGCTTTAAAAGTCAACATCAACATGACTGAAGCTGTTTTTTACAGTGCTGTCATTAACAGTCCTGCACCAGTATTAAGTTAGTTTTCTCACTGTGTGCTCAGCAGTTAACAAGTAGTGTAACTTCCACTCTTCATTCAGATCACTGCTACATTGAGCCAGCATCAAAGAAGCAAGAAGAAAGATGGAAGAGCCCTTTATAAAACCTGACCTTTGCTTTGGTAACACTGCAGAGCTCTCACCTTGCGCTCCCTCTTCATCCTGTGCTCACTTAAGTGATGCAATAACCTTTTAAATTTGTCTGGGCAGTCAGTTGCACAGTCTTTGCTTTGTTGTAGAAACAAGCCTAGAGTTTAGTGCTTCCAGCTTCGACTGAGATGTAGATTGAGGAAGTTTTACCTGAGAGCCACAGGTGTCCTTGCTCATAGTGCACAGCTTCTGTCTGTAGCCTTTATGAATTCTGCTGTGAATGATTTAGTCAGGCTGTTTCTCTGCTCTAGCTGGAGCTTTAGATTGCAGTTACCAGGAACAGCTGACAGGGATTTAATCAAATGCATGAGATGATGGGTTCCCAGGTATCTGTGAAGTTACAGACGTCATGTATTAGCAGTTATTGAAAAGTGTTTTCTTTTTTCCAAAGACAGTGCTGCTGCTTCTTCTTCTTTAGAATCAGTTCAGACAATCAGGCTAAACCTACTGCAGCAATGACTTGACCCCTTTAGAAGGAGCACATTCAAATGATGGAGGTAAATGAAGCAAACTGCAGCGACCGCAGTGAAGGCAGGGCTTACTCAGGATGTGACACTACCCAACACTGGAGCGTGCATTGCTGTGCTAAGGGACATTTCCAATAAAGTTTACTGTACAACCAGCTCTGCTATCAGTGGTGACATACAGAGAGCTGTGCAGAGTAACTGTGAAACAGCACCGACTCTGAATTTGTACTCACCCATGTAAATGATCACCAGTGTCCAGTATTTTTACATTTGGGGCGGTCGTTGTGTCCTTGGGCGAGAGACTTCACCCGTTGCCTACTGGTGGTGGTCAGAGGGCCCGGTGGCGCCAGTGTCCGGCAGCCTCGCCTCTGTCAGTGCGCCCCAGGGTGGCTGGGGCTACAATGTAGCTGCCATCACCAGTGTGTGAATGGGTGGATGACTGGTTGTGTAAAGCGCTTTGGGGTCCTTAGGGACTAGTTTTTACCATTTCCAGTGACTCTCAGATTAAACAATAAAAAGCAGAGTGTGCTACTTTGAGCCTCTCCTCTGTTACAGCTCGGCGTCTGTCTGCATTGTGTGTGTTCTGCAGTTTGAACTGAACATTATTAAGGTGTCTGACAGTGAATGAAGAGCTAATCATGGTCTCTTCTTTTTCTTTGCACTGACACATTTTTGGCAGCGCAGTTGTTAGTAGTAGAGCAGGGCGATATGACCCAAAATATTTATCACGATATAGATTTGAAAATTTGCGATAACGATATAACTGACGATATAATTGACACTAGAAAAAATACTTTACAACTCCTCAACTTTATTAGTGCAAAAAAACCCATCAATGTATTTTCTCTTAAACAAGCAGCTGTTTTTTTTTATGTGCATTACAGTTATATAAACTTTAACAGTGCAAATGTAAATTCTTTGCTGACAGTTTAACCAAAAGGCATTTCCAGTGGAAATTGGCCAACATATCCTCAGCATAACCATGTATAATATCCTCAAAACTGAAAAAGAGGTTATACACACGCAATACGGTAATATTATGTTGAAGCCTACGATAGCCGTAATGCTCCGACAAGCCATCAAGTGGTGCGGGTTCGTAGCTTAGCAAAGTCGTACTAAACATTTGACAGATTTTCGAGCGCCACATAAAATCATTTCGAGGTCGGTAAACAAAACCAGGATTAATATATAAGGCACACGGGATTATAAGGGGCACTGCCGATTTTCAGAAAAATCAAAGGATTGGAAAATATGGCACACTTAAAATCAAACAACACGGTAATAACGACGGCCCGCTAGCATGCTCTACCAAAAATAGTGTTTTGTTGTGTATCTGACGGACGAAAGCCAAACCAGTTCCACACCACTGAAGTTGCAGCATTTTTACAAACCAGTTCTGGTTCATCCGTTTCATTTAACGATCCGCTTTCGCCCTTGTCATTCTCCGTCACCGCCGTGCCTTTTCCGCCATGTGCGTATGAAAACAAAGGCACTGCGCATGCGCGTTTTACCCATATTCTATCGCGATATTTAATTTTAAAATAAAACAATGTTGTTTTTGTGCATAACAAAAAGCTCACAATTGTGCAGTCAAAATGTAAACTAAAAGACGCTGAGCATAATATGAAAGACAGATTTCACAGCTGCTCTGTTCCCAACTTCTACTGTGTGACTGACAGCCTGGAGTTTGAAATCCTCTTTGTAACCACGTCTCTGAACAGTTGCCATTTGTGTCAATAATTAATTAAATGTGTCAAAAATATTTATTTAATTAATTATTTCCCATTTGTATTTAATTATTGCCACATTTAATTAATTATTTAATGGTGTATTTAATTAATTCATTATGGCAGTCCTGGCGTTCCATAGTAAAGCAGCAACACTGATCCTTTTATTAAAGATGAAAGAATTTAGACAGTTTTTAACTCTCAGTAAACCCACAGTGTTCGTTTGACTTTGGACCCAGAATCTCGTCTGTAAGTCTGACGTCACTGACTTACAGACCGGATAAGATAAAGAAGACATTTAAGCATCTGCACGTTTATTTTCTAGAAATGAAAGCAAGACGAACATAGCAGTGTAAAGGCAGTATCCAATGAAACTGAAGTTTATATTCAGCATTTGTACAGAGGAAAAATAAGGCTTTTTTGCATGTTTTTAGGCCACCAGCTTTTTAGCAGGACAAGCACAGAGATGAGTCCACTGTCAGAGGCCATAAGAAGATCATTTGTAACCTTCACTAAAGCTGTTTCTGTGCTGTGATGAGCTCTGAAACCTGACTGAAACTCTTCAAATAAACCTCTGCAGATGATCTGTTAGCTGTTTGACAACTACTCTTTCAAGGATGTTTGATATAAAGGAAGGTTGGAGATTGGCCTATAATTAGCTAAGACTGCTGGGTCTAGAGATGCTTTTTGAGTAAAGGTTTAACTACAGCCAGCTTGAAGGCCTGTGGTACATAGCCGATTAATTTTTAAAACACCTGATGGCTTAGCATTTAGCGTCACAGTGAGACATTTATATATAACCTAACTGTAATCCTGACACTAAAACCACATTTTGAGCCTCAAACATGCCTTCAAACTTGTGGGGACGGCATTTCGTCCCCATTACTGACTGTTAGTCCCGACAAGTATAGTAGCATGTCAATTTTCTGTCCTCACAAAGATGTCTAAATATGTACACACACAGCCTCTGTCAACTTGGCAAAGTGGTTGATTAATGACTTTATGCATGCTGCAGGTTTAGATGAAGTATGTCTGTGAAGGTTCTCAGTCATCCAGGTCATTGTAGTCTAAGGAGCTTGGAAAGAAAAGCGTCTGGACTTCTTTGAGTTGCTTGAAGACGTTTCACCTCTCATCCGAGAAGCTTCTTCAGTTCTAGGGTCACATGTTGGAGAGTCCCAGATTTAAGCCGTGTAGGAGCAACCCACTGAGAGGGACAATGGACCCCCTAATGATCCTCTACCTAATCACATGAGCCAAGGTGTGAAAATGGGTGTAGGTCGTCACAATGGGTTAACGCCCACTCACATCCTGGGCCATCTGACCTCAGAAAATCACATGGTGGGGTGGGGCTAGGTTTCACAATGAGCTCACCCGAAACCTTGGCTGATTGTGCCCTACACCCATATTTGGTTGTAAAGGTGTTGTCGTTGTGCTGTTGTCCACCTCAGTGTGTAAACAAAACAAAAAAACAACGATTGGGAATAATACTTTCTGAAGGGATTTGGATAACAGAATTTAAAAAACAAACAAAAAAAACACAGCGATTGTAGACTTTCATTTCTTTCTTTTTATGATTTTCTTTTATTGTTTATGATGTTTTTTTATATCTTTATTTTAATGGTTTCACCTTGTCCTTTAGTCACAGTGTAATAATATTAGAGACAGCGTTTTACTTTGCAGTTATTTTTGTGTGTATCCATGGAAATAAATCCTCCATGAGCCATCTGTCACATGCTCTCCATGTTGCAGAGACTATGTATGTGCATGAGGCGCACTACCTGTCAAATGTGTGAGCTGATTTTACCTAGGAAGTAGGATCCACACACAGCCTCACTCTCTCTTTGTCTCACACACACACTTGCAGTTGAAGAATACATTAACTCAGCTTCCTTCTTGAACTTGCTGGACTCTTTCAGGTAATTTAAGATTAGAATCTGATGGGTCACATCAGGGCGTCTGGGTGAATCCAGGGATGTGTGAGCATCAGGCAGATGAAGTGGGGGAGGGGCTTTTACATGTCTACTCCAATCAGATTAGAGATGTTAAATCTTTCTGCTTTGCCATCCTTGGAAAACATGGCAAGCACTGTCATCAGTCTGTGCTTCAGTTCAGACTGCAATTCATGAATGGATGCTGCAAGTATTCCCTGGTTCAGGGCAACAACAAGTACCACTCCTAGGGATGGGAATCGAGAACTGGTTCTCTACAAGAACGAGTAGTTCAATTTAAGGTTGGGCGACTGGACGAATATATTGAAGATAGGCTGAGCCTTCCGCTGATCGTTTTTACAAGAGTGATTTATTTATTTGCCCATGAGTAAGTTTGCTAAAAATGTTGGTTGAAGCTAAGAGAAGCAGTCAACCGTAAAAATAATAGCGCTGTTTTAACAGCATCCTCTTCCAGCTGCGAACAAATGCAGCAATTCATTTACTCGGGTGGGGCGATCGTGGCTCAAGAGTTGGGAGGTCGCCTTGTAATTGGAAGGTTGCCGGTTCGAGCCCCGGCTTTGACAGTTTCGGTTGTTGTGTCCTTGGGCAAGACACTTCACCCGTTGCCTACTGGTGGCTGTGGCTACAATGTAGCTGCCATCACCAGTGTGTGAATGTGTGTGTGAATGGGTGGATGACTGGATATGTAAAGCGCTTTGGGGTCCTTAGGGACTAGTAAAGCACTATACAAATACAGGCCATTTACCATTTACTCAGACTCATAACAGAAAGAAAGAAAGGAGTTCAGAAAACATATTATTACAAAAAAACCCAAAACACAATGGTGGGGAGGGAAACAAAGAAGAAATGGCTTCTTTTTTCCACTATAACTGTGTTTACAGGCCGTTCCAGTGTTTATGTGTTTTACACACTCGACCAAACAACAAATACAAAATTAAACACAAAGTAAGTTAAAAATGTCTCAGCCAGCGAACATAAAAAGAATCTCTGACGTAAAGTTAAGTCTTTTGTGCGATTTGGTGCATCTCAAATAAATAAATGAGTAATCCAAAAAGTATCTATGTTAATACTGAAACAAGCAAGATAAGAAGGTGAAATATTCCCTCCAAACAAAACGTACAAATTTGAAACGCGCAAATCAGTCCATACATGATTACATTGCTCTGCCCATCAAAAAGTCTGCATGAATATATCGCCTATCATCGGTTATTGGACTGTCAGTTGGAAACTTTTTACATATCGCCCAAGAACCCAAAGTGAAAGCTGAATGAATGTTAACCCCAACCCAGCAACCAGACACCGAAACTGGGTCTACATATACATGTATATATGTGCGTGTGTGTGTGTGTGTATACCAGCCAAGGTGTACTCTCAGTGGCAGAGGAACAATATGAAATCGGCACCACCAAGGCAGGAGACGGCGCAATATTGGAAGAGCATATGGGAGAAGGACGCAACTCATAATGGCAATGCTCAGTGGCTAGTGGATCTAAGAGCAGACCACAGCAACCTCCCTGAACAGGGTCCAGTAACCATGCTGGTTGACGAGAGACACCCAGAATGGCTAACCAAAGGCCGGATGGTCCTGATCCTCAAGGACCCCCCAGAAGGGACCGGTCCCCTCCAACTACCGACCAATAACCTGCCTCAGCACCACGTGGAAGCTCCTGTCAGGCATCATAGCTGCTAAGATGAACAGGCACATGGGTCAATACATGAGTACGGCACAGAAAGGGATGGGCAAGAATACCAGAGGCGCAAAACACCAGCTACTGATAGACCAAGCAGTCAGCCTAGACTGCAAGACTAGGCTGACCAGCCTGTGCACTGCCTGGATTGATTGCAAGAAGGCCTATGACTCAATGCCCCACACCTGGATCCTGGAATGCCTAGAACTATATAAGATCAACAGGACCCTAAGAGCCTTCATCAGGAACTTAATGGGGATGTGGCGGACAACACTAGAGGCCAACTTCAAGCCCATAGCACCAGTCATTATCACGTGCAGGATCTACCAAGGAGATGCTCTGTCCCCACTGCTGTTCTGCATAGGCCTGAACCCCCTCAGTGAGATCATTGACAAGACTGGCTACGGATACCGACTACAGAACGGAGCAGTTGTCAGACACCTCCTGTACATGGATGACATCAAGCTGTATGCCAAGAGTGAACGAGACATCGATTCACTGATCCACACTACCAGGCTATACAGCAATGAGATCGGAATGTCTTTCGGACTGGAGAAGTGTAGTCGGATGATAATAAAGAGATGGAAGGTAGTCAGAACTGAGGGGATCGAACTACCAGAAGGTAACATTGCAGACATAGAGGACAGTTACAAGTACCTGGGGATCCCGCAGGCAAATGGGAACGATGAAGAGGCCGCTAGAAAGGCTGCAACCACCAAGTACCTGCAGAGGGTCAGGCAAGTCCTGAGGAGTCAGCTGAACGGTAAGAACAAGAAGTCCTGAGGTCAAAATGGGAGACGCCCCCAAGGGTGATGGAGAATGTCCGAGCTAAGGTCCTGTGGGACTTCCAGTTACAGATGGACAAAATGGTGGTGGCTAACCAACCGGATATAGTGGTGGTAGACAAACAGAAGAAGACAGCCGTAGTGATCGATGTAGCGGTTCCCAATGACAGCAACATCAGGAAGAAGGAACACGAGAAATAAAGGGCTCAGAGAAGAACTCGAAAAAATGTGGACAGAGGTGTAACAGCGATCCCAGTGGTAATCGGAGTACTCGGTGCGGTGACTCCCAAGCTAGGCGAGTGGCTCCAGCAGATTCCAGGAACAACAATCGGAGATCTCTGTCCAGAAGAGCGCAGTCCTGGGAACAGCTAAGATACTGCGCAGGACCCTCAAGCTCCCAGGCCTCTGGTAGAGGACCAGAGCTTGAAGAGTAGACCGCCCGCATGGGCAAGTGGGGAATTTTTAATTTTTTTAAAATATTCTCATTCAGCAGTCAGCGTACAAGTTATTGAACCTTGCATTGGCCTCTATGCTTATATAGTGACCATTGCAGGGAGAATTCCTCGGCATAGTGGAGGTGGAGCATCCCCACACTGACTCCTGAAATCTGACATGCATGTGTTCATCACGGTGTGTTAGTGCCATTCATTTGGTGAGTTAATAACATTACATAACAGCTTTTTTCAGCAGTGTCTGCAGTACTGTGAGGGAACTGAGGCTGGAGAGTTCATCTGTGTTCTCAGTTAGAGGCCTGTCTAACTGCCTGCATCTTAGCACATGTGTGCAGGAGATTTGAAATGTACTGTTTACCCTTTATCTACCTCATACCTTTATCTAATAAACTTAAACTAGTGCTAACACTGGTGAATATTGTGAGGATTGTTTTGTTCCAGCTAATGTCTAAATTGCAGAGGAAGATATGCAGATTATTACTATTTATCTTTTTTAGAGGAATCTTGTTTGCTTGTCTTATGTTTAGTTTGCAGTAGGGCTGCATTTTTACTCGTAAAGTGGACTGGTACTTATTGCAGATTAAGGGATTTTTTTGTGTCCAAATTACAGTCCCTAGGGTTTCTCTGTGTCCGTTTCAATGTATATGTGTAGCAGCTGGATTGAGGCCATCAAAACCACAAGTTTTTCACAAGGCTGTCAGTTTATTTGTGGCACAAACCCTGCCTGGATTAACACGTGCTGCTTTGACTTGGCTCTCAGCACTCTAATGTCTCTGATCCCAGTCAGTCTGTATGTACAGAATAGAATAGAAATAGAAATATCCTTTATCGTCCCTCACTGGGGAAATTCAAGTGTTCCAGTAGAAGAGTGACCAGCATGGAGCAAAAATAAGGAATAAGAGACTGTATGGTCTCTTAAGTGAAATTTAAAACATAAGAAAAAAAAATACTTTACTGTTATTAAAAATAGCATACTTGGATTCAAAGAAATGTGCAACGGAGTAGGGTAATTGTTTTTAAAAAGAATGTACAAAATGTGCTGTATATTTGTGCTTAAAAAACCGAGACTTTTTACAGACAATGGAAAAACGAGGGGGCATCCTAGGACAGAGCTGGCCTTCTTGATTAGCTTATCCAGCCACTTCCTCTCAGCTGTAGATATGCTGCTGTTCCAACACACAACACCACAGAAGATGGCTGACGCTACCACAGAGTCAGAAAAGGTCTTCAGCAGCATCCCTTACACTCCAAAAGATCTCAGTCTCCTCAGTAGGTAGTCTGCTCTGACCCTTTCTGTAAAGTGTGCATATATGTTTGGAAGTGTGGCAAAACACGTTCTTGTGAACGTTGTGGCGACTGTGGGTGAATAGTGCAACACAATAGTGACATAACCTGCAAGATACAGTGATAAAACTTTACAGGTGTGTAGAACAAGTTTAAAGAAGAAAGAAGTGCTACAAAATGAGATTACGGGATTAGAAACTTATGTTGAACATAACCTGCTCCCACTCAAGTTATATTCAGACATTTGGTTTAATGTGCCATCTTTTCAGTTGATTCTTTTGTTTCACGTCCAGTATACACTCACCAGCCTGTTTAACTGCTCATTAACACACATATCTAATCAGCCAATCACATGGCAGCAATGTAAATTTGTAGACATGGTCAAACATGGTCATGATGCTGAAGTTCAAACTGAGCGTCATAATGAGGAAGAAATGAGATTTTAAAAAATATCCAAGTTTTTAAAAAAAGGCAGCATAAAAAGTACACACTGTGGGTGCTGTGGGTACTTTAAGTGTTTTTAACACTCAGTTTCACTTTATCTCTTTGTTTGTTAAAACCTCACTGTTCTCTACAGCTGCTGATGGACCAGCAGCAGCACAAGCAACAGTGTCCCATAGATCGGTTGAACCACATTTGGACACTGCCTACAAATGGCAACAGATACCCTCTTCTCATAGATGGGCTGTCCATGGCCCCCTATAGTCTGCCAGCGGAGAACCGTGCTGAGCTCTGAACTCTTATGAATGCATCAGGACCAACTCAGGGTTCAGTGTCTTGCCCAAGAATACTTTAGCATGCAGACTGGAACAGCCAGAGATTGAACCAGCAACCTTCTGAATAATAGATGCTATAGTCTGCTACTCTTCAGTCTCCTCCTAGAAATATCCTGAAAGAAAGAACAAAGAAGAAGGAATCTTTTTATAGCAGTTTCCAAGTTGTTTACTGAGCCACTTAATCTCTGAACAGTAATTTCCGTTGACACGAGTCCAATAAGTTGAGGTGGTGAAGAAAAAGCTGTTCTGTAGAAGTGCTGTGATTAAAGCAGTAGGGTAAGTCTGCTTGTAAGATGTGATCTGTGTCTTTGGTAAACCCATTAGCTCCAGCACACAGCTTATCTTGTCTCCCTTATCTGACCCAGGGCTTCTTCAGCCTTCTATTGCCACTCTTTTTGCTTACTTTCTGCAGGTTTCTTCATGAACCTTGTTAAATTTGCCTGAAAATTGTAGTTTGCTCAAAGAGATGATGCCAGTTTTTGCCTGACTCGGGCAACAATGTGTACAGTAATCGTGTGCTTCATAATTCGCCAAGTCATCAAATGTGTGGAATTTAGCAGACTTATGGTAAGTCTGCAAATTAAATGTTGCAGAATATTAGTCTTACTATACAGTTAGTTCCACAATTTGTTGGTCAGCAACACAGTTTTTGTCACGTTGCCTCTGTCCACCACCACAGTGGATTTTAAAGTGAAGACTTACAGCTTTAATTTGAGATGTTCAACAAAAGATTTGGCTTAACTGTTTATAAATTGCAGCCATTTTTTTCACGGTCCCCCATATTTGGAGCCTCAATGGGACTTGGACAGTTGAGTGGCAAGCATGTCCTGTGCCCTTTGTTATTATCTGAAGTTAAAGAGATATTGGTGCAAATGAGCAAAGCACTCATTGGTCTGAAACAAAAACTGTGTGTGTGAGAGAGAGAGAGCAAAAAATCTGTTAGATTTTACAAAAGAATGGATGAACTGTTCAGCTACAACACAAGGCCTGAAAGAGCACTGCAGAAACTGAGGCGTACAATCACAGATTCATTTCCTTGGTTAAGACAACCAACTTCACAATATCTAACCATGATAAGAAGCCTCTCGAGAAGGCAGGAATGAATGGAAATACAAAGTTTAGGTGAAACAAGCTGAAAACGTCTGGTGTGTAGACTTCATAGGAATCATGTAAAACCTTCACAGTTCTGAGAGGACAAATTAATCCAAGATGAACTTGTACTAATGTTGGAAAGACAAAAGCACAGAGAAGGAGAGGAACGGTCCATGATCCAAATATCTGTCAAACATAGTGGAGGTAATGTTGTAGTGTTGCCAGTGGAACTCAGCATAGTGTTGATTCATGATGTGAATGCTGATAGAAGCAGAAGCATGAATTGTGATTTGTACAGGGTTTTACTCTTTGCTCGGGTTCAGACTGATGCTTTCCAGGGCTTCTCAGAACAGATGGATACTGACCCCAAATATGCTACAAAAGCAACCCAACAGAGCAGCTTCAGCTACTGAGGACAAAACTAAAGACGAGGACCCGCAAATGGGCAGCAACTGAAGATGGCTGCAGTAAAAGTGTGACAGAACATCGCAAGGAAAGCAGCATTTGGTGATGTCCATGGGTTCAAGACTTCAGGCAGTCAATTTTCACCTAAGTATGGAAAACAATCCTTATATTTGAAATGGTCCTAGTTTGTCCACATAGTTGTCAGCAGTGTTGGTCAAGTTACTTGAAAAAAGTAATCAGTAACTAATTACTGATTACTTCTCCAAAAAAGTAATCCCGTTACTTTACTGATTACTTATTTTCTAAAGTAATTGATTACTTAGTTACTTAGTTACTTTTTAAAAACACGATTTACAACCTGAATAGGTGATAAAGTGATAGATCTCTCAGCCCAATTCTACTTTTTCTGCATAATCCATCATACAAAATGTAATCAAATGGAAAAGTCTCTTTTTAAAACTTGTTTTATTGGTTTTAATCTTTTAACTTTATGCATCAAGCAAACATTTAATTATATGCAACATTCTCTGACTGGAAGAAATTAGTTTAACATTTAAACCTATTTTCTGCACATTCCAGCACATAAAATAAAATATTTTTTGTGTTTACACTCAGTCTTTCAAATAGATGCAAGTAAAACACAGCAGAAAATAAATAAAATCAAAGACTCAGCGGTCCTGTTGCTCTATTTTCACCTGTAAAGCAGGAGTGGGGTAGGCGGAGGTTTATCCTGGTGCAGGTGTGCCGCCGCGGTCAGTGGAAGAATCCGCGAGCTTCTCTGTGAGTTTCCCATTACGTCGTTGTGCACTCGGAGCTTGTTTGGGGGGGGGGGGTTCGGTGTAAAAAGAAGTTTTCTTCCCACGCACAGCGGACACTAATGTTTTTGTCACTTTTTATGGAATCAAACTCAAAGTAAGGTCAGTACTTCCACGCTTTAAACGCTGCACGCTCATACTCTCTCCCGCACTCGATATATGATCCATTGTTGATCTGCACACAGCTGTTGTCACCAACGTCGCACTCGCTTACGTCACTGTCATGAGACATTCTCACAAAAAAATCACGGTTTTAGTAACGCAGTAATGCAGCGTTCCTACGGGAAAGTAACGGTAATCTAATTACCGTTTTTGCAATAGTAATCCCTTACTTTACTCGTTACTTGAAAAAAGTAATCAGATTACACATCTCTGGTTGTCAGCCTCTAACAAGTGGAGAAAATCACTGAAAGACCTAAAAGATGAACCTAACATTTTTGTAAAACCCCTTGAATTAGGCTGCTCGTATTGTTTATTTGATTTCCGATCCATTGTGGTGGCGTTCAGAGGCGAAACTACAACAGCTGGATTTGTGCTGCCTGACCTCAACCCTTCCAGTGCCCCTAGTTTGGGCCCTTGTTGTGGGAATGAGTATCTAAATAGTCTGAAGTTTCAGTATGACGTTTAAACAATTTTTGTACTGTGGTCACATTTCCAGAAGAAATAAATTATTCCGATTTGTTTTTCGTGTAGTGTAGCCTATACATTCTCCTTCCAGCCTCTCTCTCTATTATTAAAAGACGATGTTGCTGCACGTTGCCTCGACAGAGATCTTAGTTATATGAAAATGTAAGAATGCTAACACACACATACTCACGCTCTGCTTGGAAGAGCCGTAATAGGATTAGAGAGAACTGGAAGTGCAACTGGAACAGAGACAGAGAAACGGGGAGGTGACAGAGTGGGTCATCCACAGTGGAGCATATAGTGAGACATGTTATGTTTAGGCTCCAGTCTGGGCAAAGTTGGGTTTCTGGTTAATGTAAACACAAACAGAATCCAATGATTTGCAAATCTCATAAATCTTTATTTTGTTTTATCAAATCTTCGCTGAGAAAATATATAATTGTAAACAGGATGTTTGGAATTTAGCAGCAACACGTGCCAAAAAAGTTGGGATGGGGCAGCAAAATGTTATTTTGTATTAGTAGAGCTCCAAAACTGTGGAACAATTTCAGTGGAATGCAAATAGTGTGAATATCTCATCCTCCAAAGTCATACGTTCAGGAGAAATCTCTGTGCATGAGGGGCAAGGCTGAAAATCAGCATTAGATCCCGAATGGTCTTCAAGTCCTCAGGCAGTATTGCATTAAACACAGATGTGATTCTGTGATTAAATCAGTACATGGGCTCAGGAACAGACAGAAATCACTGTCTGTGAACACAGAAGCCATCATCTCTGGACCAAAGCCGGACCTCCAGACCAAAATGGATCGAAACATGGACACTACGTCCTCTAGACTAAAGAGGAGAAGGACCATCCAGCTTGCCATCAGCACTCACTTCAAGAACACCTGTATCTTTGGTGGTGTGGGGGTGCGTTAGTGCCTCTGGAGTTGGCAGTTTTAGAGCAGCATATACTCCCACCCAGAAAGATGTGTTTCAGAAAGCACCTTGCTGAGCTGGCCTGTCTGCAGTGCAGGCCTTTAACCACCTGAGAACATTTGGAGCATCATAAAGTGAAAAATATGACAAAGACACAGGACTGCTGAGCAGCTATAATCCTCTATCAGACACGAATGGGACAACATTCCTCTGTCCCAAAAGTCCAGCAGCTGCTCTCCTCGGTTCCCACAAGTTTGTGGAGTGATGTTAAAGAAGAGGAGATGCTACAGAGTGGGAAGCATGACCCTGCCCCAACTGTCTGAGATGTGCTGCTGCCATCAAATTCAAATATTACATATTTTTCTTGAAATTATTTGTTTTCTCAGTTTAAACGTTTGATATGTTTCCTATGTTGAATAGATTGAAAGATTTGTAAATCAGATTTACAGCAAACAGCATTCAAACCTTTTTGGAATTGGAGTTGGCTTACCTCTGTTTTCTCTCCTTTCTGTTGTGTGTCCTGGTCCACTTTCCCCCATCAGTTCACATCACTGTGTGCTTTGCTAATTTGAGCCTCTTTTCCTTTTCCTCCCACACACTCAGCAGGCACTGAGGTGGACAGGCTGCCACAGAGCAGGAGCCCACAGCATTCTTCTTCACATGTGACAGACCCCGATCCTCTTTCAAATTCTATGTTCTCAACATACAGTTAAATCTTCAGGAGCGTTTCCACCAGATGACCTCTGTGTGGGGGTGGGCTCTAAGGCCCCCCTACTGGACAAGAGGGAGCTGCTAAATATAAGGCTGGGGGTGGGGGGTGGGCAAGCAGCTGACTCAAAACACAACTTGGATTTGAGAATTTTAACAGATTTGTTGGTAGTTTGCTAACTAATTTTACAGTACTCTGTTTTCCTTTTGGTCAGCTTCAGTAACTTAGATGAGGAAAAACATCTTTGGGGAAAACAGACTCTGTGGCATGTTGTGGAGAATTTAAAGTCCAAGAGCTGATGAATTAATCATGATATAAATTGTTAAGACGTTCACATCATTCACAGCATCATTACTGCTGCTGTTGTGTTATAAGTCTTTAAAAAAAAAATAAAAAATGGGGTTGGTGTGGGCTTAATATTGTTATAAGTTTTATTCACTTTATATTGTAAGGCAAAAACTCCATAATAAAGAGAAAACCCCAACCAGATGACCCCCTATGAGCAAGCACTTGACGACTGTGGGAAGGAAAAACTCCCTTTTAACAGGAAGAAACCTCCAGCAAAACCAAGGGAGGGACAATTATCTGCCGTGAGCAGTTAGGGGTAAGGGGAGGGGGACGGGACAAAGCTGTTGAAGAGAGCCAGATATTAATAATAACCAATGATTAAATGCAGAGCGGTGTATAAACACAAAGAAACAGCATCATGGGAAGCCCCCAGCAGGCTTAGACCTGTTGAAGTTCATGGTCAGCTAATGCAGCCCTAACTATAAGCTTATTTCTCTGTGTATATCTATCGCTTTGAAGCAGCCTTGGTATCTTTGGGTGGATAGTATGCGTATCAAAAGTTCAGCGGTTTAATCCCCTGTTCCTCCAGCCTGTGTATCAACATGTCTTTGAGTAAGAACCTAAACCCCAAACCGCCCCTCATGCATTGCATGCAATGCAGCATGCTTATATATCAATATGCTGCACAAACAACCTGCCAGAAAACCTGCTACTGCAGTCCACTGCAGAGTTAACAATGTTTTTGACAAACGTTTTTGAGTGTTGCTGACTTTAACGGTGTAGGTGTTCTGTTGTTTTTTCTCCTTCTGAATGTACAGAAGCACTACTGCTGTGTAGTTTTAGTATAGCTAGCAGGTTATTTGGTGGGACTCCAGCTCCCACTGAGTGACCATCTGGACCTCTGAGCTGGTGCATGTACGCCACATACCACTCACACACTCACCACTGTGAGTCACTGATGTAGAACCAATCAGCACAGGCCCAGATGATGTCAGCTAGTAAATGAGGTAGGCTGGGACCAGGAAGAACTAAACTAAGATGACAGCTGGAAGTCAATACTTACAGTAAGTGTAAACTGTAACGTTTTTACACAAACACAATACCTGTGTGTCACCTCCTTTAGCCATGTTTAATTTGTTGTAATTAGGGCTGCCACAAATGATTGTTTTGATAGTCGACTAGTCACCGATTATTTTTGCGATTAGTCGACTAATCAGATCATCATCCATTGGACATAAAACGTACAGCTTATTGCACCAGCAGCATCTGCTCGTATATAACTATCATTATCTTACAGCTTGAAGTGTTTAAGGTATGTGCTAACTAAAAATAAAGACAAGATGATAGTTTATTAAATTTTAAAGAAATTTGCAGATTGTTTGAGTGAAGTTTAATAAACTCAGCCGTCTGCTCCTTGCTGTCTAAAATATAACAGGACACCGGAGTATATTCTCGAGCATCTCACACTCTAATGAGCCTTGAACCCCGGCTAGCTATCGAGCTGGTGGGTAACAGACGTCTCCGAAAACATCGGAGCGCTTTTGAAAATATGTGGTGTCTTGATAAACTGAGCAGATATTTATTTGAAGTTTACACAGCTACATTCTCGCCTGAAAATATGTTAAACGTTTATTTTTTGACCCAGAAAGAATAATAAGAGTAACATTAAAACTAACTAGCTGCCGGAATCCCTGACAGACTTTGTTTCCCCTGCATCGGGGTCATGCACTGGCCTTTCAAAATCATGGACAAACACTATCCCACATTCGTGATTTGAATGATTAGTTCATAAACACTTCTTATAATGACTAACTACTCCATAAATTTTGGAGATGGTAGCTGTTTATACAGTAACGTTACAGTGGGATACAAATAATATCAGGCTGATCCTGCCACAATTTGTTCCCCCTGTCCAAAGACTTCTTGCTCCTGAAATTTTGGAGGCTTTAGCTCAGTACAGTTCTGAACAGTTACAGAAGGATACAAATAATGATCAGTCAAAATGTCATTGGTTTATTTAAATAATCCCATCCGATGTTGTGCCAAGGTCCCAACGCAGGGGAAGCAAATTCTGTCGGGGATACCTAGGCTGTATCCCAATTCAGGGTCTGCAGCCTTAAAGGCCGCATTTTAAGGCCGATTACGTCACAGCGACGCGACGAAGGCTGTCCCAATTCAAAGGCTGCTCGAAATGCGGCCCTCAAATGCGTCCTTCATTTCCCTGAATTTTAAGGCTGTGGCGGTGTAGACTTCGTGGCCCAACATATCCCAGAATGCATAGCGTGGCGGTGGGTGTGGATAATTTTGCCGAAAAAAAAAAACGGCGGATGAGGGGCGCCCGAAGAGTAAACTTTAAGTAAGTACTGAATATTATGTCACTTATTTATGTGCAAATGTTTAATAATGAAGGACATTAAAACATTACTGTTGGCAACATGTCGGCGAAGTTATGTGACATTAGTGACGTTTGTACTAACTTACAGCCTTTACTTTAAAATATACGCCGTTCAATAGCTGAGCTTAATCTTACAGAGAATGATCAAAGCTCATGTAGAAAGAAACAAACAAATGAACAAAAGATTGTCTCCTTCATTTCTGTCAAACAAAGCTGTATGACACGTTTCCAGCTGTTAGTATCATGGTTGCTAGGCAACTTGGGCAGCGCAACGGAGGCTAGACCGTCCCATTTTACGAGCCTCGCACTTCCGGCCTTAGCGGTCTTCGAGTATGTGGCCCTTGAGGATCGTTGAGGCTGCGTACTTTAAGGCTGCAGACCCTGAATTGGGATACAGCCCTAGTTTGGCACGATACCGGACACAGCTTCTTCTTCTTTGGAGTTTAACGGCAGCTGGCATAATAATAATAATAATGGATACTTTATTGATCCCCATGGGGAAATTACTTGTTTTTCTCTGCATTTAACCCATTCACTCAGTGAAGCAGTGGGCAGCCATTGGGCGCCCGGGGAGCAGTGTGTAGGGACGGTACCTTGCTCAGGGGTACCTCAGGGTAGCCGTTAAGTGGATTCGAACCGCCGACCTTCCGATCATGGGGCGACCACTTTACCTACTGAGCTATCCCTGCCCCTGCATCCTTGTACATGCAGTGCTGCCATCTTCTGTTTCAGTCCGTTATTACTCTCTTAAATCCTACTACTTATTCCTGCATCTTTTGGGATCTTACAAAGCTTCAAATGACGTGTCGACTATTAAATTAGTCGTCGACGATTTTGATAGTTGACGTAATCGTGGCAGCCCTAGTTGTAATTAACAATACAAATATGAAGTCATACTGTAAGGACTGTTTGGCCTAGTATGACCTCATTGTGAGCTGTGGGTAGACTATCACAGCCATTAGTATGACGCACTGCACGAACTCCTTTCACGTACTTGCATGGAGGCAGTGATGCGTTCCAGTCGAAGCTGAGTCGGGCTGAGGAAAAGCTGCAGTACTCCTTTGCAGCTTTGCAGTTTTTCTTCACACTGAAGAGCCTCACAGAGATGTGATGATGTGAAGAAGCGACATTTTTTCAGTGTGTTGTCAGTCAGGCGTCAGTGTTGACCTGAACTGATATCCAACATTCAGCCAGTGGCTTCTCTACAAGTCTCTGCTTCACAGCTATGTCTCCACTTTGAATTAATTTTAATATTCCTGTCAACTTTGTCACTGTAAAACTCTGCATGTGTCTACCAGGTTGTGCTTTTCCACTGAGAGGAGCCTGAGAGTGTCCATGTGGACTGGAGAGACAAATATGTCTTAATCCAGGAGAAAACATTTAAAATTCCTGATACAAAATGGCCAGCAGAGACAGACTCAAATGGAAAAGCGTGATGAATCTGGTCTCACTCAGACTGTGGATGGTGGGCACCTACTGTGCATATTTTGTGGGTATTTGTTGCAGTGTGGAGCTTTAACGCCATCTGCAGAGCAGAAGGATCATCTCTACTGCGCTGTCTGTGTCCACACAGAAAGCCTTGAACTACAGCTTCAGGTCACCCATAGTTTGGCCTCAGAGTTCAACATACAGTCACAGTAAAATGCAAGAAAACAGAAATGTAAAAATACATGTCGGCTTGTGTTTTTAGGTATAGACGGTGAGTAAAACGGTTTCCCTGGGTTTTTTCCTATGTTGTAGTTGTGTGTCTTATTCTGAAAGAAATATTTACGCACTACCATAGCAACCAGAGAGCATTAATAGACCCCGTGCACGAGAAAATGCTAACTTCCTGTTTTAAGACCGGATGTAGGGTTGCACATTTCTGGTAGCTTTATTTTGCAGTCAATTGCTACTGCGAAGGTGGACTCAAAAATCATGTCCAAAATACGAAAACGGAAAGATTACGTTAAGTTAAAAAGAGCAGAGGGTGGAACACTCACCATTACTGTCATAAAAAAAATCAAATGATATATTTTGATGTTTGAAGAGCGTAGAGCGATTGTTTGTTTACATCAGTGATGGTAAATTCGATTATTTTTACTGAATCGAGTTTGGATGAGTCACTCACCAAAGTGAATCGGGTTCTTGGAGTCATTTGAGTCACTGAGTCAGTTGACCAGAGAGTGACAAAAATTTACATTTTCACGCAAACTTAATTTGTTTCTCCTTTCATGTAAATCCTACTGCTAAGATGAGTGATTGAAACAGAAAAACAACTATTTTTATTTTTTGTACGGTGCGTACTAGGAAGTACGAGAAGTGCAGAAGTGAGAGGCTTTTAAATGGGACGGTCTAGCCTTCGTCGCGCTGCTCAGGTTGCCTAGCAACCATGGATCTAACCGCGAGAAACGTTTCATACAGCTTTGTGTGACAGAAATGGAGAAAAACATTTTTTTTGTTCATTTTTTTATGACATCACTTTGATTAGTTGAGTATCTGAGGCTGAGACCACGGGACTGTAAACATGATTGTTGGGCTTCATGTCTGTGCTGAACAGTCATTTAAGATTAGTTAGTAAATAACAATTAGTTAATGTTGCTCATGAGACTAAAGTCATCTCACTTTGGAAATGTAAATATAATATGGCCAATATCGAAGTTATTATCATATTAATCATTATTAGTTATTACAGCAGTGAACTTGAACTCTGTCAAACTCTGAGCTTCAGTAAAGATTCAAGTTGCAGTTATTTATATTTCCTATCACCTTAAATCTTCACTCAAAGACACTCAAGTATCTTTGACAGTGTATATAGATGTATTATATATAATATTCTTCGTTTAATTTGTTGGCATTACTAAATTTGGTTCAATGCTTACATATATGTGTGAAATGAAAATGTACGAGCTGTGAAAACTGTTTCTAATAGAATGAAGAGTAGACTGATATATGAAATGTTCCTTTATTGGGTGAGAAAATCAGACCATGTCATAACTGCTGTAAGTCACACAGAATAGACATCAGAGCCTTAAACAGGCTGACGTCTGCTAAATGGGTCAAACTGGGCAGAAAGTCTACAAACACATAACATCCTTATAGAATATGATGTAACACTATAGATCAACTTAGCTCAGAATATATAAAGCATATAAACAATTACAGCAATATGATGCAACAAACACAGCAGCTACTGATCCAAAATACTCAAAGCTTCATAGAACTGAAACCAACATTTATTTTTAGCTCCATTCTGCTGCTGATACAGACTTTAGGTTTCTGAACATTAAACTTGTTGCTGCCTTTCATAGTGTGTAACTTGAAGGCCCTGAGTACTCTGAGTACTTTCTCCCACACTGAAAACACTGGGATGATAAAATGATTTGAACATTACCTAATAAGACTGATTCAGCACAGACAGTTATGTTAAACTTTTCTAGCAGTCCTTCACAAACAGGGAACAGAAAGGGGTCGGCAACCTTTCTGGTGATGAGTGCATCTAAAATTTCCTCAGAAGTCAGTGTGCCATATGACTGCATTAGCAATAAATTTAATAATACTCTAAATTAACAGTTACACACTATATAGAAAAACTTTATAGAATTATATTTGTGCACAGATGTTGGCAGCTATCAGCGAATAGTTATCAGCTATTTTGAAACAAAAAAGACTTTTTATCCATAACAGCAAATGAACTGTACAACAGAAAATCCAAATGCTATTTACGGTCTCCTCACAACAATGATATGAAAAATAAACTGGGCCAATATGGCATGTTTGTTAATACAGAGACACACATGTTAATGTGACCTCTGGTCTCCCACTCAGAGACACAGGTCTCCGAGTGTCCAGCATTCAGAGGCTACCTGAGGACTCGTGTGAGAGAAAATCTGCTCACACAGACATGTAGAGCCAAACACTGTCAATAAGGCCTCTGCAATGTTCTGAAGACAGTAAACCTGTCAGGTAGTGATGAACATGCAGCTCCATGAACACGCACAGCTATGGATTCCAGCTGCGTCCGTAGTTCTACAAACTTTGACCCCCACAGAGTCGAGCTTTTCAGTTCAATCAGCTGCATTTCGATGTCCTCTGTGTCCAACCAGTTAATGCGAGACAAATCCAGCTGCTCATTAAAGCTTTTTGATTTGATTAGAAAAGAAAACATTGGTCCAAACACCTGAAAGCCCCGAAAACCCATTGTGAATTCTGTCTCGAGTCTACGGATGTATCCGTGTATTTCTGCGGTGCTGATGCTGCGCTGAGCAGACAGCTCCTGAAGCATTTGAAGTGTCGGAATGAAGAAATTTCAACATTGCCTGAAAAAAAACTGCCAGCTAGCAACGTCCCTCTCACCGGTAGGCGAAGTGATTTTTAGCCAATTATAAGATGAATCTGGTAGTTGGGGTTGCTAAGATACCGTCATTAAGAAGCGGCACAACTAATGTGTCTATGCGAGCTGATTTGCGATGTGCACCGCTGGCCCGGCCATTAATTTTTTTAATGCATCTTCTCGGATTAACTCACTGCGTGTCGTGTCCAGGGCTGGACTGGGACAAAAAATCGGCCCGGGCATTTTGACGAGAGACCGGCCCCCCAGGTATTAAAACCATAAAGCCTTTGAATGAAAACAAACGCTGTTGTGACAGTGATGTACAGTCTTGTTGGTTTCTATACATTTTACGTCAGATAAAAACTTTGGTTGTAAGCTTCAGATCATTAATTAATAAAAGCGAGACATTTTAAATGAGAATAAGAAAGTGTTTCTTTGTGCCCCCCTCTCCCTGTTAATGCCCTACCTGGCCCCCTGGCAAAACTTTGCTAGACCCGCCCCTGCACAGTTACCAGCTGTCAGCTGCTTAGAAAAGGATCCTGGTGTTATTTGTCTCTCAGAAACAGGTCATAACTTCAACTCATTCATGTCACCTAAAAGGTAAACCTGTTTCTCCATCACAGCTCTGATGGTTCAGTAAGGACATCTCCTGGTTTCATCTTCATGTTTCCCTCTCACCAGATAACCAAACCATATCATGACCAGCAGCTTTACAGCTGTGGCTCCAGCAAACATCAGCTGATACTAGAAATTAATATTAAATAAATTCTAACAACAGCTGATCAAGCTTAAACGTGCTGCTGTTGTTTAGCGCGACATCCACTGGTTTCCTGTTTCTGGCGCAAAGTGGGCGATAAACAAAGAAGAGAGAAAAGCCGATCAGCTGATCATTGATCAGTTTCATGATTGAAGTAGCAACAGGAGAGAGAGGGAGAGAGAATGAGAGAAGAAGAGGCAGCTGTGCAGCGTAAACACAGAGTAACTCCAGCTTGGTGTCTTTTTCATTGTAGCTGAAGTCCGGGACAAACTGTTCTTTTTCAGCTCAACATGAAACGCGTAATATTTTCTCTGAATACGAGACGATAACGTCTTTTTACAGAACATTTGGCAACTCTACTAACTAACCTTATGAATTAAATAAAGTTCACCATCAGTAACATCATAGCACCACCCAGCTGTATAGAAACTCCGTCATGCTAGCTAGCACGCAGCACCAGTTATTATAACTGACTGTAAAAAGTCAGCACAACGAAAATAAACTCCACCTAAACTTGGTTTATATCTGACCCAGATAGACTGCAGGTCATAACTTCTTACCTGAAGTTCAGTTCACCTGACACTCGGACCGGTGGCCACCTCGGGTCTCTCCTCCTCCTGCCTCCCCTTTCTCTCATCCACCTGCTGCCTCTGTGGAAGCCATAGTCACCACCAAACAACTGAGTTATTTTTACACATCTGCCAGCATCTGTCCAATCCACCACCTTTCATTGTTTATACCGTTACAAAAAATCATCGGCCTATAAAAACCGTCAGCTCGTTCAAACACACTTTAAAGTCCGTTTGGCTCGACACCACCGAACAGAGGCAGCAATATAACACAGCTAACATTAACAGTGCAGTGGATCCTGCTTGTGCCGTGATGTTCAGGACTGCAAACCGAGCAGCATCACTGACTTTCATCTTGTTGTGTTTGTGGATATATGACTGACTTTAATTATCCACAAAATCATCACAATCTCTGTAAGATTAAGGTCGACTATTGAACGGGGTATATTTAAAAGTAAAGGCTTTAAAACCAAGTCAGTACAGACATCGCTAATGTCACATAACTTTGCCGACATGTGGCCAACAGTAATGCTTTAATGTTCTTCATTATTAAACATTCGCACATAAATAAGTGACATAATATTCAGTACTTACTTTTTAAAGTTTACTCTTTGGCCGCCCCGTTTCCGCCGTTTTTTTTGGCAAAATTATCCACACCCACCGCTGCGCTATGCATTCTGGGATATGTTGGGCCACGAAGGATAGACCGACCCATCCTTAAAATTCAGGGAAATGAAGGACGCATTTGAGGGCCGCATTTCGAGCAGCCTTTGAATTGGGACAGCCTTCGTCGCGTCGCTGTGACGTAATCGGCCTTAAAATGCGGCCTTTAAGGCTGCAGACCCTGAATTGGGATACAGCCATAGACTATAGGCAGAGAGGAGGATGTTACTCTCAGTGTTGTTGCCGCATTTCAGGAGTATGCTGCTAATAAAGTTACACAGTTGCACAGTGACTTCGCTTTAATTACTTCATTTACAAAATACTAGGGCTGAACGATTATGGAAAATAATCTAATTGCGATTTTTTGCCCCAATATTGCGATTGCGATGCGATATGCGATTATTTTTTAAGGTCTTTGTCTTCTGTATTATTAAACAAAGACAAGCAATACATCATATAGTATGGCCAATACTATATTACATTAATTTTAAACTGTTCTTTCCTGGAAGACAGACCTCTGTTATGATGACATGAGGTGATGCATGAATTGATGACTGACATTTTTATTTAACTTCTTCAATCACAACAGTATATTTGAACATACACAATAGTTTATTTTTAGCTTACAAACATCTGAGCATAAAGTGCTGACAAGGAACCCTGGTGTAAACATTAAAATGAAAGTCAGTACAATGTGCAGATTGCAGAAATATACATAAACAAAATCAGTGGCTTTACCACACTCAGTTTTTCGACATCTGTGAACTACTAGACAGTCATTCAATTAAAAAATAATATTAAATAAATAAAACTAATAAATAAAAAATACACACATCTTACTGATCTCTGCAGTCAGTAACATTACACATAAAGTGCAAACATAATAGCAATTGTATAAACACACACACAAACACGCCTTTAAATTAAAACTGGCTGAACATCTTGATTATCTGCAGTAAGTAACAGCAACACAGCACAAACTAAAGTGCACAATGAGTACGGCTCAGCTAGCCATAATCATCCTAGCTCACAGGTTTTTTGCTAGGAAGACTAGCATATCTACTTTTGCTGGCTTTAAGGATGAGCGAGTGCAGGTCACTATATTCCCTCCAGTGCTGAACAGACGCTCTGAGGAGCACTTGTGGCTGGCACACACAGATATTTGCGGGCCATCTTGCACAGTCGTGGAAAGTGAATGTTGTGCACCTTCCACCAGGCTAAGGGATCATCCTCTCCGTCAATGACAGGGGTCAACAGGTAACTATTCAACTCTGCCTCCACGACATCTTCAAGTGGCAGAGGCAAAGCTGAAGAGGCCGCACTGGTTTTAAAAAGACTACCAATAGTCTTCTTTGCCTTTCCCCCAGAGGCCTGTGCACTTGGAGAATTTTGAGCAGTTTCAGTGCGAGACCTCTTCTCCTGCCAGATGGGAAGAGAGACATTAGTTTTGCAGTTAGCTTATTTTTAAATATTATGTGTTTGTGGAAATATAATTTTCAAGGATTTACCTGATTATGTGTACGTCTAGCCGATTCCACCATTTCTGTCTTCAGTCGGGCCTTAATGGCAGGAAGGTTGTCTGCGCTGATGTATTGCGTTTTGAACCTAGGGTCCATGAACGACGCAACATCCAAAAGCTCCTGGGTGTTGAGGTCACTATACTTGTCGTTGAGGTATGCCAGGACCTTGGTTTTAATTGATCTAGTCAGATCAGTGTCCGCAGCATCTTCAGCCAAGACTGATGTTGCCAGAAGATGGAGAACTGGCTTGAGGTAGGAGATGCTCACATACTCTTCTCCAGAAAGAGCATCAGTAAATTCGGAGAGAGGATGCAGTGCCTTATGAATGGACTCCAACACTTCAGCATCCTGCCAGGTTGGGATGAGGGAGCGTGCATGTCGGTCACCTGTCAATACCTGCGATATGGCTTTCATCTGTTCCAGCACTCTGGCAATCATTTTCTCTTTGGACCCCCATCTTGTAGGGCACTCAGTAATGAGAGAGTGCTCAGGAAGCTTAAGCTCCTTCTGTGCCTCAGTGAGAGCTGCCTTTTTCTTCCAACTGTGCGAGAAGTGCCCCACCAACTTCTTGCACAGCCCAATTGCTCTTGATACTCTACCATCTTTGATTGCATTTTCTGGAGGGAAAAAAAAATAAAGTAAAAAGTAAAATTAGTGTTAGACATACAATTGCAGTTATGATGCAAGGTTTCACCATTTCTCTCTCTCTCTCTCAAATTCAAAGTTGCTTTATTAGCATGACTATGGGAACAGTGTTGCCAAAGCTACTGTTACATACATCATGACATACAAGAACATAAGACCATAAGACAAAAACAAAAAAGAAAATACATAAGAAGAGGTGGGTACATCAGGGTGGGGTTGACATAACATATCTAGAATTAACAGCAGTAAAGAACAAGATAAATAATAGTGTGGTGTGTTTGTAGGAGAGAGTGATACACAGGCTCGCACATACATGCATGCACACGCACACTCTCTCTCTCTCTCTCTCTCTCTCTCTCTCTCTCTCTCTCTCTCTCTCTCCCTCTCTCTCTCTCTCTCTCTCTCTCTCTCTCTCTCTCTCTCTCACGGCAGTAACTTACCAATAGCAAGATGTAATCTGTGTCCGAAACACTGGAGCCTGGTCCATTCGTTCAGCTGTGCTGCTTTCACCATATTTGACGCGTTGTCCGTCGTTATGCAGACAAGGTTGTCTTCAGGGAGATCCCAACACGCAAGCCCCTCTCTCAGGCCAGCAGCAATGTTTTCCCCTGTGTGGTCTTCGGGGAAGTAGGCCGTTTGTAGGCTGCGAGCTTCGAGGTGGAGGTCTTCGGTAATGTAATGCACCGTCAGACTTTGATAGGGCTCTGCTGTACGGCTTGACCACATGTCTGTTGTCGCCGCAAAAAACTCAACAGCCTTTAACTCCGCTGCGACCCTCCGCCTACATTGCATATGTAGCTCGGGTATTGCAGTCTGACTGAAATACGTGCGGGAGGGCATTCTGTACCTCTTATCCAGTGTAGTTACCAAATTATTGAACCCAGGCTTGGTCACCGTATTGACGGGCATCATGTCTTTCGCGATGCAGTGGGTTACTGCTTTGGTGATTTCCACGTGCCGTTTTGAAGTGCGTTCATATGGCGTAACACCATCAAACAGTTCGGTCAGTGATCCTTGCCGAGTAACGTTACTAGGTTTATTCTGCACACTACTAGATTTTTTAGCCATACATCTACCATACTCTGTTTTGTGCCGAGTCTTAAGGTGCTGGTACAAATTCGTAGTGTTTCCGCGAGATGTAGAAACTCTACCAAGACAGGTTTTACACAGTACCTGACTCTGTGCGACATCATCTGTTTTAAACCCAAAATATTCCCACACGGCTGATGTTCCATTCCTCTTTGGTACTAGCATCCCCGCAGGCTCTGGTTCTGTTGAACCTGAGGCCATTGTGTAGGCTACAGCTTTGCTTGCTAGTTCACTCTCGGTAGACTGTTTCAAAACTTTGCTCCCCGTGTCACGTGACCAGAGTGCAGCCTCTGTGGTTAGACAATCTCGTTTGATCATATCACATGTTTTACTCGCGCATGTCACGTAAACGGAGTATAATCGCAGCGTATAATCGCAGCCTTTGCGGTTAGAAAATTGCACTTGATCATGTCGCGATATTATCGCAAATGCGATATATCGTTCAGCCCTACAAAATACCACAGTTTTTGTCTTGGTCGTATCATTTTACTTTGTTGTATTTATCTGCGACACCTTAAAGGCCGGTCCGTGAAAATATTGTCTGACATTAAACCGGTCCGTGGCCCAAAAAATGGTTAGGGACCGCTGAACTACAGTGTGTGAGAGCTGAGGAGAGAGGTTGATAGCAAATGTCTGAAATGTTTGAAGAAAGAAAACCACTTCAAAAGGGCCTTAAATTCTCATATTTCATCCTGATTAGAAGCAAAGATAAATAAGCTTTTGTTAATTTATTCAACTACTGAAAGTCATTCCAGCAGCACGCATTATGCGTACAGTTCAGTTATCATCACATCAATCAGCTGAAGCATCAGTAGCACTGAAAGGTCAAGGAGAAAAGGCCGTACCTGCATCTGGTTCAAATGGAGGCAGCTTGTTCTAGCTGTGGTGGTCAAACTCCTTTTAGATCACAGTTTTCTGTTTCTGGGACATTTGGCTGACCTGGCTGCGATGGATGGATGGATATGTGTAACATATCAGTAGTCCAAATCCTGGGACAAACAACAGGACTGGTTCCATTAAGCACTGGCCTCCCACTCTTACTGTCTGTTTTTATAATGTTTTATAATAATGACACCGCTATAATAGTAATAATAATAATAATAATGACTTTCTGTGATACTAACATGCATCAAGGAATCCTTTTCTCTGATATTTATCTCTCTGGATTGTTTTGCAACATGTGCTTAAATGGCTTCATTTCTAGATCTTGGAATATAGCGAGCTTCTCGATTTGCTTATATTGCTCGCTGCTTATGTTTGGAGTAAAAGCAGCACCAGTGATGTAAGATGCTCTATTTCGATGTCAGTAATGTCACTCATCATGATCAAATCTTTTATTTTCTAATGTGTTTTCTTTTCTTTAGGCACTGTGACACCGACTGATAATCTGGAGCAACTGGCAGAGAAGGAGGAGGAGTCCAGCTCTGACAGCCAATAGCGAAAGCTTAAAGCGTCCAGGGAGGCCGACTGCTCTAAACAAGTAAAAAAACTCAGTTTATGTAATGACATTTTTTTTAAAGATATTATTAGTTTAAAAAAAAACCTGAGACATGCAGCTTGAAGATCCAACAGCTTACCAAAATTATTTTATGAATAAACAAAACCCAAGAGAGCAGAATTCCTGGTCTGTGTTGTATTAGTGTAGAAATTGTAATTCATTAAGTTGCAATATCGTCATATCATATAAAATGCTATTTTGGAATTTGAATAGCAGCTCCCCAGGCTGTAGTATCACTGATGTTATAACCAAATGGCCGCGTGCAGATGAGGGTAAAATTATTTTCCCTCCTATAAAAATAAAATGAAAAGTGCATTTTTAAACATACTAGTTATTTTTTTCAGAAAGCACAAATTATCTTTATTTTATTGAGCCAAGGCACAAAGCTTGCAAAATCAAGTTCAAACTGAGGGTTAGCTCCAAATTTCTACAGAGTAACTGTAGAAAGACTCTAATGGATGAGTTTGTCAAGTCGGCCATCGTAGTCTCAAAGAAGGAAAGCACCAAAACCCTGGACAAGAATGGACTGCCTCCACTTTTGCAGAGACACAGTGCACACTGTGAGTGAAACATGGTGTTTGGAGTAATATGCTGCGGGGAAGCTTCAGTGAGTCTGGAACTGGGAATCTCATCTAGGTGGAAGTGATCATAAAGAAACAAGGATATGTACATATGCAAGAAACATCTCCTAGGATGCGCTGGTGTGCATCATCATTGATATTGTGTTGTTGTGTAAAGCACTTTGAGTGCTCAGAGTAGAGAGCACTATATAAGCACTAGTACATTTCCCATTTATGAACAGTCCCGTTGCCTGGGGTCATGGGGCGTTTTGGGTCTTAGCTGACTCACCCAAGTGACCCGGTTGGGGTTGATCAGGCCTCGACTTATGTCCCAGGAGCAGTCCACTGATCAGCCCCCTTAATCTAAAGCCACCTTGTCTGTGTGGCTTGAATGGGCTTCTCCTTGGCGATTCCTTTAATGCCCAACCGTGTGTCTGCCTGCATTCAGTTTGGTAATCCTAAACTGGAGTGTACCCACCTTGACCATGCTCCTTGCTGCTCACTCTTTCACATCCATGTAGGCTCTTAGGTGGGGCTGCCATACTTGAGACTTGGACAGGGGTCTTCTGCACACAACCTCAGCTGACGCAGCTATAGAGATGGTACAACCTGTTATTTTTCCTTCTCTAGGCAATGCCATTCTGATTTTTCTGACTCGCATCCTGAAATTGTTATAGTAATCCAGGATTAGGTCTTTAATCTTCTTGGGAACAGGGTTGTGGTGAAGTGCAAGTTCAATCAGTTTGTGCGGTATCGATCCGTAGGCATTAGCCAGATCCAACCACAGCACGACTAGATCACCTGTGTTCTCTGGGGTTCTCTGATCAGCTGTGTAACTACCTCAATGTGTTCCAAGCTGCCAGAGGTGCCTGATATTCCAAGTGTCACATGTCTAGCTGTTGAGTTTGAAGATGAGTTGAAGATTTTGGAGGCTGTCCTCCATTATTCAGTGTACTTTGTGTGATGTACCACTGTCAGCAAAACAGCCCCAGAGCATCATGCTGCCACCACCATGCTTGACATCTGGAACAGTGTTCTTAGGATTGAAGGCTTTTGGCTTGCTCATGTGGGCAGCTGAAAATGTCAGTCAAACTTGAAGGTGTCAATCTTAGAGCAGGGCCTTCTTTCTTGGTTGGTACCCTCTCAGTGTATAGTGTAGAGAGAGCGCAGAGGTTCAGAAACAATCATATAAAAAGAAAATGTTGCATCTGAATGTTGACGTGAGATAGCTGATGGGTGCCCGCTTGCTTTATTCCTCACTACCTGTCTGTTGGTAAAAATACAGCTTGGAGGTCATGTAAATCAATATTTCTGCTCAACCAGGTTATTGTGAACCAAAAGCTAATTTCTGAAAGAGACGCTGAAGTATGATGAATACTGGTGGGAATGTGGAGTGTACTGCCTCTGCTCACCATGCTGCTAACTCAGGAAATAGAAAGAGCTAGAGGCTA
Organism: Mchenga conophoros; assembly: GCF_057382185.1. NCBI lineage: Eukaryota > Metazoa > Chordata > Actinopteri > Cichliformes > Cichlidae > Mchenga > Mchenga conophoros. The sequence continues at coordinate 34,715,799 of NC_140543.1, forward strand.
TGTGAGCATGTGTGTGTTTGCTTGTGTTCCTTGGCTCTATGCCTAGAAGTAACAGAGAGAGAGAGAAATGAGAAAAAAGAGAGGAGGTGGAGTTGAGTCATCACACACGGTTTCTTGATGCCGACTCAGTGAGAAGACCCTTCATTTCCCAACCTGCTGGTGTGAACCATGCTAACACTGAGATCCCAACATGGTCAAAGTGCTACAGGCGTCTGTTTTACTTTTGCCTAAATGTAGGAGACAAGAACAAATAAATAAAGAAGACCCAGGCTGTGCCCATACAGTTTTAGATTACTAAAAAGCCAATAAATCTTCCAAAGTGAATTCCAGTTGACTTCCTGATTGAGTGGCTGTAGCTCAAGAGGTAGAGCAGCTCATGTACTAATCAGAAGGCTGTTTTTTCAGTCTGGCTGCTCCAGTTTGCATGCCCAAATATATTTTTGCAAAATACTATCCCCAAGTTCTGATGCATCCATCATCATGAGGCATGTTGTATAAAACTTGTGAGTGCTCAGGAAGAGTAGAAAAGCACTATATAAGAACCAGTTCATTTCCATTTACCATCAGTCCTGTCCCCCTGTAAACTCCCCATCGGGCTCTAAAACAACAAAATAACCAACACATTTTTATCTGTTATATGACTGGTTCTCTGAGAAATGTTTAAAGCGGGGACTGTTATCATTTTAGCACAGCTTTAGTATTTGACCATGTTGTTATGTTTTTGTTGCAGAGGGTTTTTTTTTTTTAATTTTTATTTCACCTTTATTTATACAGATTGTAGAGGCTAAGCCTACGCTTGAAGCCACTGAGGTGGTCGTTAATGGGGATGACGCGATGTCACTGGTATGCATGAATTAAGTTCACAGTCCAATAAATCCAGCAGTATGTATCTTGTCCTTTTTGGTCTTTATTCCGTATCGACTTAGCATAACAGCGCAACGGTCACAAACTGTTTGCCTTCTTAATGACACACCTGACGCCGATTACGTGCGTCTACCTTAAATACCTTTACATTACATAATCAAAACAGAAAAAGGTGACCTCTAGTGACCACATAAGGTATTAACCCAAGAATGGCTCCTACACCCCGGCCCCTAATTGAAATGGCTATCAGACATGGCAATTCTAATCACAAAGAAAATAAGGAGCCACTAATACAGTCTACTTTAGACCTATACATTCACATAAATAAACATAAGTAACACACTTTTAGATTACAGTCTCATGTAACAAGCAAAGTTTAGTTACAGGTCTTTCCAGAATATTAGTCTTTGTTTTTAAACGTGCAGATCGCACAAGTCCTTTTTGTCACGAATGGCTTCCAGAACTCTTCCAAGTGGCCAGGAACCACGTGGAGCAGCAGAATCCATTATAATGACTATATCTCCAGGTTTTAGATTCTTCTTCTTTTGGTTCCATTTTTGTCTCTCCTGTAACAAAGGCAGGTATTCGCGTATCCATCGTTTCCAAAAAAGATCTGAGATGTACTGAGCCTGTTTCCATCTTCTCTTCAGATACATATCCTGAGGGTCAAATAGTCCGGGTGGTAAAGATGGTTTTCCTTTCATCAGGAGGATGTGATTTGGTGTAAGTGGCTCTAGGTCTTTTGGATCATCAGAAAGCTTTGTGATGGGTCTGTCATTTAAAATTGCTTCAATTTCACATAGAACCGTATTTAATCCATCGTCGTCCAACTGTTGTTGCTGAAGAACGGATCTCAGAATCTTTCTGATCATACGAATTATCCGTTCCCAAATTCCACCATGATGTGACGCTCCAGGCAGATTAAAACTCCATCTTATTCCAATGTGTCGCAAAGCATCCGCTATTTGGGTATGTTTCAGCAATTCAAGAGCCTCCCTTAACTCTCTGTCTGCTCCGACAAAGTTGGTTCCATTGTCCGATTGGATGTGAGCAACTTGACCTCTTCGACTCACAAAACGGCGCAAAGCATTAATGCAGGCATCTGTGCTTAGAGAGCTAGCCACTTCCAAGTGCACTGCTCGGCTGGCTAAACAGGTGAAAATGACTCCATAGCGTTTAGCTGTACCTCGTCCTCTTTTCACTTCAATAGGTCCGAAGTAATCAACTCCGACGTTGGTGAATGGTGGGTTATCTGGCAAAATTCTTTCCTTGGGTAAATCTGCCATCTTTTGCTCCAAGGCTTTTCCATGATATTTTCTGCAAAAATTACATTCTGCGATAACCTTCCTTACAGCTGAGTTGGCCTTTGTGATCCAGTATTTTCTCCTTAGTGTGGATAAGGTGTGGTTACGACCGCTATGACCAAGCTGTTGATGAATGTGCTTTAGGATGAGACTTGCTACATGTTGATCCTTTGCAAGAACAAAGGGATGCTTTATTTCTTCTGATAAGGAGCCCTTTGTCAGTCGTCCCCCAACTCTTAAGAGGCCTTCATCGTCAAGATAAGGATCTAATCTATAAATTGAGCTGTGTCTGCTCACAGAACCTTTCCCACTTGACAACGTAGCAATCTCCTCTCCAAATCTTTGTTGCTGGCAAAATCTAATAATGGCAAGCTCAGCTTGTCACTAAGACACGTGACCTGTTTTAAATATCCGTACAACGCTACAATATAACCAAATAACTGGGAAAATAATGAAAAATAAAATAAAAAACAGTAGCAATAACACTTTTTTTTTTAAATTATGAATTTATTTTATTTTCAGTTGCTACAAACGGGACAGACATGACTGGGGGATAGGACAGGGAGAAAGAATGAAAGAAAGAGAGGGAGAGAAAGAAAACCAGAGGGGAGAAGAGACGGTGAGAAGGGGGGGAAGAAAGAAAAAAAAGAAAAACAAACAAAACACCTGGGTCACCTGTATGGAGAAAAAAAACAGAAGAGAAAGCAAACAACAAAGAGCAACATAATAAAAAAAAAACAGCACCATCACAATAAACTAGCTAGCAGTAGATATCAGTAGATATTAAATAATAAACGATATTGTGCAGCACACAAGATCGACAGCGCACAATGTGCTTTGAGGCAGCAACCAAGAAAGCTGTAGTCCGCGTCTGTGAATACCCGTGTGTACACCTGTGTGCACACCTGTGTGGATCAGCATGCTTGAATTCCAAAGGTTTCTCCATGTAACGATCTGCTAGGGTGTGGGGGGGCCACAGCCCCGTCCTCCAGGGCATGAAGCAGGTATGGAGGAGATCCAGGCCCCAGATATCCAGAGGCCCCAGAGTACAAGGACCCGAGGAGGACCACCAAAGAGGGGGGGGGGGCGTGCCACGATCCTGGGAAGAGCTGAGTAGAGCCCCAAACGAGAGGTCACCCCGCAGCTACGGAGCAGAGGCCAGAGGGGGTTGCAGTGGCGTGCTCGCGGGCTCTGCCGGCAGCCAGCTGTGCCAGAGAGGACCGGGCTATAACACATTAAGAGCAGGAACAGCCATCCAATGATGCTTTCTCCATTGCCCTTAGAATTTAAAACCTTCAGTTCAATATGCTGCACCGTTTCAAATCCTGTTGTAATTTTACTGTTCAATCGAATTAGTTTGAACTTTTTTGAACTTAAAAAATCTGCAAACTCGTTGCCTTAAAAAGAATTTTTTACATTTATTTGATGGACAATTTAAACCTTACAATGAAAGAAAGATTTAATTATTCTGAAATTAGTCTGAAGGTTAGACTTTCCATAACTTTGTATTGGAAGGTACATTACTGATATAATCAATATAAAATGTATTTATTGTTCAGTCACAAGTGCAGTCTCTAGGTCAAACAACACATTTGTTTTGCATTCAGTCACAGAAGCTGGTATGTTGTAATATTTTAGAGATGTTTGTTTCCAGTCCAGGCATGACTGCCTGAACGACTGTCATGGATTTGGGTGATCCAAATGTATGTGCAGAAGAACTTCCCTTAGGTACAGTGGCAGTGGATGTGGGTTGGAGATGCAATGACCTTGAACCTGCAGGTGACCATCCTCACTGACCACACCATCTGTGACGGAGGACTCGTCTCTCCTGGTGTTCTGCAAGCAAACGATCATATTCTTTTGAACACCAACTTATTTGCTTTCTTAAAACATGTTTTTCTGCATTTGCTATTGTACAGACCCCAATTTAGACAATCTCAGGCTCCCTCCCCACCAGAGAGGTGGAATTCAATGTCCCACTTGTCAGTCTGGATAGCCCTGACCACCACCTGACGCACATTCATGTCACAAAAGCATAATTTTAAAAAGGGCAATGCAAACGTGTCGACTAACTTTTCATTGTGATGATCTCCAGAATCATTTGGGAACAAAACAAATTTTACTGTTACTTTACTGTAATTTTATACAGTTAATTAATAATTAATAATTTGGACAAAGAGACATTTGTTTCCAAATGGAGGACTTTGAAAAAGAAAAGGACATAGAATCCCTCTCCTCATAGATAAGGTCATTAATAACCGGGCCCATCTAATCTTAAAGACTTCATAGTACCGTGTCACCCTTATAGAGCACTTCTATAAGGGTCAGGGTTAGGGGGGGTCTGACCAAAGTTGAGATTATAGAAGGCTATTTGGAATAGCATGGAGAGCAGCTCTGCTGCTTACCTTTCAAATATAGAACACATTTAATATTGATCTAATCTGGTTTGATAGCATTGCTTAAATGATACTGTGCACAATATGTATTCATACTGATCACTGTTAGAACTACATGACTACATTTGGGGCTACATCCTCACAATAAAGGGCTATGACTACGGAGGTGAGCAAAGGTGCCAGGGCCTGCTGATTGGTGCTTGCAGCTTAATTCAAATTGAAATAAAAAAAAAAAGAAAATCAGGGTTTGTTTGTTTTGTTTTTTTACTTCAGTTTTAAATAAGAGAACCACATTAACTACAATAATTACTTCCTCCAAACCATCAACGTGTCTTTTAGACCCCATTCCTACAAAACTGCTCAAAGAAGTCCTGCCATTAAGTAATGCTTCGATCTTAAATATGATCAACCTATCTCTAATAATCAGTTATGTACCACAGGCCTTCAAGCTGGCTGTAGTTAAACCTTTACTCAAAAAGCATCTCTAGACCCAGCAGTCTTAGCTAATTATAGGCCAATCTCCAACCTTCCTTTCATATCAAACATCCTTGAAAGAGTAGTTGTCAAACAGCTAACAGATCATCTGCAGAGGTTTATTTGAAGAGTTTCAGTCAGGTTTCAGAGCTCATCACAGCACAGAAAAAGCTTTAGTGAAGGTTACAAATGATCTTCTTATGGCCTCTGACAGTGGACTCATCTCTGTGCTTCCCTTAGGCAGCATCATCAGAAGACATAGCATACATTTACACTGCTATGCAGATGACACCCAGCTCTATCTGTCCATGAAGCCAGATAACACACACCAATGAGTTAAACTGCAGGAATGTCTTAAAGACATAAAGACCTGGATGGCCGCTAACTTTCTGCTTCTTAATTCAGATCAAACTGAGGTTATTGTACTCGGCCCTGAAAAGCTTAGAAATATGGTATCTAATCAGATTCTTACTCTGGATGGCATTACCTTGGCCTCCAGTAACGCGGTGAGGAACCTTTGAGTCATTTTTGACCAGGACATGTCCTTCAATGCACATATTAAACAAATATGTAAGACTGCGTTCTTCCATTTGTGCAACATCTCTAAAGTTAGAAATATCCTGTCTCAGAGTGACACTGAAAAACTAGTTCATGCATTTATTACTTCCAGGCTGGACGACTGTAATTCATTATTATCAGGAAGTCCTAAAAACTCCCTGAAAAGCCTTCAGCTGATCCAAAATGCTGCAGCAAGAGTCCTGACAGGGACTAGAAAGAGAGCGCAGATTTCTCCTGTTTTGGCTTCCCTTCATTGGCTTCCTGTTAAATCCAGGATTGAATTCAAAATCCTGCTCCTCACATACAAGGTCTTAAATAATCAGGCCCCATCTTATCTTAATGACCTTGTAGTACCATATCACCCCATTAGAGCACTTCGCTCTCGCTCTGCAGGCCTACTTGTTGTTCCTAGAGTATTTAAAAGTACCAATTGTTAAGTTTAGAAACTGCTGTAGATGGCACCTGTTTGATAGGATTCCACATCGTCTTCATCAGCATACTACAGTTAACTGGTAGCTGTGGTTTCACCTGAGTGTCATAGGGCGTGTCCAAATTCATGGGCTGCATCCTCCTGAGGCATTTGTAGGCCGATTACATCACAGCGATGCGACGGAAAGCTGTCCAAATTCGTAGACTCCTCTGAACACAGCCGACAAATGTGTCCTCCTTTTCTCCGAATTTGAAGGATGGGTCGGGTGTGTCCTTCGTGGCCCACCTTATCCTAGAATTCATAGCACAGCTCAGCCAATTCCAGTTTTCAACAATGGCGGACGCTACTAAGTTTTTAATATTACTCTTATTACTCTTTCTGGGTCACAAAATAAACTTTTATAAATAAACATTTTCAGGCGAGAATGTAGCTGTTGGTTGTCAGTTTATCAAGATATTATATTATTTGTTATCAAGATAACAAATTTCCCACGTGTGGGACTAATAAAGGTTATCTTATCTTATCACATATTTTCAAAAGTGCTCCGACGTTTTCGGAGACGTCTGCTACCCACCAGCTCGATAGATAGCTGGAAGCTCGAGGGTCACTGGAGCCGCCGAGAACAGCAAACTCCCGGCACATCATTTTCAGATCACCGCGGTCTTTCGCTACTCAGGTTAAACGTAATATATAATTCACTTAGATAATCTAAAAATGTTAATGTTTGGCTTTTTTCAGTGTTTTATTTGTTCGTGAGTAAATCGGTTTGGCTGAGATTAAAGTTATTAGATTCGATTAGATAAAATAAAACTTTATTAATCCCCCGGGTGGTTTTTACACAGCTGAATAAACATCAAACAGAAAACTGATTAAACAGAAGTGTGAGATGGTCGAGAATTTACACCAGTGTCCTGTTATATTTTAGATATCAAGGAGCAGACGCTGAGACAGCGGTGACGCTAATCAGAAGGCTAGACCGTCCAATTTCACAGCCGTTTACTTCCGGCCAACCCGACCTTCTGAGGACCCGGCCCACGTAGACCGCGAAGGCCGGGTCCTCAGGAGGATGCAGCCCATGAATTTGGACACGACTATAGAAGTGTCTGCAGATTCTGGAACAAGTCTTTATTCTCTATTTTAAATTATTTGTTTCTTTTACTTTTTCCAATAACTTAAAGGTATTTCCATCAGCCACGCTGCCTGTTGCTGTTATGCCTCTGTCGGTCCACTTGAAAAAGTCTGGTCAGTCTCTCCTGGTGTGTGAAGGCCACAGCAGCAGATGGCACTCTCCCTCCAGTTCATATCTCTTTACTATCTCTGTCCATACTGCCAGTGTTTCTGTTACAAGTATGTTATCCTCTTCCTGGGGTCTGATATATTTCTCTCATATTCTGGCCTGAGGTGGAACTCTGGAAGTGGAAGTCTGAAGAGCATCAACACACTATTTATCTCATTTGGGTGGACTACAAACTGTCATGCGCCGTGGTGCGCGGGCACGAAAGGATCCAGGCGCAGACTCCGAGCTAACAAAAAGACACTTTAATAAAACAACGAAAGGCGACCCGGGGAAAGTAGAGAGCAAAACAGAAACTAAAAATCCGGGGAAACAATGACACGAGGAAGCCGGGATCGGGACGGCGGGGGGCTGCAATAGAAAGGGGAGATGATTACTAGGGAGCCAGGAAGCGGGGAGAACATATCAGGACTGAGTTAGAGTAGGGGCTTACGATAGAACGGAACCGTGGGAGCTCGGGAGGGAAGTGTGGCAGTCCGTGGGGGCAGGAAGTCCGTGGAATGGCGAGTGGGCCAGGTGAGCACCGCGAGATCCAGTTGAGCCGGAGGACAGGCAGGTAGCAGACGCCGAGTAGAAACCTGGACAGAAGTAGGCAGGTTAAACAAAGTTCCAAGCAGAAGAGAATGCACACTTTTCGTGGAAGTCTGGTTACCACTGTGGGGATGACTACGAACTGGCGTGGAGCATCCGTCAGCGCCGGATTAAGTGGATCTCCGTGTAACCACCGGGATGGAGAGCAGGTGTGCTGGTGATGGCCCAGCCCGGGGGTGTGGCTACCCGAGCATCACGCATTCCACAGACACAGGACCACGGACCATGACACAAACGTTATCTTAAATTCGGTAAAGAGAGTCCTCCGTGCTCCTTCTCTAACTGCAAAGTTTTGAATTAAACCCTTGGCCTCCTGCCTGCCTGATATTTATATAATATATAATATGCGCAGCCGCTGCAGCCGCGTGTGTAAGTTGAAAGTGCGAACATGTGGCTGGGTGTCTCGTGCCCCAATCCTGGGTTTCGGCATCACTGTAAACGATGTATGACAGACCCGACCACATGTTCACACTTTTCAGTACACTTCTTATTGCGGCTGTCGACACACACATGGCTGCAGCTTTTCAGCGGCTGCAGCTTTTCAGCGGCTGCAGCGGATGCACATATTATTAAATAGTATATTAAATTTCTTTGTTGCGCCATAAAAGTGATTCTGATGTTCAACATTAGTTCTGCATGACTTTTCTGCGAGGTTCACAAGTGTGTGGTGGGGTGCGCCACACACTTGTGAACCACTGCTCTAATGTCACTGTTTTGCCTGATTTCTTGGGCCAAGGGTTCAGTGAACAAGACAAACAACGAGGGGCTTAAACAGCAAGTGTAGCGGCTCTATAGAGTGTCAATCTGTCTGGAAGGGTGCCATTGGTTCAATGTAAAGGGCTTGTATATTCCTACTAAAACCCATCCTCTCTATAACAGAGAACAGTAGTCTCACAGTAGTCTTTGTTTCTGCCTTCTTTTGGGATTACTGGGATGACAGCGTCCCTGAGGGCTGGATAGTAGCCTTAAGTGTCCAGTTAAAGGAAAAGCTCCGTCACTCCCGGGGCTTTTGTTTGCCTTCAGTTTGCTAACGTTGTCTAATTCCTTCATAGATGTTAATGCTTCGCTCAGGTTTGTGTCTGTTGTTGGAAGGTCCAATTTGAACAAGAGCACAGCATCTCATAGGCACTTTTAAAGATTGTTTGAATCATCTCTGGGTCGAATGTAAATTCATTAGTAGATAGGTCTCTAATTTTAGGTATTGAGTGTTTAGTTCTTTGTGTTCTAAGGCGCCTCGCTAGAATTTGTGTTGCTTTTGATCCCAATTCATAAAATGTTTGTTTAGCATTTTCTTTCCCCGTTCTTCACATGTGTTTTTTGTCCAGGGTGTGTTTTATTATTCTTATTTCTTTTGATAATTCCTCACTCCGGTCAGTTTGGTGTTGCCTAGTTCCTAGTTCCCTTTTTTTAAATTGTCATATTCAACTCAAGAAATCAGTTTACCTCTTGTAATGGAAATTCCTTTATTTAATGTATTGATCACTTTGGTAATAGTAATATCACTTTCTCACTTACAGTGGCTTGCAAAAGTATTGGGCCCCCTTGAACTTTCCCACATTTTGTCACATTACAGCCACAAACATGAATCAATGTTATTGGAATTCCAGGTTAAAGACCAACACAAAGTGGTGCACACGTGAGAAGTGGAACGAAAATCATACATGATTCCACAATTTGTTACAAATAAATAACTGCAAAGTGGGGTGTGCGTAATTATTCAGCCCCCTTTGGTCTGAGTGCAGTCAGTTGCCCATAGACGTTGCCTGATGAGTGCTAATGACTAAACAGAGTGCACCTGTGTGTAATCTAATGTCAGTACAAATACAGCTGCTCTGTGACGGCCTCAGAGGTTGTCTAAGAGAATATTGGGAGCAACAACACCATGAAGTCCAAAGAGCACACCAGACATGTCAGGGATAAAGTTATTGAGACATTTAAAGCAGGCTTAGGCTACAAAAAGGTTTCCCAAGCCTTGAACATCCCTCGGAGCACTGTTCAAGCCATCATTCAGAAAGGGAAGGAGTATGGCACAACTGTAAACCTACCAAGACAAGGCCGTCCACCTAAACTCACAGGCCGAACAAGGAGAGCTCTGATCAGAAATGCAGCCAAGAGGCCCATGGTGACTCTGGACGAGCTGCAGAGATCTACAGCTCAGGTGGGGGAATCTGTCCATAGGACGACTATTAGTCGTGCACTGCACAAAGTTGGCCTTTATGGAAGAGCGGCAAGAAGAAAGCCATTGTTAACAGAAAACCATAAGAAGTCCCGTTTGCAGTTTGCCACAAGCCATGTGGGGGACACAGCAAACATGTGGAAGAAGCTGCTCTGGTCAGATGAGACCAAAATGGAACTTTTTGGCCAAAATGCAAAACACTATGTGTGGCAGAAAATTAACACTGCACATGACTCTGAACACATCATCCCCACTGTCAGATATGGTGGTGGCAGCATCATGCTCTGGGGGGGCTTCTCTTCAGCAGGGACAGGGAAGCTGGTCAGAGTTGATGGAAAGATGGATGGAGCCAAATACAGGGCAACCTTGGAAGAAAACCTCTTGGAGTCTGCAAAAGACTTGAGACTGGGGCGGAGGTTCACCTTCCAGCAGGACAACGACCCTAAACATAAAGCCAGGGCAACAATGGAAAGGTTTAAAACAAAACATATCCATGTGTTAGAATGGCCCAGTCAAAGTCCAGATCTAAATCCAATCCAGAATCTGTGGCAAGATCTGAAAACTGCTGTTGACAAACGCTGTCCATCTAAACTGTTTTCCAAAGAAGAATGAGCAAGGATTTCAGTCTCTAGATGTGCAAAGCTGGTAGAGACAGACCCTAAAAGACTGGCAGCAAAAGGTGGTTCTACAAAGTATTGACTCAGGGGGCTGAATAATTACACACACCCCACTTTGCAGTTATTTATTTGTAAAAAATGTTTGGAATCATGTATGATTTTTGTTCCACTTCTCATGTGTACACCACTTTGTATTCAAAGGAGCTTGCGAAGCTTCTTCAGTTCAGAACTGAAGAAGCTTCTTGGATGAGAGGTGAAACGTCTTCAGGCAACTTAAAGAAGTCCAGACGCTTTTCTTTGCAAGCTCCTTTGGCTATGATGACCTGGATGACTGAGAACCTTCACAGACACCACTTTGTGTTGGTCTTTCACGTGGAATTCCAATAAAATTGATTCATGTTTGTGGCTGTAATGAGACAAAATGTGGAAAAGTTCAAGGGGGCCGAATACTTTTGCAAGCCACTGTAGTTATATACATGTAGGATAGCATCGCATGTGTTCTACACACACACAGTGGGGCATTGTGAGTTCATGGGAGACATTAAACAGATGGTGAGGCTCCTTCCCTTATCAGGGAGGATTCGAGAGGTAAATCTCTGGGTGACGGCTAAGTGAAAAACAAGGGTGCATCTCTCTGTTTAAAGGAAAGGTTTGAAGGAGGGAGCTGAGGGTATAGGCTCATGCGATGGGACAATATGTAAGAGGTGTGTTTTTGTTCACCCCTGTATTTAAAGAAACGCTTTGTTTTTCATTGTTAGAGACCACTTTGGTGTTTGACAATGTGATTAAACCAGATGCTCATCAGTGTTTGCAGTTTATGTTAAAACTTCCACAGCACTCTCATTACACCCTTAACCGTATCCCAGACTGTTGTGGGTTCCACTTCATTATCTTTGTTTAAATTATTACAATCTCGAGTTTCGTTCTTTATTTCCTGCACTATTGTTTTTTTGTTCAAAATTCCAATGTTTAGTCTCTGTTGGGTCCTTCGTTTTAAGTCTTCCAGGTTAACTGTCAGGTGAATGGTGTTATGATCTGATGTGTCAGCTGTCCCAATTGTACAATCTGAGACCCTCTGTCTCTCTGTAGTGTTCATCAGGAAATAGTTCTGGAATAGACCTTGTGAGTTGCAGAGTAATGTGTAATGTCTTTTTCTTCTGGATGGAAATCCCTCAGCACCTCAAATAGTTCACTTTCCTTAATTTTTTAAAACATTTCCACATTTTTAGACACAGTATGTTGTGTGAATGCTGTCCAGTGCTCGTTGTAGTTTGATATAATATTCCTTCTTCTTATAAATACCTTCACTCAGGGAGACTACTTGATCAAAAAAAAGCCTGAGACATGTCAGGTCACTCTCTGGAGGTGCGTCTATATTGACACAGTGCTGTTGATTCTGCCTTTAACAATGACATCTCTACCATCTTTATTGGCTTCCACTTTCATCACTTCAAAATTGACGCGGTTAGATATTAGTGTAATAACCCCCCTCCTTCTGCTGTTCTTACATGAACTGCAGAAAGAGTTTATATAGCCTAGCTTTTCATCTTCTCATGTTCGTTTTCATGTGTGTTTCTGGGAGAAGCTGCTCTTGCCTTTTTCATTTTTGCAGTGACTTTACTCCTTTTTATAGGATTGCCAAGACCATTAACATTCCAACAGTCAGCCCTATAAACAAAAATGATACTCTATAAGAGTCCAGAACTGTAATGGAACATCTAACATGGAAGAAGACCAAATAATACTGTGAACTCCAATGGTGGGGCAGATAACTGTCCTGCTCCATAACCCTGCTGGTGGGTCATGGGAAAGGCCTGTCGTAAAGACAAGGCCCTACGCTGGGGGCTAGTGATGAAACAAGCACCATCCTATTTGTCCAGCGCTCTTAATTTCGAAAGCTGCTCCCAGCTATAAGCATCTGAAGCAAATTTACATCTGACCCGTTGTTGTTCCCACACCACACCATCGTAGTCATTCCGGGGTGCTCCTTTTGAATATCCAGAGTTTTTCTTTGGCTCTCCCTGCAGCTGTAGATCAGCCTTCCTTCTGGCTCTTTTCCAGGCGTTGCCATTTTAGTTGCTCCTTCCGTCTGGTTGCAGCTGAGGCATCCTCCTCTCTCAGAGCGGATACCACTACGCTGAAGCTGCGTCTCTTTAGTTCCAGCGCTGCTTCGTGTGCGTTGCTGTAGGTTCGGATTCCGTTGTCACAGTCGATTCTCTTATTAGTGTCTGTAAACGAATGCCTTTCTCCTTTAGTGCCTTCTTTATCCCGTTGCAGTCTCTACGTTTTGAATAATCTCTGCTGCATAATCATGGTCAAAGAACAGCGTTTGGTTTCAGGATATTAGCTAAACAGAAAGGCACAACTAGCAATTCAATGAAAATAAAAAGAGAAGAAATTCTGAAAACAGAAAGCTCTTTGGAAGGCAAAGGTTTTCCCATCGGTGCTTGATAGAGGATTTCAGCTGCTCAGTCATCCAGGACTGTTGTTGTGTTACAGTGGTCCCAGTGTTTTCAGTGGGTGACAGGTAAACCAGCAGTCTGTGATATGGAGCCATGCTGCTGTACATCAGGAGTGTGGTCTGATACTGAATTTCTGAAGTAATCAAGACTTTTCCAGAAGAAGACATCTGGGTACCAACATGTGTTGCTTTAACACCCCCAAAGATCTTCTAAGCTACTCGTGCTGTGCAAAATGCTAGCTTTGAACTGTGCGTGGACAGTGGGCCCACTGTGGCTCACAGCATGACAAGGTGTCCTTGACCAAGATATTGAATCCTAAACTGTCCCTGGTGCAGCCATCAGTTTGTGTGACTGATGAAATGCCCAAAATAAGCGTCTTGTGTTTGAACAAATGTATTTTCCAGATTGGATGAAGGCAACAACGTTTTAAGATGTTTATATAACTGTTGTCACTTTTTAATGTTGTGTAGCTTGTTGTTGGTGTGATGACAAACCATTCATGACACCTTGCAGGGACTTCCTCTGTGGTCCTGGCTATTCCTGCTATTGTTGCTAGGTGCATGTCAGTGTGTTACCCTAATCTGATTGGCTTTTGTCTTTCTTTCTGTTTTTTTAACCTCTTTCAGATCGTGTGGTGAACTGAAAAGAACGCTGAAGCAAAGGTGGAGAGCAGCAGGACTTTGGTCTCCTGCTGTCCCGTGTTTTTGCTGGAAACTCCACTTCTCTCACTGCCCAGTACACTCCTACTGTTCTTCCTGTTCGTTCACTCTCCTATCATCTATCTGCCCATCTTGCTCGACAAATAGGTCAACAGAATCCAAGCGCCAAAGACTAGGAGACCATCTCAGCTGTTTCTGTAGAAGCACTGCTAATAGAAAGAACACAAGTGGATGTAACTGCCCCCACCCACAGAGTTCGGTTCAGTCCCACGGGCGATGAGACGAGCCAGGAGCTTCATCTTTCTCTAGACACTTTCTTCTACACCTTCTGTCTTCATGCTTTGGGGGTCCTCAGGTGCCCCCACCCCGTGTCGACCCCCCCACACCCGTTGCCACCACGGCAGACCACCCCAATCGCCTTGTTGCCATGCCGACAGAGACACTGACTCCAGCCCTGCCAGATAGCAAGGCTGCTGGCCCTGCAACGCCCTTCAGTTCCACTGTACCCCTCCGCATCCTCAACAAGGGCCCCGAGTACTTCAGGAGACAGGTACTGTGTGTGTTAGGATGTACAGAGATCTGTTCAGGTAAATGTGGGATTGAACTGAAGCATCAGAGGTCATAACTTTAAGTGTTTTGGCCACAAAATTCCAGGGTCGAGCTCATTTGTATAACCAATATAATTCCATAATAATTGGTCATTTGTGAGTCGTATAATACCGTGTTTTAATAAGCGCTGATCAAAATGCCTGCACCATTTGTGACTGTATTGTACAGTGAAACTTGTCTTAAAAAGAACTAGTTAGCGCTTTACAATGCAATTAATATCCTGTTGTAGTAACACCCACTGTACCACTGTCAGAAAAAGGTGTCCATCCATTTGGAACTAACACTGGTCTTAATCTGTCTGTGAAGGTTCTCAGTCATCCAGGTCATTGTAGTCAAAGGAGCTTGCAGAGAAAAGCGTCTGGACTTCTTTAAGTTGCTTGAAGACGTTTCACCTCTCATCCGAGAAGCTTCTTCAGTTCTAAGGTCAAGACTCAGCTGTCCATCTGCATCTAAAGGTCAAAGGTCATTCTTTCGGGGATGCCAATGTTCACATTTTGGACAGAGAGGACAGATGGTTTGAAAGAGGAGTGAAAGAAGCATCTATGTCCACTGTGAGCGACCATCTTTGAACAGAGGCGGGGTTTACGACACCAACTCTCTGCCATCTATAATCCAGTTTTGAGATCCTTCCCAGACGCCTTAATGCCCACTCACATCCTGGGCCATCTGACCTCAGGAATTCGCATGATAAGGTGGGGCCAGGTTTCACAATGAACACACCCGAAACTCTGGCTGATTGGGACCCACGCCCAGTTTCCCACCTTGGCTCAGGCGATTAGAGGATCATCAGGGGGTCCTTTTGTCCCTCTGTGGGGGGAAACTCCCACTAGGTTTATATCTGGGACTCTCCACCATTTGATCTTAGAACTGAAGAAGCTTCTCGGATGAGAGGTGAAACGTCTTCAAGCAACTTAAACAAGTCCAGACGCTTTTCTTTGCAAGCTCCTTTGACTGGTCTTAATCCACGTCACAGTTAGAGTTGTATGAAGTATTGCTGTGCTCTGCTGACGGGGCTCCATCGTCTGTTGCTGATCATGTAGGCTGTCACTGTTGCCGTCAAGTTGCTCGTAGACACAATTGCAACAACTTTTACATGACCTTGTAGATATGCACTTAGCTGTAAATGTTTAAAGTGTGGAAGCTTGTTGCAAATTTAGGGCTGTGAGAAACTCAGAAAGTCCTAAATATAAATAAGCATAAAATAGAATTGTGTAATGGCAAAGATGGCAGTTAACCTGCCCCGATCACCACAGAGCCATTATCTTGTTTCAGTTCCAAATGCACATCAGAGGTGGAGCTGCGTGCTGTCGTTTTTCTTGTTCCTGTAATGCTCATCACCTCTGCACTCTTCCTTTAAAACGCTGAGGCGAGCCAGAGAATTCGTACAGATGCGAAGCTGTGCCTGTATAGTACAAATATAACGTGCTGGGGAAAAAGCGTTTTAAAGCTTTTTCTAAGGCAAAGCTGCCAAATTTTAAAGCATTTTTAATAACATTTGCTGATTCTGTACATCAGTGCTGCATAGGTGAGACGTGCTTGTAGAAAGACTTTGGTAAAAATCAGGATGTATCAGTGTCTGTTTCTATAGTGTCCAAACGTTATGTGATGCAAAAGGGAAAAAAGATGAGTGGATAAATTTCCAATGCTCACTCGTTGTATCCCAACATTAGGCAGTGTAACACTTCCTGACTTTATGAACTCGTGAATCTCTTCCGAGATGATCTGCAGCTGCATCACCAAATGAACGGGGTTGTATCATGTTTGTCTCCTATCGCTTGTTTCAGACAAGGAGTGAGAAGAACACAATAACAGATTTTTAAAAAACACACAGAAATAACCCAAAACAACTCGATTCCTACCCCTGCTGCACGCATATAGAATAAGGTAAGGGACTGATTCAATGCCATCTCTCTTTTTTAACCTGTGTCTCAGGTGGAACCAAACCCTAAGCGCCTCAGTGCTGTTGAAAGACTAGAAGCTGATAAGGCCAAGTATGTCAAGAGCCAGGAAGTCATCAATGCCAAGCAGGAGCCAATCAAACCACCTGTGCTCGTTAAACCACCTGCTGGCCATCCCCTGCTATCCAAGAGAGGTCCTGGCATCGGTGGAGGAGGCAGTGGAGGCGGGTTACCTTTCAAAGCATCCAATAACAATGCCAAGTCAGACACGTGCGCAACAAGCTGTGGCAGCATCAAACGGGAGAATTTAAACCTAGAGATCCTAAAAAATCTGCTAAACTCATCGTCTTCTTCAGCAGCAGGATCTGGAGGTGGAGCTAAGAGTGCTGTGCATATGAGGTCAACAGGTGGAATGCCCAGGAGTTGGACACCATCGGGGTAAAATAATATACTTTTATCTTGTGTACATATGTAATCAATAATTATGTGGCGCTCAAATATCTCCATTCAGAAAGTTTCTCTAAACGTGTTACTTTGAGTGTAACTTGGTAATATATGTTATATTTGGTACAGTCCTGTGAAAAGCTATATACAACCTCACTGCTGTCCAGTTAATCAAAAGCATTTGATTAACTGATCATCAAGTGTGACCGCAGCTGTAAAATCAGAGGTTTTGGCAGTTTGCTAGTCTGCAGCAGTCAGGTGTGTTAACACAATGCCACAGTCTTCCCAGGAGTGCACGTTCCAGCAAATTCCCCCCAGCTCAGACCATGCAGCCTTCAGAGAAACTGCAAAAAGCCCACGAGCTACACGCCAGACTCTGCAGGCCTCAGTTAGCAGGCCTGCAGAGTCTGAAAGGGGGTCTAGCCTAGGGACCCTTACTGGATACAGATGCCCTGGTCAGGAATCAAACCCCTGACATGAAGTTCCAAAGACGTGTAGTGTTTACCTCCAGGTGAAGCAGAGAAAGTGCTGATAGGGACAGATCTACCATCTTTCTGATTGGTAGATGGCGTGCTCTACCACCTGAGACACGACCGCCTCCAGCAAAACTGGAGAAGCTCTGACTGAAAGAAGTAAAAGTTGTGTCCAAAGAGGAAGCCTGAAAAGGCACAGCTTCCCAAAATGTTTCCACTGTTGTGAGGACAGTTTTAAAAAATATTAATAATGAAAAATCAAAGCTCCAGCTCGGAAAAGCTTCTGAAAATAGTTTCTGCTAAGATGCTCACTGTGACTAAGTTAAACAAAAAGTCTGGAGGTCAATGTTGATATGCAAAAGACAAAAATATGACAAGCAAAATAAGAAAGCAGGAAGTGAAGTGTCAGCCTGAGATGAGCTGCAGTGAAGACAAATGTGGCTTCTGGTGTATTCGAAACCTATAGATAATGACCAAAAGACAGCCGGGCCGTCATAACTTGTTTGTTTGCACTTTAAATATGTGTTCATGAAGCACAAACAAAGTCAGCTAGATGATAAATAACCAACATTTGTACGTGTAACGTTTGTATACACAATTTACGTACAGATTTTTGTGTACTCGCGATTCAATTAGGTTTAATGTCCTATGAACAGACGAGACCAAAGTGGAGACAGCAGCATCTCTACTTTAAGAGAAAAACCAAACGGCACAAACCTCTCACACCAACTGTCAGCATGGCGGCGGTGGGATGATGATCTGAGCGCCTCACACTCACTGAGACCCACAGATGAAGACGATGAAGTACGATTTAGACCAGGCTGTCATAGACAAGCCTTGACACTGAAAACTGCTTTTGCTATTACTGATGATAATAAGAATGAAATGATTTCCGTTGTTGCTGAATGTCTTACAGTTTCATTTCCCAGAGATGCTGGAGAATCTCAATTTTGTGAGTTTTTTTGTTCTGATAGAAATGTACCTGGTTTCTGTTTTTATTAGCTCGAGCTTTGCTGCTTTCTTGGTGAATTACTTTTGTTTCCTGTCTCGTCACTGCAGTCATCACTACAACTTTCTGGCTTCCTCCTCTGATAGTTTCAGGTTCAGTCAAACTTTGTCCTTCTTTTTCCCTCAGCGGTGCAGGCTTCTGTCTTACAGCATCATTACCTCTTTCTCCACTTTGGCTGTTGGTTTAGTTTAGTTGTAAGAACAAAATAGGTTGGTGGGCACGTTTCAAGAATCCTGATATTTCTTGGGACGTATTAGTGATAAGGCCCAGTTATCCCAATCACAGAAACAACTCTATCAGAATGACTGGGCCACTGCAGAGGCTTGATTCTTTTCCTCAACCTGACTGAAAAGCTGTGGACAGACCTTAAGCTAGCCGAGCACAAACAAAGATCCAAAAACCTCGATGACTTGTAAAGAAGAGGGAGACAGAAGTTCTCCACAGCAATGTGAGAGTCTGATAAAACCATAAAGAAAACGACTCCTCCAGCTATGGCTGCTCAGGGTGGTTCAGTTTAGTTTTCACAGGACTGCTGCTGAAAAAGGAAGTTTACTCAACTGACTACAAAAAATATTTTTCCTTTTTATTGCTCCTTGATATGACGATTGTTTGTTTTGTTTTTTTAAAGGTATGTTATATTGTACACCAGAATAATGGTTTCAACACTTTAAAATCTTCTGGTTTGAAGTGTTTCTTCAGTATTTAAGTGATCTAGTGACAGTCGTCAGCATTTCTACTGCTACACAGTAAACAATAGTTGCTGATAATAACTTATTTTCCAAATTGTAAACAAATCCGATGTAAAACGGTGCTCGTGTTGCTGCCATGATGCAACTCACAAACTTTACATTGTCACATCAGGGCGTCTCTTTCTTTGGCCTCCAAACTGTGAAAAGTAATTTGGCGAGCAGGATTTGGCTTTGAGCGCGTTCAGCGGCATGCGTGTGCTAAACGGCAGAAGCATGCACACAGCACGCACTTTGAAATTACGTGACAGGACTTTAGATAATGTTTTTTCTCACTCTGAACTTTTGAAATAAATATAGTTCCATACTCCGCTGTGAATGCTAATCCACGTGGTGACATCAGCCCAGACTGACTCGGCTGTCCACAGATGGTACCTATTTAACGTAGCCAAATACTGTAAGAGCTGTGGGCGGTGCTAACATTCAGCTGTGCGGTCACGGATTCTCTTTAGTACCAGGAGGTTCCAACATCAAAATCGGGGCTTGCTCTGGTGCACATCAAAAGTAAATCTAGCTCTGTGCTTATAGCAACCGCTCAGTTGGCTGGTGTTCATTAACTTGGCTGCTGATGGTGGTGGTTTATAAAGGCAAGTTTTCAAAAGCTAACCTACCATCCAAATACTTGTGTCTGTGTCTTTATTTAGTTTGTGCTGGACTCCTTGGATTTTAGCTTTCTGTTTTCTGCTCCTAGGATGCCGTTAACCTATCGGTCTACCATGACTCTTAACGAACAACCACCCGACTCGACTCCCAGTCCCAGCACCTCACACTCCCTCCGATCCTTCTCCCATTCACTGAAGGTTCCCCCGATCAACAGCGGGGGGCGTCGCAGTCCGCAACAGGGAGGAAACCTGAATCTCAGCAGACGAGTCCAAGATGAGAGAAGCGGCGAAGGAGGCGTTATGGATCGTTCTCGGTCCCCGCTGCCACCTCTGCTTACTTCCCACTCATCCTCCGACCTCCTGCGACTGTGCAATGGCAAGCCGCTCCGTACTGCACGATCCAGTAGCTCCTCAGCTCCGCCCCTCCCTCCAAAACCCAAACCTGCTTCCCTCCCTCCTCCTGCACTTTCTTTGTCACTGCCTCCCCCTCGTCCTGCCCCATCCCCCTCACCTTGTGACAACACCACCCCTCAGTCGCTACCTTGTGATCTTGGAGATCCTTCAAAAATGTTAGCTGATCCTAACCTCGAGCTAGAACCTGGTTCGTCAGTGGCACGTCGCTCCTCGCTGCACAGATCTAAATCAGACCTGTCAGACCGTTACGCCCGGGCCGGAGCTGATGTGGAACGCTTTTTTAACTACTGCGGACTCGACCCTGAGGAGCTGGAGGCGGTTGGTCCGGAGAACTTTGCACGGGCCAACTCGGATATCGTCAGTTTGAATTTCCGATCAGCTTCTATGATTTCCTCTGACTGCGACCGTTCTCGGCGATCTTCCAATGATGGTCTGTCAGATGGGGATGAGGGTGAGGACGAAGAGGAGGAGGCTGGGGAGCGTGTGCCATATGGCATTTCGGCTGTGGAGCGAAATGCAAGGGTCATTAAATGGCTATATAGCATTAAGCAGGCGAGAGAGTCACACAAAGTGTCCCATGTTTAGAAGTGGAGGTTCTTTAGGCTAAAGACAAACTGTCCTAATCTCTGAAGGAATCACTGCAGCGGCATTTCTCACAGATAAAGAGGCTGTTGTCTTATTGCTGAACGAAAACTTTTTCAACTGTGTGTAGCTGAATGAAAGAGGGAGGAGTGCACAGGTATAACCCAAGCCAGGTAAGGAAAGAGACAAAATAGTGTCTGAAGATTATAGAAAAGACAAAGACTGCAGTCCTCCAAAGTTTAGAACAAGAAAAACACCAAGAACAGGAAGAGGAAAAGCAAATTCAGTGCTTACTCTAGAGTGGCCGTTAACTGCTTCTCTGTGGACACTGTATGAACTGTTGTGTAAGCAACAGGAACAAAAGTGAAATGCACTACATTTGTCCAAGGATCCATAATGTGGCCATCGCAGTAGAAAGGATTGAAGACGTTTCTCACAGAGGACATTTGGACTTGTCAGACATCAGTACGACTGACACTCTGTTGAATGTAGCCTTTGACACCTGCACTCATCGTCTTTGAAATGTTCCTCAGTCCACTTTTGTGCTCTTTCATGGTCACATCCTCAGTAGGAAACAGTCGGCCAGTTGTAAGTGGTTGAACATCATCTTACCTCACAAATGCTGTCTGTTAGAAAAATAAAGCTACAGGTTAACTGTCTTTAGCTAGCACAGAAATATTTTATACAGGCCTCAGTCTTGCTTACATTTATCGCTCATTACAGATACTTTGGATATGTTCTCCCTTTGGGACACTAAGAAACAAAAAAAACCTAACCTCTGACCCTGTGACTAAGTTTGCATAGTAAATGTATACATGTGATAAACTGAAAGCTTAAACAACAAAGACCCGTTAAATCAGCACATTTCTTGGACGGAGGCAGCTGTCTTTCACACAATCTGCCTAAATTTGCACTCAATGCAGCGCATGTAGCTTATTGCTAAACCATTGGTGAATGACGTCACACTCGTTGTGGTTTGTCTAGCACCTCACAGAAGTTCTTCCTCACAGTACTTTTCTGATTGTTTGAGGTGATCAGCTCCCCAGTTTCCAGCTTTTTGCCTTATCAGAAACATCAGTAGCATCATTCACTTACAGTAATAGGGTTGCCAACTTTTTAGCTAACAAATACGGGACACTCTGGCATGCCAGAAGCACAATACACAACCAGCTGGGTGTAGTGCACATATGCACTGTATGTGACATTGCAGGTAATGGTCAATAAATGGGACATTTAAAGTGGACTAAGGGGCAAACCAGTGTTTGCTCATTATACAGCTAAAACGGGGCAATTGGCAACCCCAGACAGCAACACTGTGAGGTTTGGGTAACAGTGCAGTTAACAAATGGCCCCAATAAAATGCCTGTTGCTATAACCCACGGTTAAACAGCACATGAATTTTAAATAAAAAGTGAAAATCCTTATCAAGTAGCACCTGTTTCCATAACTTGTCACTGTTCATAAGTTGGTGGAACGGAGTCATCGTCTGTGCTTTCCTACAGTAACAAGTCCAAATGTCCACTGTGAGAACAGCCCGCACGCAGTGCTGATGAGGCTGCTAAACACACCTTGTGAAAGACGCCGCTGCAAACACGACTGAACTGTCAGAGCAAACTCGGTAAAATCACTTGATATTTGCGTAAAGTGACTGTTAAAGGATGGATTGATGACTTCGTCACTTGCCTCAATGAAGCTGCTGCAAATTGTTGAAAAACTCTGAAATACAGACGGTGTTAGAGTTGCGAAATAAAGACATCGGAGCGGGTGGTGAGTGAGACAAGAAGGAAAGCAAGGAACATGAAACAAAAACTAATGTCACAAACTCTGAGCATATTTATGTGGTTACACCATCAAATCATTGCACTCTTTGGCCTTTATCGCCAAATGTCTCATTACGCTGCCGTGTCAGCCAACAGAACATTTCAGCGGAGAGTTTAGGTGTCCTGTGGTGGGATATCTGTAGACGACATATTCAATTCAGGTGTATTTATTTAGCACCAGATCACAACAGCAGTCACCTCAAAGCACTTTACACTGTAAAGTGAAGAGTCTACAGTATTCTAGAGAAAACCATGACCTCTAGTTTCAATTTGAAAGCTTTTGATATTAGAGCCGTGGTTTTAATGGGAATTTCCCAACTACTTCTCCATCTTAAGGTCACAGAGGGTTGGAGCCTTTCCCCATTCAGACAGCCATTGTACCACTCAAGTCAAAATTAACTGTGGTAATGAACAGATTTCTTCCGTGAGGCTGCTTTCATGACGTAGGGTGACATCAACAGAAGTGCTAAAGTACCAAACCTTGACTTCATGCCGCCGATGTCAGTGGGACTATTAAACAGACCACAACTACGGACTTTTCTTTGGTGGCAGCCAAATAAACCAAACGCCCGGTGTTGAAGAAGCTGAAACAATCAGACCTGTAGATGTATCCACAGACGGTCCAAACCTTTATTGAGAACGTGAGTGAAGCTGCAGGACACCAAGACTCTCCTGTCGAAACAGTGTTGGTACAAATCATCATGTGTCACCACGTGCAAACACCTACACTGAAAGCAATATTATGCATACCGTATTGCAGTGCAGAACAGTGTATGAAGGTGTCAGACTGAAGTGTTGCTCACGCTGATTGCACGCTGCAGCCACACACAGCTCCAGCAGTGCGTCTGCCACCCTGCGCTGACTCCATCTCTCTACTGTATCCAAACCCTCAGTCAGTCCATCACAGGAGCAAAGTCTTTCGTTCTGCCTTTGTTTGCTCCTAATAATGACGGTGGCCGGATTACTGAGTTCCACACCACCCTTCACATCTGTCTGCAAGCCGCTGACATGTCTGAAGGCCTGAAGCCATATGGGTGTGAATGCAGTGCCTCAGCCAGCAGTTCCATCTACCCCACCACCACCTCCTTTTAGCTCACTTACAGGTCTGCAAAGGTCCAAGCACCCTGCTGGCTTCACTTCACTGCCCCTCATCCTGCACTGCAGATAGTGTTGGTGCTGTGGAAGCATAAACGTCTGAAACAGCTGGAGTCTGCTCTGCCACGTTAAACTGAATTTGGGTTGGGGGTAAGATGACTCACATGTTAGTTAAGCTCCCTATAAAGCCGTCCACTTTCAAATGCAACCAAAAACAAGGTGCTTGCTCAAAGCACCTTCGTGCTTACAATCAGTGTCAGAATGGAAAAGCTTCACCTAATGGACACAGCTGCTGCCAGATGTCTTACAGCTTTGAATGTTTCATACTTGCAGAACTCCAGGTGCAGCGTAGATGCAGTCATAAGTGAATGTAACATATGAAACATTTCTAAATGTACATCACTGGTTAGCTGTTCACATAGTGCTCTCAGGTACAGGAACAAGTTCTTGTTTCCTGAAATGATGCACAGGGACGTGTCTTTGCTGAGCTGGAGCAGTTAGGGTCACAGTATAATGCTTGTTCTTCTGAGTAATTATGAACAAAGTGTACAGCTGTAATAATCTCAAAAACCCTCCAAACATCAAATTCTTGAAAATAACACGTGCCTCGTGAAACACAAAAACTCAGTTCAGCTGCAAGGAAACAAGGAAACAAGTACCAGGAAAGCAGTGGTTTTCTCTGAGGACTCATCATTCTCCCAGCAGCCTCTGCACCTTAGAGGAGACGCAATGAGTTGTGTCTTGAGTCCAAGTGTCAGTATAAAAGGCTCTCGTCAGATCCCGAACCAGCGCTTGATTCTTCAGTCAGCGAGCACACACTGCCAGCACAAGTGAAAATGGTAGTAAACATGAAAGCAACTGAAGATACCCACTTAACATTGGAGAGGATATAATTAGATGATGCTGAACAGTGATACTGTCAGCATACTGAATATAAATATGACCTCTAAAAATGTCAAACTAGTGCTCTGAAAACATTAAAAAAAAGTCATGAAATTCATTGTTAAACTCTGATTCTTATATCGCGCTTTTCTACTCTGTTTGGTTAGGAACATGCAGCGACAATATCAGCTGCAGGTTATGTGGTTTGGGTTAAAATGTTTAATAAGTCAAAGCATTGTTTTTAATGACAAGCAGGGGGAGCCCTCCAACTGCATGTATGCAAATGTGTGACACAATTAGCCCACTTCTCCTAAACCCTTTTTTTACTATGTTTTTGGTCTTAGTCACTAGTTTGATGTTTTAGTGAACACAATGCGATGCTTCCTGTGTAAAAGATAATTAACAGTAAAGCAGGACACTCGTTACCATAGTCGTGCAGTGTCCGAGGGGCTTCTGATGATTTAGGTTAACATACACCCATTCACAATAGCAACAACCCCACCCCTAGCTCAGAGTTATTAGACAAAACACCAACCAAGTGATCCTAAAGTGTGTGGACACAGTTGTCATGAGTTGCGGGATGTTTAATGTTCCTAAGACAGTGGATGTGAAGTGAAGCCAGCTGGAGGACTGGCCCTGTCCTGAGGCTGAGCATGTTCCTGACCCTTCATTTGTCTCACGTCTTCCCAGCATCCTTTGTGGAATCAAGCAAACCCTGCTGCTTCTCCCTGACAGCATGGTACGGCAGCAGCGACATTGTGTGCCATTTTCACTTTTGTCGACATGATGTGCTTTTCCTTTGACTCCGGGACAGAAGGATGTAGAGTGGTAATTGTTTTACTTTTCATTCAAAGTGTAAATATTGTAAGAAAATGTATATTTGATTTTCAAAGGACGGTGTGTTGTGTTTCAGTTTTTTCTGTGTTATAAAAGACCGGGAACAAAGCTCTGCTGTTTTGCTGTTGCCCTCAAACAGAACTGTCGGATTGAGCCGGGCATGACTGTTTCAGTGTTGATCATGTTTTTTGATGTGGAAACTGTTACATTTTGCTTGATTGGGAGAAAAAAATTACAAAAATGTCTTCGTGTTTAGTTTCTTTTGCATTATTTCAATAAATGTCTTCTTTTCCCATGTCTTGCCGCTCATGTTTGTAAGTGTTGACCTGTTAAACTAAGATGGTGGAACCTGAGCAGCGGCTGCTCTCTTCAGTCCAAACGTGAAGCTGGGCTGGCACAGACGACTGCTGTGATCTGGTGCTACAGAAATAAACTGAACTCGTTCAAGGTGAAGGTTGTTAACTTCAAGTATTACAATGATCGGTTCAATACTAGCAACTCTAAATGATAGAGCTGGGCTTTTAAATAAATATAAATGGGAGTGACTATAAGAGATGAAATGATTTATTGTAAGTACAAAAATATGTCTCGAGATCTGATTGGATACTCGTGAGATCAAAGGTGTGCTTAATGTTACTGCAGAGGAGCTGCACAAAGGTTGAGCTCTATAACACGCATGAACCAAGCTTAAAAGAACAGCTTGTTAATGCTTAAGAATCTGGGTTTGTGTAGCAGACAATGGAATAGTTCAACAAAACGGGAAAGAATTGATAATAGTCACATAAAATCTAATGTGAAAGTAAAAAGCTGCGGGATCTGCCCTGAGATACAAGCCGAGCCTTCTGGAGTGGATCTTAGACGCTCCTGACTAAGACATCGTTAGCATGCTGTGTCTGCAAGACTACTTAGGTTATGTGCAATATCAGGCCTTGAAACCACAACACAGCAGGTCAGATTATTTGTCAGATTATTCCATTAAATTGCTCTAAAGCCTGGAACAGCAGCACACAGCGACCTGTGCTGCTACGTTTGTCTACTGCTTGCTGACGAGCACTTAATGAGACATGAGTGAGAGGTTCCTTTGCTTCCAGTATGAATGTTATGTTTGATAAACTTCTATCACTGTTTATCACTTCACTTGTTATGGTTTTTAAAAAAGTGTTATAGATTTTATTTTGAACATTTACAAAGGATCACACTAATATAACCCACATGTTGTCACGGAAACACTGTTTTTTTAAGAACTTTAATATCAAATCTGAGCAACGTTTTTTTGGGAACATCGCAGGCCAGTGGAGCGACAAAGAGAGGCCACAGTTTAGCCAAGCAGAATATCATCCAGTCTTTGCTGCAGTTCTTCTGAGAGCATGTGTTTGTGTTTCAAATCCTCCAGCAAGCTTTTTACTGTCTTTTTGTGCCTTCTTTCCCGATCCTTAGCATTTCTTAAGTCCCGACGCAATTCTTCCAACTTCTCCCGGGCCTCATTTAACCGCTTTTTTACTTGCACTGGGTCTAGCGCATACTGATGATCCTGAAAAATATTACGACTGAATGAAAAGTGGCTTTCTAACTGATGACGGTCCAGAATGTGTAAACGGCAGCTGTCACTCACAGATGCTGTTTGCTCCACATCCTGCACCTGTGGGGGTTCTTCTGCAGCTTTCTGAGAGGTCCTGCTTGTTCTGGTTGCAGTATGTGCCTGGGAAGGTTCAGAGTGCAAAAGGTTTTCCTCACAGTTATCACTCGGTTCAACACAGCCTGTGATATGTGATACTCACCTTGCCAAGATGTCTTGTAAATAAAAAAACTGATGGGATCACTCCTTCTCTTATACGAGTTGTCTGTCCAGTCCTGTCAAAGTCTTCTGCTTTAAAATGACAGCTGCAGACAACCGAGCGGTCATTTGGCTCAAAGTCTCTTCTCTTCAGGGCCATTTTCCATAACTGCCTTTTAACTTTGTCCTTCGGGAACCTACAGAGATAAGAGCCTTATGAGGAGAACAGCATGTAGTCCTGTTGTCTGTAGCAACAAGGTACACAGTACACTACTGTGGTCCCTCAGAACTCAGAGGTTTCCCCCCTCTGAGCTTCAAAGTCAACGCTGTATACACACAACCACATGTTGATGCACCCTGTCCTCCTTTTAATGAACTATTCTCAGCTTTTCTCATTTCATGTTAGCACTGCTGATTCAACACAGCTGCCTGTTTTTGTGTTCACCATATCCCATTATGGAGCCTTAAGCCGTTTTTCCCTTGACCGTGTGGAAGTGCTGGTTCTGACTGAGAAACAAAGGACACTGTGCACTGATTGGCTGCAAGTCATTACCCAGTGGGCATACCCAGGAGAATTCTCTTTTCTGGCTCCTAGAATGACCATAATGTGGAAAATGAGCTTCATGTTCACTTTGATATCTGAAAGATAAGATCTGAAATTCAGCACATTCTCGTGATGAACTGTCTCTTGTTTTCCCCCATTGAATCTGAACCTGTGGCTATGAGTCACATCAACATCCAAGAGGCTACAAACCACTGCAAGGACAGGCGTGCTCTACTGAACCACGACTCATAAACCCCCAGCCTCTTTCATGCTTCAGCAGGGGAACACAAAGCATGGCAGGGGCAGTCACAGGCCCCCCCGTCTGCACCACGTAACTAGCCCCCGGCCCAAGCTTGCTTGTGCTGTTGTTGGTGCTTCAGTCAATGAGAAGAGTAAAGTTCTAACATACAAAGCACTAAAGTTAGATTTTTTTTATCTCAAGTATTCAAGGAAGAGTGGTGACAAAAATATAATAATCTCTCTAATAATTACAGTTAACATCTGAAGAAACTGAAATGATCAAAAACTATTCCAGCAGCTGAGACTCTCCAAAGATCTGGGTGTGCTGGATTGCCTGAAACAAACGAGCAGCATTTTCCTCTTGTTTAGGCGCATTGGGACAAAGTGGGCACTGCTGTTTGAATGGGGAAATATCTCCATACAGGTACATGAAGACATCTGTTACCTGAACTTACTGGATTCAAAAATCAGCTATTATTTTTTTTCCAATATCACTTTTAGAAGGCCATGCAATTCATTGTTCTTGTTGTCTGAACAATAACTGGAGTCCCACTTTACAACGTAAACGTTAGAGGCGGGTGGATCGGTCCAACTTCGCTTTCATCCTTCAAATTCAGTATGTAGCCCGCTGAACTGTGTTAATTATTTCTTTGAAAAAATAAACCTCAAACATGCACTACAAAAAATTTCCAAACCTTTTTGTGTGCTTTAGAGACAGAAACATTTACATTCCAGGTCCCCAAAAACCCAGTTTCAAAACACATGACAAGCTGAAAGGTGTGTTTTGTTGTGTTAACTAATTATTCTGCAAAGTAACAATGACAGTGATATAGTGGTGAACAAAATGTGCTCAGAATTTGCAAATTGAGACTTAATCTGGTAAGTGATGGCACACTACTCTCCCCCAATCAGCTGCCTGAATAACTTACAATTATTGGTACGGATATCGGCAATAGTGGCCCTGTGTTTACTTGGTATTGGATTGATACCAAAATTTGTAGTGTGGCGCTGCACTACCGTGGATGAGGGAAAGTGTGAATAGAGTATTTTTGTTGAAATGTCCAGGCAAGTACATACATGTTAAATGACACGATATACGTGTTCACATAACGTCAGTTAACGCACAACTTCAGGCTTTTATTTCTACATGATAATCCTTCATAATTAAACAACAAGGACAAGTTGTCTGATGTCCTGTGATCGTTATGAAGCTAGAAGTTTAAATCACACATTAAGTTTCTGTACAAAGGATCGGAAAGGAAATCAGTGGTGTCGCACATCACTGTGGCATAAATAATAAATACGTTTGCTGCAACGTCACTCGGTGCCATGACAGAAAGCGGTAGGAACTGTCGTAAAACGGATGTGGCAGTTTCGTACGGGACCCGTCGCGCAGTGCTGTGCTTGGTGAGTGCAGATGAAATAAACTGGAGCCGTTTTCTACCCGCACACAGGAGCAACATTACCACAGACAACGCATCCGTCGCGTGCCGTGGGTCAGTACTACAGCACCCAGCTGACTCACAGCTTCCATGTTCAGCCTCACTGACGCTTTAATGGTTTGGCAGCTTAAAGTTAAATAACTGTGTTAAAGCTGTTGACACTCTGCTGTGTGAAGAAACGCTAATAGTCGTAAACTAGATGCTATGCTCGTACAGCAGTAGTATTGTAGCGGCTCACCTGTGGAAAGTTATTCCCTGCTGCTTGGTGTTGGCGTTCCTTTGATTAGAGCACCCGAGAGCGGCACAGAAGTCTGGCATGTTCTGTTATTTTGGGCTGACCCGAGGAACCCCGTTGCAATATGGCGGCGGTATAAACACGTCTCAGGAGCCGGATGAGGAACCCACGTATGAATCATGAACGCAGTGGTCACGTGATCCGGAAAACAAACTGTTTTTTTATTGAGCAATTGCAAAATACAAACTCTCAAAGAGGAACACGGATAATAATGCAAATGAAAATTAGAAACAGTACAAGAAATACAGAATTAGGGGAATAATAAAAAAGTAAATGAATAAAAAAGTACAATTAAAAAAACAAAAGATACATGGCAGGCATTTAAATTGTGCATAAAAGGGAGCAGTGAAACAAAAAACATAAAATAAGTCAAAATTTAGAATAGCAGGAGATGGGCAATACCCTGGTAAAAATGTTTGGCATATTTGCTCTTTGTCTTTTTAAGCGAAGAAAAAAAAACTTAAAATCAGGGAAATAAGGCTTAGAGTTCCCCCATCTAGCACAATGGATATGATATTTACTCAATACCATGTTGGGTAAATATCTCTGACAGAGACATCCAAAGCTAGATGATCCATATAAAAAAACATGATATAGTTCAAATGGTGGCACATCATTCATTTTTAGAGAAATCCAATTTTTTATGTCACACCAAAAGCATTGTGTGATAGGGCATGGAAGAAATGTTTTAGGGTTTCATTTTCGTCAGTACAAAAAGAACACTGATCCACCTCAAAGCTAAATCTCTTTTTTAGAAATTCGGCCCTGGAATCAAAACCGACTGGACCTGCACACTCTCTGATTAGAGCCGGGCTACGTTAGTCTCGGCACAGTTTAGTTCTCGCTCACTTTTCAACAAAACGGATGATTTGAGGCTCTAGTTTGTCAGTGACAGGTGTGGAACAATAATTTCCGAGACATGGCTGTATTAAGAACATGCCAGATGCAGCTGTGGAAACACAGGGACACAGTGTCTACAGAGTGGACTGCACACCAGAGGCTGAGAAGAACAAAGGAAGAGGTGTGTGCATTTGTTGAAAGACAACTTCTGGACTGATGTTGCTGTTGGAGAAAAACATTTTCCATAGACTCGGAGTTCACATTGCTAAAATGGACACCTTTTCATCTCAGCATTGAACGTAGCACACTGTTTGTCTTTGCTGTGTACAGTCATCTATGGACCAGTGCAAAATTAGCTGTGAGTAGACCGCATAATGCCATCAGTAAACAACAAGACTTCCGGCTAGTTCCTTTATTATGGCGGGGGACTTTAACCACACAAACCTGAAGTCTGTGTTACCAAAGTGCCACAAAAACGTTCCCATTGGAACATGGAATGGAAAACCACTGGATCAGGTTTACACCAACATCAGAGGATCCTCCAAGACCTGCACAGCCGTCCACCTTGGACAGTCGGACCCTTTGGCTCTGTTTTTAACCTCTTATCATCAGGACAGGTCACGGTCTGAGGAGACTGATTGTGTCCCATCACGTGTCGTGCCCGCAGTCTTTGTGGCGCTTTGGCTGGTTGTGCACTAAGGGTACTTTCAAGCTCTTACAATGCTGTGGTTGCATTGAAGAGCTTGCATTACGTTTCTCCCACCAAAAACGCTGCATCCAGATGAAAAGAATCAACTTTCTGGGATGTACTTACCCAGTTGTTTGAGCATGCATAAAGATATGTAGCACGTAACTTTGCTTTGACTATGAACAATTTGTGGTTCTTCACCTCCCATGTGGAATCCCTGACAATAAGGGATAATATCAATTAAGACTATGCTTTACGTTACTGTAAGTGTAACAAAAGTGTCCCAACAACTGTTACATCAACCATAATGAGCAAGAGGGAGTGAAGAAGCAGAAGAGCATCTCTAGCGTGAGCGCATTTAGGTTTGGTAACTCACAGTTAGCAGTCAACTTAAACACTTATGCAAACGTAGGAAAAACGCTGTCACAGCAAGGGTGAAATACACGAGTCATCTTGCCTTTAAGCAATATTCCATCTAAATATGAGGTCAGTGCATCTGTACGTAAAATGAGCTCAAAGACAATCAGGTCCATATATATTTGAACACTGACACAAGTTTAGTTTTTTAACCTGTTTACTGAAACATATTCCAGTTATAGTTCTATAATGGACGTGGACATGATGTGTAGACTATCTACATTCAAATTGGATGAAGAGTTTGTGCCACCCTGTTTTTAAAGGGACCAATGTAATTGGACAGTTGACTCAAAGGCTGTTTCACAGGCAGGTGTGGGCAGTTCCTTCCTTGTGCCTGGAGCTGATTTGAGGTGCGGTGCTTGCATTTGGAGATTTTGCTGTGAACAGACAACATGTGGTCAAAGGAGCTGTCCATGCAGGGGAAACAAGCCATCCTGAAGCTGCAAAAACAAACCCATCCGAGAAATGTCTTCACAATATGGAAAATCTACAGTTTGGTACATCCTGAGAAAGAAAGCAAGCACTGGTGAAGTCAGAAACACAAAAAGACCTGGACGTCTACAGATGACTGCAGAATCATTACCATGGTGATGAGAAAAGACTTCACAACAGCCAATCACGTGAACAACACTCTCCATGAGTAAGGCGTGTCCATATCCAGTGTTCCATGAAGAACGCTGGACAGCTTGCACTGCAAGAGTTTATTAAAGCAAAGAAGTGGAATATCCTTGAATGACCAAGTCAGTCACCTGATCTTAACCCAACTGAGCATTTCACATGTAGAAGACAGACGGCCCACAAACAAACAGCAACTGAAAGCTGCTGCGGTAAAGGCCTGGGAGAGTCAGGAGGACATCTAGTGATGTCCATGAGTTCAAGACTTCAGACTGTCATCGCCGGCAAAGGATTTTCAACCAAGTATTAGAAATGAACATTTTATTTTCAGTTATTTGATTTGTCCAATTACTTTTGAGCCCCTGAAATGATGGGATTGTGTTAAATAAATGCTTTAGTTACTTATATTTTTATGCAAACTTTTAGTTCAACTTGCTGAATGAAAGCTGAAAGGCTGCACTTCACCTGCATCTGAGTTGTCTTGGTCCTGATATTTATGCACCCAACTTATATCGGCACACGTGCATCCACAGTCTGACTATACATGAAATACTGTTTTGTTTTTGTGTGTCCTCTGCATAGATGAGTGGGTGTGCGCTGAATGAAAAGGAGTTCTTTTCCTGCTGTCAGCTCCTCCTGCAGCAGTCTGAGCATCTGAGAGATGGCTGGAGCTGGGAGGCAGTCCAGGTGAGGAGGCCTCTCAATCTTGATCTTGATGAGCAGCCTGGAGCTGTGCTTTAAAGGCAGTCTGATTTTGGTACAGGGTTCAGAAGAGGGCTACCTCAGGAAGACTGTTCTCAGGTCAGTCGTAGCTGACTGCTGTGATGCACAGAAACAGAAGGAAGCTGCTTCAGTTTCCCCTATTTTCGCTCACCCCATCCAAGAACTGCAGCAGCAGGAAAGGACGCAGGTGAAACTTGAACAGCGCTTCATTTTCCAGCTGTCTCTCCAGTAAATATCACTAAATGTGTCTCTTCCTCCACAGCCTGTTGTTGCTACCCGTTTTCATTCTGATGGCATCAGAGGCGACGGCGGTGATGAGGACGATGCAGTCTGCGTGCTGTCTGAAGGCAGCAGCCACGTGCTTCAGTACGAGTATCACATCCTGTACTCTTGCAGCTACAGCGCTCCTGTGCTGTATTTCAGAGCTTTCACCCTGGGTTAGTCACACATACGGCAGCCACGGCACACACACACCTACCCCCGTGTCCTCCTGTTTGAGCAGGATACCGCAGCGTTTGCCTTTGCTGCCACTCGCCACCAACATGATGTTAGCTGTGTTTCACCGCAGCAGCTTTCTCCACAACTGCTGTGTAGCTCTTTCAAGGGACTCGGTATTTTGTGTAAATCAAGTACACAGGTGGAAGTGATGATGTTTGGTTAAACTCGAGTAACACAACCACGAAACATAAACAGCAGAACAAAGGGCAGAAGAATGAAAACTAAACTCATCAGTATGAAGGCGACTCAGACTTAATGTTGGTGATGATGCACTAACCTGTGGCAGGAGGTCGTCCCTCAGCAGGTCCCTGTGGTATAAACTCACCCGTTTTGCACTGCTCTTTGTCAGAGGGTCGGAGTCTGATGTTAGAGGACGTGTGGAGCTCTGTTCATCCAAACTTCAGACACTGCCTTCAGAACAGTCCTTTGACTGCAATCACTCAACAGGTAAAGGAAGTCTCGGCATCATTATCTCTACTTTTCTCCTGACAGTCCACTTACTCTTGTGTCTGTGTGCCAGGAGCATCCTCTGCTGGGTCAGCCTTTCTTTATGCTCCACCCCTGTAGAACGGAGGAGTTCATGAGGCCTGTGCTGCAGGAGGCTCAGGAACAGCCCAGGTAGGGTCGCCGAACCACAGCGCTGTTGATGTAAAACTCTGAGGTAGCTCAGTGTTGCTCTGTTGATCAGGCAGCTCGGGAACATTGACTCCTGTATTAAAATATTTCTCAGGCTTTTGTGGCATGTTTCTGATTTTGTATTTTTAGCCTGGTTGGATTTGGATTGCATTTCAAAAAACAAACTTATTTTTAGGTCCACATTAGTGAAAACTGGACGCTTTTTCAGGACCAACTCTGCTGTTGCAAAATCAGATCACATCAACACACATGGTGTCACACTGACGCATACACCGTGTTGTTGCTTTCACTAACTGAATGTCAGTTTGGTTCAAAGTATTAACTCGGGAACCGTAGGACTCTGCAGCTGTCCACTCGTAGCTCTGGTTGTTACTCTGTGACTGTGGGTGTAAACTTAAACAGGATTGAAGGTGCAGCTTTCAGGAGATCTAGTCTACACCCTCTGTCACCTCTGATGGTGACATATGAAGATGCTGTTTAAGAAAATCAGCTGATCCTAAAAAGTTTCTAAAATGATTTAAATACAAAGTCAGATCAACAACAAGACATATTGGAACTAACAAAACGAAGCAGAAATACAGGTGTGTGTGTGTGTGTGTGTGTGTGTGTGTGTGTGTGTGTGTGTGTGTGTGTGTGTGCACAAGTACTTTGATTTTGTACTTAAGTAGAATTTTCAGGTACTTTTTTCTTTATTTTTCTAACATCTTCCTTCATTTTTATACGAATATCTGTGATTTCAACTCGTTACATTTTCAGTCTCGTTGCTTTTCAGAGTCATTTGCAACACGAGTTTAACATCACTACGATCGTGCGTTGAAACATCAAACCAGTCTGAGAACAGTAACATGAAATACAGTCCTGCTGTCGACATCTCTGCTTCTGCGTTTTGGATTAGTTTTTGTTCAATAAGTAACAGCGTGGTATAATACCTCATGTTCTGTTGTTTATCCGAGTCTGTATTTAAATCATTTTAAAACCTGGTAAAGATCTGGTTCCTTTGTTGTCCCAGTATATAAAAGTTTGAGCTGACAGAGGGTGTCGACTCTGTACATCGTGACTCTTTGCAGTTTTCTTTTTGATGCAGTTGTTGCTTCCTCTGTTTTTTGAAAAGCTGGATTCATACATATGTGTGTGTGTGTCTGTGTGTGTGTGGGCAGGCCAGTGAACTATGTGTTGTTGTGGCTCAGTGTGGTGGGTCCTGTGGTGGGTCTGGACGTCCCTCTGAAGTACTGCACCCAGCTCCATCCGTCCTCTCCCAGCAGCAGTGAGCCTGACTAGAGCTACAGCGCTCTGCTTCAGATTTGATGAGCAGCACCGTGGAGACGGGAGGCGGCCCTGTGCGACATTTTGCAAGGAAGACTTGCAAATGAGTGACATCTCCCCCGTCCGGGGAGAGTTTGGACCAGTGTTAGATAACGCTCTCCACTTTCATCATCAAAACATGGAATATCTTACAGAAGAATCGCGGCCCATCTCTCCACTACAGATCCATAGACATGGAGAATCAGTGGCACATGGCGGCTTGAACTCGTAGTGAGATGCTCTTTTTCCTTTAATTTGACCACTGTCAAAATCAGCGTTTTGATTAGATACCAACTCCGTGCTTTGGAGAGATGCCCTGTGCTATTAATACATTTAATATTTGTGTTGATGTAATGTATACAATACATATTGTGCTAGAATTTAGACTCAACTGTGCAAAATGTAATAAAAATATAATCCTGGGATTTGCAGACCTCATTGAAATGATACAAAAACAAAACGAAACCAATCACGACCTTTTTGAAATGCATTTGTACATTTTATACCAGCAAAACATTTCAAAAGAAGTTGGAGGAGAGTTAAGAGAAGTTGTATAATGCTGAAAGAAACACCTGGTGGGAAATCTCCAACTGTGCGTGGCCGAGTATTCCACAGAATCTTTCTGAGTGGGAAAACAGTTCAACATTTGATTCTTTTAAATATAGTCAATACAGTAATATGGTCAGCTGATGGTGGTGAGTTTTCAACGGAGCCACATCAGTGTAGCCTGTGAGATATTTTTATTATAGATGTAATTAGCGTTTCACGGGAAATGTTTAATCCATCGGTGCAAGTGCAGAACACCTTTCTGAATAAATAGTTTGTATTTTAATGATAATTATGTAACTATTCAAGTTCTATTTAATTTAAGGTTTTTTGTTTGCTGCTTAGTGTTCCGGAAAGTAAGAATACTATCAAGCCATCATCACGGTTTTCTCAGATGCACAGTCAACGTGGACCGTATACAGTAAATCTTGCTGATGACGTAGGTGGTAGGCAGTAGTTCTGCTTACGGTCTTGACTTGAAGGATGACTGGAACACTGCCAATGATAATGCTGCATTTTTTTTTACTGTAAAGCAAACTCAAGTACTTTGAGTGACAGGCAGGTTAAAATGGTGTACACTGAAGTGTAAAGCATAAAAAGCATTTTTAAAATGTGTCGGACTTTGAAGCGAGTAGCATACACTGATTTGCTGACTCGATATTAAAGTAAACCCTGCAATCTCCTGCTTTCTTTGAGCCAGTTCATGACATAAGAAACAGATAATGATGAATAAATAAGGTGTCATAATTAGATGTCAGGCCACTGTGAAAGGACAGACGACCACAAATGGGATCTCACTGGACATTTCCATCTCATTGTGCACTAAACAGTGCCGCTTTCAGGTCTCTGGATGGCATAGTATATAAATTTGTATTGATAATTATCAAAATTTGAATATATTTAGAACAGTTCTTATATAGTGCTTTTCTACTCTGAGCACTCAAAGCGCTTCACCAGAACAGCCTGTGATTGATCCATTAACCTGCCGATCAGTAGATGCTCAGCCTCCTGAGCTACAGCCTTACCCTGTCTGTCACAGACCATTCAGCATTGCTTTGGAAAGCAGCCAGTTCAGGTGCTCCACGTCTGAAACCAAAGGTAAGTGTCGTCATAAAGTCACAATCGCACGCGTGCAGGCTGAGATGTCCATCAGCCTGTATTGACTGAGTCTGTGGATATTGCGCCTCTGGAAGTAGGTAGGCTAGGTCACTTAAGATATTAAACTAAGATATCCAGCTTCAGTTGAATAAAGCTTTTAAATAATGCTATCAGTTAACTGCATTGTGTGTATGGTGCATGTCTGACAGGGAAGTTGAACAGAAGGACACCTTAGGTAAGATGGCGCCACCGGGAGTTTGGCGAGGGTGACTTAAGTGTTTAGGAAAGTAACACTACACACTGTATAGGTGGATGTCATTTGAACATGAAGGAATTGGAATCCTTATTTTAAAAAACAAACAAAAACCCCTAAGATTTATACTTGAGCTTAAGGTATTTTTAGACAGTGTACTAATACTCAACAATCACTTCATTAGGTATACCCGTTTATTACTGTGCGGTTATACTAATTGGATAGTTAAATTGCAGGAAGTGTATTTAGGCATCCAGATGTATTCAAGATGACCTGCTCAGAGTACTCTCAGAACTGAAGAGTCCTCTTGCATGAGAAGTGAAACTTCTCCACGAAACTTAAACAAGTCCAGCTGCGTTCTTTCCAAGCTTCTTATTCTACAATGACTTGGATGGCTAAGAACCGACACGGATCAAAGAGAATGGACTTTTCTTGAATGTATTGACGGGTTTAAATGGCTGTGTCTGAACCCAGTTCTAAATATTTTCCAAAGCCGAATGATGTAGTTCTGGTACCTAAACTCAAACAAATCAAAATGGACCTCATACTGAAGACTAAATGTAAAAATCCTGGTCAGATGTCATCTGTGTTTTCATTATTATGGGCTGGGAGGTCAGTTAAAGGAAATGACCTCCCAGTCCATTGCTCCTTCAGTGGGCTGGTTTCAGTCATTATGCAAATATATTGTTTATAAGATTGAAACCTGCAGTCAGCTGAGACTGAAGACGTCACTGGATGAGTGACGAAGCGTTTCTCCCACAAAACGCTGCGTCCAGATGAACCGAATCAACCTTTGGGGAAGGTTTAAAGCTCATTTTAAATTCTTTTATATTCTGTTTAATCTACGGGTAATGCACATATCCCAGTTAATTCATCCAAAGGTTAGATGCTGCAATGTTCACAAATACAAACTGTGACTGTGGATGTAAACTTAGACAGGACTGAGCGTGCAGCTTTCAGGAGATCTAGTCTACACCCCTTGATGACACCCAACCACCTTTAATGGTTTGCATATGAGGATGCTATTTAAAAGAATCAGCTGGTCCGAAACAGTTTCTAAAATGATTTAAATGCAAAGTCAGATCAACAACAAGACATATTAAACCAGGTCATTGTTTAGTTAAAAAAAACTAAGTGGAAATACAAAAATACAGAAAACTATTATATCATGAGGTGTAGCTTAACTTAAAATTATTTTTGAAGCTAATGGAAAGAAATATCAGGATGGCTATTTTTCTGAAGAGTCTTTGCACTATCACGGCTGAGCGGTGGATATCACCACCTCAGACCGGAATAAGAGCATGTATGACATGCTGTGCAGGCTTGATGTGGAGGCAGGCTTCTACTGTGTCTACTATGAGTCCAAAGCCCATATCCACTGGTCTGTGAAAGCAGGTAGGTGAATGATATCAAACACAAGGCAAGCTGATTTAACACATGAACTACAAAAACGAACTAGAAGAAAGCCTGGACAATTAAGTGACAACCGTAACCTTTAAGTCCTTTAAGTTGTAAGTTGAGAAACTGCAATGCACTGTGTATTCTAACATCTTTCTATCAGAACCAACATGAACCTTTTTCCCAGTCTGAGCTACAGTAGCTCATCTATTGGATTGGACCACGTGGGCTTAAGTGGTGCTTGGCCCTACATGACCCCGTCTCTGGTTCACCACCCTTCCATCCTTGGACTACTTTTGTTAGACAGACCACTGCAGACCAGGAAAACCCCACGAGAGTTGCAGTTTTGGAGATACTCTGATCCAGTCATCTGGGCTTTGTTTTCTTAAACCCCTCTACTTGCACATTTTCTTGCTTCCAACACATCATTTGAGGACTAAATGTTCACTACTCACTAATATATTCCACCCACTCACAGCTGCCATGATGAAGAGATAATCACTGTTATTCAATTTACCTGTCAGTAGGCAGAATGTTATGCTGGATTTGGACGACACCACAATCACTTATGTGTTTAGTGTAATGAATGAGATTGTAGATACAAGCAGCTGAAAAAAAGCTTTCTTCCAAGGGTAGCTGGGCTCTGCCTTAGAAATAGGGTGAGGCGTTCAGCAACCTGAGAGAGGAGGTGGTTTGGGCATCTGACTAAGATGCCTCCTGAGTGAGGTGTTTCAGGCATTACCTACCAGAAGAAGGCCCCAGCTCTCGACTGGCCTCGATATGCCTCGTGCTCCCTCAGATAAGTTTAGGTTGCTGCCCCTGCGACCCAGCCACAGACAAAGAAAAGAAAATGGATGGATGGATAGAAAAAAATGGATTGTATAGTTTTAGATTGTATAGGTGAGATTTTTTTTTTCAAACTTTTGAGGCGGTTGGAAATTACCTGGAAAATCAAGAGGCTGCAGAGGTACCAGAGACCGGCTCCATGTAGTTTGCTAGGATACCCAGCAGAGGGGGCTGTTTACTGGCCTCAGAAGTTGTGTGCTAATACTTCTCTGACTCTCATGTCAGTGCAGACAGATAATGCTACATAGTTTAGGTGCCATGGCCAACAAAAACAGAAAAATAAAATTACCGCATTTTTATGCTTTTAAGTTTACCAACACACTGTATGTGCACGTAATTCACATACACACCTGACACAGTAACAAAATTTTATCTTTAAAGAATATTTAAAGTACATAAAGTCATCCTAGCTCATTTCATGTGGAAGGAGGAGGATATGGAAGAGAGGTCTGCAACATCTGAGGAGTAGCCATTGGACTGATTTTATTTTTAATCACATGAATGTGATTTTAAAGTGCAAACTACGCACAAGACAGAAAAACCTTGGCTGACAATGAACACCTGAAGTGCACGCATCGTCATTTTCAGCTATGCTGTTAGCTTGTGTTAAAAACATAAACACTCAAAGGGAGCGTGTCCTCATTAGATAGGGATTTAGGTAAGTGTGTGAGACTGTAGGCATGTTATACATGATCCAGTATATGAGAGTAATGCATAGTAATGAGAAATGAATGAATTTGTCGTGGGGTGTGGTTGGTGGCTCAACTGCAGAGGACGGGTGGAGCAGTGGGTTTAGGGCATGGTGTCAGGGGGAGGCTGATTGTCACAGATGGTGAACGTCATCTAATCATGCCTTCCACATTTTAGTAGCCACTGGGAAGAGGAGAGAGTGCGAAGAAGCTGATGGAGCAACGACTGGAACGGAGCACCAAGCAGGCACTCCACCTCTGGGTGCGAGGTCTTGGGAAAAGCAGGCATGTGTGAAAGAAGCACAAAGAACACAGGCTTAGTACTGAGTTGTGCCGGCCCTTTTAAATGGTGCCAAAACCTGGCCGGCATGTCGGAGCCTCGTCCCGCGCAGCCGCCTGAGTCACTGGCGCAAATGGTGATTTGAGTTGCGGTAATGTAACAGTCATCCTAAATGACTGAAGGCAGTGCAGGGCCAAGCCGAGCGACAGACAGAGGTATTGGAAAACTCCCTGTGATGTTTCACCGGATGGTGGAGGGAGATGACGCCTAGGAGAAGGCGATCTCTGCGCCCATGGTGGAGGTGTGCTGGTGGCCGGAGGAGGAGTGGGCCCTACCGCTTGTTGCCGCTCCTGTGGGGAGAGGCCCGACTACACCATGAGCCTCCCTGTCATGGAGAGGACCTTCAGGGATGTGGAACGAGTGGCTTCGGGCTGGAACGGTGGAGTGGGTCCACTTTCATCGGCTGGTTATCCTGGAAATTGCTGTAAAATTGGCCGAGGACCACCTGTCAGTGTGGCTGGAAGGCTCACAGCTGAGGCTGGCGATCGCATCAGTGTCTGATGGAGGTGGGACTAGTGTTCTGCGTTGCTGGCCCTCTGACACCCTCCCCCAGAGAGACGTATTGGGTTCTACACTCAACAAAAATATAAACGCAACACCTTTGTTACTGCTCCCATTCCCCATGGGATGGACGTAGAGACCTAAAATCCATTCCAGATACACAATATAACCATCCCTCCCAAACAGTGGTCACAAATCAGTCCAAATGTGTGGTAGTGGGCACATCTGCTATATTGAGATAATCCATCCCACCTCACAGGTGTGCCACATCAGGATGCTGATCTGACATCATGAGTAGTGCACAGGTGTACCTCAGACTGCCCACAACAAAAGGCCACCCTGGAATGTGCAGTTTTTTGCGCTATTGGGGGTCTGGGGACCCAGAACCGGTCAGTATCTGGGATTTGTTGTTTGCAGTGCTGGAGGTGCCCCAGGCCTCCACAGGATTTTCTCCCTTTGAATTAGTGTTTGGCAGAAAGCTGTGGGGGATGCTGGACCTGATGAAAGGATGCATGAAGGATGCCATCACCTGGATCACACGGTGATATCTGTCTCTGCAGCCTTTTAAGTTCATGGTGGTCCATAGACCACGATGAACAGAGGGAAGCCACATGCGAACTTCACAGACCAAGGTCCTGCTGACCAGCAGATTTGAACTGGGGATCTTCTTGCTGCAAGGCCACATAATAATAATAATAATATAGAAAGATGCTTTTCAGAATCATATACATGACATTAATGAACTGGTTTGGGTCCTTAAGGGTCCGCTGGAATATACTAATAAACAGCAATGCCAAGTCCTGTTTCTCCTCGGCATACCTCATCAGGTACACGTACACCAGCTTCTTGAGTTCAATATTTTCACTCGCAACATTCTTTACCACAGCAGAAAACAACTTGGAGACCCTCCTTGGCAGTGAGACCGAGAATTCTCTTCAGTGTAAATGGTTCCTTGTTGCTCTCCAATATCTCTTAATTTCTTCATTCTTTTTAAAGTTGGCGCTGAACAGCTGAAGGCAGCTCCGGTGCTCGAGGAGGTCGGTGTCATGGTCTGGGTGTGTGGCTGTAAAATTCCACTGAAGGTCTGGCCCTCCCTGGTATCCACCCATGGGCAGGGCCTACTGCCTCCCTCACCTGAAGCTGATTGAGGCAATCAGGTTGGAGATTTAAGCTGCTTGCTGACGCTGCTTCCTCGCCAGTTCGTCAACTACCCTATGTTGGTAACCAGGCCTCATGCTTCATGTCTATGAATCTCAAGTGCTCTACTTAGCTTGCATCTTGTGTTCTAGTTACTCCTGGAAATTCCATCACACTGAACCTCTCGTCTTGGAAATCTGGTTAACCCGCCTGCTTTCAGAATCATCTCCTTGCCTCACCTGCCTGCCCTCCTGCC
Source organism: Mchenga conophoros (assembly GCF_057382185.1). Lineage (NCBI taxonomy): Eukaryota > Metazoa > Chordata > Actinopteri > Cichliformes > Cichlidae > Mchenga > Mchenga conophoros. Next base: position 34,758,113 of record NC_140543.1, read on the forward strand.
CTTACACCACCTCTGGACCTTCACCGCTCAGGACAGCTGCCACACACCACCAAACCCACCTGAACCGCACCACCTCTCCTTCGACACTTCCATCTCCCACCTGCACAGTAAGACGAAGATTTTCATAGCTTCCACCCTCTCCAGAACTCCTCATTGGCTACCGCTCTAACACTGCTCTCCTCTCTTCCAGTACGTACCTAATCACCAGCAGCTCCCGATGCTTTCTTGGACCTGTCCCCTTGCTTATCCCTCTCCCCTGGCCAAGACCCTCATGCCCCATGTGTCAAGCTTTAAATCAAGGACTATCGTAAACGTCATTTCTGTGCTAGTTAATAAACCTTTGCTAAACCCTTTCTTCAGCCTCCGCTTTGGGTTTTCTGCACGTGGGTTTGATTTTTGGTGCTCGGCCTCCGGCCGTTTTGTGACAGTCGGGGTGCTCTCGTGACCCGCTTCCACTGCAGCCTCCTCTCCTCCTTGGTCGTTGTATGAGTACAAAGTCAAATATTGCATCCAAAATATGAGGTTGAAGTAGAAAGTACCAAAATGCAGAAACAGAAATACACTAAAACTCTGCTTCAGTAAAGTTCTTAAATATAAATGTACTGAGTGAATGTACACAGTTACATACCACTTCTAGACTTATCCATGCTTTCATGCCATTAGTGGTTTCCTTTTTGACAGAACATATAGTTAGGACTATATGAATCCTTGGTGTAGACTGCTGGAGGCCTCTCATGATTCTTTTCCACACCTTTTTCACTTAATAGGTGTTTACACACCACCCTGCATTTAATCACGAGTTATTATTAATCTTTGGCTCTGTTCCACAGTAAGTCTTTGTCCTGTCTCCCTCACTTCACCCCGAAATGGTTGCAGCAAATGACTGCCCCTCCCTGAGCCTGGTTCTGCTTTTTCCTGTTAAAAGGGAACTTTTTTGTGCTTGCTCATAGACTGTTTGTGTTTTCTGTGTTATTGCAGGGTTTTTACCTTACAATATAACGTGATTTGAGGCAGCTGTTGTTGTGATTTGGTGCTGTATGAGTAAAACTGAATTAAATGAATTGAATTGTGGTGGTGGGATCCCATCTTTACAGTAGAGAGCCTTAAGAGCCCTGTGTTAACTCTGGATATTGTCAGCCATCAGGGCTCCTCGCAGTCTTTAACAGACTCTGACACAGCCTGCAAGAAACATATGGAGGAGACTGACCCAGCTGAGAGGATCTTCCAGCCATCAGCAGGTTTCTCTCTACAGGAAACTGACAGATGATGGAAAAAGCCCTTCAGCTGACATGGAATAGCGCAGTGTCCAGATCCCATCTCAGCACTCTTCACTCTCCCTTATGGCCCCAGATCATCACCTTCGCTGACTTTCTTCTTCTACTTCCTCAGCTGTTTGGCTCTGTTCCCTGTCATGAACAGCAGTGCAGAGGTGAATATAAGGTGAATAAGGAGATTAGCGGCTAGAGAAAAGAAACAAACAACTAATTATACTCAAGTGTTCAGTATAACACTAATTGGACTGAAATGATTTTTTTGGTCAGCAGTCTATGCCCTATGATCATGGCACAGTGCATTAAGCCAGCTCCCACAATAAAGGCCTTTTTCAGGGCATGAGCAGAAGGATACAGCCTCATTTTTGTTGGTATTCCATAAAAGTCTCACTGTCATTCATTCCCACTGTAACCTCTCCCAGCACAGCACCCATAAGCTGCAATAGTCTGGGAAGGTGGTTTCACATGATCACATGAGCTGTTTAGTCTCCAGACCATTTGAAAAGCTCGTCCTTGGACTGGGGGAGAAAGCATGTATGTATACGAGATGCAGAACTGCTGACAGACCTCTGGAACCAAGGCCAGATATAGGTCTCCTTTTGTTCCCTGAACACATATGTTTCAAAGCTATGAACAGTTTTAAAACCGCAAATATTTTATCTGATTAATTTATGATGCATTCAGGACCAGTGATAGCGATCAACAGAAAAAAGCTGTAAATGAGCTTGAGTAATGCTTAGACATTAGGTTAAAAGTGACTGTAGTGACTGTAGTGGCGTGGCAAACAAGTATTACAAAACTTAAACATAAAATCAGTAAAATAGACAAAAGGAAATGACATTTTCCTGATGATGGATGATCTAATCACAGAATACACAGAGTGCTTTTCATTCCCACTTCTGCTGGTTAGATCTCATTAGCTAAGGCACTCTGTGGCTGAAGCACCACACTGAGCTTAAATGTGTGCGTGTGTGCTCGGTGTATGTCTGTAACCTCGATGAGCTGCATATGGCCTGATATTTTTATATGGTAAGCCCTCAGTACACAGGCTTAATGAGCAACCTGCAGATGCCCCCCTCCCCCACCCCCACATATGTAGATTACAGATATGGCTACCAAAGAAAAGCACTCTGTGGACCACTCACTCTGTGCTAGGCTCCTGACAGCAACAGAGCTTGATGGAAACTGGCAGCCTTAGAAAGCTCGCCACTGGGGCTGACAGTGCCCACTACCTCAATGTTAAAAAGGTCACCCAGCAAAGTGGGAAGAGACTGGTAACTAGCTCTTGTGAGACAGACTCCACACTACAAGCAGAGCTGGACTGGTAATATGACAGGTTATGAGCTACTGTGCACCCACCCTAAAGTGTGTGGAAGAAGTGGTTGATAAAGTTGGGCAGGCAAATGTAAAAAGGTGGACTGGTTGGAATGGACTGGTTCTTATATAGCGCCTTTCTACTCTTCTGAGCACTCAAAGCGCTGAAAAGCACTTTGAGGTGGAGCTGAAAAGCTAAGAGAGAGATAATAAAAAGAAACTAGAAATAGGTTTAATAAGGAAATAGATGAATGGACATCATTAGGAAAGGATAAATAAAATGAATGGATACATGCACATCTTTGCTCTGAAAAACAAATGGCATTTGGAAGGTTACTGCATTTGGAAAATCACTGCATGTATATCTTATATCCTCTAGTTTGTATTTCTCACCTAACCACATTCTGTTCTTGTGCTTTTCACATATTCTTAGGATATTCAAAAGTCATGCTGTCTCCTGAAGGTCCGCCCCCTGGGAGCCTTGTCCTCCGTTTTGTCTCATTGGAAGCTTCAGTTATATACATATACTCCTAGGACCTGGCGTCCACATGTGGACATCACATTTTGGGTTATTTAGACCAAAATACTCAATTTTGCTCTATAAGGGCCAGATATCTACTTACGAGGACATTATCCTGCTACTGTTCTATCGAAAGTTTAAACGAATATCCTCATATGTGGCTCTGATGTTTCTTAGAAACAAAAATTAGGTAAAATTTAAAAAAAAAAAAAAAAAAAAAAGTGGTAATTCTTTGTTTTTAAATTCATCGAGTCCCAATATGCCCAAATATCAAAGAGAAATTAAAAATGCCGTGAAAGAGTTCGGGTCTTAGCGCGGATTGACGCGAGGTTAGCTCGTTAACGCGCCGTCCAGACTGTGTCTGCTTCTGCAGACTGTGACACAACCAACTAGCTAATATTGTAGTACTGTCTTATATGTACCTGAGATGACGGAAGATAAAGCCAGTGGGGATGCGTGTTAAATCTCCCTTCTTTCATAGTTTTATGTCTTATTAACTAATGAGACTGAAAATAGTCTTATTCTAAGACATGTCTCATTAACATCACTAAGTGATGTCCACTTAGTAAATTATGTTCCACATTAGAGGAAAAACAGGATACTGAAGGACTACCTGCTGACTGATAAGCATGTGTTGTCCTTGAGTTCAGCGGTGAGGCCTGAGTTATGAAAGAGTTGAAAAGGTGATGGCGAGAACACCTCAAGCCTTTGTAAACCTGTGATGATGTCACAGTGACATCTTTATCTTTTATAAACTATGGTCCTTCTTCTTTATTTATGTATTGTTGAGCAATGTTCTAGACAAATGCACAGCACGTAATATCCTATGTAATATTAATATTATGTTTTCCTTGTTGTCTAACAGACGGCCCAGCAGCAGCAGAAACCATATTATGAAAAATAAAGCATACCAACTCAATGCCCACACAGTTTTATTCAGTGATGTCTGCAGTGTTTCCACGTTGTCTCCTCAAATGTAGCAAATGGAAACATACATTTGTTCTACCCTCAGTGGCATACTTCACTCCCCAAACCTGCCTCTGTGCTCACTCTCATCATCTAAAGCTCAGTTCTGTTCTGTTCACACAAAGATGTAGTTATGAATACACACACACACACACACACACACACACACACACACACACACACACACACACACACACACACATCTCTACAGATTTTTGCTGTGGCAAAGCTGTTCATGAAAAGATTAGCAGGAGTTTTGAGCACCTGCAGGATTGAAAGCATGCTGATGACCGTGACAGGATACTGTCCATATGCCACAAGCTGCGCACACTATACTCACTCATACACACATCCACACGCACACATGTGTGCAGGCTTCAGTGAAAGGTGAAGGAGTGTATCAGATTATTGCGACAGGCAGTGAATGAAGATGTTGGGCTGTTCAGCCATGGTGAACTTTCACACACACACACACACACACACACACACACACACACACACACACACACACACACACACACATATAGTTGGTTAGAAGCTCAGAGATGCAGATGGTGAGACTATCATGACCTGCTGTGCTCTCAGGGATCCAATGCCAGAGCAACAACACAGAAACCCAGAAATGTGATTATTGACTCAAACACAGTGCTTGCAGTCGACTCCAGTATCTCCAGCCAACAGACAGATGTCTCTTTAACATGTCTAAGACTGGATAATAGTATTGTGATAACCATACTCAGATTAATGCCAGATAAGGCTGAAAGTAACTGTGATTGTTTGAGTGGTCAGATCAGTTGATCATAGAGAAGTTGTGGCTGTTTTTTCACCCGATCAATGAAAGCACAGAGAATATTAGCATTTCATCATAATCTGGTTGATGTACTGCATGGTTGATTATCAAAAGGAGAAGCCCAATGCAAATGGTCTAATAAAAGGTTAGTTTTAACTAAACTTGTTCAAACTTACAAGAACACAAATGTCCAAAAGTCTATGCAAACAAAACAGGAACCAAAGAAAAACACAAGTGGAAATGGGACATGGGAAAGAATAAAGGCAGGGAGACGAGTAAAAAACATAAGAAACGATTTGCTTAGCACTTTTCTAGTCCTACTGAAAAGTGAGCACCAAGGCCACATTTAACCGTGCAAACATACAGTGTTTTGTTTTATACTTTCTAGGTATTTTTTCTACCTCACATCCATAGCCAATTTAGAATGGCCTAACTTGTCTTTGGACTATGGGAAATAGCCAGAGAATGCAGAGGTCATCCACAGAGCCACAGGGAGAACTTGCAAACTCCACATAGGTGCACTATTGTGCTGGTTACACAAGCCACTTATAAAATAAGACTGGAAGTAACAACAAAGAGAGGGACATAGGTAAAGACAGGGAAGATAACAGGACTTGGAAAAAAAAAGAATAAGAAACACCAGCAATTAGCCAAGGAGAAAACATGCCACAGAGAAGCCAACATGCATGAAACTGTGGAGCACGTTTTTACAACGCTGTGATTGCAGCCATTCCCCAGCTCTCTGTGAATGGGACTCATGGCCATTGATCAGTGGTTGTTGATCAATGGTCATGAGAATTTGCATAATTATGATTAAGGAACTGACCTCCCAGCCCATCGTTCCTTCAGTGGGCTGGTTTCAGTCATTATGCAAATGTCCTGTTTATAAGATTGAAACCTGCAGTCAGCTGAGACTGAAGACGTCACCTGATGATGACGAAACGTTTCTCCCACAAAACGCTTCGTCCAGATGAACAGAATCAACTTTTGGAGATGTAGAGCACATTGCATAAACAAGTAGTGTTGTGAAGCCTGCTTTAAAAATGTAACAGGTCATAGTATACCACCCCATAAAAATATTTAAATTAACTTTTAATATTTGATTACTTTTGAATTTTGAATGTAAGACTTGAAAGTGAACAGTAAAGCAGATGTGTCCTCTAAATTCAGGACATATTTACCAATGTAAACAAGCTGTATTGTCTACACATCGTCATGCTAGGTCAGCTTTCTGAATTCACAAGGATACTGACTTTATATAGCACAGTACCTGAGAACTGATCCATGAAATTTGGTGGCAATTCTTGAAATTTTTATATTTTTCCATTTTCAAAATAGTGCAGGGAGTTAGTCCGCAAATGTGAAGGCTTTGGAAACAGCATTTAACCCCTTAATGGAATCTAACAGTGGCATCAACATGATTCATGAGAAGAACATACTGATTAAATGTTTGCATTCAGGGCTGGAGTCCAGTATGTTACATTCCTATCAGAAGAAATGAAACCAGCTGCATATCAATGGTGCATATTTGAAATGTTATGCTGTAAAATCTGACAACAGCAGCCGGGCCAAGTCATCTGCTATGTAATCCTCTATACACACAGTACACATAGGATTATTTCGCAGAGTTAATTGGTATTTTGCAGAAAACAAACACTTATAGCATCACTGAGCACACACTGTAGACAGGAGAATAAGTTCTTGTTAAACCCAACTACTACATGCATAGTCTGCAGTGAATAACAATTAACACAGAACGGTGGGTGCCGCATTAGTGTGAATACGCTGAGGTGGAAGAGCAACTGTCCTCTGTTTAAAAGGCAGCTTTAAGTAAGGTGCCAGGTGTTTTATAATTAGAGAGTCAATAGAACCAATCTCTCAAAATGCAAAGATAACTGCCTTCATCCTTACTGATATATGTGAATTGACAAGCATTTAAATATAAAAAGACACTGCTCAAAGACAATGGTTTCACACTTTCTAATAAAGCTAATAATATTAGCTATAATAATAATGCCCATACATTTACTCATTTCTTCCACAGCTATAAAGTTATCAGTCATTTCAAATAAACCTACAAACAAAGCTCCCACATGGAAATAACAGCAAACCAAGCTTTAGTCTTTTAAACTGAAAAACAGCAGACATGTCCTCTCTGGGTCTCAAGTTATTTTTCCTTTATTCTACATCAGTTTTTACCGTTCTTAAATCTAGCAAAGGAGGAGGGCGAGGAGGCCTTGCTGGTGTTAACACACAGTTATGCTTCCTAACTAGCTGGTGTTATCGTGGCATTATCAAGCCCACAGCCCATTTTGTCTGTTTCACGAATGATTGTGCCACAATGTTTGACTTTTTTTTATTATCTTTGTCACATCATTAGAACGACACTGAACTGCCAAAGTGTACCCCGCCTCTTGCTCAGTGATAGTTGGGATAGGCGCTCTGCCCATTGATCACAATTCATCTAAAAACAGAGAACTTTGAGAACCTTTCTTGGTGCAGTATTCCAGGGCACTGGATTAATGCAGTGCTTCAACCAGCAGTAAAAGCTAAAGCCTGGTTCTATGTTAGAACATTTCTTAACATCAAAGAAACACTGTTAATGAATTAAATGTTGTCTTAAATAACTCTCAAGCACTTCATGGTAGATCAAACCCTAACGCCATTCCCTCCTCGAGCAAATGGAGTAAAAAAGCTGGCACTGGATCAAAATTGACAGGCAGTCTTCTCTAATGCTGCGAATCATAAATTACAGCCCTGCTACTGAACGTCAAGGTTAATTCCCTCACCCAGTGTGATGAAATGATTCCACATGACACCTTCAATTGATGCTTTTGGAGGCCTGCCCACCAGAGGAGATCCCTGTCACACAGGCTTTTAATAAAGGACATAAAGGAAAACGAAAGTGGCATGACAATAGTAACCATGAAAATGACTTCATTCTTGTATAATTCACTGCAGCACTGCCTTCTTTTGTTAATAATTATTCTTTTTGGTGGTGACTGAGAAATAGACATTGAACAAAGTAAAAATGATAAAACTCTTCTTTCTGTCTCTCAGAACATTCAAAATTCTTCATCGAGACAATGAAAATATGTATAGAGTTTGCACAGCCAAGCTATGATTTTTGCTGCAGATACATAATAAGTCTGGTACATAGCCATCTGTCAAGATTAAGTACCAATCAGCACCACTGGTTCAAATGCCCTTCTTAACACTCACCATCCTCACACTACCATCCCTCCTCTTACCTACCCTTTCTTCTCTCACCTCCCTCCTGCTACCCAGTGTGTTTTGTTTCTGTGCCCAAATGTTTGGAACACATAAAAAACAACAATAGCAAGTCTACAAGAGTGGTGTGGTTTTTTAACTCCCAAATATGAATATGAACTTTAAATTCATACCATCACTGAATGTTTTGTGGCAAACAAGTAGCACAAAATCTCCTTTTCTCCTCTAGAATTGGGCATGGTGGACAAGGTCCATGGCATGGCTGGATCATTCTGTCATGGTAGTCAGACATAACTCAAATGCAGGACTCAAAGGTTTACAATCAGACGTGTGTTTATTTACAACGTGGTCACCAGGTGCTATATACAACAGTGGGAGGAAAGGGCTCCAGGGAATACAGAGGAAGGCACACAAGTCCAGACTTCACACTCTTCACTTGACAGTCATTTACAGAAATACACGCTCATCACAGTCCAAGGCCACAGGGAATAATCCAGGTAGGTCTGTGCCAGGAGAAGGAAGTACACGTTAGAACACGTGAACATGAGAAAGATAAATAGAGATGGTACGAGAGCCAAGGGTACACTGAGTAGATTAAGCACAATGATCCAGAGACAATTAAGCAATGGCTTTGAAGATGATGATGATTTGCAGGTGTCTGAATGTCAGCAGGTGAGTTGGCCAAGGGCAGGGAACCAGCAGGGAGGACCACAGGTAAACAAAAGAGGTGAGAGAAGGAGACAGAGGGGGAGAGAGAGAGACAACAACAAACTCTGGTAGGAAGTCAGGGAGGACTGGGGTACGATGACGTGGCAATTTTCTTTTATTGTTTTGTTTTTGTTTGTTTTTTTCAAATTGTGTATGAGTGTGTGTGTGTGTGTGTGTGTGTGTGTGTGTGTGTGTGTGTGTGTGTGTGTGTGAGAGAGAGAGAGAGAGAGAGAGAGATTGAGAAAGAGAGACATTGTTAACATTGTATGTATGCCTGGAATAGATTTTAGTAATTTTTGCTAATGTATGACTGTAAGCAACTAGCCTGGTACCAAGTATAACATTAACATTCTTGTTGTTTTGCTTATTTTATTGGCTGAGAATAAGCCAGTAGCTGTGGAATCTGGATGGTGGTGGGTTCTTTTCCCCACTCCCTTTGTTGTACAGCAACCTGAGTGTAAAGTTGTTTTTAATTGCTTTATATTGTAAGGTAAAGACAAAGAAAACCCCAACAGTCATATGAACTCCCTATGAGTAAGCGCTTTGGCGACAGAGGGAAGGAAAAAGAAAAAAATGGGTTTTAACAAAAAGGGCTTCTCACTCTTACTAAACTTGTCACGGTCGGACGGTCCTCCCTGGACGACCTGCTTGTTGTGTGTGTGTGTGTGTGTCTCCTTTTTTCCTTCGCCCCTCCCTCCGGGTCCGTCTATGTTTAGGAGCCGTGCTTTCGGGAGAGTGAGAGTGTGGCGACCCCTGACCCGGAAGTGTCTCCGCTCAGCTGCTGACACACCTGCACCTAATCTTCCACTCAGCTGCCACTAATCATCCCCGTTTGGGCTGAGGTATTTAACGGTGTGTCCAGACGGCAGTCGACGCTGGATTGTACTCGAAGCTCGGTAGTAAAGTGTGCTCGTTATTGGTGACGTAGCTTTAGCCGGCTAGCCTTCTCATCTATTGTTGTCACCCGTCCATTAGGAGCAAGAAGTACGGAGCGGAGGGTTGGAGAGAAGGGCTCCCTAGGATTATCACTCGGGAGGAGAAGCACATTCGGATTACTACTGGGGAGACTCACCTGCACCACTACTGGGAACTTGGAGAAAACCACTGTTGGACTATTACACTTCTTTCATGTTTGAGACTGTTTTTGAGCACTGTAAATAAAAGCACTGTCTGCTTTGCATCCAGAGCTCCGCGACTGAGTCCATATTTCCCCATTACTCGTGACAAAACTGCTGCAGTGCTCAATATATACTGTGAATAAGAAATTACAAGAAACATTTACAACAACTATTTACAAATACTCTTAGCTCAAAACAACATATATTAATTACAAATGGCTCACGTGTTACGAAAAAGACCATCGCTCAGGATTCTCACAGAAATGATCAGAACTACAAACAACTAGCTGCTTTGTTGGTTGTAGAGGAGACAAGGAGAGAGGCAAGGTGGCTGTCAGCTGGAGATTAAGAAGCTGCTGTCCATTCAATCATCCAATCCGGACTTCAAGAGCTTTCTTGAGTCAGCCAATCACAGCCACACCCATACACCCAGCCTGGAGGGAGGAGATAAAAAATACACACACCCACACACACTCCAATGGGAGGAGCCACACATCAAAACAGGCAGCATGTGATCACAAACCACAACATTTCATGGAATCATAACATTTCCCCCCCCACCCAAAAATTGAACATTTCGCCCTTAACGAAATGCTGGATTCATCACCTAGATAGAGCATCAGCCATGACACTTTCTAAGCCTTTCTTGTAACGGCAGAGGTCTTACACTGTGAAAATCTGGGGGTGAAGCTGGTTGTGTTTTCTAAGGAGCTGTCTTATAGTCATTTTCTGATGGTTTCCACTGCCTCAATTGTAGGTATGCAAATGAAGAGAGAAACCACATCAAAGAACGCTATGGTTTCACCTGGATAAAGTGTAGGTTTCTGGACATCTTTTGTGAAGTCGGTGGAGTTTTTGATGTGACTGGGGGTGTTCCCCACAAGGGGTGCTAGGATAGTGACAAGGTGTTTGGAAATGTTCTAGGTGGCTGAGTTTATACTGCTAACAATGGGTCTGAGTGGGATTCCTTCTTTGTGGATCTTTGGAAGTCTGTAAATACAGGGTATAGCATCCCCGTTTTAAGGCTTCATTGGTATTGTTGTCACTGAGCAGTGAAGTAATTTTTGTGTCATAGTCCATTGTGTTTAGAACAACAGTGTACCTTCCCTTGGTAATATGGTGATGTTTTGGTGTTTGCTCGGGGATGTGAGGGCCTTGTTTTCGTTTTTATTGTGTTTAAGCTCCTTAGATGACGATGACCTAGATGACTGTGAACATTCACAGACAACACCTTCAACACACCACGCTCCTCCTTGCCATAGCATTTGTGTTGTGCCTCATCAATCTTGAGTTGTTTAAGTTGTTTATGTTCAAGAAAGGACTTTATAAAAGATGGACGATGTGGCCCCACTTCCTTCCATTGTACAAAAATAAAGCTTAAAGGTTTCATAGAAGTGTAATTTGTTCTATTTAGTTGTATTTTTACTCAGTTGTATATAGTATTTGTATTTGTATTCTATTTTTATCTTATTGTATATTTATTTTATTTTATTCTACTGTATATAGTATTTTATTCTATTCTGTACAGTTGTGTACTGTATTTATTCTTATTGTATTCTAATTTTTGCCTCATAACTTTTGCACTGTCCACTTCCTGCTGTGACAAAACAAATTTCCCACGTGTGGGACTAATAAAGGTTATCTTATCTTATCTTAATAAGGCGCGTGCACACGCAGCGGCTTCTCTCTCTCCCAAACAAACTACTTTTTCGTGTTTTTCGTCCTGTAAGTTGCAGTGTTTTTGTAAGTCTTTGTCGCGTCTATCTGTGTGCAAGCGAGGATATGCCCGAACACTTCTTCTCGACATCGGCAGAGACAAACTTTTTAAGTTAAACTCTGTGGACATCGAGAAGCTGAAAGATCTGGGTCTGCTCCGAAGGCCTACTCAATCACCGACCCCCACTCCTGCACTTCGCCCACAATGGATGCGCCTCAAGCGGTGTGAGAGGAAGCAGAAGAGGGGTAAGCGCGGTGGCATCTGAGCTAGGCTAGCGGCTAGCCCACACAAACCCGCCATCCCCTCTATCGTTCTGGCCAACGTACGCTCGCTAGAAAATAAACTGGACGACATCCGACTGCTACGTTCATCTCAAAGGAATGTAAAGGACTGCTGTGCTTTTGTGTTCACGGAAACATGGCTTAGCGACAGTGTCCCGGACCGCGCCATTCAGCTCGACCAGCTAACATGCTACCGTGCTGACAGAGTCATCGTCGCGGGAGGTAAGACCCGCGGGGGAGGACTTTGTGTTTACATCAATGATGCCTGGTGTCGCGATGCTGCTGCGGTCTGCAAACACTGCTCACCAGTGCTGGAGTGTATGGTTATTAAGTGCCGGCCATTCTATCTACCGAGGGAATATACAGCCATACTACTGTGCGATGTGTACATCCCTCCCTCCTCCAATGTCAACAACAGGAGTGAGGCACTGAATGAACTGTACCAGCACATCAGTGAGCAGCAGACAGCCCATCCTGATGCTTTTCTCATCCTGGCTGGGGATTTCAATCATGCAGACTTAAAGTGCGTGTTTCCAAAAATACAACAACACATAGACTTTCCAACAAGGGGAAATAACACACTGGACTTTGTTTACACCACCCAGAGAGGAGCCTACAAAGCTTTTCCCCTCCCCCACCTCGGCGCCTCAGACCATATCACTGTCATGCTAATGCCTGCTTACAGACCGCTCGTTAAAACCACCAAACCGGTTCGTAAGCGGATACAAGTGTGGCCAGAAGGGTCTTCAGAGGCTTTACAGGACTGCTTTAACACCACAGACTGGAACATGTTTAAGCAGGCTGCCACCTATAACAACACCACTGACCTCCAGGAGTACGCAGAGACTGTTACAGCCTACATCAACAAGTGTATTGAGGATGTAACAGTCACGAAAACCATAACTGTCCGGGCCAATCAAAAACCATGGATGACAGGAGAGGTCTACAGGCTGCTGAAAGCTCGGAATGTTGCCTTCAGAGATGGAGACGAGGCGAGCCTGAGGACAGCTAGGGCCAACCTTTCCCGTGGCATCAGAGAGGCTAAGAGACAGTACTCCAGGAAAATATCTCATCACTTCAAAGACAGCAGAGACTCACAGAGCCTGTGGCGGGGCATTCAGACCATCACAGATTACAAGCCCCCACCACAGACCTGTGATAGCACTATCCCCCTGCTGAACGAGCTGAATACTTTCTTTGCTCGCTTTGAAGTCCAAAACAGCACCACTGCACAGAAGACCCCACCCCCTCCTGGTGACCAGGTGATGACTCTGTCACCGGACAGCGTGAGGAGATCCCTCAGCAGGATCAATGCACGTAAAGCTCCGGGTCCTGACAACATTCCTGGTCGTGCTCTGAGAGACTGTGCAGTGGAACTCACTGATGTCTTCACAGACATCTTCAACATATCACTCATCCAGGCTGTCGTCCCCACATGTTTTAAAGCCACCACAATCATTCCGGTTCCAAAAAAGTCATCTCCCTCCTGCTTTAATGACTACCGTCCTGTTGCACTTACTCCCATCCTGATGAAGTGCTTCGAACGACTAGTCATGCAACACATCAAGTCTGTCCTGCCCCCCTCCCTGGATCCCTTCCAGTTTGCGTATCGGCCCAACCGCTCAACCGATGATGCCATCTCCACTGCACTCCACTCAGCACTCACACACCTGGACAAAAAAGACTCGTATGTTCGAATGCTGTTCATAGATTTCAGTTCAGCATTCAACACTATAATCCCCCAACAGCTCACTCAAAAACTGGTCCAGCTGGGGCTCAACACCTCACTGTGCAACTGGCTGTTGGATTTCCTCACCGGAAGACCTCAAGCAGTACGGGTCGGCAGTAATACATCCAGCACCATCATTTTAAACACGGGGGCCCCGCAGGGATGTGTGCTGAGCCCCCTCCTCTTCACTCTGCTGACCCATGACTGCACTCCATCATATAGCTCCAACCTCTTCATCAAGTTTGCGGACAACACAACGGTGGTGGGTCTCATTAGCAACAGGGATGAGACCGACTACAGAAGTGAGGTGAGACGCCTGGCCACGTGGTGTGTTGACAACAATCTCTCTCTGAATGTGGAGAAGACAAAGGAGATTGTTGTGGACTTCAGGAGAATGCACACCCAACATGCTCCTCTGACCATTGACGGAGCGTCTGTGGAGAGAGTGAGCAGCACCAAGTTCTTGGGTGTGCACATCACAGAGGATCTCTCCTGGACGTACAACACCACAGCACTGGCCAAGAAATCACAGCAGCGTCTCTTCTTTCTCCGCAAACTAAGAAGAGCAGGAGCACCAGCCCCCATCATGTACACTTTCTACAGAGGCACCATCGAGAGCATCCTGTCGAGCTGCATCACTGTGTGGTTTGGAGCCTGCAATGCGTCCTGTCATGGAACCCTCCAACGCATGGTGAGAGCTGCAGAGAGGATCATTGGTGTCTCTCTCCCCTCCCTCCAGGACATTTACAGCACCCGTCTCACTAAAAAAGCCCTTTGCATAGCGGCTGATCCCACGCACCCAATGCAAAGCTTCTTCAAGCTGCTGCCGTCAGGGAGGAGACTGCGGAGTCTCCAGGCCAGGACCAGCAGGCTGAAGGACAGCTTCATCCATCAGGCTGTCAGGAAGCTTAACTCCCTCCCGATTCTGCCCCCTCTCCCCTCTCTCCTCCACGGTCTCACTGAACTCTGTCACACACACACACACACACACACACACACACACACACACACACACACACACACACACACACACACACTCTGACTCACTCACTGGCCTGCACCAGTTACCAGTCACTTTGTGGAGCATTGGACTGCCATTACCTCATACGACTTTGTTGTTATACTATCTCTTACCGTACATTACTAAATCTCCATTTGCACTATTTGCCTATTTGCACTACTCTGCCTGGTTTACACTCAATGTCATTTACCCTTACCTGAATATTGTATATTGTATATTGCATAGCTTTCTTGTTAATTTGTATTGTATTTATTTATTTAAATTTTTACTTTTTAATTATTTTATTTGCATTTTTTAATCACTCTCTTTATTTAAATGTTCATTTGCTATTTCATCTAGGGTTTGAGAGTAACGAAATTTCTATTCTCTGTATGTCCTGTACATGTGGCAGAATTGACAAATAAAGTTGACTTTGACTTTGACTTTGATAACATGATCCAACATCCAGATTATTATCAACAGCTACATTAATCCTGGGGGAAAACAAGTGAGGGAAACAATCAGGACCAAGCTGGCTTTCATCACTACTGCCTGTGCCAGATGTTCTGCTGACTCACGGATAGAGAGACCCACTGAGGCCTGTCCCAGAAGATGGAGAAACCCAGCACTTTATGAACACCTTGATTTTGACCTTTGCTTTGTGTAATGGATTTTTACATAATGATGTAACTCAGCCCTGTTGAAAGTCCATCCATTCATCTTCTTCCACCTATCTGAGGCAGTAACCTAAGCAGAGAAGCATGGACCTGCCTGTAGCTCAGGAGGTAGAGCTGGTGACCTGCTCTACCTGGTGGTTTGATCCCTGGCTGCCCCATTCTGCATGCCAAGTATCTTTGGGCATGCTCTACGGCATGCTCAAACACATTCATCAGAGTATGAATGTGTTTGAATGCTTAGATAGAAAGCACTTAAAGCATAGAAGAAAGTTCTTGTCACGGATTGCCGGGGCAAGCCGTGTGGAATTGTAGAAAGGGACCAAAAGGCGGCAGCTCTGGTGCAGGTGAGTGTTTATTCACAGAGGTGGGTAAGTACAAACAACGGTGGCAACAAAACATGAAACTGGAAACCTAAACTGGGTAAACTAATAAGACAAACCAGAAACGAGGATGCAGGGAGGTCCGGAGAAATACATGCGGGAAGACGCAGGGAGACCGAGGGGAAACAACACAGATGAACCAGCAATTACTATGACAGAAGACACAACTTAAATACACTCAGAGAACACAGGGAGATTACACACAGGTGGGAACACAGCTGGGAGTGATCACGTGACGAGAGTAGGGAGATAAACTGAAACACTCACATAAGACGCAGACCTTCACAATAAAACAGGAAACACATACACGCAATGACATAACACACCAACTTAACACAGACTGGGGGACACAGAACATAGGAACATGAACCATGAAACAGAAGAGTATAAACACCCAAGGTAACCAAAACCACAGAATAGGGGAGAGCGGGGTAAGTTGTCACACGGGTAAGTTGTCACACTGTTCATAACTCCAACACTAGAGGCTCTATCTCAAAAATGAAATAGCCACTTTGTGTGACTTCTTCTTCTATAGTCAACCTCCTGTTCACATGTGGTCAAGACTGCTCTAATCTGAGGTGAGCACATCTTTTTTATTTTTTTGACCTAAAAGGAAAAATAAATCACTTTAAATTTTCTTCAGTACAACTTTGTTAGGTATAGATGTTACAGATTATTATTTTACACAAAATAGAGGAGACATTAACGTGTCTTTTGATACTTCAGCTGATGTGCTATGTTGAGCTAACCCTGACATTTAGCCAAAATTAGCATAAATGTCAGTTTGGGGCAAGTTGTCTCATTAACTTTGGGGCAAGTCGTCACATGTGACAACTTGCCCCAGTACAAATAAATGCTCCAAAAAATTGTGATATTGTAATTCATTTGTATTTGTAATAAGGTTTTTGAAGAAAGGAAGGAGAGGCAGGAATTAAGGAAGGAAGGAAGAAAGTAAGATGGTTCGAAATTATCAACGAAAGACAGAGCGTGGCAGAACACCACCTGACATTATGTTAAAGGCAGTCAGGCAGGTAAAGATGCAGAACAAATCAATCACAAGTACAGCAAAGGATTTTGACATAAATTACCGCACTGCAATTACTGACAGCGGACTACCAACTCCAGAGGACATCCAGCCATATCCAAAAGCTGGCCGCCGAAAACCATCCAGCAAAGGAAGAAAACGATGCAAATCAGCAATTCTAACCGACACGCCAGTGAAGCAGCAACTAGAAAAAGAAAAGAATAAGGCTGAATCTAGCAAAAAGCTGTTTCAAAAGAGGGACGCGAGGGGGGAAAACATCTGGACCTATGAAGAACAACGCAGCTAAAAGAAGAAAAATAATTCAAGAGTCATCATCAGATGATGAAGAGTGCTTCTGCCTTGTCTGTGTGGAGCCATTTTCAAACAGTCGTCCAAAAGAGACCTGGGTAAAATGCGTGAAATGCAACAAATGGGCCCATGATGCTTGCACCTCAGGCCAGGCAATTTATGTGTGCCAGAATTGTGACTATGAAGTTGAGTCTGTTTTGTTCAGAGGATAAACATGTTAAGTAAAGCAAGTTATTTGCAGCATTCCATTCAGTTATGATGGATTTATGTGCAAGCCAGAGAACATTTGAGTTTAAAGTTCAAACTAAAGTTTTCTTTCTACTTAATGTTTTGATTAAAATGTGTATTGGATTGAAATAATTGTTTTTTTCCAAATTCTCTTGGCATAATTGTTCAAATTTCCAGTTTTGGTTTGAATTTAACAATTAAAATCAATAATCATAATTAAGTATTTGTGTTCATATTTTAAGATAATCTAGTGTGACAACTTACCTGCCGATGGGGCAAATTGTCACAAGTGCACATTCTCCATTCAACAGTCTACAACTCCGTAATGAGATAAGATATGAAAATGTAATGAATACATCATATGTGCCCGAGACTTCCGTCTTTCATTTGGTGAAACATTTATTACGTTGTGATGTATGGTGCTCAGTAAAAGTTAGTCAGTGTGAAGAGTGTGACAACTTACCCCGCTCTCCCCTACTAATAAACTAAACAAACATGGAGTCGCAGACTCCGGATCATGACAGGACCCCCCCCTCAAAGGCTGGCTCCAAACAAAACACGAGACCCAACCCAAGAAAACCAATGAAACGAAACACACCACAGCCCAAGAAAAACGGAGTCCAAAACAGAAAAGTTCAGGGGGCCGACAGCACAGGAGTCCAAACAGTTCAGGGGGCCGGCCGTGCGGACGGCAACGGCGGCGACGTGGACACAGTTCGGGGGGCCGGCCGTGCGGACGGCAACGGCGGTGACGTGGACACAGTTCGGGGGGCCGGCCGTGCGGACGGCAACGGCGGCCACTCAGGCGATGGCGGTCCGGGGGCCGGCCGTGCGGAAGGCAACGGCGGCCACTCAGGCGAAGAGGGTCCGGGGGCCGGCCGTGCGGAAGGCAACGGCGGCGACGAGGGAGACGACGGAGCAGTTCAGGGGGCCAACCGCGCGGAAGGCAACGGCGGCGACGAGGGAGACGACGGAGCAGTTCAGGGGGCCGACCGCGCGGAAGGCAACGGCGGCGACTCAGGCGATGGCGATCCGGACCAGGCGAAGCACAGGCAGAGGCCGGACCAGGCGAAGCACAGGCAGAGGCCGCACCAGGCGAAGCACAGGCAGAGGCCGGACCAGGCGAAGCACAGGCCGGGGCCGGACCAGGCGAGGACGAAGACTCGGATGAAGCCGGACCAGACGAGGACGAAGACTCGGATGAAGCCGGACCAGACGAGGACGAAGGCTTGGATGAAGCCGGACCAGACGAGGACGAAGGCTCTGAGGCTGGACCAGACGAGGCTGAAGGCTCTGAGGCTGGACCAGACGAGGCTGATGATGATGATGCTGCAGCAGGCGAGGATGATGATGATGTTGCAGCAGGTGGCTGAACGGGCTCCTCGGACCCTCCAGCCGACGAGGAAGGCTGCTGGACGGGCTCCTCGGGCCCTCCAGCGGACGAGGCATGAGGCTGGACGGGCTCCTCGGGCCCTCCAGCGGAGGCAGGAGGCTGAACGGGCCCCTCGGACCCTCCAGCGGAGGCAGGGGGCTGAACGGGCCCCTCGGACCCTCCAGCGGAGGCAGGAGACGAAGGCCGGAGCGGTCCCTCGGACCCTCCAGCGGAGACTAGAGACGAAGACCGGAGCGGTCCTACGGACCCTCCAGCAGAAGTCATCACTAAGCCAGCAGTCATGGAGGCCACTAGCTGACACAACGGCGACTGGCAATGCACTGAGCACTGGCTCTGCCCAGGCAACACTGACATGGTGCAGTTCTCAGGTGGCTGCTTAAACTTCAGGGGTCCAGAATTAGCTGGGGACTGAGACCTAGCCTCTGGGGAAGCCCCGGAGCGGCAAACTGTGCCAATGGCGGCTAAACTATGAAAAGCACCTTGAGTTGAAATTAGACTTTCTCCCTGCATGGAGTGAATGAGTGAAACTGGTAATACTGGAGCCAGAGCTACGGGTAGCGGGGGCACTGGAGCTACTGGGGCCTGCGCTACAGGCGGCACTGGAGCTACCGGAGACTGAACTGAGGGGGACACCGGAGACTGAACTGAGGGGGGCACCGGAGACTGAACTGAGGGGGGCACCGGAGACTGAACTGAAGGAGGCACAGGAGACTGAACTGAAGGAGGCACAGGAGACTGAACTGAAGGAGGCACAGGAGACTGAGCTGAGAGGAGCACTGGCTGCGGGGAAGCTAACTGAGCTGAGAATGGCTGCGGGGGAGCTAACTGAGCTGCCAGTAGCTGCACAGGCGATAAGCAGCTCGCGTTGACATCCGCCACACAAAACGCAGCCCCTGAATGAACAGTCATGCAGTCCGAAAATGAAAAAGAGTCCTCACTCACCACAGCCGGCGATTTAGAAGCCCGAACGTCCGGCTGTGGGGTGGCGCGCTTGCGGCGCGATCTGCGTTTCCTCCCCGCAGACGGCTCCGACGGGCCGGGCAAGATCACATCCGGCGAGTCGGGCAGCGAGGCAGGAGTGGCTGAGAGAAGGTGGGGTGTGTGCCGGAGAAAAGCCTGCACGGTCGGAGGAAGCGAAGTTAGAAGCCATGGCAGGCCGGAAAAGAGCCGTTGTAGCCGACTTTCCACGGCGCGGCGAAGCTCCTCTGGAGGGTCCTCAAGCCACAGCCCGAGGAGAATCTCCACGTTATATGTAACGTCGTCCCGGAGCTCCTCGGACGGATTTACTGCCGCTGGGTCCATGGTGGCTGGTTCGTACTGTCACGGATTGCCGGGGCAAGCCGTGTGGAATTGTAGAAAGGGACCAAAAGGCGGCAGCTCTGGTGCAGGTGAGTGTTTATTCACAGAGGTGGGTAAGTACAAACAACGGTGGCGACAAAACATGAAACTGGAAACCTAAACTGGGTAAACTAATAAGACAAACCAGAAACGAGGATGCAGGGAGGTCCGGAGAAATACATACGGGAAGACGCAGGGAGACCGAGGGGAAACAACACAGACGAACCAGCAATTACTATGACAGAAGACACAACTTAAATACACTCAGAGAACACAGGGAGATTACATACAGGTGGGAACACAGCTGGGAGTGATCACGTGACGAGAGTAGGGAGACAAACTGAAACACTCACATAAGACGCAGACCTTCACAATAAAACAGGAAACACATACACGCAATGACATAACACACCAACTTAACACAGACTGGGGGACACAGAACATAGGAACATGAACCATGAAACAGAAGAGTATAAACACCCAAGGTAACCAAAACCACAGAATACTAATAAACTAAACAAACACGGAGTCGCAGACTCCGGATCATGACAGTTCTTGTGTGAATGGCTGAATCTGGCATGTTGTATGATGCACTGTAAGTGCTTGAGTGCCTGCGTTGGGAAAGTAGAAAAGTGCTATAAAAGAATCAATCCACTTGCCTCCCTCTCCCCAGCCACTTCCTCCAGCTTGTCTTGGGGAACACCAAGGCGTTGTCCTGGTTCTGCCTCAGGGCCTCCTCCCTGTGGGACATGCCCGGAACACCTCACACAGGAGAATTCCTTGTCAGATGAACTACCCCAACCTTCTCCTTTCAAGGTTGTGGAGTAGCGGCTCTACTCTGAGCCCCTCCTGAATAGCTGAACACCTCACCTTAAGGGAGAAGCCAGCCACCCTTCGGAGAAGGCTTATTTCCACTGCTTGTACTTATACTCTCATTCTTTCGGTCACTCCCCAAAGCTCATGACCATAGGTGAGGGTGAGTACATAGATCTACTGGTAAATCGAGAACTTCGCTCTTATGCTCAGCTCTCTCTGCACCACGGTGAAGATGAAGCCAACAGAACCACATCATCTACAAAAAGCAGAGACAGGATTCTGGAACTGGAAGCCTTCCACCACTTGGTTATAGCTAGAAATTCTGTTCATAAAAATTATGAACAGAATCGGTGACAAAGGGCAGCCCTGGTGGAGTCCACTGCACACCGGGAACAGGTCTGACTTATTGCTGTCTATGTGAAAAAGACTCTTGCAATGGTTGCATAAGGATCGAATGGCCAGTAGCAATGGGCCAGAAACCACATACTCCCTCCCAAGTATGTGGAATGCCTTCTCCAAATCCACAAAACACATGTAGACTGGTTGGTCAAATTCCCATGACCCCTAAGTATCCTTGAGAGGGTAAAGAGCTTGTCCAGTGTTCCACAACCGGGACGAAAACCACATTGTTCTTCCTATATCAGGCATGGCAGGCACCAACCTGGTGGCTGCAACTCAGCAGCTTCAGCAATGCAGATGCTGAACATGGTCCATTTGAACTCAATGTCCCCATTCTCCTTCAGGATACTGCTGAAGCTCTGCCAGAGGAGAAGTTGAAAATTTTGTGGACCGGGGTCTCTGCCAAATGTTCCCAGCACACCCCAATTATACATTTAGGCACCCCAGGTCTGTCCAGCATCCTCCCTAGCCACCTGATCCAACTCACCACCAGGTGGTGATCATTTGACAGCTTAGCACCTCTCTTCACTTCCAGAGTGTCCAGAACATATGGCCACTCCAAGACTCCAAGAAAGCTGGGTGCTGTGGTTCAGCACATTGGCACAGATAACAGTCTGGACCCAACAGTGTTATTTGAGTGATGTTAGATAAAAGATTAGCACTGTTGACTCAGACCTCATAGTTGGGAAAACAGTGATAATGGATGGGTGCTGAAAGGTGGAAGACGTGGTGCAGGCCGGGTGCTGGTGGTTGGACGAGCAGTGATGTTGGCTGATGGAGGAGAAGCAGTGTTGACTGAAGCTGGCTGGGAGCTGAAACATTTAAATGAGTCCAAATGATTCCATTGCTACAGCTAATGGACTTTTTTCTCTTTCTAAAAAATTGCTTGTTACTGTCACATTAGAGGGCACCGTGAAATTCTGTCAATAATTACACATTTAACCTAGCAATCTGTCCATTTTGCAATTGTCAGTTTGAGGAAAACAAACAAAACTTTGAGGGAGAATTATTCTGTAATTTTCACTAATCAGCATATTTTTTGTGTTTTATATATATTAAAACATCACACAAAAGCTGAAGGTAATAACTTTGATTTGAATCAGTTTTTCGCGAGCAAGCTAAAGCCATATGGTAGAAAGGTTGAAATATTTATAAAGAGGCCAGTTGGGTGTTATTATCTCACTAGTCCTGGGGTTGAGCCCCAGAGTATGAGAAGTATTTTTGCTGCTAGGCATATTAAGGTATTAATATTTTTTTGTTTATTTGTTGGCTGAACAGTTTGTGTTGAGCCATACATAAACAGTCAACCCAAGGAAGTATGGCGTCTATGGTCTGTTGTCTGCCAAAATTGATCTCACAGACTTTGTACCCCTGGCAATCCAGGGGTATACATTTATTTATTACTGATTAATTAATTAATTAATTGTTTTTTTTATTTTAGATTTTTGTATGTATTATTTTCATGTCATCCTCCCACCGTCTCCTCCCACCGTCCAAAGACATGCAGCTTGTGGGGATAGGTTAATTGGATAATCCAAATTGCCACTAGGTGTGAATGTGCGAGTGAATGTGAGTGTGAATGGTTGTCTGTCCCTATGTGTTAGCCCTGCGACAGACTGGCGACCTGTCCAGGGTGTACCCCGCCTTTCGCCCTATGACAGCTGGGATAGGCTCCAGCGCCCCCCGCGACCCTGAAAAGGATAAGCGGAAGCGAATGGATGGATGGATCATCCCCATGTGAATGAAATGTTGAATTCTCCTTTTGTGTTTGTTTCACATGCCATAATCAGTGTACATTGCCTGAACGTAACTTAACTGGGGATTTAAGCTTCAGCAGAAAATCTACATTGTAACCTGTGGTGTAACTTTGAATCTCTACGATCCCTACGCTGTCATCTATTCACCTCCCTGAAAATGTGAGTCGGGTTAACGCAGCACACAACTCCTGTAATTGGTCTGTTCAGCAACATTGATTCCTGTTTTGCATTTGAGGCTTTTTTGCCGCAAAAAGCTGATGGTGTATTGTCATCCATTGTACATCTACTAAAAATCTCCTGGTGACCTTGACCCACAAGGTCAGAGGTCACGTTTTCTGAAAATCATGTGGATTCAATAACTCTGAGTGACTCTGAGCAAGCACAGAGTGACCTTACTTCCTACAGGGAGTGCAGAATTATTAGGCAAGTTGTATTTTTGAGGAATAATTTTATTATTGAACAACAACCATGTTCTCAATGAACCCAAAAAACTCATTAATATCAAAGCTGAATGTTTTTGGAAGTAGTTTTTAGTTTGTTTTTAGTTTTAGCTATTTTAGGGGGATATCTGTGTGTGCAGGTGACTATTACTGTGCATAATTATTAGGCAACTTAACAAAAAACAAATATATACCCATTTCAATTATTTATTTTTACCAGTGACACCAATATAACATCTCCACATTCACAAATATACATTTCTGACATTCAAAAACAAAACAAAAACAAATCAGCGACCAATATAGCCACCTTTCTTTGCAAGGACACTCAAAAGCCTGCCATCCATGGATTCTGTCAGTGTTTTGATCTGTTCACCATCAACATTGCGTGCAGCAGCAACCACAGCCTCCCAGACACTGTTCAGAGAGGTGTACTGTTTTCCCTCCTTGTAAATCTCACATTTGATGATGGACCACAGGTTCTCAATGGGATTCAGATCAGGTGAACAAGGAGGCCATGTCATTAGTTTTTCTTCTTTTATACCCTTTCTTGCCAGCCACGCTGTGGAGTACTTGGACGCGTGTGATGGAGCATTGTCCTGCATGAAAATCATGTTTTTCTTGAAGGATGCAGACTTCTTCCTGTACCACTGCTTGAAGAAGGTGTCTTCCAGAAACTGGCAGTAGGACTGGGAGTTGAGCTTGACTCCATCCTCAACCCGAAAAGGCCCCACAAGCTCATTTTTGATGATACCAGCCCAAACCAGTACTCCACCTCCACCTTGCTGGCGTCTGAGTGGGACTGGAGCTCTCTGCCCTTTACCAATCCAGCCACGGGCCCATCCATCTGGCCCATCAAGACTCACTCTCATTTCATCAGTCCATAAAACCTTAGAAAAACCAGTCTTGAGATATTTCTTGGCCCAGTCTTGACGTTTCAGCTTGTGTGTCTTGTTCAGTGGTGGTCGTCTTTCAGTTTTTCTTACCTTGGCCATGTCTCTGAGTATTGCACACCTTGTGCTTTTGGGCACTCCAGTGATGTTGCAGCTCTGAAATATGGCCAAACTGTTGGCAAGTGGCATCTTGGCAGCTGCACGCTTGACTTTTCTCAGTTCATGGGCAGTTATTTTGCGCCTTGGTTTTTCCACACGCTTCTTGCGACCCTGTTGACTATTTTGAATGAAACGCTTGATTGTTCAATGATCACGCTTCAGAAGCTTTGCAATTTTGAGACTGCTGCATCCCTCTGCAAGATATCTCACTATTTTTGACTTTTCTGAGCCTGTCAAGTCCTTCTTTTGACCCTTTTTGCCAAGGGAAAGGACGTTGCCTAATAATTATGCACACCTGATATAGGGTGTTGACGTCATTAGACCACACCCCTTCTCATTACAGAGATGCACATCACCTAATATGCGTAATTGGTAGTAGGCTTTCGAGCCTATACAGCTTGGAGTAAGACAACATGCATTAAGAGGATGATGTGGACAAAATACTCATTTGCCTAATAATTCTGCACTCCCTGTAATCTGGGGCTACC
Organism: Mchenga conophoros; assembly: GCF_057382185.1. Lineage (NCBI taxonomy): Eukaryota > Metazoa > Chordata > Actinopteri > Cichliformes > Cichlidae > Mchenga > Mchenga conophoros. The sequence continues at coordinate 34,783,059 of NC_140543.1, forward strand.
ATCAATCTAGTGATCTAAACAAGTACACAATCCTGTTATTCAGTAGTGATCTCTCCAGAATTAAACAATCATGGCTTTCAATGTCTTTTTATTAATTCCAAAGTAGTGTAATCTGGGGAAGTAATGACGTAGAATTCAGTTTCTGGGTCAAAACTCTCCTGATTCAATATGCCGCAATGCTGTGTTCCTCATTGCCTTAACAGGGATCTGAATTTTTTTTAAAAACACACTAATTAGTCATTTTACTGTTTTGACGAAATGGCTCCATCTGATAAGGTTACATTACAATTCTCTAGTGTTTGAAGAGGCATGTAAAATTAGCATAATTTTTTACTTCCTCTCCGTGAATCGCTACCTTATCGTGGTGGAGGGGTTTGTGTATCCCAGGGATCCCAGGGGCTATGTTGTCTGGGGGCTTTTGCCCCCTGGTAGGGTCTCCCATGGCAAATTTGTCCTGGGTGAGGGACCAGACAAAGAGCGATTCAGAAGACCCTTATGAAGAGAACATCGAGGGAACAGTTTACCCTGCCCGGGATAGGGTTACTGGGGCCCCGCCCTGGAGCGGAGCCAGGCCCGGGGAGGGTGCCCGAGGGCGAGCGTCTGGTGGCCGGGCCTTAGTCCATGGGGCCCGGCCGGGCACAGCCCGAAGAGGAGACATGGGCCCATCCTCCCGCAGGCCCACCACCCGCAGGAGGCACCATAGGGGTCGGGTGCATTATGTGCCGGGTGGCGGCCAGGAGCCGAGGCCCTGGCGGACTGATCCCCAGCTGCCAAGACTGGCAATAGGGACATGGAATGTCACCTCTCTGGTGGGGAAGGAGCCTGAGTTAGTGCGTGAGGTTGAGAGGTACCGGCTAGATATAGTCGGGCTTGCCTCTACGCATGGCTTGGGCTCTGGAACCAGTCTCCTGGAGAGGGGCTGGACTCTGTCTCAGTCTGGAGTTGCCCTTGGTGGGCGGCGGGCTGGGTTGGGTATTCTAATATCCCCTCGGCTTGCTGCCGGTACGTTGGGGTTTTTCCCAGTGGATGAGAGGGTTTGTTACCTGCGCCTTAGGGTCGGGGAATGGGTCCTGACTGTCATCTGCGCTTATGCACCAAGTGGCAGTTCAGAGTACCCAGCCTTCTTAGAGTCCCTGGGGGGGGGGGGGGGGGTGTGCTGGAAGGTGCTCCACCTGGAGACTCTGTTGCCCTCCTGGGAGACTTCAATGCTCACGTGGGTAACGACAGCGAGACCTGGAGGGGCGTGATTGGGAGGAACGGACTCCCTGATCTGAACCCGAGGGGCGTTTTGTTATTGGACTTCTGTGCAAATCACAGTTTGGCCATAACGAACACCTTGTTCGAACATAAGAGTGTCCATAAGTGCACGTGGCACCAGAACGCTCTAGGCCGTAGGTCGATGATTGATTTTGTAATCGTATCACCAGACCTGCGACCATATGTTCTGGACACTCGGGTAAAGAGAGGGGCTGAGCTGTCAACTGATCACCACCTGGTGGTGAGTTGGATCAGGTGGCGGGGGAGGACGCTGGACAGACCCGGTGCACCTAAACGCGTAGTGAGGGTGTGCTGGGAACATCTAGCAGAGGCCCCAGTCCGCGAGATCTTCAACGCACACCTCCGGCAGAGCTTCAACAGCATTCCGAGGGAGACTGGGGACATTGAGTCCGAATGGACCATGTTCAGCGTCTCCATTGCCGAAGCTGCTGCATTGAGCTGCGGCCGCAAGGTGGTTGGTGCCTGCCGTGGTGGTGATCCCCGAACCAAATGGTGGACACCAGAGGTGAAGGGAGCCACCAGGCTGAAGAAGGAGTCCTATCGGGCTTGGTTAGCCTGTGGGACTCTGGAGGCAGCCGACAGGTATCGACAGGCCAAGCGGAATGCGGCTCGGGCAGTGGCTGAAGCAAAAACTCGGGTGTGGGAGGAGTTCGGAGAGGCCATGGAAAAAGACTTTCGTACTGCCTCGAAGAGATTCTGGCAAAACGTCAGGCGTCTCAGGAGGGGAAAGCGGTGCTCAACAATGATGAGACAAACTATAGGACAAAGGTGCAACAACTAGAGTCATGGTGCCACGACAATAACTTGGTCTTAAACACCAAAAGACCAAGGAGATCATTGTAGATTTCCGGAAGAGGGGTCATAACAACCATCTGCCTCTCTTCATTGGCAGTGAGGCGGTGGAGAGGGTGAGCAGTTTTAAATTCTTGGGGGTAACTGTGACCGAGGACCTGTCCTGGGGCAACCATATCACCTCAGTTGTACGGAAGGCCCAACAGCGCCTCTACTACCTGAGGAGACTGCGGAGCGCACACATTCTCAGATCTCTGATGTTGAACTTCTACAACTGTGCCATCAGCAGCGTTCTGACGTATGGATTTCTAGTGTGGTTCCCCAGCTGCACCAAGGCCGATCAGCAAGCACTCCAGCGGGTGGTGAAAGAAGCTGGCAGAATTATTGGAACAAGTCTGCCAGAGATCAGTAATATCTTCCCCACTCGCTGTCTGAGGAGGGTGCACAGTATCCTGTGGGACCAACATCACCCTGCGCGCCACCTTTTCCATCTGCTGCCCTCAGGGAGAAGGTACAGGTCTATACAGGCCAGAACATCCAGACTGGCCAACAGCCTGTATCCACAGGCTGTGAGGCTCCTGAACTCTCTGCCCCCCTCTCACGGACAATAACCATATCCAACTTCTTAATAGCAATGAACTGGTCTGCATTGGTGCATCATATCTTTATTCTCTTCCCCCTCCTGCCCCCCCCCCTCTTTCTTAAATAGATAACTATCATATCTGATATCATATCTCACAGTACAATAATATTGAATGGGTTGCATTGTTGTATTTTGTCATGTTTCTCAGGTCTTTGTCTGAATTTCTACGAACATTATTGCTAAGGATTGTCTTATTGCATTGGAGTCACACTGGGTTAAATATGTACACTTGGGTTTTAAGGGGTATTTTTTTTTTTTTTTTTTTTTGGGTTGTATGGAAGCCCCAAACGCAATTTCATTGTTCTTGACAATGACAATAAATAAATAAATACTAAATACTAAATACTGTGTATAGTGTTGGCGGAGCGCTGCTGACGTCGACTGAGAAAATTGTCAGGCGGTGGAAGGAATACTTCGAGGACCTCCTTAATCCCACTGACACGTCTTCCGAGGAGGAAGCAGAGTCTGGGGATGAGGGGAATGACCCACCAATTTCTGGGGGCGAGGTCACTGAGGCAGTTAAACAACTCCTTGGTGGCAGAGCCCCTGGTGTTGATGAGGTCCACCCCGAGTTCCTGAAGGCTCTGGATGTTGTAGGGCTGTCCTGGTTGACACGCCTCTACAATGTTGCATGGAGATCAGGGGCAGTACCCCTGGACTGGCAGACCGGGGTGGTGGTCCCCATCTTTAAGAGGGGGGACCGGAGGGTGTGTTCCAACTACAGGGGGATCACACTCCTCAGCCTCCCTGGGAAAGTCTATGCCAGGGTGCTGGAAAGGAGAGTTCGTCCGCTAGTCGAACCTCGGATACACTGCGGTTGGAACAATGCGGTTTTCGTCCTGGTCGCGGAACACTGGACCAGCTCTTTATCCTCTCGAGGATACTTGAAGGTGCATGGGAGTTGGACTTGGAGAAGGCATTCGACCGTGTCCCTCGGGGTGTCCTGTGGGAGGTGTTGCGGGAGTATGGGGTGTCTGGCCCATTGCTACGGGCCAGTCGATCCCTATACAACCGTTGCAAGAGCTTGGTTCGCATTGCCGGCAATAAGTCGGACTCGTTCCCGGTGGGTGATGGGCTCCACCAGGGCTGCCCTTTGTCACCGGTTCTGTTCATAATTTTTATGGACAGGATTTCTAGGCGCAGCCAAGTGGCGGAGGGCTTTCACTTTGGTGGCCTCAGAATCTCATCTCTGCTTTTTGCGGATGATGTGGTTCTGTTGGCTTCATCGGGTGGGGGCCTCCAGCTCGCACTGGAACGATTCGCAGCCGAGTGTGAAGCAGAGGGAATGAGGATCAGCACCTCCAAATCTGAGGCCATGGTTCTCAGCCGGAAAAGGGTGGAGTGCCCACTCCAGGTTGGGGATGAGTTCCTGCCCCAAGTGGAGGAGTTCAAGTATCTCGGGGTCTTGTTCGTGAGTGATGGGAGAAGGGAGCCGGAAATCGACAGACGGATTGGGGCTGCAGCTGCAGTAATGCGGACGCTGCACCGGTCCGTCGTGGTGAAGAGGGAGCTGAGTGTAAAAGCGAAGCTCTCAATTTACCGGTCGATCTACGTCCCACCCTCACCTATGGCCACGAGCTGTGGGTAGTGACCGAAAGAACGAGATCGCGGATACAAGCAGCAGAAATGAGCTTCCTCCCAAGGGTGGCTGGACTCTCTCTTAGAGATAGGGTGAGAAGTTAGGCCATCTGGGAGGGGCTCAGAGTACAGCCACTGATGCTCCACATCGAAAGGAGCCAGCTGAGGTGGTTCGGGCATCTGACAAGGATGCCTCCTGGGCGCCTCCTGGGTGAGGTGTTCCGGGCATGTCCCACCGAGAGGAGGCATCGGGGCAGACCCAGGACACGCTGGAGAGATTATATCTCTCGGCTGGCCTGGGAACGCCTTGGTGTTCCCCCGGATAAGCTGGAGGAGGTGGCTGGGGAGAGGGAGGTCTGGGCCTCTCTGCTTAGGCCCCCGCGACCCGGCCTCGGATAAAGCGGGTGAAGATGGATGGATGGTTTTTTACTTGTTTAGCTAGCGTTGAACAATGAGTACCCAATAGTAAAAAAACAAACCGGCTTTTACTAGAGTCTTACATAGGCTTTGGATTTTAATGTGGTCTCTCACCTCGAAGACATCACTGTGTCCCGGATGTCATTATTCCCTCTCCTCCAAGTGAAGTTTGCAAGCTAAGGGTCAACAAATATCTGACAATCCTGAAATGGTCCAGTACTGTCAGGGTCCTGGGTCTCTGGACCCAGTGTTTTCAGTTTCTTGTGCCTCAGTGTGTTTGTATTATAAATTTATGTTCTAAGTTTTCTTTGTTGCCCTAGTTTATTCAGAGCCTAGTGTCCTAGTTTGAGCTTCTTGTATTCTTTTTGGTTCCCTGTGTATTTAATAGGGTTCCCTCGTGTAGTTGCCCTCTGCGTCTCCCTTTGTGTAACTGTGTTTATATTGTGATGTTAGTTCTGGTGCCTTTTATTCCATGTTTTCCTCACCTCGTCATGTGCTGCTACTTGTTCTCTCTCTCCCTCCAGGTTGCCTCTGTGTATGTCTTGTGTTGCGTTGAAAGTTTGTGTCTGGTGTCAGCATTTTCAGTTTCCATGTCTTTCCCGTCCTGTCACGTGTAATTATCCTCACCTGTGTTCCCTGTGTGCTTCCACTTTCCTCGTTACCTTCTGGGTATTTATGTCCGAGTCTCCCTCTGTTCCATGTCACATCGTCCCTCATGCTGTGTGTTTCCCAGTGTCTCCTCGTGTGCATCTATTAGAGCAGGGGTCTCCAACTCCAGGCCTCGAGGGCCGGTGTCCTGCAGGTTTTAGATGTGTCCTTGGTCCAACACAGCTGATTCAAACGGCTAAATGACCTCCTCAACATGTCCTGAAGTTCTCCAGAGGCCTGGTAACGAACTAATCATGTGACTCAGGTGTGTTGACCCACAGTTATATCTAAACCCTGCAGGACACCGGCCCTCGAGGCCAGAGTTGGAGACCCCTGTATTAGAGTTTCCCAGTTTAGTTTAGTTTTGTATGCTTTCTGCCCTGCCAGCCAATACAGCTGTGGCTTTTTGAGTTTATTGCTTGTGTCCAATCCCTGCCTGCACACAGCCGTAACATGATGAGTACTATACTATATTGCCTGATCCGGCTACTGTCCCCTTTTTAAAAGCTCTTCTTTCCAAATTTGAGCTCAAATATCATTCTGATTGGACTGTCTATATGATTTCCTTGGTTGACCAGTCATTTCTAACCCAAATGAAGCTCAAACAAAGGTTGTTTGTTTTTTATTTAAGCTAATAGACTTGAACGAACTTTGGGACCTGTTTGGGAAATTATGTTCAGTTCAGTCTGGTACCTTTTTTTTGGACTGGCATTTTCTTCCAAGTTGTAATTTCTAATTTATTTTGCTGATTTTTAACTTAATGAATCTGTTAATGATTATTTCTTTTACTCTGCAGCAAGACAGCAGCCTGTTGGGCATTCTTTGAGATACCTACTGCATTTGGGAGCTCCATGAGGGAAGAACCAACACTTTTCAATTTGGTGTATGCACCAAACACTTCACTTTATACACTTCATGGGACATAGAGCACCTGCCTTGAAGTCTTTTAAGGTCCAGTCTTCTCCAGCAAGACTGCCATTACTGTTTTAGATTGCAGTTTTTCCATTTTTCACAGATGCTGGCAGACTTGGTAACTTTGTGGATGATGCTTCCCGTGAGATGGAACAGAATACATTTCTCGGCTTTTATGAGTTCCACTCTGACAGATGCACTGGGGGTTGCTCCACTGTGTCCACTGTGCAGAAAGCTACTGTCATCTTCCTGGTAACTCCCAGACCTGAAGGTGGCAAGGAACTGCCCAACAGATACTATCATTATCATATATTACTGAGTGCACATTGGAATTCAACTTGAGTTGGGACAGGAATTTTAGACCTCACACAGCGGAAAGTGTTTTTAAGGCAGCCATGTGGTGATGGAAGATTAAGCAAGTAAGCAGGATGTGGAGCAATAGTTTTCTGACCGTCGCTGTGATAATTGTTTTAGATATAATATCATAGAAATGTAAACTCAGCTCCAACTGGAGGCATTTGTTTTGTAGTTTTTGGTTTTGTGCGGAGTAAATAAATGTTTTCCTTTTTTACATTTGCCTCATTTTTTTCCTACCGAAAGGCATACAAGTGATCCAAGAAAAGCACGAGTCAGAGACTTTACGTCCTACAGAAGCGGCAAAGAAGGACCGAAGATTGCCGCTAGCTCCCCTTTGACCCGTCTTCATGCCATGGAATAGATGAACAATATTCTGGAGGAAGGAGATGGCCTTTTCATACTACTACATTTTGAGCTTTCTCAGGGCTGTAATTTGGATGATGAGATGACATGAGAACAAACCAATGATCTATCTACTCTACAAACCATGCAGTAGTAATATAGCAGAGAGGGCAGTTTTCTTGCTGCATTTTTGAGCTATTGGTTTTTGTAGATATTTTTTGGTCACAGAAAATTTTGTTTTCTTTAGAGCTCTATTTTCTTTCCTTGTTTTCCTTAGCCTTTGCGTTTTGGATAGTTTGTTCTTGTCTCTTAATTATTTTATTTTATTTTCAGGATAATTGACTGTCCCTGGCATACTGTCTGTGTCCTGCCTCACTGGTATACTGGCAGACTGCTGGCTGACTGGGAGGTGTAAGCTCTTCCTGTCTCTGATCTCTAGCCTCTTCTCTGTCACCCTCACTTTTTCTTCCCTCAGTCTTTATAGCTGATATAAAGGATCAGAGGAAACATTAGTTGAACTACTGCTGATTTTGTAAGTTTGCCCACTAACAAAGAAATGATCAGTCTATAATTTCTATGGTAGGTTTATTTGGACAAACAGAAACATAAAAAAAATCCAGAAAAATGCATTTCAAAAAAGTTATAAATTAATTTGCATTTTCATGATGGAAATCAGTATTTCCTCCCCTGCAATCACCAAGATTTCTTTCTCCCAGGTGTATTTTATACAGGAGCCTTCTCAACTCATTACATGTATAAAAGACAGGTGTCCATAGATGCAACCACTCCATCTAGATTCCAAACTCTGCACCATGGCCAAGACCAAAGAACTTTCCAAGGATATCAGGGACAAGAGTGTGGATCTAAACAAGGCTAGAATGGGCTACAAGACCATCTCCAAGCAGCTGGGTGAGAAGGCGAGACGAGTTGGTCTGATTATTCGCAAATGGAGGAACCATAAAATAACTGCTAATCTCCCACGGTCTGGAGCGCCACACAAGATCTCACCTCGTGGAGTTTCAATGATAATGAGAACGGTGTGGAACCAGCCCAGAAGTACTCAGGAGGAACTTGTCAGTGATCTCAAGGCAGCTGGGACAATAGTCACCAAGAAAACAGTTGGTAACACATTACGTGAAGGACTGGAATCCTGCACTGCCCGCAAGATCCCCCTGCACAGAAAGCACATGTACAGGTCCATTTGAAGTTTGCCACGGAACATCTCAATGATTCAGAGGAGGACGGGGTGAAAGTGTTGTAGTCAGATGATACCAAAATCGAGCTCTTTGGCATCAACTTGTAGTGTTTGGAGGAGGAATGCTGCCAAGAACATCATGCCCACCGGCAAACATGGAGGTGGAAACATTACTGTGGCAGGCCGTGGTCTGCGGTACGGCAATGGGGGAAGCGGACGCACCTGAGCGGCATCCGCAATCATGACCCACCAGCTTGAAACAGATGTAGCGGATGTCGGGGTGTGCAAGGGACCTGCCAAGCCCGAGGTCAGCGTGCTATCTAGACCAGCCTTGCTTCCACCAGAGGCCGGTGCGCTGTGTGGTCTTGCACACCGGCTTGGGGGTAAGTTCGGCTGGATGGCTCCGTGGCCTCAGTCGGGCGATCAGGGCAAATTATGTATTTATGTATACTTTATCATGGGGTTAGTCATCGTACACACAGTTATTTAAATCAAGTGTTTTTGATTTACAAAAAACATAACTGTGCTGTTGTACTCTGTTTAATGAAACTATAATTACGTCAAGAAACTTGTAACTGAAATATGAATTCTTAAGCTTTCAGTCCCTTTCACTTCTCCATAATCTATAAATATGATAAAAGATGTGACTGAGCTTGACTGGCATACAAGTTTAGAAACTGTATTAAAAAGATGAGTGCAATAAACAATGTTAACTTACTCTTTAGCTGGCAGCCAAAACTGCCGAAAGGCTGATTCTGAAAACAGTTTAAACCAACAACCAAAACCATTGAGCTAACAGCCCAAACTGTTAACCCTGTGAGTAACAGTAACTGTTCAGACTAATCCTTGAAGATGTTACTGTTAGAATGCATATATATTGATTGAACCACATACACAATTGTATGTTTTATGTAAATATTGTAAATCAGTGCATTTATAGATAATTAATTACCAAAAATTGACAGTCTGTCTCCCTGGAAGTTGATTTAAATTTGCTGGTAAGCTAATTATTTGTAGTCGCCGTGTATCATGTGACAACCCAAATTCTGGACCCCTGCTGACACAACTCTGACTTACTCAACGACTCTGGTCGGAGTATGTCCACAGAGTAACTTGTGTAATGTACAGTGGGGTAAAAAAGTATTTAGTCAGCCACCGATTGTGCAAGTTCCCCCACTTAAAATGATGACAGAGGTCAGTAATTTGCACCAGAGGTACACTTCAACTGTGAGAGACAGAATGTGAAAAAAAAATCCATGAATTCACATGGTAGGATTTGTAAAGAATTTATTCGTAAATTAGGGTGGAAAATAAGTATTTGGTCACCTCAAACAAGGAAAATCTCTGGCTCTCACAGACCTGTAACGTCTTCTGTAAGACGCTTTTCTGTCCCCCACTCGTTACCTGTATGAATGGCACCTGTTTGAACTCATCATCTGTATAAAAGACACCTGTCCACAGCCTCAAACAGTCAGACTCCAAACTCCGCCATGGCCAAGACCAAAGAGCTTTCGAAGGACACCAGGAAAAGTATTGTAGACCTGCACCAGACTGGGAAGAGTGAATCTACAATAGGCAAGCAGCTTGGTGTGAAAAAATCAACTGTGGGCGCAATCATCAGAAAATGGAAGACATACAAGACCACTGATAATCTCCCTCGATCTGGGGCTCCACGCAAGATCTCATCCCGTGGGGTCAAAATGATCATGAGAACGGTGAGCAAAGATCCCAGAACCACACGGGGGGACCTGGTGAATGACCTGCAGAGAGCTGGGACCAAAGTAACAAAGGTCACCATCAGTAACACACTACAACGGCAGGGAATCAAATCCCGCAGTGCCAGACGTGTTCCGCTGCTGAAGCCAGTGCATGTCCAGGCCCGTCTGAAGTTTGCCAGAGAGCACATGGATGATACAGCAGAGGATTGGGAGAATGTCATGTGGTCAGATGAAACCAAAGTAGAACTTTTTGGTATAAACTCAACTCGTCGTGTTTGGAGGAAGAAGAATACTGAGTTGCATCCCAAGAACACCATACCTACTGTGAAGCATGGGGGTGGAAACATCATGCTATGGGGCTGTTTTTCTGCCAAGGGGACAGGACGACTGATCCGTGTTAAGGACAGAATGAACGGGGCCATGTATCGTGAGATTTTGAGCCAAAACCTCCTTCCATCAGTGAGAACTTTGAAGATGAAACGAGGCTGGGTCTTCCAACATGACAATGATCCAAAACACACCGCCCGGGCAACAAAGGAGTGGCTCCGTAAGAAGCATTTGAAAGTCCTGGAGTGGCCTAGCCAGTCTCCAGACCTCAACCCCATAGAAAATCTGTGGCGGGAGTTGAAAGTCCGTGTTGCTCGGCGACACCCCCAAAATCACTGCTCTCGAGAAGATCTGCATGGAGGAATGGGCCAAAATACCAGCTACTGTGTGTGCAAACCTGGTAAAGACCTATAGTAAACGTTTGACCTCTGTTATTGCCAACAAAGGTTATGTTACAAAGTATTGAGTTGTATTTTTGTTATTGACCAAATACTTATTTTCCACCCTGGTTTACGAATAAATTCTTTACAAATCCTACCATGTGGATTCATGGATTTTTTTTTCACATTCTGTCTCTCACAGTTGAAGTGTACCTCTGGTGCAAATTACTGACCTCTGTCATCATTTTAGGTGGGGGAACTTGCACAATCGGTGGCTGACTAAATACTTTTTTGCCCCACTGTAATTATATTATTTTACACATATAATATATAATTGAACTGAATCTATACTTCACCACCTCTTGACTTACCCTTCATGACAAAAACATCACAAATCTCTTATGCACAGTTACTCTGAAGCTGCATTTGATTTAATTTAATTTAAAAAAAGAGCTCTTTTTCATCTGCAATGGATTCACTGCCCTGCCTATAATCACAAATCACAAAAGAGTGGCAAAACAATTATTATGTCACTCTATCATCTGATTATGCATAATGTGGAGGTCAATAATCCTTTCAGTAAATCAGAGTTTATCAGGGTAAGCCATAAACTTTAGATTGTGCCTTCCACTGCCTTGGAAGTGGCTCAGCTCCTCACTGAGCATGTTTTCTGTCTTCGTGCTATTCCATATTTTGGACTGAGGTCTGCAATTCACGTTTAGAGTCTGGAAGAAATTCTGCGCTCAGGTCAGCCTGTCATAAGGTTTTCATCCTCATAGTAATGACCAGACAAGGAGGCTCAACCAGGAGCTAGAGGCAGCTCTGCATTGTGTAGCGTCCTCCAAGGGAACCACCTAAGCTCCCACCTAGTGTGGACCACAACACCCTAACGTCTGCTGCCACAGAGCTGTCTCCCTTTGAGGTGAGCTTGGGATACCAACCTTTCCTCTTTCCGTCTAAGGAGGCCAAGTTAAATGTCCCATCCATCCACCATCACCTCTGTTGCTGCCAGAGAGTCTGGAGAGCCACTTGGCCACTTTGCTAAAGAATCGCAGAATAAACAGCGTGCAGACTGACATTGCTTTCCAGCGCATAGAAACATCCCTAGTCAGAAAGTCTTGTTGTCAGCAAAAAATATCCAACTTTACAGTGAATCCAAAAGCCGATCTCCAAGTTTTGGTGGCTTGTTTGAGATCCTGTATGTGTCTGCACATATACTTGGCCAATAAACACGATTCTGATTCTGTCAATAAATAATTCTGTCATTCCATCTCAGATTACCTCAGTATATGAAAATTCACAACAAAACCAAATTAACTGCTAAACCTTTCCTCACTGTCTTACGAGTAGGTTCATTATTCTGTTGGTTCACAACAATGACAGGTGTTTAAATTCTTTTTTTCTTTTAAGAAGAATTTATTTAGCATAAGAGCACGAAAACACTCTCAAAACACCTCACAACACATAAAACTGTTTTAGTGGCAAAGTGCAAACCCCAAAATAATTATGCTGCAGAAAAATAAAACTACACTAAAACACACACACCAACTATTTAACAGGTTTAATATCTGACTTTATAAAGGCATGGTGCAGACATGAAAAAAATAATTTTCTGCAATATGAGAGTAATGAGCTCCACTCTATCCGGTCGTTAAGTGATGACGTGACGAATCCTACTGCGTTTAGTCCTTAGTGGAGCAACAGAGTCAAGGATGTTGGAGCATATTGAGTTAAAAAGGTTAGCTAGTTCAACTGATAGTTCCGCACTAGGGTTGGCATCATAGAGGAGCGAGTTAGTAAAAGTGGGGGGAAAGTGAGCAGTGGTCACTGAATTGTTCGCATCTGACGCACAGGTCGCTCGCTGTCCAACTCCACATTACACACTGCAACATTAAACATAACTGGGAAATGATCTGATATCCCACAATCCTTGATTTCCGTAATCCGATCGTTAAGTGATGACGTGACGAATCCTACTTCCGGGTCTAAAGTAGTCTGCGTTTAATATGGCTTTTGTGTTGTTAACATGTTTAATGTTTTGTATTTTCTTCTATTTGATCTCAAAAAGCTCCTGAAAACAGTCAGTGATCACTGTTGACCTCCCTCGGCTTTTATTACCGCTAATCATTTATTTAAGCTCAGTTTTTAAAACCTTAGGATGTAACTACAGCCCAGCCCATGCAGCAGTATATGAATGACTAACCTCGTATTGTGGATGGATTATCTCAGTTGTTCTCCTGGCTGAAGTTTGGTCCTTTTACAGCATCCTGCCATGCGATTACATTTGTTCCTGACCACCGAGAACACTCACGTTAACTTTTATCCAGTGGAAAAAAGTTAGCTTGTTTATATTATGCTAACATAGCTGTGTCGCTAGCGGTCACGTAGCACATCATTATATACCAGCTAGCCAAACTTCAGTAACCCTACAAACGTCACTGCTGTTTAGTTTTCTGTCTTCATTTATGCTGGAAGTGATAACAGAGCTGTACGTTTGAATTTGTTTCCAAAACCCTGCAGTCAGGACATGCTATATTGTATTTAGATAGAAGCTAGCGAGCTAACTTCCTGCTAACTTCTCTGTTAAATGTCATAAATTCCGTTTTCATGGATGCCTGGATGTTAAACTCAATTGTTACACCTGGTAGAGCAGAACGCTGATCATTTTATTAAAGATGAAAGACTTTAGACAGTTTTTCAACTCTCAGTAATGCCATAGTGATCGTTTGATATATGGACCTGCAGCGGAGTTTAGACCCAGACACGGCTAGTCACGTCAGACTTAACGACCGGATTGAAAGGTGATAACACCAGAGCACATTTTACATACAGGTGTACAAACATGTGTGTGTGTGTGTGTGCGCGCGCATGTGTGCGTGTGTGTTAACCACGCCTTTTGCTCCATTTCTGAATCTCAGCTTATCTGTTTGTTCTTCTCTGTGCAGAAAACCTGGAACCACTGAGAGTGATTTTCTAAGAGACAAAGAGAACTGTGGGTCTGTCTGCACTGATTGCAAATCTTTTTTAAAGCACTTGCTGAAATAACGCTTGCTAGGGTGTTTTTTTAACAGAAGCCCAGTGAATCATCATCAGAGTAATAGCTGCAAATGTTAACAATCCTATCCCAATACTTAATTATGACGCTGATAAAATAATGAAAAATAAATTTTCACTCGATCCAGCTGGACTGCACTGATAATTGATAATTAAGGTTGCTCTCGACTAGCTGCGTGCACTTGATTTGTAGAAACAAATATTCGATGTACATATGTATCTATCCTCTGACTTTTTTGTTTAGCACTGAAAACAAGAAAACATAGCTGGGGCAGTGAATGAACTGAGGCTGAACAAATTGACAGTACAAACTTTGTTATGCAGTGAAATGCACTCCCTGTAGGAGATAATGAAGGTAGTCCCTTGTAATGGTCCTGCTTCCCCTCACCATTCCCTCCTCTGGGACAAAGCCATACACCATGAACTGATAGATATGCAAAAGAGAAGACTGAGTGTAAATTAACTCAGTAATTTAGGTGTTACAGAGGCATAACGTGCCTGGTTGTTGTTGTTTTTTTGTTTTGTTTTGGGTTTTTTTTCCCTTGGGCGGGGGGGGGGGGGGGGGTATTCTTTCTTTCTTTTCCTTCATTTTATTATCTGCTGCTATATGTGGTGTGGTGTAAATGCCACTAGAAACACTATGGAGGCATCAACAATTTACATTTTGACGCCAGCCGTAGATCTGGCTCCTGTTATACCATAATCATTACTACATCTGAGGCCAACGGGAGCATTTTACTCACTTCCCCAGATAAGTGTGTCCACCTTCAAGCCAAGCTAATGATCACTAGTCTTTGAAACTGTGGTGGAGCCACAGTGTGATGCACTGTGCACAAATTTCTTTGCTGGTTAGAAAACAATTATACCGTAAATCATTGTGTTTGAATCTGTTTATTGCTCTCAGCACAGCCACACAGCAAAGTTGGGCAGAAAGAAAACAGGGTTCAAACAGGATGACAAGGAAATAACAGAGCACAATAAGGTGGTACAGTGATTAGTAGTAGTTTTATCAGATGGTAAGAATGGGTTTCCTCTAGATACAAACCAACTGCCTTAAGGACAAGAAGTGTGGAACCTCTTAAGCTGCTGAGGTATCTCAAGCTTTGCCAGCCTCCATCCATCCTTTGTCTTCTACTCATCCAGTCCAGGGTTGCAGGTGGGATGGAGCCTATCCCAGCTGCCATAGCGATAGGCTCCCCATTTACACCCTGGACAGGTTGCTAGTCTGTCGCTGGGCTAACACACACAGACAGACAACCATTCACACCTATGGGCAATTTGGAATTACCAATTAACCTATCCCCACAAACAAGACATGTGGGAGGAAATTGGACTAGCTAGAGAGAACCAAACAGAAAGACCCCACCCAAATGGTGAAACCCAGAGCCTCCTTGCTGTGAGGCAACAGTGTTAACCACTACACCGCCATGCTGACCCCTTACACCTCTGCCAGCTTGTTCAATCACATTATCAGTGATGCATCTTGGGTTTGGATGGCCAGGACTACAAGACCTGGAGTGTACAAATTATCAGCCAATCAGCTTCTGTGTTACCCCACAATGATCTTCAAATGAGCCACCATCTCTCCCAATCAATGCCGATTTGGCAAAAGGTGTAGGATGACTGACAGCATCCATAGAGCCCAGCTGCATTTGGAAAGACCCCGGCAGGAAAAACAAGCCCGTTCTTATAGAATTTCTGGTAAATGAAAAAGTCTCACCAGGCTCATCTGGCATGCTTTTGGGACACATGACATGTCCAATGTGTCTAATTGCTCTGCCAGAATGTAACTAGACTGTACAATGCCCAGCAGTAACTTTGCTGCTTTTCAATGTCAGTGTTGGGATCAAACCTACCAAAGCTCTTTTTCCTCTATATAGACAAAGCAACAGCCGATTTTTAGCTTCCCTGGAACCTGCTGTATACCTGTTATGGCCCTGGCCATATTCATTACAGTTTAGTATTTCTTCTGTGTGCTGTTTTGTGCATTAGTATGACCCTTCTTCTTTATCTCTGAGTCTCTCTCTCCAGGTCTCCTAATAATTGGTCAAATCCATGGCTTTAAATCCAGCCTTCAACATCACACACATTAGTGGAAGGATTGGCTGGATGTGATGCCATGCAGCTAAATTTAAAGACATGCAGCGGGAGCCACAGGCAGATGGGGCAATGGTTGTCAATGGTTTAACCCTGAATAAGTGTTCAAATACTTGGCTCCATCATTTCCAGTGATGGCCAGAGGTGGCAAATGTACAGCATATCTGTACTTAAGTAGAAGTACAGATACTAGTGTTAAAAATACTCCAGTAAAAAGTACAGTACTGATTCAACTTCTTTACTTGAGTAAAAGTAAAAAATAACTCTTTGGAAAATGTTTCTACCAGCAAAGCTAACTGAACTTCTTCCTATATTAAGGTAATAATAAAATAATGTTAGTAGATGGAAATACAAACTTTATTTCAGTCTCTCAACTTGAATCTGTAAAGTAGACCATGAGCAGAGAAAAAGAAGGAAAATTAAAAAAACAAACAAAAGCAAAACAGTAGCTCTATTTTGCCTACACTGCACTAAAGAGGAAAATGAGTGGGGAAGAGGTTAGAGTGGGTTTCAGCAGGTGGAGGATCCCTAAAATCACCTGTAATGGCTCAGTGTAGAGAAAAGAATCACAACTCACAATAATTTCTATTGTAGATTTTCCTAGTATACAGGCTGTGATTCAGCTACTTTAAGATGGCGATTTTAAGATGACGCGGCCACATCCAGACGCCTTCCTGACCGCTCCGTTCCGATTGTGCACCTTTTTAGTTTTTGCACAAGTTGAGGAGCGTGTCAGGTTACATTTCACTGTGTGTTATACTTGTATAACTATGCATGTGACGAATAAAGAACCTTGAACCTTGAGCTAACCTGCTGCTCTTTTTGGATATACACAACCGAAGTCAACAACTGGATTCAACCAAATGTCAGCTGATGTTTGATGAGTTGTCCTTTTTTTTCTATAAAGTTGTTATGAAGGTGGAATTCAGTAAATGAATCTCAGTACCATCAGCTTAACTTTAAATTAATCTCTGCAACACTTCATTTAAGCTAACTCTGACCATGAAACCACAGCTGCTGAAACCAGTCACACACACTTTAAATCCAACACAGTACAGCAAATTATCCTGTTTATCAGAGTATTTTCATGCAACCTTTAAAATTAATTAATGTTGCATGAAATAAATAAATAACACAGTAAGTCTACCTCAGTTCTTACCTTTAAATCTAACCTCTGTTGTCCGTCTCCTGTCCTGTTTTTCTGATCTTTCTCCATCTCTGAGTGAAGTTAATTCTCTTTCTTTTCTCTCCCTGTGAAATACAGCAACTGGACCTTTAGCCAGCAACACACTGTGAGACCGACTGCACACAAACACTTTGTTTGTTTGCTGATGTTTGTTGAGTATGTTGTTTGTATGTTGCATTTAAAATTGCCTGCCACAACATGTTATTGCCTTTATCCTCGCTCATCTTCTGTACTGCTAGGTAGATGTGGAAGTAACGCAAACGTAACTTATGGACACCTGCAGTCATTCTGGTGTCTAAAGGCTCGCAGTTGCAGATAAGATGCAAGAATCATGACTTCAATGGTGTGTATTGAAGACCTGTTGGACAGCTTCAAATACCTCGGAGTTCACATCACGCAGGACCTGTCATGGTCCTGTCACATCAACACCGTGGTGAAAAAGGCCCGTCAGCGTCTCTACCACCTCAGACGCTTGAGAGACTTCCAACTGCCCTCCAAGGTGCTCAGGAACTTTTACTCGTGCACCATAGAGAGCATCCTGACGGGAAACATCTTAACCTGGTTCGGGAACAGCACCATGCAGGACAGACGAGCTCTACAGAGGGTTGTGCGGTCAGCTGAGCGCACCATCCGCTCCGAGCTCCCTGACCTGCACTCAATCTACAGCAGACGGTGCTGGACCAAGGCCAGGAAGATCGTGAAGGACCTCAGCCATCCCAACAACAGACTGTTCTCTCTGCTGAGGTCAGGAAAGCGATTCCGCTCCCTGAAGACCAACACAGAGAGACTGAGGAGGAGCTTCTTCCCGCAGGCGATACGGTCTCTCAATCACACCACCACACAGTACTGACCCACACATACAGTTCTTACACACACACTGGACTTTCTGGACTTTGGTTTTGCACAACACTGGTCACTATATTCTTCATTTCCGGTTAATACTTGTACAGCTGCTGTTATTGTGTATATATTTATTTATATTTAGATTTCTTCATACATTCTTATATAGTTCTATATTGTGTATTTTGTTGTACAGTTATTTTATTTTCAACTTTAATTTATATATTTTATCTTATTCTTCCCAGTTAAATTTACCCTTCATTCTAATTTGTGTTGTACAGTTATTTCATTTTTAACCTTAATTTATATTTTATTCCTTCCTAGTTAAATTTACCCTTTTTAATTTTTCATATTTATTTCCTATCTTATTCATAGCCTTTTCCTTTTTTGTTTTCTTTAGGTCACGAGCAGTTGTCCAAGCATTTCACTACATATCGTACTGTGTATGACTGTGTACGTGACAAATAAAATTTGAATTTGAATTTTGAATTTGAAAAAACACCTTATGTCTCAAGCTCAATGACCTCAAGAGAGACTGAAGAAGAGAAGGCATGACCATCTTTAAGAGGACATACGGGGAGTGTGAACTTCATGCCAGAGGATTACTTCAACTTTTTCATATGGAATGCAGCTAAGCCTGTGCTTGCATGAGAAAAATCACTTATTGTATACAATTTTATAAACTATTGTTATAGTTATAGAGAAATTATCATTGAAACACACACACACACGCAGCAGCCAAAACATGTAAATAACATGTTGCCAGGTAACTAGAGTGTTGTTTTACACGTTCTGTGGTGTCATAATAACTCCTTTGGAGATTCAAGGTGTAAAGGTTTGTATATCTTTCTCTTTATGCCACAAACCCCAAAGGTCACTATTGATAAACTTATTTTAGGAAAAGTAATGGAATTTAAAGTTATGGCATTTCCATTTCACAGTTAGATACTTTAAAATGCAATGATGGACAAGAAAGGCAAGCAGCGCTTGCCTTGAAAACACACAAAAAAAACCCAATTAATTAAAATGTACTAAAAAGCGATCTTTGTCCTTTCCTCTTAAACAGTGCTGTTGTTTCTCCTTGCCTATATGTAAAAGTTACTGCTTGCTAATGTTAAAATGCCAAAGGAGTCAAAATGACACATTTGGCACCTCCAGTGCTAAACTTTTAACCTTGCAGAAACATTATTTGAAGCATCTTTTCGGCATTTAAACATTAAAAATTAAAACATTAAGATGTGCAGACGGATGTATGGCTGTACAATCTGAGAACACGATGCCTCTGCAAGCATACTAAGCAGCACACTGACAAATATCTTGACTATATTTGACCTTTTTAGCAATGGCAGACAGCTTTTAATCACCACTGCACGCCATACTGTATTGTGAACATTTACATCTACCTGTCCAATCGAGACTTTGATGTTAAAGATAAGATTCAATTAGCAGCAGGAAAACCAGGTCAGATCCCCCCGTAAAGACACCACCTGGCTCTTAGTCTCGCTCTCTCACGCATGCACAGGTGGGAAGTGAATTACAATGCGTTGCTTGATTAACCTCAGCATGGAGCTGAGCTGTTATGTTTAGAGAAGGAGAAGGAGCTCTTCAGTCAGATCCATTAGTATTTACGGCCACAGCATATCACTGTGGTGGTATATTTTCTATAGCACTGCAGTCGAAAGCTCGAAAGTCACATGCACGTAAATATCTTCTGAACAGTTGAATATATTCTATTTAAATTACATTTAGTTTTAACTGACTGTAACAGGAGATGGTTTATGTTTGGCGTAAATGAATGTAGTTGAATTTATTGCAGTACTGTTTATTTATTTTTGTATGAATTCACAAGTCACCACTGTGGTCTAAAGTCATCAGCACACTGAAGTCCGATTTCCACATTCTACCAAAGCGTCCAGGAGTCAGCGCCTGTAGACGCTGCGTCAGTTTGATTGGTCCATGCTCTTTGAGTTTGGAATATGATTGGCTGTCCACCTCTATGCCCGACTGAACGTGGCTACACCAGAGCCGAGCACGTCAAGACGACAAGCGAGCCGGAACTAGGTGTACTAAGAGAAGTAGGCCGAGTGTGCTTTTAAGATTGACGCATGATTTTTGTTATGATAAAGATATACTGAATAATTATTTCGAGACAAAGATTCCGACTTATTTTTTATTATTATTATTTTGTGTGTGAACTTTACTACCGCAATTCCCGCACAATAGTTAAATATCGAATATTTTTAGGGCAATGCCCTTTTACTTTGAAAAGCACACCCGGAAAGCTAACTGTTGTACTGTATGTGTCAGTGCTGTTACCTGTCAGTAAGTGAAGCAGAGATAGGCATGTACAGACAAATGAGCTGAGGACATGTCATTATTGTAGTAACAGCGCTGCTGCACCGAGTCCAGTCGGCTCCACGTCCGCTGTTAGCTGCTATAGCTCGCTTTCCTCGCAAGGTAAGACAAGCTACCAGCGCTCCCTCACTATTCCCGACGTGGACCGTACCTCGTAAACAAATGTGAAATCTTAAGACAAGTCTCGTATGGCGATCAAAATCCCAGCGGTGAGAACGCGTTGAAAATATTGTTAATATTTTACTTGTATGAGCCTACAATTCGGCATTCGCTAAGTCCATAAATAGTTCGTTTCAAGTACAGTTTGATCGGATTTATGCTTGCCTTTTCCGCAAGTGACCATACTGAACAACTACAGGTGACGTTTTAGGAAAAGCACTTGTTGATCCCTCCGTAAAGTTCCCAAAGTGCTCCCCTCTTTAAGGTTTCAGGTCTCAGTTTCAGTTGTGTACACGTGGAGGTAAAATAACACTTCAATAATGTATAAGCACACTAAACTTACTGAAAATATGATTTGCATTTAAATTGTATGTGGTTTGGTTTTTTTTTTAATACACAATATGTTGTGTTTTTTGAAATGTCTTCACACTTTAAGACTCTGTTACTTAGGTGTAGTATACTGAAATTAGATTTTAGTTTTTACTGTATATGCCTTTCTGTACTATTAGGCTATCAAGATGACTGCATGGGTTATTCAGATGATGGTGATGGTGCTCTCTGTCTTTACTGGCAGCAGCCAGGGGAAGAGGGACAAGGTGCTCTACTGTTCTGGTAAGTCATGCAGATCTGACAGAAGCTTTCTGTCTCAAAGAATATTGCTGCTATTTTAAGGAAAACCACAACTGAACTGCAATGCAAAAGCATCTCACCAAGTAACTCCAGAGTTGGCAAAAGTACAGACATTCTGTGCTTAAGTACAAGTACAAATACTACTGTTAAAAAATACTTCAGTAAAGTTGAAGTGCTGATTCAACTTCTTTACTAAAGTAAACATAAAAACTGCAGGCTCAGAAATGTACTCAAAGTAATAAAGTGAAAAGTAGCTCTTTGGAGGATATTTCTATTTTCCTGCAAAGCTAACTGAACCTCATGCAATATTTATATGATAAAATAATATCAGTAGATGGGAATACAAACTGTAAAACTTTTTTAAAAATTCGTATTATACTCAGCTTGAATCTAAAGAAAAGGGACGGTGCGATTCCACATGTACAGACCCAATATCTGATTTAAAAACCTCATCAATCCTCATCTTTTAATCTAACCTCTCTTCTTCCTCTCCTGTCCCGTCTTTCTTATCTTGCACAGTGTGTTGTGCACAATAAATGCAAAAATGAGGAGAAATACTTACAACATGCACAAACATATGACCCACAGCATGTAATTAATTTGCATGAATGTAATGTTGTTGATATGCTGCTTAGAGATGCTGGTGGAGCCAGTGATAATCGATAAGGGAATCAAATCGGGAATCAATTCCCATCCATAGCATTTTGACCTTGTAGCACTTCCACAAACATCAGTATGAGACTGAATTCTGGATGATTTTTCATGTTACTTACGTACTGATGTTCACTAAATTCCAGGCTGTGAGCTGTTGCTTGTATTGTTTCCATCACTGAGGTTTACCTCTGTTTCCCAGCATGCAAGGCAATCGTGGATGAACTGAACCACTCAATCAGTCAGGTGGACCCAAAGAAAACCATCAATGTCGGCAGCTTTAGACTCAACCCTGATGGAACCATGAAAGACAAAAAGGTACTTTACGCCAGTGTTTACACACACACCACTCACTTGCCAAAGCCCCAACAGATGCTTCCTCATCGGTGACCCCCCTATGAGTAAAAAGTGGGAAGGAGGATCAAAGTTTTAACAGGAAGAAACCTCCAGGAGAACCAGGCTCAGGGAGGGGCAGCCATCTGTCATGACTGATTGGGGTTGATGGGGGACGACAGGACAAAGATACACTTTTTAAGAGTTGCAGAAACCAGTAACAACTAAAGATTAAATACAGAGTGGTGTGTAAACACACAGTGAGTGCAGGTGAATCACAGTGCATCATGGCAGGCCCTCAGCAGCCTGGGTCTATTGCAGCATAACTGAGGGAGGACTCTGGGTCACCTGATCCATCCCTGACTATATTCTTAAAAAGTTAAAGTTTGAAGCTTAATCAGTGTCTGTCTCCCGAATCCACCAAAAAGGGGTCTTAAGGCTCTGCCTTCCATTCTATTTCTAAATATCCTATGAACCACATGTCTGAGAGTGAAGTGTTCTCTCTCGTCTTCATTATTCAAGACCTTGTATGCGAGAAGAATTTTAAAGTTCTGGGTTTAACAGGCCAATGAAGGGAAGCCATTACCGGTGAAATTTGCTTTCTTTTTCTAGGAATGACGTTTTCCAGCTCTAAGTGGAGCATTTTGGATCAACTGAAGGCTTTTCAAGGAGTTTTTAGGACAGCCTGATAACATTGAGTTACAATAGTTCACCCTCGAATAGATGCATAAACTAGTTTTTTAGCGTCACTCTAAGACAAAATGTTTTGAATTTCCTACACATTTGTTTAAAAAACTCTAAGGTTCCTCACAGTGTTACTGGAGGCCAAGGCAATGCAGTTCAGAGTAGGGCTGCTCAATTAATCAAATTTTAATCACGATTACAATCTGGGCTTTCAACGATCATTAAAAATGACTGAGCCGATTATTAGCCCCTCCCTCGTGCTTTACTCTCGCGCTGCTCTGTGTGGCAAATCGAGCGCACCTCTCTGCATTTCGAACACGTGTCACAACAATTAAGAGCAGCGGTCTCCAACCTTTTTTTGCGCCACGGACCGGTTTATGCCCGACAATATTTTCACGGACCGGCCTTTAAGGTGTCGCGGATAAATACAACAAAATAAAACTAGTACCGGTACCGAAAAAAGAAAATTTATTCATAACACACGTGGAAAGACCCAGGAAAACAGAGTAAACGATAAAAACGATAACAAAATAACGCTGAAAACCGATAAAAACCCTGAAAACTATACATTTCACACCTGAGCCTCAACGAACCAAACGACTCACGCACCGGTACCGGTCTGAGGCCCAGGGGTTGGGGACCGCTGATTAAGAGGACCCGAGGAGAGGAGAGTGACTGCTGTTGGTTGAAAAGAGGTAAAAAACCTTCAGTGGTGTGGAAACATTATGGGTTCAGTCAGACGTGGATCAAGTGGACACAGTGTGTAAACTTTGCTACAGTGTCGTAGCTGCACCACAGAGCAACACTGCAAAGTTCACTAAACATAGATGTTTACATTTTTCATTTATTTTTTATATTGCAAACATTTGCACTGTTATCAGTATTTGCACTATTTTATATTATTTTTTGACAATCTTTAAAGTCATTATTCAATACATTGTTATTGTTAAATAAATATCGCCAAAGAATCGAGATCTCAATTTCAGTGAAAATAATCGTGATCATCATTTTTGCCATAATCGAGCAGCCCTAGTTCAGAGTAAGCATCAAGAAATCTCGGGAAATCTTGGGATAAAAGGAAGGCTGGGGATTGGTCTATAATTAGCTAAGACCCCTTGTCTGTGAAGGTTCTCGGTCATCCAGGTCATCGTAGTTTAAGGAGCTTGGAAAGAAAAGCGTCTGGACTTTTTAAGTTACTTAAGTTACTTCTTAACTTAAGTTACTTCTTAAGTTAAGAAGTAACTTAAGTAAGTCCAGACGCTTTTCTTTCCAAGCTCCTTAGACTAAGACCCCTTGGTTTAACTGATGGCTTTTCAAGTAGCAGTTTAATTACTGCGAGCTAGAAGGTCTGTGGTACATTGCCCATTAATAGAGAGAGTTGATTAAAATAGAAATTGAAGCATAAATAAATAGTTGGACTTCTTTGAACAGTTTTGTAGGAATGGGTCCTAAAGACACGTTGATGGTTTGGTAGTTGCTGAAGTTAACTCGGAGAGATCAGTTAATTCTCAACACACTCTCACCAAACTCTCTGCACTTGCTAGCACATCTCCACGTTAAGCACTCTAAGCTGCTGCACATCCTTTCCATCTCGATCACCCCGCCTAGTCCATTTGTCCTTCCTGTTTAGCCAGTGAAATCAGAGCTGCTGGTTTGAGTGTATTAAACAGTTTGGGTATACTGTATGTAGCCATAGGGAACACAATAGACTACTTCCACAGTTTAGGGACTCATTTCTGCACACAAGACATGATAAATGTGTCATAAAACACATGACCAAGTTGCTATGCATTCTTCAGCAGTCTTCCTGTAATCCCATCCGACCCGAGGCTCTTATTTGCCTTTGATTTTTTTCAAAGACTGACTGAACATCATGTACATTTTAACGGTGCAATCGGGGTACAAGGAGCCATTTCTACATAGATGCTGTGATTAACAGATGCGGTCTTTTCATGGAGGAGTCGATTGATCTTTGTTGTTACTGTGGCTGTGTGCATGACACTGTGTGAGCGCAGAAGATTGATCCAGGCTATTGTCCTGCTGTAATGAGGTCAACCCCCCCCCCCCCCCCCCCTGGAACTATGACATTTCCTGTTGCTCAGAGGCCAGAAAATCATGAGGTTTACAGCTATACTATTGATTTCTGGAGCTTTAGCGTTTGTTGTGACTATCACTATCACGATAACTGCACCGATCAGTGTGTGCACGTAGGCGTCGACACCTACAGGCAAATTCAGAATCACAGATCTTGCCTTATGACAACTGTTTTCAACACTGATATTACTAGCTCAGTGTAGCCATTAGATGTTCTGTGTGACGACATAAGTCATCAAGTTTTACTGCATAATTTTCCTCAAAACAAAGTCCAAACTATCCTCTAAGCATTTACATGTATCCTGATTAGAGTTAGAAAACAGCATTCCAGTCACCCAGCAGGGAGAATGAGCTTCCTCCAGCAGTGAGCTCCTGCTCTACTCTGAGCTGACACTTTCCTCTACCTGTTGTATTATCTGGTCAATCAGATGTTATTGAGCCACATAAGAAGCCAAACCTTGATCCCATGCCCTCCCGGCTCCCTTCTTTTCAGCAGCTTTTGACCTAGTGTGAATCAGAGAGGGAGGGATGTCACAGCTTAGATGCCATCAGTGAGGAGGATTTGCAGGTTTTAAGTCTCTGCTCTTTGGCCTTGTCACAGTAGGACTTCCTGGGAGTATGGGGCTGCTCTGTGCCACAAAAGTTAAACCTGCCTGCCACAACAATGCCACATTTAAGGCTTCCAAAGACATTGAACTTAGTTGGAGCGGGTTGATCTCATAGTGAACGGTGGGAAGTCATGCATTGAGAATGAGAGGATGCACAATAGCATGCTGACACAATGACACATAATATCATGGTCTAGAAATGTGACTCAGTGAGGTGACAGTCATTTTTTTTTTTTAATCCAACAAGGATCTTTTATTTTTCCTTGGAGGTTTCTTAAAGGAATAGTCTAACTTCCAAACAAATTTCCTTTCTTTGCTTACTGTTTGATTTGGTTGATATCAGTCTCATGTCTGAGACTCTTACTGCACACGGCATTAAAAAAAACAGCGACAACCCTCAGGGCAACAAAATGAACCCATTGTTGGAGTGCCAAGTTTTGGGACTTCCAAAAGTCAGTCAGTCCCAATAAAATTCCACGTTAACTTGACCTGCTAAACAGCATAAAAAGCATGTTTGAAGTTTCCCACTTCACACCGTTATTGATGTATGAGACTAGTATTTCATTATTCAACTTGTCATGTCTCAGGTCTCTTTTGTCTTCCTCCCCTCACCCCAACCGCTGTTGCACCTGTGCAGCACATAATACACCTTCTAACTTGGCAACATTAGTAGCTAACTTGGCGCTCCTGCTTATTATATAAATATGGTATCTTTTGGCTCTTAAAAACACAACAACAGCGACAACATGGCGAATGTTGAAGCCTTAACGTGAATTCTAAAGCCAGTGGGGAACACTGTGGTGGCTACATTCATCAGTCTGTGGACAGGACATGTTCTTCTGTGAGCTCCAGAGGCAGCGTTAGCATTGTGAACGGCCTTTGGGGCCCAGGCCCATCCAAAAGGATGACTGTGCCCCCTCAGCTGAATTCTACTGACTTACTTTTACAACTATAGGTAAAATTAATCGTTGTACAATAATAATTGTTATTGTAGTAACAACCAAGCCCATATTAATAATTTGGTCAATAGCAATTTAGAGCATCTACAATGAAATAGTAAAGTTAGTGAGTCTAATTCCCTCCTGTCAGAGTTGATTGCCTGTCTAGTCCATCTTCTGAGGTGCTGACCCTGTTTAGAGGTGCTCGTAGATGTATGTTTGACGTTTGGACAGTGTAGAAGGTCAAAAACACAACATGTGAACAGCCAGATTTTCCCTAGTTCAAGTCTTCATGATGGCTTTAGTGGATTTTATGAGATCATCACTAGGCCAGCATTTGATGTATTTCATCGTGGCATATCAAAAGTCAGCTGTCACTAGAGATGAAATATGATAAACCAGATCTGATCAGATGCTGAAAGGTTAAATACACTGGACTTCTTTCTGATTTCTAAGAATCACTTAGAAATAAATCACAGAAACTGGAGCATCACGAGACTTTCTAACCAAGTTTTCTAACCTCTGGCTAGTTTTTTTAAAATCTGGCTAATGAGAATAAACAGCATTATCAGCCTAAATTTAAAAGCACTATGAGAGCACAATTACAGTGAGAAAGGACCATTTGAGTGCTTTGAAATACTCACATTTACCACTGTAACAAACTAAGGAATGACTAAACTTACCTGACCATGAACACAACAGCCTGTAAAATGCCTCCACTCCTCTGTTAAAATACATAGAATATTATTTTATTCTGGATTTAAATATTTCAAAGACAAAAGATTTTTTACCACTTATTTTCAATACAATATGAAGTACCCAGATAACTTGAGCAAAATATCGTGCGACACATCCAGTTAAAAACAGTCTGGCATGAAGTAAAATGATACAAGGAAGCTTTAAATCTGCAGTTTTCAACTGTTAAAACAATAACTCTAGTTATGCTTACTCCTCAGTAGAGCTAGCTAGATGCTAAAGTAATGTGACCAAGGCTTTCCCGGCGTGTGCACAAACACATGATAGGGACGAGGAGGAAAAAGGACCTCTTGTGGATGTAAGCAGAACCGTGGGATGAAGCTTTTCTCCACGGGCTAAACTCTAAGCAAAGTTGTGGCACAAGAACAATGATATTAAGTATCAATCCGCCCATCAGATTTAAACACTCACTAGGTGCTTCTGTCATATTCTTTGCTTTTGCCAGTTTTGTTTATGTTCATCAGTGCCATGTCTTACTCTTGTAGTATCTCCGGTTTGGCCTATAATATGGTCCTTTACACCACAGAAAAAGAAGGAGCTTGTGGAGCTTAGCGTACTGTTGAGAAAGTCTTCTCACCTGACTTCTGACAAGAGTGAAGAAGCTTTACCGCCAAACAGTGTTTCAGTCCTTGTGCTGACTCTGCTCGCCACTATCTTCCAAACTGCTGACATCAAGAAGCCCTGGTTTATGATTTAGAGCTCCTATAAAGACGCATAGCATTTCCATTCAGAATGACCAGCTGGTTACTATTAGCTTTACTACTCTATCATAATGAAGTAATATTATTACTGTTAGACCTTTATCAACGACTGCTATTAGAAAATTTGGGATTTAAATGATATATAAAGGTCAAAAATACATTTTAGGTTCTCCTTCCACTTGCTGCCAATGTGACATTATTATTGTTATTTTATTGTTTATTATCATTATTATTATTGTTAATTTATGGGTCTTCATTGGCCAGAACAATGACATTGAAAGGCCCCTGTCCACAGTGGTGCAATAATGGCTCCCTGTCCAATGGGAATTGAATGGAGGATAGCTTCCCTGAGAAGCCTATTCTCTGGGCCAACCAGTCACACCCCACTACCACCTCAGCCACCACCCCCCACCCCATTCTTCAAACAACACTGTGACTGACAGCTCCCTTTCACACGGCTGCAACTGGCAAGGAAGGGCTTTAATTCCAAACCATTTTGTAGCATGGCATGATAATGACTTAGACCCAAGCCCATGGATTGACATGGTTTTATTGTAGGGCCGGGGAGAGCAGCCCTTTTCTTCTCTTTTTTCATGCTGTTTGGATGAGATTGAGGATTTAGTTTTATATTCAGTTTCATTCTCATATAATCATATATATAAAAAGAAAGATATGACTGACATGATGACAATACAGGAACATGTATTATCAATTATTTCTGCAATGAATCAGTTAATTAAACCTGTGAATGTTGCATTGTCAAACATGTACTGTTTTTAAGTCAAACTCCAAAGTATTACATTTGTGCAACAGCTTCAACAGATGATGCTATATATGAGTATTGTTTCTACTGAATGTGCCTTCAGTAGCACTTAAGCTGCCGTTCAGTAATGACTCACTAAATACAGGCTGCGGTCAAACCTACCAACTAAACCTTAATCTGACTGCTGAAGCTGGGACTTTAAACAATGATGAGAAATGACTAACTGAAATATGCAAATATAAACTATGACTTGTCGTTTATATTATTATTATAAGCCTTCCGTCAAATTGGCATGGATATTAGAGTGTAATAAAAAACGAACCTAGCAAGCTTCAGGTAAAGATGATTTTGTGAAAACAGATCATGTGTTCTTCAAAATCATTAAAACAGTGGCGGCTTCTGCACATTCTCAAATTAGCTTTTTAAAAGCTTGGTGGGAAAAAAACCAAGGTATTTAAATATGTCAACATGGTTCTAGGAAAAGTGTGACCAGCATCAATTAATTGACCAAGTTTTAATCCAATAAACAAAAAATTCAGTCATTGAGTGAAAGAAATGACAGCACTGATGCCAAAGTCACCACAAGCAAGTTTTGATTGATAGGCAAGCCTCATCGCCACTGCTCTACATGACCTACATCCCCTAGTGCCTGGCCCTTCCAACCTTTAGCCCTGTGCTGTAACACCTTCTGTCGACCAGCCAACTTTCTTCCTTCTTCCTCAGCACACTGTTAGCAACCCTAACAGTGTTGTCAGGCTCAGGGTCTTCTGCAAGGATTAATGCAGCGTCGGCGAGCTCAGGTGGTTCTAATTGTCAGAGGAATCGCTGGCTGGTTTTGCTCTACTACCCAAAATTTCAGTTTGCTGAGCAGGAAGAGGCAAAGATTTGATGAAAGACAGATGGCAGAGCAGTCCTTTGTCACATCATCACATCTCAAAGTGTGTGTGTGTGTGTGTGTGTGTGTGTGTGTGTGTGTGTGTGTGTGTGTGTGTGTGTGTGTGTGTGTGTGTGTGTGTGTGAGATCAGTATGGCTGGTTAGAGAAACAGAAGAAGAAACAAAGGCTGAGAGTATAATTTATCTATCATTATAAGATCCAGTTCATCTGCAAGAGGCTCAAAAACGCTCCCTTCTTCCTCTGTGTTCTCTCACCACCCAAACTGTCCCCCACCCCCAACCTCCGTCCTGCCACTCTTTGACCAAAGAAAACAAGGAAGATTTCCTCCTTTGATCGTCAGAGGATGGAGGGGCTGAATGGGCCAAAAGACAGCGCAGAGGCAGGGTGGGGGCCGAGGAGATGAGCCGTTTACCCTGCACTTGGCTTCTGTTGAGGCCTTCTGCTTCTCCCATCTCCTCCTCCTACGACCCCACCCTTCTCTGGATCCCAACCCCTCTTTTTGCTAGTTCGAGGTATAACAAACACTGAAACCCACCCCTCCCCTACTTCACCCTTTTCAGTGCCCTATCCTTGCATCTTCACCCCTGGGCGTCACCCCTGTCACCCAATATCCTTCCGGGGATGGAGGGAGCAGAGCACAGCACCTGTCTTGACCCGTCTAGACACCACCGCCCTGTTGATTTGTCTTGAAAGGGATGGGTGGTGGAAGAGCATGGCTGAGTTTGGATGGAGGGTTGGGGAGGGTATTCATGCAGGTTAAAAGTCAAAGTTGGAGGGTGAGGTATTTCAGCGTTGATGGAGAAAACACAGCGGAAACAAGAGGCCACCCCACTGACCCACCCTGAGGCCTGTGGTGTAACACAGCTAACACTAGGCCAACCCAGAGTCTTTTCTTTTTTGCCATGATGCAGCTGTGCTGTTTTGGTCTATCCGGCACGAGTTCTTAGACGTTTCAACGTGGCAATCGGGTATTGGAAACATGAGACAATGGCTACACGGTCCAAGAAGAAGCCGTGCTGGAACATGCCAGTCCAACATGATGATTCCCTCCTCTCTCTTTGGTTTGATTTGCCAGGTCCCATTCGCTCGCTCGGAGACTCACCTCAGCGAGCTTCTGGACGGCGTGTGCAACAGTATGAGTGACTATGCACTCTATGTGGATCCCATCACCCAGCACAAGCAGTACAGGAGGTTTGCTCCCAGAAGCAGTGCTTCCACCGACGACTTCCCCGACTTTAAGAACTTCCAGTTTGATGGGCCAGAGGCGTCCAATGACATCAAATTCGCAGTGAGTGGAAACATGCACTGAAAACAATGTTTTTAAGTAGAACTATAGTATAGTTAGAACTGCAGCCTAGTTCAGGATCATGTACAGAAGCATTGGAAGCATTTCCAGGCCAATTTCATCCATTGCTATGTATTAAGAATCAAAAAACAAAGAAAATTCTCAGAGTTGCTAATTTTGAAACAAGTTGTTCAATAAATGAAGATGTACATTTAAAATTGGAGGCGGTGATTATGACAATCCTGCATCAGTCGGTTTCCAGCGCCGTCCAATCGAAAACAACACGTTTTGTATAGCAGAAGCATTACAAGGTAGTCATACAGTTACTTAGATGTGTAATCTAAATACACGTTTGCTATTTTCATCAATCTATCAGTTGGGACAAAATGTTAGACTAGAAAATCGGATAGTTGCAGTAATGCTATTATTGAAATTCCTTTTATATTTTTATTTATTTTAGTAAATTAATTATTAATCGGTTTGTTAAGCTCACATTGTCAAAATTAACAAAAGTATGCATTTTATTCTAGGCATTTTCGTATATGGATACTTTTATGTAGATGTATATTTCATGTTATTTAAAATAATTGCTCCTATGCAGAAAAAATAGTCTGTTTAAAACACACTACTTGAGCTACAGACAGATGAGAAATGAAAGAAAAACCCAGAACAATAACGTGGCGACCTGCCACATCAGCGTCAGAGCTCCTCGCCATTTATTCTTGCAGTAGACGTTGGAACAGAATTAGATATCGCCTTTTGGGGTTTTTTGATGGTGGTGGTGGAGCATGATGTCAGTAAAACTAGAAAACAG
Source organism: Mchenga conophoros (assembly GCF_057382185.1). Lineage (NCBI taxonomy): Eukaryota > Metazoa > Chordata > Actinopteri > Cichliformes > Cichlidae > Mchenga > Mchenga conophoros. The sequence continues at coordinate 34,814,490 of NC_140543.1, forward strand.
CTAAATAAATACAAGTATATTACTCTTTTATGTCTGACATTGTTCCGAAATCAATTTTCATATTCTTTAAACCGTTCAAAGACGCTGTGTCACATAGAACAAGTGTGTCTACGTAGCAGTGACCCTTCTTTTGATACAAATGGCCCCCTGTAGCATAATGGAGCCAACGGGGCTCTTCACTGTAGGGGTCAGTGATTCAGGGTTTTCCTTTAATTTGTCATGCGTTTGTAGTGTGGCCAGTTGGTTGTGCCAGCCATTTCACCTGCCTTCAATTTGAGAAAGTACTTGATATCACCAGTCACTGCAGAAAACCCGGTCAGTGAGCCATGATTGGATTTAGTGACGTGTAGACTGAACAGCTGTGAGCTTCACCACGACGCACCATGGCGGCTTCACGTGACCGAGGGGTCTGAAGGAATTAATAGGACAGATGAAACAACAGACACGGGGAAAAGTTTGTGGTTTATTCTGAAGTTGGATTGCATCACGAGTGTGATTGGGTGAGCCAGCTCCCACTGAAAGCTGCTGCTTTAATAAACAGCTTCGGACTCGCATCACAGCCACTTTTGTACTTTTTATTCACCACCATGTTCCTCGCTAAAGAAAAAGCAGCTGGAGAAGAAGTCGAATTCATAAAAAGCGAGGAAGGGTGCTTTCACAGAGTCTTCGAAATGGATGAGCGGTTCGATAAACAGGAGAGAAACGTGGCCGCCGCCGCCATGCAAATGGCGTGCCCACAGTGTGTGAAAGATGTGTGTTGTGCATGTATGGTCGAAGCACACTTTGACCAGTGTTTGCTGCGTCTGTGTCTCAGTGTGAAACGCTGGTGGAGGAGTTGGAGGAAGAAATCATCTCTGTGCTGAGCCGGGACAGGCAGGAGAACGTGCACGAGGAGCTGTGCAGCAGAGTCTCAGGTAGCAGCTATGCTTCACACGCGCACTCTCACAGAGCTCACACACACACACACACACACACACACACACACACACACACACACACACACACACACACACACAGCTGTGGAAGCTGCTCGGGTTTGGCGTCCACAGCATTCAGTAACAGCAGAGGCCAGTGTCAGCACAGCTCAGTAGCCTCAGTGTAGGTCAGTGTTAGCTATTTGTGTCTTTAGATGGTGGCACATTTTCGGGTTGTGGAACATAAACACTGATGTGTTTGTCGTCATGCTTTTCCTTTCAGACTACTGTGAAGACAGCAGCCGTGCTAACGAGGAATTGTAGCATCACACTGGATTTTCGGTGCAGCGAGGAGAGACCAGCTTTGACACACATTTCTGAGAAAAAGGTTTTGATAAAAAATGTTTGACAAACAACTGAGACTATTTTAAGTAAATAAAAACCAAATGTTGAGAAAGCACAGTGTTCATTTTTGTCTCTGCATGCTGCTCACACCACAGTATATTAACCAGACCTACAGTAACTGTTTGTTGGTGCGAGTTCCACATATCAAAAGTTAAGATAGTGGTCTCCACAGTTAGTCAGCTGATCAGTTTATCTGGCAAAACTCTTTTCTGCTCTCTGTCACAGTCTGGCTTTATCACCAAGTCCAGGAAAAACATTTGGATTTCTTTGTTTTTTTTAATAGAAAAAAAATACACATTATTTCCTTCCTTTGCACACACCATAAACATCCATGGGAGATAAATCTGTTAGTGTGGAATTGTAGACTGCTGGATGATAGTGCTGACTCTAAATGTTCACAGAAGCTAAATGTATTGTGTCAGTGTGAACATGCAGCTTTCAAATTGCTGTATCTTTTCACAAAGACTAGCAGGTGGACAGACCCGAGCCACAACTCAAGCATCTGTTATCTGATTGGACCAGACTTAACAGCAGCTGATTGGTTGAAAACTTTGCATTGATATGCTAAAGGCGGCCGCATGCAGGGGAACCAGAGAGTGCGTTATACTGACGCTGCTTTGTGCCGATTCTGTAGCTTGGTTGGGTTCGCAATAAAAAGGAGACCGAACAAGTGCTGATGGTTATTATATATAATGCATTACTGGGCTGTCATTAAGTGTGACCTGCGCCTCTCCTGAGCACTGGGGGCTGGGTCTTCAGGGAATGGGTATATAGTATCTTTACTTCATTATGCATCGCTAAGAAAACTATCCTCATGAACTGGAAATCAAAAAACTGTTGATGTATTAACATAAAAATGTACTTGTCTGCCTCCTCAGAAAACCTACTGGATGAATTTGTTCCTCTCTGGTCCCCACTGATCTATTCCATTAGTTGGTGTGAGTGCTTGGCTATAGTCTCCTTTCCCTGTATGCCTTGCAGGTGGATGCAGGTCGTCTCTGGGACTGCAGAGGTCTGGCAGCAGGGGTCCGTCTGTCCCTCACACACCCCACAACAAGATTGTTGATTTATGTATATGTCCATTTTCAAATTTTTGTGTTGCAGGTACTGTATGGTTATTTTCCCCACAGGTGCAGCAGTTGGGGATACATTATGCATTTCTATTTGTACTCCTTTTATTACATCTTCGCCGACTCCTGTTTTTTTTTTTCCTCCTCCCAGCAGATTTAAGCCTTATGGGAGTGTCGTCCCCCCCCCCCAAGAGGGAAAATAGACCCCCTAATGCAGCAGTCTCCAACCTTTTTTGTGCCACGGACCGGTTTATGCCCGACAATATTTTCACGGACCGGCCTTTAAGGTGTCGCGGATAAATACAACAAAATAAAACTAGTACCGGTACCGAAAAAAAACGATTTATTCATAACACACGTGAAAAGACCCAGGAAAACCGAGTTAATGATAAAAATGATAACAAAATAACGCTGAAAACCAATAAAAACCCTGAAAACTATACATTTCACACCTGAGCCTCAACTCTCGCGGCCCGGTACCAAACGACTCACGGACCGGTACCGGTCCGAGGCCCGGGGGTTGGGGACCGCTGCCCTAATGGACCACCATTTGACCTTAGAACTGAAGAAGCTTCTCCGTTGAGAGTTGAAACATCTTCAAGCAACTTAAAGAAGTCCAAATGCCTTTCCTTTCCAAGCTCCTTAGGCTAATCTAGAATTCTTTTGTCTAGAAAAAATTAATATGTGAATGTGTTATTTGGACTGGGGAGACGAACGAGTGTGCTCTTGAAGATGTTACGGAAATGCCACACACCGGCCACTCCATATGTTTCAAGATATAAATGAATGGCTTGTGTGGATTTTGACAGGGATGCCCTCCCGAGAGCACTCTGATCAAAGATGAGTAAAAACAATTTGCATCACCACATTTATAAGATTAATGGTTGACAGATTTGGCAGACAAGAGAAAAAATTGTTGGAAAATGCAAGATCATCCCAATTAGGTGCATAGAAGCATGCTAATATCACTGGAACAAATATAGTTTTCCAGCAGCAAACACACATCGCTCAGCTGAATCGGCCTGTACACTAGACACCGAACTGTATATTGTTACTAATCATGATAGCAAACCCTCTTCCTCTGTACCAATAACTGGACCGGAATACTTGCCTACATGTAGGCGGACATATCTGGGTCTCCTGGAAAGTTGAATGTCTGCTCTCAGCTGTTTCAGATCTGTGATCACTTTTTTAAATTTCACTGGTTGGTTGATGGACTTAACATTCCAGCTCACAAAATTTACTGACAAACCATTAAACGTTTCAATGTTGCTTACACAGGCCATAGTCTGTATCACCTGAAAATCAATGCATACATTTAATCTGCCACATAACGGAAACACCATCATAATGTATATAAAGGTCTGAGAAAATAATTCCAACCCCTTTCACCTATAGGAACATGGTGATTACAATACCCATCAAAAAGAAATGTGGTGGCGAGAATATACCAGAGCGCCCACTCAGCCACATTAGTATATGCATGTTCATATATTCAATTCTATGCTTCAATCGCGACCTCGGTTGTGCTAAGAGCATCTGGTTAGATGATCTCAGTGCTCTTTTGGGGTCATACATGTTGAGGAGTTTGCTTAAATAACTGGGCGCCACATTGTTTAAAACTTTAAAAGTAAATGAATTAATCTAAAATTAATATGATATTTGACAGGGAGCCAGTGCAAATTTGCTAAAACTGGAGTGATGTGTTCATACATTCTAACACCCATGCAGCAGCATTTTGGACTAACTGCAAGCGATGGAGAGATAGATGAGTGTGAAGACCCAAATAGAGAGTTGCAGTAGAGGTGATGAAAGCCTGAATAAGTGTTTCTAGGTCTCTTGGAGGAAACAATGAAAGGAGATGTTGTATTTCCTAAAAATAGATCCCAAAGGTAGCATGTATAAGGAGAACAGAGTTGGACCCAAACAGACCCCTGTGGCACACCACAACACATCGGGGCAGAGGAAGAGGAGTTATTGGCCAATAGTAACAGAAAAAGACCTTGTAGTGGCGGCACTCCGTCTCTATTTCACTCTTCTTTACCACCTTTAGGAGTCAGTCCGGCAACATGCATTTGAAACGCGAGCAAGTCCAGGTACTTTTCTTCCAAAAAAGATGTTTATTGAAATTTTTAATTTACATGGCAAGACTCGGTCAAAAAACTGTTTTGCTTCCAGCTTATCCGACTCCCCAACTATGTAATTACAGTGTGCCGGAAGCCCAAAATACTAAAAAGTGCATTAGAATGTCGCACTTCTATATTCTATACCTTTAACAAAACAGTATTTTGAAATTAACTAGAAATTATATTCTTAACATCAAACATGTATATTTCTCCTCTAATCATTTTACCAGTACCAATAAAATTAACATTTAATTGGCTCTTACAGACCTCTCTGATAAATATGATTTAAACCATGAAAAAACTGAGCCTTTAAGACCAACAATGTGTTCAAGTCTTGATAAAAGAATGTTGTTATCAACTGTGTCAAATCTAAAAGGACTAAAACCACAGAACAACCTGAGTCGACGGTTAAAAGAAGATCATTAAAAACTCTTAAAAGCGCCGTCTCAGTACTGTGACGCGACTTAAAACCAGACTGCAACTCTACACAAATGCCACGAGTGTCTAAAAAGATCTGAAGTTGCTTGAAAACAACTTTTTCCAAAATTGTGGACATCCAGATTTTTTGGTTTGCACAACAGCATGTTTGAAAACAGCTGGTACACAACCTGATGACAAGGAAGCATTTAATAAAAATAAAATACTAGGCCCAATAATGTGAAGAGCTTCCTTGAAAAGGCAAGAAGGAAGAATATCCTGAGGGGAATTAGACAGTCTTAAGCGATCAATTACTTCCTTTAAGGCAGAAAATGTCACAGGCTCGAACTGCTGAAAAACAGCTGAGCATTTAGAGGGTGGATCTAGGTCGAACACTGCTGTGAATTTGGAGACCTTAAATTTTTTCAATGAAGTGTTTTAAAAAGTTTTCACACAGTGCAAAGGAAGCCTCACTAGGAACATTGGCTCAGGGGTTAATCACAGAATTAAAAATATTAAAAAGAACTCGGGCCTTGTGATTGTTGGTAGAAATTACATCGGATAGGAAAGCAGATTTTGCAGCTTTAACAGTTTTCTGATTATTTGTTAAGCGGTCATGCAGGATGCCCAAAGACACCTGGAGTTTCTCCTTTTTCCATTTTCTCTCTGCACGTTGACATTCGCGTCTGAGAGTGCGGGTGGTTTCATTCAGCCAAGGTTGACGTGAAGATTTGGTGCGTTTAGTCCTTAGTGGAGCAACAGAGTCAAGGATGTTGGAGCATATTGAGTTAAAAAGGTTAGCTAGTTCAACTGATAGTTCCGCACTAGGGTTGGCATCATAGAGGAGCGAGTTAGTAAAAGTGGGGGGAAAGTGAGCAGTGGTCACTGAATTGTTCGCATCTGACGCCCAGGTCGCTCGCTGTCCAACTCCACATTACACACTGCAACATTAAACATAACTGGGAAATGATCTGATATCCCACAATCCTTGATTTCCGTAATCCGATCGTTAAGTGATGACGTGACGAATCCTACTTCCGGGTCTAAAGTAGTCTGCGTTTAATATGGCTTTTGTGTTGTTAACATGTTTAATGTTTTGTATTTTCTTCTATTTAATCTCAAAAAGCCCCTAAAACAGTCAGTGATCCCTGTTGACCTCCCTCGGCTTTTATTACCGCTAATCATTTATTTAAGCTCAGTTTTTAAAACCTTAGGATGTAACTACAGCCCAGCCCATGCAGCAGTATATGAATGACTAACCTCGTATTGTGGATGGATTATCTCAGTTGTTCTCCTGGCTGAAGTTTGGTCCTTTTACAGCATCCTGCCATGCGATTACATTTGTTCCTGTCCACCGAGAACACTCACGTTAACTTTTATCCAGTGGAAAAAAAGTTCGCTTGTTTATATTATGCTAACATAGCTGTGTCGCTAGCGGTCATGTAGCACATCATTATATACCAGCTAGCCAAACTTCAGTAACCCTACAAACGTCACTGCTGTTTAGTTTTCTGTCTTCGTTTATGCTGGAAGTGATAGCAGAGCTGTACGTTTTAATTTGTTTCCAAAACCCCGCAGTCAGGACATGCTATATTGTATTTAGATAGAAGCTAGCGAGCTAACTTCCTGCTAACTTCTAACTCCGTTAAATGTCATAAATTCCGTTTTCATGGATGCCTGGATGTTAAACTCAATTGTTACACCTGGTAGAGCAGAACGCTGATCATTTTATTAAAGATGAAAGACTTTAAACAGTTTTTCAACTCTCAGTAATGCCATAGTGATCGTTTGATATATGGACCTGCAGCGGAGTTTGAGCCCAGACACGGCTAGTGACGTCAGACTTTACGACCGGATACAAACATCCAGACCATATGACAACACCAGATCGAATGTATGACCTTTTTGGTGAGTTGGATCACTCACCCACTGAGTGACAATAAAAGTGTCAATAAGGGCAAGGAAGTCCTTTACTAGTGGTCCAGTCTCACAGCATACATGGATGTTAAAATCACCAACAATTAAAACACGGTCATATCCTAACATAAGACTCCCCAATAAGTCAGCAAAATCGAGATTAAAATCCTTAACGCATTTCGGTGGACGATACACCGCAGTGCAGACAGCTGATGGAGCGCAGTTCAGTTCCAAAAGCTGCACCTCAAAGCTAGGATACGAAACAGGTGGCAGTTGCCGCCAGCGAAAATAATTTTTAAATACTGAAGCTAGCCCTGCACCTCTACCAGTGGTCTGCGGAGAGCTAAAAAGTGAACGATTTGGGGGGAAGGAGTTCTGAGAAAGAAAAAAACTCACTGGGTTGAAGCCAAGTTTCAGTCAGGAATATAAAATCCAGTCCTGACGAGATAAAAAAAAGTCATTTAGGATAAAAGTTTTGTTTGACCTGGTGCTTAGCAGGGCCATCCGAAGTGTGATCAAAGTGTTGCTAACAGGAGCACGTCCCAGCAGACGAAGGTTACTGAGATTCACGCCACCTCTGTAGAACTGCACCAATCGCCAGACAGGTGGAGGCTTCGCCGGCAGGTCCGAGGGAGCAGGAGGTCTAACAGCCCAGATCCAGCGATGCCAACTGCCAGACTGGACTGGTCCCAGACAGCACGAAAAGATGGTAGCACATCTGTAAGAGTACGATGTTTCTTCACTCAGGTAAGCCTTGATGCGTACCAGGATGCCACCTCGTTTCCCCATCTTCTTGAGCGCTTCCTGGGAGGAAGGGTAAATGGTAGGCGACGTAGGCAATCAGGAATGTCCGCCAGAAGTGTAGGACGATTTTCTGGCTTGCTTTCTAAATCAAGCGTTCTGGGTTTTAGTGGCCCAAGGTTCAAAAGAGTTTGGCGATCATAGACGAATAAAGCAGAGCCATCAGGGCAACATAGAAAAGGAAAGATAACACCCAGCAGACAGGACCCAAAAAGATGGCTCGCCGTGCACACAGGTGCCATCTTGGTTCTGGCTGTGAGGCAAATTCATTATATCTCAAGGATATAAGAAATATGATTTAAAAAAATTTAACCTGGAGCATGTAAACACAAATGTTCTAGTGTTAAAGTTACTCATCGGAGACTGGAGTAATTTTCATCTTCACGTAAGTCACAGTCTTATCAGGATCCGTAAATTTTTTATCTTTCCCTATGTGCGTGATGCGAAGTCGAGCTGGGAGGGAGTAGAAGGAGAATATCAAACCCCTCGTCAGCCATGTAGACGTCTCCTAACTTCTGTAAATGCTGCCCGGGCTTGCCACACTCGTGGTACAGTCAGGGAAAATGGTAAATCTCCGTTGAAGTGAAGTGGGCCCTGGCTGCGTATGCAGCACTGGATTTCCACACATTCTTGATAGTAATGCAGCTTGGCAACAACGACCCGGGGTTTGCTGCCAGTATTCCTTAGTCCCAGGCCTCAAAGAGAGCCTGGGGCCAGAGTATCCTGGCATGTAATTAAGTAACCGATGTGTGGGAGCTGGAGCCAGGTCTCCCAGGAACACCCAGGATCCTTACGTTACCCCCCTAAAGCCCCCTCTCCATGTCTTTACATTTGCCCTTTAGATCCTGTAGTTCCTTTTTCATTTCTCACACCATATCTTGCAACATAACGGCTTCACAAGACCAGGTGGACAGGCCGCCCTCCATTTCCTTCACATTAGCACTCACCTAGACTGTGCTTCAGATTAGTGGTGTCCATCTCGCTTTTGTCCAGAGAAGGCTGGGACAGTCCACTGGACAGTCCACAGTCCCAGGAGGCCTAGCAATGGAAGGACCAGCATCCTTGTATTTACGTAGACTCATTGCTAGGTGTGTCTTGTTGGTTTTTTTTAAGGAGTCGGCTTCTTGTTTGTGGCGCTGTCACTTAGTGTTTGCTGTCTCTGCAGTAGAGGATCACTTCCTGTGCCTGTTCCAGCACACAGTGGTGTTTTTGTGTAGCTCATCTGCATAGCAATTTAATTAAAACTTGCAGATAACTTCTTATGTCATAGTTTAATCTTCACGTGCTTCATCCGAAGCACACTCTTTGTCTATTCACTCGCTAATCTATAGTCACAGTATTCACTCACTGTGTCTTTAGGCATGGCCTCTTCACCAATGTTCCCTCTAATGTTTCATGTGTCTGAGCGAACACACAAACTCCCTGAGCGTCCCTTGGACCACTGTGAGCAACATTAGACGTGTGCACTGTGGTCACATATTTGGAATAAATGTAGCCTATTTGCAGCCAGGATCACTGAATTAGAGACTCGGCTTCGCACCCTTGAAAAACCCAAAGCTAGCCAGGCAGAGGTTAATAACAGATATGATTCAATGCAGAGAGGTCTGTTAACACACAGTGAGTGAGAAAGGTGACTGGAAAGGAAAAACTCAATGCATCATGGGAATCCCCCGGCAGCCTACGTCTATTGCAGCATAACTAAGGGAGGATTCAGGGTCACCTGGTCCAGCCCTAACTATATGCTTTAGCAAAAGGGAAAGTTTGAAGCCTAATCTTGAAAGTAGAGATAGTGTCTGTCTCCTGAATCCAAACTGGAAGCTGGTTCCACAGAAGAGGGGCCTGAAAACTGAAGGCTCTGCCTCCCATTCTACTTTTAAATACTCTAGGAACAACAAGTAGGCCTGCAGAGCGAGAGCGAAGCGCTCTAATAGGGTGATATGGTACTACAAGGTCATTAAGATAAGATGGGGCCTGATTATTTAAGACCTTAATAATAATAATGGATTGGATTTATATAGCGCTTTTCAAGGCACCCAAAGCGCTTTACAATACCACTATTCATTCACTCTCACATTCATACACTGGTGGAGGCAAGCTACAGTTGTAGCCACAGCTGCCCTGGGGCAGACTGACAGAAGCGAGGCTGCCATATCGCGCCATCGGCCCCTCTGGCCAACACCAGTAGGCAAGTAGGGTAAAGTGTCTTGCCCAGGGACACAACGACCAGGACAGAGAGCCCAGGGATCGAACCGAACTCGCACACGCACAGAATGTTTTCCTTCGTGGAGGGAAAACGCTGGCACACACTGCGTCCAATGTGAAAGGGCCTTAAGCCTTCCAGGACCAGAAGCTCAGTAAAGCACCCATCCGACAGCCAAACCCATCTGTTCTCTGATTGGATTGTTACGTTTGTGATTGCCATGACATTGACCAATCAGCTGAAAGGAAGTAAAATTGCAAGCGAGGGAAGTGAGGGAGTTTTACATTACAAATTTTTGCTTTGTATCTGTGACCAGGCCAGATGAGTTACAAAAAAAGTTTGTAACTTGTGTAAATATTTCTTACAAAGTCTTTTTTACACAAGCACAAATTCTCTTCTACAGATGCACAAACATAACATTTTCAGATATTTTGGTTTACAAGGTTACAAAACTCAGTTCACACCTATGCAGTGTGATTTACAAGTAGGGATCGGTATTTTATCCGATACCGGTGCCAAACCGGTACTTTTGAAACGGTGCCGGTGCTTAAACGGTGCTCGAACCGGTGCTTAAAGAATGGAGAACACACACTTTGTCCAAAAACATCTTATGTTTTTATTTTTAGCAGTCTCTTTTTTTCAGCAAAATGATAACCAAGTCAGCCTTTTCTGTTGATACAACATACCTCCTTTGGTTGGAACCGGTGCTTAAACAATGGAAAACACAAACTTTGTCCTAAAACCTCTCATGCTTAGCTGTTTTTTTTGTAAAAAGATAACAATGTTAGCCTTTTTTGCCTCTATAGGGTATATATGGTATCACTCTATCAAACAAGAAGACAGCCGCATGTAGCTATGATGATGTTTGCTAGTTCACCTTACATGCATTAATGTAATAACGTGGTTAGAATAGAATAGAATAGAATAGAATAGAATTCAACTTTATTGTCATTGCACATGCACAGGTACAGAGCAACGAAATGCAGTTTGCATCCATCCAGAAGTGCTTTAGTGATATAGATATATTACAATATATATTAGCAATAATATAGATATGTGAGTATATTACAGAAATGGGTCTATTATGGTATGTTATAATGTACACGGTATGAAGTATGTTGTGAATATTCTATAACTATAAGTATGTACAGGCTGTAGTGAGTACAAGCTATGTACCGGCTATGAACAGGATATAAATATGAAAAACTATACAGAATATGAAATAAATAACTTTACAGAATCTGAGATATACAGCTATACAGAAATGGGAACTATGCAAGTTGTAAACAGTTGTAGGATTAAAAATTATCGAATGTACAGAATGATTATTTACACAGAGCTATACAGTAGTGCAGTTAAGATAAGTGAGGGTGTAGATAGTTTCTACAGAGGCTATAAAGTGCTAGTGGTTGTGAGTGGTGGTTCAGTCCATGTTATTATTGTGTGTTTGAGGGTACAGTTGTCCATTGTGGGTGTGTGTATGTTCAGTCCATGAGTTAACGTGGGTCAGATGTCAGGAGGCAGAGTTCAGGAGTCTGACAGCTGTGGGGAAGAAGCTGTTCCGGTACCTGGTGGTCTTAGTCCGGAGGCTCCTGTAGCGCCTCCCAGAGGGCAGGAGGGTGAAGAGTCCATGTGATGGGTGACTGGGGTCTCTGATGATTTTCCCAGCCCTTTTCAGACACCGCTTCCTGTAGATGTCTTTTATGGCAGGAAGTGGTGCTCTGGCGATGCGCTGGGCAGTTTTCACGACCCTCTGCAATGCCTTCCGGTCCGAGACAGAGCGGTTCCCGTACCAGACTGTTATACAGTTGGTCAGGATGCTCTCGATGGTGCAACGATAGAAGTTCACCAGGATGTCTGAGGACAGGTGGTTCTTCCTCAGAGTCCTCAAGGGTTAGCCTACTCAACGTAAATTACACTGGAACAACATTAAGCTACTCACGCAGAGAAGAACGGCTGCTGCTGCATCAGGACTCTCCTCTTCGGGTTCTTGGGGGATGTTGCTAACTCCGGGTCCGATAACAGGCACCACACCCGCAGTAGATGTGCTCGGTGTGAGGTCTCGCAGCAAGCTATCAAATACGGCGCAGTTCTCGGCTTTTAAAAAAACGCTATGCGTTGCCAGGTGTTTCATCAGATTTGAGGTGTTACCTCCTTTGCACAGTATCACAGTATCAGCTTAAAGCGCTTGTTGCAGGCTGCTGAGTTTGCATCTTTTGCTGTGAAGTACAGACAGACTTTGACCGCTTCGCCTTGGGCATTTTTAATCTGTCGCTCTGCTCTAAAAGAACATACGTACCTGGGCCCGCCTACTATCCTTGGAAAGGTAAAATGATTGGCTAGAATCCAAAGTGTATGACATCTCAGGAAAAAAAGCACTGAAATAAAGTACCGAAATGTGCGCTGCTTTTCGATCTGGTCACTACCGTTTATGTCAGAACGATACCGGTACCCATCCCTATTTACAAGTACAAAATATTTATGACCACAACTTGAGCCCATACACACCTGATAGGGATCAAAATCAATATTAAATCATTGTGTAACTTTGCCAAAACAATATCGGACTCTGTAGTTTTCTCTGGTCCCCTCCCCAATCAGACCAGGAGTGACATGTTTAGCCGCATGTTCTCCTTAAATTGCTGGCTGTCTGAGTGGTGTCCCAGAAACGATGTGGGCTTCATAGATAATTGGCAAACCTTCTGAAGGAAACCTGGTCTTGTTAGGAGAGACGGCATCCATCCCACTTTGGATGGAGCAGCTCTCATTTCTAGAAATATGGACAAATTTATTAAACCCCCCAAAGGGAGTGTAAATAACCCTGAATGCCTTTCCTTGCACCTTATTTTGGCACTCATTCCTGTTTTCTACTACCAACTTCCTGTCCGTGTGTAGAAGCTTTTATTTTGATGGGACGATCTCCTGAAAAACTGTTTTTGGCGCAGTTTTCAGCAGCAGTCGCGGGAGTTTAGAAAAGTGATGGCTTAACGGAGCCTATGGTGATTTCTTTTGTCATTAGCAGCCCCCTTGATAGAGGCACAAGGTATGGTTATGATGTAAATAAGGAGACGTTTAGATGTTTTTGTGACAGTCGCTACATTTGTTAAATGTTACGTTGAAACCAACTTCATGTTATAAGGTTTACGATTGTAAGAGTGTGGATTATGTTGCTTACACGCTGTTTCTATGTATACATCCCCAGCTCTTACGGTGAGATTGATGGTTTACTGCCATTAAACCTTCAAAACGTCATCAGTAAAGTGTCATCCTTCATTCGGGGGGGTTCGCTACAGTAAGAGCTTACCTCCGGGAGCAGTAAGAGCTTGCCTCCGGGAGCAGCGAGAGAGAGAGCTTCCTGCGATCGGAACGGCACGGCACGGCACGGAGCAGCAAGCTACAGCAGCGGTCCGGTAACAAGCAATTGCTCTCAAAATGGAAAATATAGAAGGAGGTCAGTTAAACGAAAAGGAACAACGAAAGGAATTAACATGCGAAGCTGATGAAACAGCTAATGAAACGTTCCCAAGGCGGTCAGAACGGCCCAGTGCGCCCACAGAGAAAATGCTCTTATATCAAAGGGATGAACAGAATAAAAGAGAGAAGAAACTGCTAACCATTTATGAACATTGGAAAGGCCAGGTCAGAGTATACAGAGAAGACCTGAAAAGTGATTTATCAGATTCACGGTTAGCAGAAATGGCTGATGATATTGAAAGGACAGTAAATGATATGACAAAAACATACAGTGAATATAGAGAGTGTAATGAACCATCCCATGTCATAAGGCGCAAAATGGACTCTTGTGAATCAGTGACAAAGGACATTATGAAAATCATATCTGAGCGTTTAGCAGCTATAGATGAGTATGATGCAGATAGAGAAAGGCAGCGCCTCCATCAGCTCTTAGCTTATGAACATGCTAAGTCCATATTTGGTACTGCATCACAGTCAAGTTACCAATCTGAAGCAAGCATTGCAGCCAAAAGAATCGATGCTGCTGCAGAATTAGCTGCAAAAGAAGCTCAGTATAAAATCACACAAGAGGAAATAAAACAAAAACAAAAAATAAGAGAAATGGAAGAGAAACACAGGAGGGAATTGGATGCACAAAGGTCTGAACTAGAGCGTTTACAAGCAGAAAAGGAAAGGCAAGCAGCACGTGCAAAATTAGAGATTTATGACAAAGAGTTTAAAGTTGATATGGACAGTCAGTTAATGTTACAGAGCAATGGGATGTCTGTTATCAACCAAAGCTTTGCACAACCAGCCTCAGAGCTCTCTACAGGTTCATATCACCCACATGTGGAACAATATGCATCCATCCCTGTCAATAATCCTCTACAACAACTGCACTCACAAATTGTCACTCAATCGCCTCCCACAGACGTATTGCAGCTGGCTAAAGCTATTCAAGACAGCATAGCAGTAAGCAGAATTCCAGTGCCTGTGCCCATCGTGTTCAGCGGAGATCCCATCACCTACATCGAATGGAAGGCTTCCTTCATCTCACTGGTGGGCCACAAAGGTATATCTCCAGCTGAAAAACTGCATTTGTTAAAAAGGTATATCACTGGTCCTGCTCTTAAGTGTCTTGAGGCCACGTTCTACCGCAGTGATGAAGAGGCATACAAAGATGCATGGAAAAGACTTGACCAACGCTACGGTCAGCCATTTGTTGTTCAAAAGGCATTCAGAGACAAACTGTCAAAGTGGCCTAAAATCCACTCAAAAGATGCAGAAGGTCTACGGGCCTTTTCTGATTTTCTCACAACCTGTCTGCAAGCAACACCACATGTAAAGGGCTTAGAGATACTAAGTGACTGTGAGGAAAACCAAAAGTTATTGCAAAAGATTCCAGAATGGCTTGCAACGCGTTGGAACCGTCAAGTCACAGTTGCTCTCATGAAAGGCAAAGATTTTCCCTCTTACAAGGATTTTGCAGAGTTTGTAGCACTCGAGGCAGAAATTGCATGTAATCCTGTGACTTCTTCATATGCACTCTATTCAAGCAGCTCATCCTTGGAGAAAAGATACGTAAGGGAGACCAAACCAAACAGATCTGTGACTCAAGTCTTCACTACACAAGCCACGGTACAAGGAGAAAAAACTAAGTCAAATGACACAAGGTTAAAGGTGGCCTGCATGTTCTGCAAAGATGAAAGTCATCAGTTGTCAAAGTGCCCAAGCTTCTCAGAGAAGTCACTAGACCACAAACGGACATTTGTGAAGGAAAATAAACTGTGCTACGGGTGCTTAAAGGTGGGCCACAATGCCAGAGACTGTCGTCATCGCCACAAATGTGACACTTGCAAAGGACGACACCCCACCTGTTTGCACAATGAGAGTCACATGGCAAATGAAAGGCCTCAGAGCTCTACAAACGTCGCTTCAACCACAGAAAATGATACCATGGCAGCCACAGCTCTGAATGTTACTAAGGTGGGTCAATCAGGTAGTACCTCCATGATTGTTCCTGTGTGGGTTTCCACTACTCAGAGTCCATCTAAAGAGCAGCTTGTGTACGCTTTATTAGACACACAAAGTGACAACACATTTGTCAGTGAGGAGATAACTAACCAGTTACAAGCAGCATCCCATCCAGTTAAGCTAAAACTAACCACGATGCTGGGAGTTCACATGACAGTCAAAAGTCAGAGAGTAGCAGGGTTACGTGTGAGAGGTTATAATTCAGATGTTCACATTGACCTTCCACCCTCCTACACAAAGGACTACATCCCATTTAACTATGACAACATACCCACAAATGAAACTGCAAGGCAATGGCCCCATCTGTCAGAGATCGCTGATCAGATACCCCCTCTCCTGAGTTGTGATGTTGGACTACTCATTGGATTTAACTGTCCCAGAACTCTAGCTCCAAAACAGGTTCTACTCGGAAAAGACAATGAGCCATTTGCCATACAGACAGACCTAGGGTGGAGCATTGTTGGTGGCTCATCAGAGTCAAATGAAACTGAAACAAGTCTGTGCCATAGGGTCATGGTAAAGGAAATGCCTGCTGTAACACCAATGGACATGATCAATGTTCTTGAATTAGATTTCAAGGACACAAAGGCATGTGACAAAACGGTCTCACAAGAGGATGTCGTTTTTCTGGAAAAACTTAAGGAAGGGATAAAGAAAAATGAACAAGGATACTGTGAGATGCCTCTTCCATTCAAGCAAAGGCCAAACTTACCAGACAACAAAAGGCTTGCAGAGATCAGACTGGAACACTTAAGGAGAAGGTTGAACAAGGATGAGAACTACAAAAATGATTATGTTGCATACATGAATGACATAATTGAAAGAGGAGACGTGGAAGAAGTACACAACGAAGGAACACAAGGTGAACAATGGTACATCCCCCATCATGGGATTTACCACCCCAAAAAGCCCACAAAACTGCGTGTCGTATTTGACTGTTCAGCCAAACACAATGGAACAAGTCTCAATGATCATCTCCTCCAAGGGCCAGACTTAATAAACAATCTGACTGGCATTCTCTTGAGATTCCGGCAACATCCTATTGCCTTAATGTGCGATATAGAAAAGATGTTCCACCAGTTCCACGTCAGTGAGAGGGACCGGGACTATCTACGTTTCCTCTGGTGGAAAAACAGTGATACAAGCACACAACCTCAAACATACAGAATGAAGGTACACCTTTTTGGTCATCTCCAGGCTGTGCAAATTATGGACTGAAGTACTTAGCCAAAGAGCACTGCCACTCGCACCCAGCAGGTTCACAGTTCATTGAGAAAGACTTTTATGTCGACGATGGAGTTACGAGCACAAACACAGTGAAAGAAGCAATGCAGTTGGCACAAGAAGCCAGAGAAATCTGCCGCAAAGGTAACCTGCGTCTCCACAAGTTTGTTTCTGACAATCACACTGTTTTGCAAAGTATACCTGCATCAGAGTGTGCTGTAAACATTAACATAAGAGACTTGACATTCAAAGACATGCCACAAGAAAGAGCACTAGGCATCCAGTGGAGCATTGAAAAGGACCGTTTCAAATTTGACAACACACTGAAAGTCCAGCCAGCCACACGCAGAGGTATTCTATCCACTGTCGCGTCAATCTACGACCCACTTGGATTTTTAGCGCCATATGTGCTGAATGGAAAGAAAATCTTGCAAGAAATGTGTCAGCATGGTGTCGGGTGGGACGACCCCATACCAAATGCACTCAAGCCAAGGTGGGTGAGTTGGCAAAGTGACTTTGTAAATCTAGACAAGCTAAACATACCTCGCTGTTACCTGCCTGCTAACTTTGGTGAAACTAAAGAAATAGAGTTGCACCACTTTTCGGATGCAAGCTCAAGTGGTTATGGACAATGTAGCTATCTGAGGACAAAGAACGCTAAAGGTGAAGTTCACTGCTCTCTGGTAATAGCAAAGGCTCGAGTTTCTCCAACTAAACTGACCACAATCCCCAGACTTGAACTAACAGCAGCTGTAGTTTCAGTCTCAGTCAGCAACATGTTACGGGAAGAACTGTGTTATGGTGCAAAGGAGTACTTCTGGACTGATTCAAAGGTGGTGCTGGGCTACATAAACAATGATGCACGTCGTTTCCACACCTTTGTAGCTAACAGGGTTCAGAGGATCAGGGAAAGTACAAGCCCTCAGCAGTGGTTTTACGTGCCATCAGAACTGAATCCAGCTGACGGTGCTTCGAGAGGTGTAACTGAGGGCCCGGTGGCGCCAGTGTCCGGCAGCCTCGCCTCTGTCAGTGCGCCCCAGGGTGGCTGTGGCTACAATGTAGCTGCCATCACCAGTGTGTGAATGTGTGTGTGAATGGGTGGATGACTGGATGTGTAAAGCGCTTTGGGGTCCTATGGACTAGTAAAGCGCTATATAAATACAGGCCATTTACCATTTTTACCATAACTGTCAATGAGTTAAATAAGTCTATCTGGTTCACTGGCCCCTCCTTTTTGTGGAAAAATGAACTGCCCACAGTACAACCTGTCGAGCTGGATCTGACCATAGGAGATCCAGAAGTCAGAAAAGTACAGACAATGTTAACCAAAGTCACAGGCACTGTAAGTCTTGCTGAATGTCTAAGTAAGTTCTCCTCCTGGTCCAAAGCAATTAAGGCTGTAGCACGTCTCATAAGAAGGGCTAGACACATCAAGTCAAATGCATCAGCTACAGTGAGTGAGCAGAAAAATGCTGAACTTGTGATCATTCGACATGTACAAATTCAAGCGTACGAACAGGAAATAAAACAGCTGAAGAAAGGAGAACAGCTCCCACATCATAACAAACTGTTTAAACTGGACATTTTCATGGATACAGATGGTCTCCTCAAGGTGGGAGGGAGACTCCAGCATGCAACGAGTGACACCTTCAAACACCCAATCGTGATCCCAAAAGAACATTGTGCAGCCAAACTCATAATATCTCACTGTCATGACAAAGTAAAACACCAAGGAAAGGGATTCACCATAAATGAAATCAGATCCAGTGGCTACTGGATTCCTGGAATGAGTAAAACAGTTGCCTCATTCATCCGACAATGTGTGATCTGCCGCAGACTCCGCAAAGCTCCAGAGGGTCAGAGGATGAGTGACCTACCTCCACATCGCTTAGAGCCCTCTCCTCCCTTCACACACTGCGGCATGGACTGTTTTGGTCCATTTGTGACAACAGAGGGAAGAAAACAACACAAACGGTATGGACTCTTATTTACTTGCTTTTGTTCTCGTGCCATTCACATCGAGTTCTTAGAGGACTTGTCTACTGATGCATTTATTAATGCAGTAAGATGTTTCATTTCAATCAGAGGTGCAGTTCGACACATCCAATGTGACCAGGGAACGAACTTTGTTGGTGCTCAGAATGAGTTTAAAGCAGCTTTAAATGAGCTAGACACTCAGAGACTAAATACATACTTGACTGAAAAACAATGTGACTTTGTGATGAACGCACCCCATGCAAGTCATGCAGGGGGAGTGTGGGAACGTCAGATAAAGACTGTCAGAAGTGTGCTGAATACCACTCTGTCACTGGCTCATGACAGACTCAATGATGCTTCATTACGGACGTTATTCTACGAAGCCATGGCTATAGTCAATACCAGACCCCTGACTATAGATAACTTGAACAGCCCCAACAGCCTAGAACCGCTCACGCCCAATCATCTGCTGCACATGAAATCCAATGCACCGTTGCCCCCACCTGGTGCCTTTTCAAATGAGGACCTGTACAGCAAGAAGAGGTGGCGCCGCGTGCAGTTCCTTGCAGAGCAGTTCTGGAGCCGCTGGAGACGAGAATACATTCACAACATCATTTCAAGGCAAAAGTAGCACTCACCAAAGAGGAATCTAAAAGTAGGTGATGTTGTGTTGGAAATGGATGAACTGGCACCCAGAGGGGAATGGAGACTTGCAAGAGTTGTAGAGACTGTCAGTGGAAAAGATGGACTTGTGCGAAGGGTAAAGATCTCACTTGGAGAAAAGAGACTCAATAATAAAGGTCAACGCTCTACTAAACTATCAGTTGTTGAGCGTATTATTATTATTCGTAATTTTGGTGGGAGTGTAAATAACCCTGAATGCCTTTCCTTGCACCTTATTTTGGCACTCATTCCTGTTTTCTACTACCAACTTCCTGTCCGTGTGTAGAAGCTTTTATTTTGATGGGACGATCTCCTGAAAAACTGTTTTTGGCGCAGTTTTCAGCAGCAGTTGCGGGAGTTTAGAAAAGTGATGGCTTAACGGAGCCTATGGTGATTTCTTTTGTCGCTACATTTGTTAAATGTTACGTTGAAACGAACTTCATGTTATAAGGTTTACGATTGTAAGAGTGTGGATTATGTTGCTTACACGCTGTTTCTATGTATACATCCCCAGCTCTTACGGTGAGATTGATGGTTTACTGCCATTAAACCTTCAAAACGTCATCAGTAAAGTGTCATCCTTCATTCGGGGGGGTTCGCTACAATATGACTATCCAGAGTTGGGACCAGGAAACAGAGTTGAGTCTTACACGCCTCTCGGCAGCGTCTCTCCTCCTGATACCCCCCCCCCAAAAAAAAACCCCATCTCCATAGAGACTGTGCCAGCTCCCAAACAGACAAAAAAACGAACTAAAAACCAGCAAAAAAACACTTAAACATAAAAAATCACAAAGAATGAGAAAAGAGAACACTATAGAAAAATCTCACAGATGTAACATGGTCTACATTGATATTTATTTAGTCTCTTTCTCCAATTGAGCTTTCTGAGTTAACTTCAGTAATTACTATCTCCAAACAAACCACAAGACTGCTCAAAGAAGTCCTGCCATTTATTAATGCTTTAATCTTAAATATGATCAACCTATCTCCAATAATCGTCTATGTACCACAAACCTTCAAGCTGGCAGGAATTAAACCTTTACTTAAAAATCCATCACTTGATCCAGCAGTCTTAGCTAATTATAGGACAAGCTGTAACCTCCCTTTTACCTAAAAAATCCTTGAAAGAGTAGTTGTCAAACAACTAACAGATCATCTGCAGAGGCTTATTTGAAGTTTCAGTCAGGTTTCAGAGCTCATCACAGCACAGAAACAGCTTTAGTGAAGGTTACAAATGATCTTCTTATGGCCTCTGACAGTGGACTCAGATGGCCACTCCTCCCTCCTGGCTCTGCCAGCGATATCTTCCTTTTAAAAGAGAGTTTTTCCTTCCCACTGTTGCCAAAGTGCTTAATAGGGGGTCATATGATTTTTGGGGTTTTTCTCTGTATATATTATTGTAGGTTCTACCTTACAATATAAAGTGCCTTGAGGCGACTGCTGTTGTGACAGTCCAGTATGCTGAGATATGCAAGAAAAAACAATTAAAAAAAAAGTCAAGCTAAGCTAAATGGAAGCTCAATTGCCATCCATGCCACACCCTTGAGTGCAACTTGATGTTGTTATTCTTTTTATTCGGTACTGCTTCACAATTGGATCTTTTCTATGGAAACGTGTGAAGAAAACTGAATTAGTAGTTTGATCATTTATCTATTGCCTTCCTGAATACAGCTGTTCAATACAGGTGTTCATTTTTTAAATGATTCCTTTCAGGGTGAATTTAAAACAAAGGGGATTATTTTGAGCCTGGCTACTTTGTGATTAACAGTGTTGTAGGCCTCTCATTCAGATCCACACATCCCTCAGCAGCCTGGACGGAAAATGTAAGACACCAACGGGAAAAAAAATACTTCATACTCAAGGATGCAAAACTGTAGTCTACAACAGGCAAGTGTACAAGCTGCTACTTCCGTCTTTTATGTACAGTTTGTTTCCACACTTGCTCCACCTTGTCTTGACGCATGATCAATCATCCAGGTAAGGAAATCCCAAAAAGTTGATTCTGTTCATCTGAACTAATGTTTTCAGTGGGACAAATGTTTCCTCATGCATCCAAGTGACTTCTTCAGTCTCAGCTGACTGCAGGTTTCCAACCTTATAAACAGCACATTTGCATAATGGTTGAAACTAGCACTGGTGAACAGTGGGCTGTGAGGGGGCCTCACAGCCCACTGTTCAGTCAAGTTCAATCAAGTGAACACGGTCACCAACCACTGGGTTTGTTTCTTATTCCCTCAAGAAATGCTTGTGATGTTTTCCCTACTTCCATTACTTTGTTCTTGTAGAACAAACACGCACCAGGAAGGCTGAGAACACATGCTCCTTCTATTTCCTTTTCTGTTCCTATGTTCAACAATGTTTTTTCCTCTGATAAGGAAGTCATCTCAAAAGTAAAATGATCTACTTGCAGTTCCTACAAGATCTCAGTCTTTGCAAAGTCTTATAACCTCACTACTGCAGAGGAGACACAGCAGCGTATGTAACTGACCATGTGATATGAGTTTATGGGTGCAGTGATTATTTCTGAACTTGTTGATGCTATAATGATGAAGATCGTTTTCATTTCTAATAAGTGTTGTAGAACTTATTAGTGTGGCTGTAGTCTAACCTCAGATGCCCCAAATCCTCCACACCTCTCCTTGCCATCTCAGTCTGTTTTAAAGTTTGCTACTAGCTAAAGCAAGTCTACCAAAGTCGGTATCTTTAAAGGAAAATAGCAGTTGTGTGTTTGTTTCACGTCAGGTAAAGTCAAATGCAGTTCCAGGATGAATAGTATTTTTCAGTGCTTTTAGAGTATAGTTACCAAAATGAAAAGGCAGTGGATGGGTGAAGACATGCAAGTGATCAGAGTAGCTCAACGTGCTGATTACAAAAGGGTTAAGTGATCTGTGTATATACCCTCTCCCTGGTTCACAGGGAGTTTTGTAACATATTTTTCACAATCACATGTTGATGGTTCATAGCCTGATTGATTACTTGACATATTTATTGCCCATCTTTTACTTTTGTTATGATGACATCTGCCATGCTCCTCTCTGCCTTCTTTCTGTCCTCCTCTCCTTTCACTCCTTTCTCCTTTCAACATGTGCATGTGTATTTGGCTGGGAGTACTAACTCTGCTTACGCCTCCTACTCCCCAGTTTCATCTACCATCTCCAGTCATAAGTAACCCCTGGTTAGGCTGGATTGTGGAGTTTCTCCGTACTGACCTGCACCTCTCTCTGCGGTGGCTGATGCTTAGGAGGTAGAGCAGGACATCACTAATCAGAAGTTTGGTGGTTCGAATCCTGGCTACTCTAGTCTGCTATGCTGAATATCCTAAGGCGAGATACTAACCCCAAGTTATTCTCTGTGCATCCATCAGAGTGTGTGAATGTTAAAAGCATGGGGGGGTACTTGTATGAATACAACTTGTTGAAAAGAAAACGCCTTTAAGACAAAGTGTGATTTCTACATCCTTACTCTTATAGCATAAGGTTTGGTCACTGAGCTGCAGCATTAACTTGTATTCTAACAAGATTAAAATATATTTGTCCTGGAGATTAGCATATTTAAGACCTTCTCTCGCTCTCTCTCTCTCTTTGGCTTCTGGGGCAGCTGCAGCAGGCTTTGATCAGTGTAGCACGGCGAGGCCCAGGCTTGGCCTGACCATCCGAGGCCTGAGTGTGAAATTAGTCTGATGTCATCCCCCATTCTCAGCCTTTACTATCTTTAAGCAGCCGTAATTATATTTCCGCCCAAAGCCCCCATCCCCGTCATTCCATATTCCAAGTTTGAGTAGGAAACGTTTAGAGAACTATGGCTAAATTACTCAGTGGGGGAAGGGGCACTGGATGAGTGCTCCTTTGTGTGACAAAGACACAGGGGACATCAAGACTTTGTGACATGTACTTTTCCTTTCAGTCTGCCCTTTGGCTCTGCCTGTTGGAGGGGTTAGGTTTATGATAAGGGGATAAATAAGATTCATATTTTTTACACATTATTTTTCTCTTGATATATCTATGTTTCTTTTAGCCAGATTTAGTCAAATATAACTCAACAAGCACTTGTTGTTATTATTAGAGGGGGGTGTGATTTTGAAAAACGATGTGCCCAATCTGAGCCCAACTGGTGTTTTGTTTTTGGACTTTTGTGCTAACCATAAAACACCAGTTTGTCCATAAAACACCATGTTTGGTATTCAACCAACTGATTTTGTACCTGTATCATCAGATCTGAGCCTGTGAAAGGCGAGGAGCAGAGCTGTCAGCTGATCACCACCTGGTGGTGATTTGGATCAGGTGGCAGATGAAAATGCTAGACAGGCCTTGTGTACCAATTCAATTCAGTCCAATTTTGTTTATTTATAAAGCACCAAATCACAACAACAGTCGCCTCAAGGTGCTTTATATTGTAAGGTTGACCCTACAATAATACATGCAGAGGAAAAACCAACAATCATATGACCCTCTATGAACAAGCACTTTGGCAACAGTGGGAAGGAAAAACTCCCTTTTAACTTTTAACAGGAAGAAACCTCCGACAGAACCAGGCTCAGGGAGGGGCGGGGCCATCTGCTGCGACTGGTTGGGATGAGAGAAGGAAGACAGGATAAAAGACATGCTGTGGAAGAGAGACAGAGGTTAATAACAGATATGATTCAATGCAGAGAGGTCTGTTAACACATAGACCCAAACATATAGTGAGAATGTGCTGGGGACATCTGGCAGAGGCCCTGGTCTATGACATTTTCAGTGGCATCTCACTAATTTAACTCTCTTTTTGCCAGGCTGACAAAAAGTCAGAATTCTGTTGAGCTAACGTTAACTATTCAGTTCAATTCAATAAAACTTTATTGATCCTGAAGGTTGACCCCGAAGGAAATTGGGTTAAGGCTGCCTACCTTTGCCAGCGCCATCTTACCCTTCCGACCATACATACATTACACAACATCACATGGGGTAGACAGGTCAGAGAGGTATATGCACAACAGGAGGAAAGACGAGGAGAAAAAAGAACTCCCCCCAGACTGAGCTCCAACAGGAAGATCAGTTTGAGAACAGAAAAGTGAGTGTAGGTCTGTGTCAGTGTACATGCGTATGTGTGTGTGTTCCGTGTTCAACCGAGATAAAGTGTCACTTCACCCGGTTAAGCAAAAGTCAACAATCTTCGGTCGACTCGGGTGGCCTTGAAGGAGGGGGAAGAGAGTCACAGTCTTGTTATCTAAAGGAGAATTGTTATTCCCGTCAACTTTTGCCTTGAGCATCCAGCTGGCGCCAGGGGGGCCGCATGAGATAAAAATGATAGTTGTTTTGGTTAGTGCGAACAAACTGCTTCCAATTTTACAGTTGGTCTAATGTCCGTCACTGGTCACAGGTCTCTCAATTCCCGTTGTTCTTCTTCAAGGTCTTATCCATATTACAGAGCCAGGAGCTTCTCCAAGACCGTATCCATATGGTGTTCCAAAAAACACAGTCTGAGTACTCACAGCCCTGCCCATCGTCTATCATGTTGGCCAGCCTTGTGGGATTTTGAACAGCTGTAGCTGCTTCTTGTTCTTCGATAAGCCAGGTCCAAGCCAGCTCCAATCAGCCAGAACTCTGTTATCTACCTAATTGGTAGATCTCATTCAATGTCCTCCATCGAGAGTGTCGCCAGACACACGACGCAACCGACCATCGAGTATCCAGCAGCAAACATCTCCGCAGGACAGTCGGGCTCTCCCAAGCCCAGGAGTTGTCAGTTTCGTTAAGGGACTAGTTGATCAAATCCATAATTCTTCTTTAGGTTTTTAGAGAACAAGTCTGGGAGACTCTCTTAGGGTTAGAGAATAAGCGAGAGTATACAATAGACATGAGAAGCCAAGCAGGAAAGATAAGGGATAGGGGGAAAGTGTGACTGCCTCCAGAGCCAAGCTGGTGAGTAGCCCAGTAATAACTTTGTAATAACTTTCTTCACAAATAAATTATTTAAGACTCTTTTTCTCCAGTTGTTGCTTCTGAGAGAAGTCCTAAATATGATCGACCCATCCCTATTAATGGACCTTGTACCACAGGCCTTCAAGCTGGCAGGAGTTAAACCACTACTTTAAAAAAAATCACATGACCCAGCTGGCTTAGCTAATTAATGACCGATCTCCAACCTTAGTTTTTTCTAAACATTTCTTGCAAAAGTAGCTAACTAATCATGTGCAGGTTTATTTGAAGAGTTTCAGTGAAGTTTCAGAACTAAGCACAGTACAAAAACAGCTTTAGTGACGATTACAAATGATCTTCTTATGACTCTGACATAAAAAGATTAAGACCAGCACAAACTCATCTCCGTGCTGGTCCTCCTAGACCTCCTACTGCAGATTCTGTTGACCATAAAATTTTATTTTAGTGATTAGAGCGTGCAGTTACTGTTACAGGTACTGTGCTGCAGTGGTTTCAATCATATCTATTGAATGGAGTTAATTTTGTTCAGTGAACTCATCTCCATATGTGTCCTGTTAGACCTCAGTTCAGCAATACCACAGATAAGTGTGTTTATGCATGCTCAATCTTCCAGGTAAGGAAATCATGACCCTGATGAAGGCCACAAGCCGAAACGCGTTGGTCAATTATTAAAGTTGTTCATCTTCCCTCAAGTGTTGCTGGAGTTCCTGCTTTGTGAATTCTTTCATCCTCTCCATGCACCTTGGAAGCAGGTGAAGTTGTGCCAGAAAGGTTTTGCTGCGAGGTAAGGAAATCCCAAAAAGTTGATTCCATTTATCTGGACGTAGCATTTTCAGTGGGAGAAATTTGAATGATGACTGAAACAAGCACCACTCACTAACAATGAGCCGTGAGGCCAGTTTCATGATTATATGATTATTTCTTATTCTCTGGTGCTTTGATTATGATTATGTCTTATTCTTGGTGGGGGATTAGTTCTTCTGTTCATGGTATTTCTCTGGATTATGAGTCAAATGCTGTTTACTTTGTGATACTGTGTTTATTATTGTATTAGTAGGTTTTGTTCAGTGTCAAGTCCGCCTTTCTGTCTAGCCCAGGTCTTGGTAAAGTGTGGTTTCCTGTTTTATTGTGAAGGTCTGTGTCTTATGTTAGTGTGTCCAGCTTCGCTCTCCCTGTCTCGTCAGCCCTGATCTCTCCCAGCTGTGTCTCCCTCCTGTCTTCCATTCCCTGATTACCTCCCTGTGTATATTAGCCCTGTGTTGCCTTTGCTCAGTGTCGCGTTGTCCCCTCAGATCCTGCCTGTGTGTTCCAGTTAGTGGTTTCATGTTTGGTGCCAGCAATAAAGCTGAAGTTTTCAGTTACATTTACGTCTCTGAGTCCTGCACTTGGATCCACATCTCCACCTGCCCGCACACAGAGCCCTGACACATGATCATTATGAAAAGCATCACGATCACTGATCAATGGCTATGAGTAGCATTTACAGAGAGTTGGGGAATGGCTGCAATCACAGCATTGTAAGATGGTGAAAGATGTACCCTTAGGCCCCCTCCTCGATTCAGAGATGGTCTTTCCCTTTTCACGTAAATGGCCTCCTTGACTCCGCGCTCAGACCAGCGTTCCTCCCTGTCCAGGATGTTACATCCTCATCACTGAAAGAGTGTCCACTGGCCTGTAGGTGTAAATAGACTGCAGAGTCCTGGCTCAACCCAACCTGGTTTCATCTCATCTTAAAATCCTCGTAGTACCATATCACCCGAGTAGAGCACTTCACTCTTAGACTGTTGGTTCACTCGTGGTTCCTTGGATATTCAAAAGTAGAATAGGAGGTGAGCCTTCAGCTTTCGGGTTCCTCTTCTGTGGAACCAGCTTCCAGCTTGGATTCAAAAGACAGACACCCTCTCTGCTTTTAGGATAGGGCTTAAAACTTTCCCTTTTCATTTAGCATACAGGGTGGGGTTCAGATCCCCACCCGACTTACATCTACCCCGGATATAGATGTAAATCGAGAGTTTCCCTTTAAGCTCTGCTATCTGTGGTCGGCATGAAGCTGGACACTCTGGTGACAGTGGCAGAGAAAAGGACATTAAAGAAACTGATGGACATTATGGACAATGCTGGGCATCCTCTGCACACGGCCATTAACAACCAGAAGAGTCTGTTCAGTGACAGGTTGCTTCTCCCAAAGACAAGAACTAACAGACTTAAAAACTCCTTTGTCCCACACGCCATCAGACTGTTTAACTCCTCTCTGGAGGGGAAACAGGAGGACAAAGGAGGGGGGAACAACTAAGCTGTAGTGCCTCTTCACCTCACTGTGCAATACCTTGTGCAATACTTTTTGTAAATAGTCAACAGTGCAATAGACTCAATACTTGAAATGTGCAATTCACTTGTATTTTTATTTTTTATTCCTATTTATTCTATTTATCCCCTTCGTATATTTTATTTATATTTGTCTCTGTATTTATATATGTGTGTGTGTGTGTATATATATATATAACAGTTCTGTAACTGTAACTTTGGTCGTTGCTGTGCTTTTTTTGGAAGTCGAATTTCCCAGAGGAACCCACCCGAGGGATTAATAAAGTTCTATCTTATCTTATCTTATCTTATCTTATCTCTTCACCATGTACAGCGTCCACATTGTTGCAGCCGCAGCACCAATCCGTCTGTTAAATTCCCGCTCCCATCTCCCTGAGATACTTAAATTAAGACTGACCTTGTGCAAGAGAATAATGCAAATTGAATTAATTAATAATATGTATACTATAAATTTAAGAAAAACAGTTGCAACACGGTATAATATAGAAATATATGTGTAGAATATTATGCCTGACTAAGGTGTGTTCACAGGAAGTGTTATTGTAAAGTTTCACCAAGAATGGTTTGAATGAATTCCTGAAGCATTCTTTACGGCAGCAGGTACACATTAGTCTGAGGGAGAACTAGCTCTGCTGCCTCAGTGGAGTGTGTATGATGGGCTGTCCATGACGGAGAACCATTGTTTCATGACCATACTTCTGCAGAAAGTATGGTCTGCTCATCCCCTTATTAGACAAAGCGATTCTGGAAAGCCTCGGACGACTCAGGAGCAGGGAGACTATATTCAGTGGGGATGGAATGCTGCTGACCTCAACTTTGGATATAGCCAGGAGGTGGAAGGAATACACTGAAGACCTCCTTAATCCTACTGTCACGCCTTCCATAATGGAAGCGGATCCTGGGGATGAGGGGGACCCTTGCCTATCACTGGGGGTTAGGTCACTGATGCAGTTAAACAAATGCTCAAGAAGGGGTGTGTGCTCCAACTGTAGGGGGATCGCAATCATCAGCAAAAACTTTTGTGCCAGGCTACCAAAGAAGAGAGTTGAACTTGAAAGTTGATTCAGAAGCAAAAATGTGGTTTTTGTCTCTCAGAATAGCTTACTTATTTCAGCACCACATGGTGGCCCAGTACACACCAGTTTACGGCATGTAACAACACTTTACAACAACAAAATATATTAACAAATCAGGATGAATCAATGGAGCATAACATCTTAAATTCCAACAGAAATTTACATAATGAAGATCAAAAATGACAAACAATGCAAATTCAATTCAGTCTAATTCAGTTTTATTTATATAGCATCAAATCACAACAACAGTTGCTTTATGTTGTAGACCATACAATAATATAGACTCTAAAATAATACATAGACCAGTAAATCAAAGCAATTACCAAAATGAAATATTTGCCCAAAATGACAGTCAAACAATACTTTAAAACCACTTGTTTTATAAAGCTGAACTAATTGTTCACAAATGAGTAGCATGGTAACATAATGGCATTTCAGTGTTACACACTGCAATTTTTATGTAAACTGAAAGAGCAACAAAAATGATCTAAAAGGAGAACAACCATTCAGTGGCATTCATAACACTGTTTTCTATTTTTTTAAAAACATAAAGAACATAACAAAATATTTTAATATGGTTTAATATACTGAAGTGAAATACTGGCCTGTGTTCTCTATGACTACAGTATAGTACTCTTGTTTACTTTGTTTGTTTGTTTTTAATGAAAGCCCCGGGCCTTTATGTCATTAAGAAATTACTACAGAAATTTCTGCATTTTAAGTAATTAGTGAGTGTCATGTAGACACTTGGGTCAAGTGATGGCTTTTTAAGTAATGGTTTAATCACTGCCAGCTGGAAGGCTTGTGGTACATTAATAGGGATCGATCATATTTAAGATTTAGGCATTCATTTATAGCAGAACTTTGAGCAGCCTTGTAGGAATAGAGTCGAAATAAATGTCAGAAGAACTAAAGCAGCTGTTCGTCTGTGAGATGGTTATGAATAATTTCTCAAATAATGGTTACAGTTTTTTTGTCAGAGCTCTAACTTTGTCGGTCTGGCTACAGCGCTGACATGAAATCTGGGGTCGATCTTTTTTTTCCAGTTAATAACAAATAATAAGGTGTCCTACCTTTACAGAGGGCTTTTTTGTAGAGCAACAAACTCTTTTTCAAGGCTAAGTGAAGATCTATTTCAGTGGCCGGCTTTAATTTGCACAATTGTAAGTTATACTAGGGAGTTAAGTACTTCTGATTTGACGTTGTCTTTTTCAGCGGAGTCCAAGTGTCCAAGGTCAAGCGATGTGAGAAATGCACTGACTATGAACTATTAACAAGATAACCTTTGTGGGAATTGAGTTTAGGTGGCTTCTCTGCACAGTGTTGGGATATGGCATTGAAGAAGATAACAGTGAAGGAACTATATCCTTAAACTTAGTTACAACACTTTGGGAAAGACAACTACTGGAATGAAATGTATTTTTCATTTTCTCAATTCAATTCAATTCAGTAGTGACCTTAAGGTTCTAAATGCTTACATGTTCAGTTTCTTTGCCGTATGTCGAGCACCAGAGTGTAAATCGAATGGTGGGTGGGCTCATTTATATTTTGAGAGAAAGCACGCGAGTCTAATAACAGATTAAATGCATGTTTGATGCTGTCAATTTAAGCACTCGTTATAATAATTTTATCTGAACTGAGCAGAAAATCAGATAAAAAGTTTGAGAATTCACATAGAAACTGTGCTTAAAGGCCAGAAAGATTAAAAAACAACAAATCAAAGCATGGAAAGGTGAAAAGTCAGGTTTTCAAATGAATTCAGTTCAGTTTTCAAATTCAAATTCAAATTTTATTTGTCACGTACACAGTCATACACAGTACGATATGTAGTGAAATGCTTGGACAACTGCTCGTGACCTAAAGAAAACAAAAAAGGAAAAGGCTATGAATAAGATAGGAAATAAATATGAAAAATTAAAAAGGGTAAATTTAACTAGGAAGGAATAAAATATAAATTAAGGTTAAAAATGAAATAACTGTACAACACAAATTAGAATGAAGGGTAAATTTAACTGGGAAGAATAAGATAAAATATATAAATTAAAGTTGAAAATAAAATAACTGTACAACAAAATACACAATATAGAACTATATAAGAATGTATG
Source organism: Mchenga conophoros (assembly GCF_057382185.1). Taxonomy (NCBI): domain Eukaryota; kingdom Metazoa; phylum Chordata; class Actinopteri; order Cichliformes; family Cichlidae; genus Mchenga; species Mchenga conophoros. The sequence goes on from NC_140543.1 coordinate 34,845,112, forward strand.
AAGAAATATAAATAAATATATACACAATAACAGCAGCTGTACAAGTATTAACCGGAAATGAAGAATATAGTGACCAGTGTTGTGCAAAACCAAAGTCCAGAAAGTCCAGTGTGTGTGTAAGAACCATATGTGTGGGTCAGTACTGTGTGGTGGTGTGATTGAGAGACCGTATCGCCTGCGGGAAGAAGCTCCTCCTCAGTCTCTCTGTGTTGGTCTTCAGGGAGCGGAATCGCTTTCCTGACCTCAACAGAGAGAACAGTCTGTTGTTGGGATGGCTGAGGTCCTTCACCATCTTCCTGGCCTTGGTCCGGCACCGCCTGCTGTAGATTGAGTGCAGGTCAGGGAGCTCGGAGCGGATGGTGCGCTCAGCTGACCGCACAACCCTCTGTAGAGCTCGTCTGTCCTGCATGGTGCTGTTCCCGAACCAGGTTAAGATGTTTCCCGTCAGGATGCTCTCTATGGTGCACGAGTAAAAGTTCCTGAGCACCTTGGAGGGCAGTTGGAAGTCTCTCAAGCGTCTGAGGTGGTAGAGACGCTGTCGGGCCTTTTTCACCACGGTGTTGATGTGACAGGACCATGACAGGTCCTGCGTGATGTGAACTCCGAGGTATTTGAAGCTGTCCACTCTCTCCACTGGGCACTCGTTGATGACGGGGGTCTGGTAGTTCCTCTCCTGCTTAGTGCTGAAGTCCACTATCAGCTCCTTTGTCTTACTGACGTTTAGAAGGAGGTTGTTCCTCTGGCACCAGTTCTCCAGATTCCTAATCTCCTTCAGGTAGGCCGTCTCGTTGTTATCAGAGATCAGGCCCACCACGACGGTGTCGTCAGCAAACTTGATGATGGTGGTGGAGCTGGTAGTGGCCACACAGTCATATGTGTACAAAGAGTACAGCAGGGGGCTCAGAACACACCCCTGGGGGGCTCCAGTGCTGAGAGTGGTGGAGGCTGAGACATGTCCGCCCATCCTTACTGCCTGTGGTCTGCCAGTTAGGAAGTTGGAGATCCACTGACACATAGATGAGCTGAGTCCCAGATGCTCCAGCTTGGTGGTGAGTGTGGAGGGAATTATGGTGTTAAATGCAGAGCTGTAGTCTATGAAGAGCATTTTAACATAATTCCCCCTTCTAGTGTCCAAGTGAGTGAGTGATGTGTGGAGGAGATGAGAGATGGCATCGTCTGTGGAACGATTTGGACGGTAAGCAAACTGTAGTGGGTCCAGTGTGTCTGGTAGTGAAGAAATGATGAAGTCTCTGACCAGGCGTTCAAAGCACTTCATCACTACTGAGGTGAGGGCTACAGGGCGATAGTCATTGAGAGAAGCAGGGTGGGGTTTCTTCGGGACAGGAACAATGATGGACTCTTTGAAGCATGTGGGGATCACCGACTGAGATAAAGAGATGTTGAATATCTCAGTGAACACAGGAGCTAGCTGGTATGCGCAGTCTCTGAGGATACGACCTGGGATGCCGTCTGGTCCTGCTGCTTCCCTGGTGTTCACTCTCTTGAAGGCTCTCCTTACTTCATGCTCGGAGATGACGAGCACGTTTCCGGTGCTGGCAGTATCTTCCTGTCTGCAGCCGTTAGCGCCGCTAACACTAGCATTGTTGGAGACCTTAGCTGCAGCCTCGAAGCGAGCATAGAAAGTGTTCAGCTCGTCTGCCAGAGTCACGGCCGCGTTCGTCATACCGGTTGTTGGTGCTTTATAGTCCGTTATTGTCCTTAGTCCCCGCCACAGGCTCCTAGAGTCACTCTGTTGGAGTTGTGACTCTAGTTTCCTCCCGTAGCGCTGCTTCGCCTCTTTCACCGCCCTCCGCACGTTATATGACGCGGCTTTGTTTTAGTTGTATTTATACAGTGTTACAACATTAGTCACCTCAAGGAGCTTTATATTGTAGGATACCCTCTGCAATAATACAGAGAAAATCCCAACAATCAAACAACCCCCTTTGAGCAAGCTCTAGGCCACAGTGAGAAAGAAAAACTCCCTTTTAACAGGAAGAAACCTCAGGAAGTGGCAGCCATCTGCTGCGAGTGGTTGGAGGGTGACGAATTAAAACTCTGTCTGGGTTGTTGGTTGATTAACAAGCTGGAGTGAAGGATTGTTGCCACCTCTGACACAGTCTAACACCCACAGGATGACAGCATGAGAATAGCTGCAATTTATAGTTTGTAGAATTGATGTTTTTATGAGTTTTTGTATTCAAATGTTTTTGTATTCATGCATCTCATCACCCTGTTAATATAGAAACACAATCTAAGCTCAGGATAAAAAACCCTTAAGCTCTAAAATCTCCCAGCATGGTCCAATAGAGGGTCCAGTGTTACCTGCCGAGGTGTGAAAAAAGTCATCTGTCCCTAAACCCAGCCAAGTGCTTTTGGTGCCTTAACATAACCAAGCTACAATTTAAAATGGAAAGTTAAACTCATTGTGTTTAATCACATATAAATAAGAATACATGATCAAAGATATGATAAAAACATGTTAGTGTCCCTGCAAAGATGTCCTGGCTACACCTTTGCCACCTGCTGCTTTTTGCATGGACACCAAAAGCATTTTGGTTCTATGGCCAATATGCCCCCAACCCTCAACCTCCTGCACCCCCAGCTCCTTTTGACTGACATCCCCAGACTTTGCATCAAAACCCAACTCACAACAAGCCCCCCCCCCACCCCATCCCCCCTCCACCCCCCACCCCCAAGTCAAGACTAGCTCTGCTCATCAAGTCAGAGACCGTTGGGCGTTACTTCCACATACAAGCCAGCTAAGAAAGGAAATGCAGATGAAGGCTTCTGCAGCCATTCAGAAACCCCAGGTCGCTGTTGCTGCTGCTGCCAGTGAACGCGCCTCAGACAAATCTCTGGCTTTTGGTTAATGGATCTCCCTCTGCTCTCCACATTTCATTCTGCTTCTGTTTGATTTTTCTTACCATGCACCGATGTTCAGGTAAACTGCCCTCAGACATAAACGTGTTTGTAAGATTTCAGTGATGCTATCAGGGTACTCTTTGGGCTCTGAATTTGCAGATAATTTTGGCTGTTGCTTTTCTACTGGTTTACCCTAATTTGTACAACACAGGAACGCTTGGTTTGTACTGATACATAATACTTAGATATGGATTGAAATGAATAATCTCTGGAAGCATTTTCTTGTGAATGAAAAGTCAAATTAACAACAGTTATTATTCAGAATTACACTCCTTATTTGAGACTGGCTTATTTTTCAACGTGTGTCTTGCAAAAGGACAATCTATAACTGAATGATTTGCTGGATATTGCACTCTATAGATGGTTTCTAGTTTTAGCTGAAATAATGACCTTTTTATTCTCATATCATTCGTCTGTCTCTTGTCAGTCTCTTCTGCTCTTGTTTCAAATTGAATTTCAAGTAGTGTTGGTGTGCAAATTGCAAATGATCCTGAATTAAACATTATAATGAAAATGTGAGGGAAACCATGTAGATGCAGCTATGCAGCGGTCCTGAAGATCAAAGAATAAAGACGGTCAACTAATCTGGTTCAGATTTTCCCACATTAAGGAGTTTTGGGTGCAAGCCTGGCAGATATGTCGCTGTTAGTGTTGTCAGGCACCATATAGGGTGAGGCTTTTGGAAGTGACTGCATGTCTCGGTTCCTGCCCAAACTGCAGCTGAGGGAATTTGAAATTGTGCTCATGGTGAACACACTGTGTTGCATTCTGTCACACGTGGTCACAACTGAAATACGGAAACTGAGTGTAAATGATTTCTTTATGTGTGTGTGTGTCTGTAAATAAAATTATATGTGTGCGATGAATAGTTTCTTGGGTGTGTTCATGATTTCCATCAGTTTAAAGCCATAAGGGCTACTGCACCAATGATGTGATTGGAGATGAGAGTTTTTGAAACTGTTCTGTCACATGGGCCAATTTTGTATCCCAAAAATGCCTAGGTTAATAATCATGGATAGTTTCTTTCCAACTACATTGACGTGCTCCATATGGGTTATGTCAAATATGGAACTGTTTTTTATTTTAAAATAAAAGTCTCAAATAAATTTACAAATATTAAATCTCTCCATGATGAAGATACCCCTCTGCCCTCTTAATTTTTATCCGGACCCTAGCCCATGGCCTTAAATGTCATTCTACTGAGGGCTGCTGTGTGAAAAGCTTGCAATCATCGGGTCAACAAACTCAAAATTAAAATAATACACTTTTAGGAGGTTTAGAAGGGTTTTTTTTTTAAAGATGCCCTTTGGAAATGTATGGAAAACACCTGGAGATACATTTTAAAGGAACAGAAAAGTAACTTCTTCAGATTAGCTTTCTTTTTTAATGCTCTTTGTAATAAAAGTGGACCACAACTATCAGCTAAAATCGAAATTGTGATAAAGAGCTTTTGGCGATGATTGTATCTGACATGCTGTGGCTGAACTTCACAGCCTGAACAGGACCTGTGCAGTAAGTGGAGCAGATTACGGTAAAATGCAAACATTTTACGAAATGAACACCTGGGTTTTGAGTAGAGGTGCAGACGTGTTGAGCGCGTAACTTTGTGTGCAGACCGCAGGTGTCCTCCCTGTTGCGCTCTCATTATCTCATCCTAATCAGTATCAACACATTTCATTTTTTTAAAGTTACTTTTTTCTTTTTTTTTCTTCTTTTGTCTTTTTGATGAATTTCGTGTTGTGAAATAAAAATATCTTAAAAGTCAAGTCTGCATTGTTGTCGTTTATTTACAATGACACCATTATAATATAAATTATTTACACGTTGTATATAAAAGAGAACCTCGGATGAGAGGGGAAAACACTAATATTTCATCTTTAAAAATATCGATTTCAAAAAGTCCCATTTGCCATATAGAAAACAGCCGCTCTCTTAACACCGTAATACTTTAAGGCAGAAACGTTTCCAGGTGCCTAACTCAATCCCAGAAAACATGACTGAGGCTTTAACATAAAATAAAGAAGTCCAAACATTCACTGCATCGTAACAATACGATTTGGTTCGGAGCCGGCAAACGTGTTCAAACAGAAAAATGATTGCAGGAAAAATAAGTTATGTAAACACCTGCGCGCGGGTGGATGTTTATTGCATTTAAAATAAGAGTACAAAGTATCTTCGTTAACAACAACAGGAAGTGTGTTCTTGAACATTCTCGGGTTGCCTGGAGGCCTCAGGATGATGCGGTTTGATATGAATGGAAATTTTAGCTATGGTCTACTGGCTTTTTAAGGCGATAGTTTATTTTTCGAAATGTCGTTGGCTTTCGGGAGAAAGTTAAAATAATAATAATAATAATAATAATAATAATAATAATAATAATAATAATAATAGCTAAAATCAGAAAATTCAAAGCCGGTTGTGTTAAGTTGTGTGCGCATCTACTGGCAGATATCTGAGAGCAATTTTGCTGCTAAACACTGGTCACCAGATTTAAAGCACACCTTTAACTCCAGACATACCGTGAGGTCTCACATTCCGCATCCGGGCGCAGTGCGGCACCTGAAGGCCGCACAGGGCTGCTTCCACCACAACAAGCAGACCCGCAGGTCAACATTCAATACAGTCCAGCGGCATGACACAGCAAGAACAAAGAGGAAGCAAGAGGCGCTGCAGAAATGAGCCCCGTGGTCAGAAAGTACAGTAAGACAGGGAGAACACAGCGGACCGTTTGTCCACGCCACAGTTCCCGGAATGCAACAGAAAGAAATCTTTGGATATTAGCTCAGAGTTTTCAGACAGGGCTGCAGTGCGCGTGATGCTTGATCGCGTGATCACCTGCTCTCGAGCCCGTCGTGGTTTCGGCTGCAGCTGGAGCCATTTTCCTCCTCTGCAGGCCCACAATATCTAAGTTCTATCCACTCTGCTTTTTCTGTGCGGGCAGTTAGGCCACACTGCAGCGCGATCACTGTCACACATGGTTTGTTAGTTTTTATTTATTTTTAATTCCACGATTCGAAATCTCTTGTGGGCACGATGTAGCAGGCACGCAGGTAGGATGTGTCACATGACGCTGACACCTACTAAACCAGGAACATGGCTCCTCAGCTGTTGTCCGAACACCTTTGACCCTGTTTGTTCCGGGTTTCCATCGAGTGGAATCCCCGGCCTGCAGTCAGGTCACAGTAACAGAGGTCTGCCAGGAACCAGCGACTTTAAACTAATTCAAGCTGCGGAGTACACTTAACTGTTTTAAAAGTAGTTCTTAAAGTCGTTTATTTATTTTTATTCTACCTAAAGATATGTTATCCCATACTTCGATGAGACTGGAATTTATTATATGTCTTCTCGGTCAATTTTAACAGAGCAGCATTAGTATTAAATGTTCGCCATGTCCGCAGATATTTCCGTTGGACCCTGAATGCCACATTGGTCGCGGTTTCAGGCTGCAGCGAGTGAAAACGGTGGAGATTCCGGCTGTGACATGAATGCGGCTCCATCTTGACTTGAGCTGGGCCTCGTCATATCTACAGCCCTGAGTACACAGTATACAGCCATAATATCTCTGTCACAAACAGAGAGGTGTGTGTGTGTGTGTGTGTGTGTGTGTGTGTGTGTGTGTGTGTGTGTGTGTGTGTGTGTGTGTGTGTGTGTGTGTGTAATTGAAATATGAACGCTGGTGATTTTATTGCATGTTCAGAGTCAACTGTCATCCTCTAGTCGCTGTCCGACTTGGCGTCCTTGGCTGTCGAGTGGTTGTACAGTCCCTGCGCCATGAGATGCAGCGCCAGAGAGTTTTTATTCCCGGATGCCTTCTTGATTTTGGCACGCTTGTTCTGGAACCAGATTTTGATCTGAGACTCGTTGAGACCGAGGTCCCGGGCCAGGCTCTGCCTCCGTTGTTCGGTCAGGTAGCGGTTGTTCTGGAACTCTGTTTTTAACCGCTGGAGCTGCTCCGCGGTGAAGGCCGTCCGGGGCCGTTTGTCTTCTTTACTCGGGGTCGGCGCTTTCTTTGGTTTGCGAGATCTGGGCCCTGAAGTGCAGCGGGAGTGAAACAAATGACAGCCAGTGGTTAGAGTCAGTACCGTGGACTTTTCACACGTCACATTTTTACACCTCAGCTGTATTTACAAAAATGAAACGGGCTCAGTTATGAGTGGAAAACGTCTCTGTTCACATTTGCGCCAAATTAGGCAAATTTATCCTCGCGGCCAGGACTCACGTGACCTCCTGACAAAGCTGTTTAGATTCGGACTGAAGAAGAAAGTCAGCGACTTGGGGCTAATCTAGTTGATTAGTTTTTAGCAAGTCTAATCTTATTTTAAAGGACATATTGGTCACAACCTTTAATTCCATCCAACTGGATGCAATGGACCACACTGGGCATTAAGCACAGCTTAATGCTGAGGAGGAGAGGGTGCAGATGGGGGTGGGGTTTGGAGATGAGGAGGGATGGGGGCGTTGGGCGCCTCTTTCCCTCTCTGTAGCATAGGAACTCTATTTTTTAAAAGTACTTTTCTTTTGTCTCTGCACTGACATTGAGGTGTTTCTGCCGTGGTGGGATCAGGTGGACCATCCATGAGAAATGATTGAACTCAGTGTAAAAGACAGTAGGCGTACCTGCTCAGTACAGAACGCCCCATCAGTACAGGTGCACATGAAGCAGCTGCGCTGAAGGCCTGCATGCACTCTGACCTGGTCACGCGCATCGGGACGCTGTAACGTGCGCCGGGGCTCAGGTAACCGGACCGGTGCGCGGACGGAATCATGCGAGGGAGGCTGCGGGCTCTCCGGCCAGGAGCCTTTCATGAACTCGATGAACGCTTTTTTCTTTCGATTCATCGATTTAAATAAATAAATAAATAAACAAATAAATATTTTTGTTAGGAATAAAAAAAATAAATAAAAAAAACTCTTCCAAACGCGTCTTCGATACATGACTACGGTCTCTTCCTGTGCTCGGCTGCTGTGCTGTAGCATCGTTTTAGCAGCTGACATGGTGACAAAGGAAAAGTCCAAGTTTCCACGCATCCGCTGGCTGAATGAGCCGAGCCCGTTGCAAACTTCCACTTTAGCCCTAAAAACTCCCAGAGAGAGGGACAGGCTGGAAACAGGCTTCACCGCGATGCACCATAACGTGAGGGAAATGCTCCATTTGCAAACATTTACTACGCAGATGTGGGGTTTCTTCTTCTTCTTATCATCATCATTATTATTATTATTATTATTTTTTTTTACAAGTGAGATGAAATAAAATAAAATTAACTTTGGAACTGTGTTCTTAAGCATTTTTAGATTGAACCGACGGACTTTGGATACACAGCCTTCACTTTTTAGACTACCCCATTGTCAAAAATATGCTAATAGAATATTAACAAAGAGGACTGGGGAACAATGGCGTTAACTTGGTTTTACTTCACTTCAATATCATTTAACTTTACTTTCGACTCATGTTTAATTTCGTCGTTTTTTCAGAGCACTTTCCAGCCGCTTCGTGGATTTTGTTTTTATTTTAAAGCTACATTCAGATTGAATTCTGTACAGAATAGAAACGAGTTTCCAATATGCGTCTAAATTCATGTGAAATCTGCGCTCAGACTGCTCCTGTCATTTCAGGTTTAAAGTATGAAATTATTACTCAAACATCAGTTGTGTTGATTTAATGATGAGTTGTTACAAGTGATGAGTATATTATATGAAGGTGGGGGTAGAGGCCATTACTTCGGCACTGCTCAGAAAATGATGCAATAGCAGCTTTTTGGCTCCTTCCTGAAATTCAGCCTTTAAAGTGACTCTGAATTGCAAAGAGGAGCTGCCTTTTCCTTCTTTTGCTTTTCATGAATTAGACCTGGATGAGGAATGTTTTTACTAACCTGATGACGGACGGTCCGAGTAGCGAGTACAATACACCCAAGCTGGCCACAGCATCGATTTGGCCGCTGTGGCAGTGCTGGCCTGAGGGCTGCGGCAGCAGTCATTAGCCGCCACATCGCCGGGCCTCCTGGCGTCAATGTCCGGATGCTGGTCTTCATGCTCTCCTGGGTTCTCCTCTTCTTTGCCTCCTGCTCCACCCTGCCGAGGGTTAGCACTTTTGGGAGGCTTTCTCCCTGTCAGCTCCTCTCTTTGTATGAGCACTCCAAGAGCGTCTCCCTGCCGATCCGGAGCCCCATCCTTCCTCTTCAGGCCGAAGTCCGGCCTCAAAATGTTGTCGATGTAAAAGTTAGTGATCCTGTGAGACTGTTGGTTGCCAGGTGGCTGCAAGAGGGGCAGGATGGCCCGGTTGGACTGCTCCCCGGAGTCCCGTGGGCGCTCTGGGTCTCGGCGAGCATTTCCTTCCATTCTGATGAAGCCTGAGCAGCTTCAGCACCTGCTCCCTTCCGCAGCGTAGTGTCTCCAATATCACTTTATTATCAGCTAATATCTATATTTGTCGCTGCAGTGAGAAGAGCGAGTTGGAGCGTGGCGCAGTAGTTTGTATTGTTTTCTGTGCAAACGCGCCTGTGGGGAATTTGACAAAGGAAAAAAAAACATGCTTCAGTTTGTGCTCCTCACTCCTCGACCTGCAGCTCACCTGCGTCACTTTGAATCTCATAAAACTCCATTTCGTTTGTTTGCTTTGTTAAATCACTCTTTTGATTTTCTTGCTCCCTGCACACAATTACTGACGCTCCAGCAGCTCCAAGTGCGCTCATCAAGACGCCGCTCAAATACTTTCACTACTGATTTTTGGTTTTCATTTCTGATTGGCTGCGAGACACTGCGATGACGTCGTACTACGGGTCGTTCAGACACGTGCCTCCGACCAATAGAGGCAGAGAGTTGGTGTCATGTGAGGTTCCGGAATTCCCGGGAGGCGCAAATTAATCCAATCCACTCAGTCACTTTACGGTGCATTCAGGTTCCAGCGGAAAATTCCACTTCTCTGAATGTTTGAAGGTTCCGTTTGACCTCTGGAGTCACACTAGCAGAAACAATACTCAGAAATTGGTGATGACATTATTTCAGTTCCACACAACTCCTTATTATCTCATTACAACTACAAGACAAACAGATAACGTGGACAGACACGAAGAACGAAAGCTTTGATCTTCCAGGCGCTACCAATTCACATCCAACATCCCAATGGAAAACACGCAGCTCAGCAGCTCCATTTCCACGAAGGATTGAGAGGCTAGGCTTCCACTGACTGGGTTAGTTTCCTGCTCACACATAGTGATGAGCAGGGCTGGCTGTTTGCTCTCATAAGGTTATGAGCACACCTCTTTGGCTGTCATCTTGGAAAAAATAATTCATTTGCAATATCCTACAGAATCCTAACCGGCTGAAGGCCGCCTGCTCACTGCCATGACCTGTAATGGAAATGCCGCGCAAAGTTTTGGTGACTCGCGGGCTCATTCCAGCTCCTCTCACAGAGCCTGAATGCAGCACAAGTTTAGCATCAACACACAAACAGCTTAACACCGATTACCGGGACCAAAGCGTGGGTCGGGGTTGGGTAGGCCTGTGGGGCTGTGGCGGTGTTGGAGGTCGGAGAGACAGTCCGCATTCTGACTGCCTGAATGATATTATTATTATTATTATTATTATTATTTATTAACTAATGATAAAATGGGCCTTTACAGCAAGCTTTAATACCTCAAGTGTGTGTGTGTGTGTGTGTGTGTGTGTGTGTGTGTGTGTGTGTGTGTGTGTGTGTGTGTGTGTGTGTTTATAATAGTTTCTTGTTCATGGTGCGTACTTTACCCCCGCATAAAATTGTTTAAAGGGGCCTGAGGGCCGATCTTCCTCCCGTCTGGGTGAAGATACAGTAAACAGAATATAGGGATGTATTTTCATTGTTGGGATGTTTTTCACTGAACTGGAACCAAAAAGGTTGTTTGGGGTTTGTTTGTTTTTTCAAATCTTTGGAAAAATATTCCCAAGCGTTTTTTTGTTTTTTTTACTGTTCCCATCCATTAGTCTTTTCTGTTTTGCCATCCTGCGTAAATATGCGCGCAAAGTCGTGCAGGGACGCATGTCTCTGTGCCCTGTGGGGCTCATTTTGTTGAAATTTTCAACAATGTAGTGGAATATAGCCTGTAAAATTTACACTGATATAAATACATCAATGCATATTGTCACTAACTTTAATATCCACGTGCTATTCAGCAGAAGAGCTCCCAGTTTCATAAACATGACCAAACACACGGAGTTCTGATGTAAAGCCAGCACTACAGCTGCGATCATTCATCAATAATCTCTGACAGTCCGATGAGTCTGTGTTTTCACTGATATAAATGTAAGCATATTACAAAGCAACTGCTACAGGAATTTTCTAGTGTGCGAAAGTTGGTTCAGAATGAAAGACAAATTGTAGCTGAATAAAATAAAGGAGCAAATAAGGTGGAAGTGAGAAAGTGATCCAATGAGGAAAAGTTTCAATAGAAGAAGAAAATCATGAAAGCGAGAAATGTGAGCGCGGACACACGCACACGCGCTGTAGTCACGCGCAGCTCGAATATTTAGCAGGACTGACACAACAAAAAGTGCACCGTGGGAGTTTTACAACACGTGAGGAATTATTTTTTAATTATGTACTGGTTTCTTCAAAGGTCTTGTGAAGCAGTGGTCTTGAGTAGTCAAGTAATAATTTTCTGCCTTCGGTTGAAATAAAAACAAACTCAGTGCGGGATGTGACGCAGCAGTCAGTGAATTCAGAGTTAGCTGGGCGGAGAGGAGAGCATGCTGGGCTTTTAGCTTTGGTCACACGAGGTTAGTCTTACACACAGACACACACACCTGCAGGTCGCTGTGTTTCTGTTCTTTAACTTTGTGTTTTCATGTTTGAAACACGTTAACAGGCTGAGTTACAGTGTAGCAGGGCTTTGGCTGTGCCTTTGATGTCATTTCTGCTCCCTTTAAAAATGCACCAACCCGTTTTCTGTAGATAGTTATGAGTTATCATATTTTCGTTGCCGCCTGGAACAAATTCGGCGTCTTGTTAACATAAACAGATGTTTTTGAATACAGAAATGAATCAGTTAAAGACGTCACCCTGATGACCTCACACATAAACATGCAAAGAGGTAAAAATCATATGCGTTTCACAATCTTACACTGATCAGTTGTTTTTGCTTTGAGTTCATAATAGGTGGTGTTATTTGAACTGGAATATTTGGAATATCTCTCTGTTTTGTATATGTACAAAATATTGGATAACAATCCTGCAAACTCCAAGTCATGATGTACTATTTGGAATTTTCCCTGGAGTGATATTAGATCACAGGTGGAAATTGAATGCTTGTAAAATATGCCGTGGCCATGTGTTAGAGCAGAAAGTTTGTGGTGTTATTTTTTTCCCCTTCATTCTTTATCTGCCGTTGGTGAGTACAAGGACTCCTTGATACATATCCCAGCCCCAGATTTTTTAAATAAAAGATACAAGCTAATGCCAGGCAACAGCTAAAGGACTTTGATAAGTGTATGGGAATCAGAGCTCTGATATCAAAAATAAAAAAACAGCTAAACTGGTCCATCTCAGTGATGAGCAGCAACATTTCTACAATAATTATCTGTCCCAGCTTTTGGATTTCTTAAGGTTGAGCAGCAGGCTTTATGAAACTGCATTTGTGCCCAGATGAGCCAGAAGACAAAGCAGAGGTCAGCCAGGACCATCAGCTTCTTGTCTGCCTTTTCAAAAGCCTCCTGGAGGGGGGAAGGAGCGAGGGGAGCTCTAAGGTTAGAGGACACTTCCGATTCCTCCCTAGCCGCTTTTTTTTTAAGTAGGTGGTGGAGGGTGGTGGTGGTGAGCTACAATAATCACTCACACTTTGACTCTAACTTATCGCTAGTAGGGAATGAAAAAGCTGGCTGAACTGTGACCTCCATCATCACGAGGCAGAAAAGCTCAAAGCTTTTGTTTCAGTCTAGCACATACAGGGCATTATGATGTCACTGATATCTGTCACAGATCACACAGAATTGTGGATTTTTTGATTTTTGGACAAAAACCATTTTTAAACAAATATGAAATAAACCATTAAAGCATCAAGTCATCGTCAGAAGCTCTCTGGCCATTCTTCCTCCTTACTGAACGCTGAAGATGAGACTTACAAAGGCAAAGCTGAGACGTGAATATTAACATTAGTAAATGCATCACAACTAAAAAAAGAAAGGACAACATATCAACAAATTCAGCAACTGCTCCAACTGATGTGAAGCTAAATTGGCCACACTGGGCTTTGAAAAGCACTCCTCACTGTGAAAACTTCAATCTTTCCAGGATGCTGCTGAGATTTAAGCACAGTCCATGTTGTGAGATTTACTTTTGTTAGCCCCACAGAGCAGACAAACCGTTCATGTGTCAGATGACAGGTCACAGAGCTGTTAAATGTAGCAAACTGCACTTAGAGTGGGAAGTTGTAGAATTCTGATGATCTTTGGCAAAAAAAGAAAATACAATTCACAAGTGTTTCTTTGTCACTGCAGATCTGAACTACATGCCCAAACTACTGCTTATGGCCTCAGTACAGTGTATATGTAGCTCAAAGGTAGCATAAATAATTCTGGATTTATGTATTTTTAGAACACAGAAATAAAATCATTCAAAAGTCAAATCTGTTTTTTAAATGCATTTACCCAACGAGGTCTGCTTTCAATAAAAGCCTGCATCTTCCTCTGATGGCTCAGTCAGTTTGTATTTATCTGCGTCCTGGATGCAGACAACCATACTTACACAGTTTTAGTTGAAATTCAAGCCCCTGTTTCCCTGTAAACCACACTTTTTATTGTGGAATAAAATACTAACACAATTTAAAAGGCACTTAGGCGAGGCAAGAATGCGTTTGATACAAATGACTCAGCAGTCATCAGAACAACACGTAGTGTAATAATCATTTTCCTATTAAAGGAAGAATAAGAGCCATACCTGGACATCATCTTCTGCTCAGCTCGTCCAGCTCTACTTAGCTCTGTCTTCCCCTTTGGCCTCTGACAGCATCCTCAAAAGCTGTGAGCAGGCTTTTTGCTATCAGTTACCACTTTAATCCTCCTGATCATTGTGCCATGGATAAAACCAGTGTGAAAGAAGCCCACAGGCCAGACTGATGGGCCTCCTGAGCTCTAGGGAGCTTGGCATCTTAGACAGTTGCTTGGTCCTGCATGAGTTCACAGCAGTACTGACTGACAAAGGATGGTTTTGCTCTGTTGCTCTTTTAATTTTAAGGGCTCCTCTGCAGAAGAAAAAGCATGCAGCACACACTGAGTTCTGCGGAAGGACACAAACCAGGGACAAAAGCATGAGCTGAAACATCTACCTATTGTTAATGTGTTCTAAAGGACAAGGGAAAGTTTTGCCTGTGTGAACCCAGAGTTCCTCACGCATATATTCCTTATCTTATGCAGCAGAGTAGAACAGAAAAGACTTCAGACTTTAGCAAATGACCACAGAAGTGCAGAGGGAACCTCATTAAACTTACTAACGTGTAGTGACATTAGTCACTCTTCAGTTCAATTCTAATTTATTTACATAGCACCACATCACAAAAACAGTTGCCTCAAGGTGTTTTATATTGTAAGCTGAAGACCTACAATAACAGAGTAAACTCCCCTAGAGCACGCAGCTGGGGATAGTGGTAAATGGAGTAGTTCTTAGATCACTTTCTGACCACTCAAGACAAGACAGAACTTGTCTCATTCACACAAGCATGTTTTTCTATCCAACATTCACATGCATTCACACTCCAATGAATGCATCAGAGAGCAACATGGGGTAGTATCTTGCCCATGGAGACTGGAGCAGGCAGGATTGAACCACCAACCTTCTGATTAGTAGGCGACTTACTCTGAGCTACAGCCACCCCAAAAACAGCAGAGTGGGAGGGCAAAGACTTGCTTTTAACAGGAAGAAACCCCAGCAGAGCCAGGCTCAGGGAGGGGCAGTCCTCTGCCATGACCACTTAAATAAATAAAATTGAATTGAAAGTGGAATTGAATTATTAATGACAGTGGAGCAGAAGGCTTTAATGCAAGACATTTACCTCACAATGAAAGAACAAAAAGAGAACCGCTGCACATTTGTGATATGACCTTGACCGACGAACAACCATTTCTGTCCACATTCTGTCAGCTTTCTACCAAACATCACTCAAAGGCAATTATTATTCCAACAAAATATCATACTTGAAAATGCCCTAATTAAAACTGTGTTGCTCCATATCTTTAATCTGATTCTGCTGATTGAATCTAGGTGGCAGTAAGTACCACTTTCTGTAAAACCCTGGGGAAGTTTTCTATTAGACAATCTCTTGCTTCTTTCTCTCCTCTTTGGATCTTAGAGGTCATTTTCTCTTTTTCAATTAACATCATTATATTAAAATGTACTGTTTCTCCATTATGGTCTGACAACATTTAATCTACAGAGAATACAAAGTGGATAGAGGAGGTCTGGATGGATATGTGACAGGTCTACATTTCCTTCACACAGGTACAGCGGTGGGAAGAAGTGTTTGCCCCCTTCCTGATTTCTTCTTCTTTTGAATGTTTGTCACACTTGCATGTTTCAGATCATCAAACAAATTTAAATATTAGACAAAGATAACACAAGTAAACACAAAATGCAGTTTCTAAATGAGGCTGTTTATGATTAAGGGAAAGAAAAAACAAACCTCCCTGGCAGTGTGTGACAGAGTGATTCACTCCACACAGAAAGACTTTCCATACAGCTACACAGTAACACGCCACCAGTTTCACTTTAACTGATACAGCTTCACTTGTAACACTGCTATCAGTGTTCTCATTGAGCTCGCTGCAAGAAAACAGAGTAATAACATTTCAAATCAAATCAAATCAAATCAAATCACTTTTTATTGTCACATCACATGTGCAGGCACACTGGCACAGCACATGTGAGTGAAATTCTTGTGTGCGAGCCCCACAAGCAACAGAGATGTGCAAACACAACAACACAAACGAGCAAAATACAAGAATGGCCAACCTGAAACTAATAAATATATGTACAATATATAATAGTGTATGCATTTCTGGATGTGTATACTAAATATTTTCCTACGTGTGTGTGTGTGTGTGTGTGTGTGTGTGTGTGTGTGTATACACATTTTTACAAATTAAATAGTAAAAAAATAAAATAAAATAATAATAATAATAATAATAATAAAATATATAAAATATACAGAGTTGAATATGTGCAAAACAAGTGGCATTTATATACAGTGTGGAGTGCATAATGTTGAAGTTCCAGTAGTGGAGGTGAGGTGTCTATGACGTGTTCAGCAGTCTGATGGCCTGGTGGAAGAAGCTGTCTCTCAGTCTGCTGGTACGGGACCGGATGCTGCAGAACCTCCTTCCTGATGGAAGCAGTCTGAACAGTTTATGGCTGGGGTGACTGGAGTCCTTGATGATCCTCCCCGCTTTCCTCAGGCACCGCTTCCTGTAGATGTCTTGGAGGGAGGGAAGCTCACCTCCAATTATCCGTTCAGAGCACCGCACTACTCGCTGGAGAGCTTTGCAGTTGTAGGCGGTGCTGTTGCCATACCAGGTGGTGATGCATCCAGTGAGGATGCTCTCAATGGCACAGCGATAGAAGGTCCTGAGGATGCGGGGGCTCATGCCGAATCTTTTCAGTCTCCTGAGAAAGAAGAGGCGCTGCTGCGCCTTCTTCACTGTTTTGTTTGTGTGTACTGACCACGTAAGATCCTCAGCCAGATGTACTCCAAGGAACCGGAAGCTGCTCACTCTCTCCACAGCAGCGCCGTTGATGGTGATGGGGGTGTGTACTTCTCTGCACCTCCGGAAGTCCACTATCAACTCCTTTGTCTTTGCGACGTTGAGGGTGAGATGGTTGTCTTGACACCAGTGGGTCAGGGCGCTGACCTCCTCCCTGTAAGCCGTCTCATCACCGTTGGTGATAAGACCCACCACTGTAGTGTCGTCCGCAAACTTCACAATGATGTTGGAGCTGTTAGTGGCTGTGCAGTCGTAGGTGTAGAGTGAGTACAGGAGAGGGCTCAGTACACACCCCTGTGGAGCACCAGTGTTCAGTGTTTAAAACAATGTTTAAAACAATTTACATTTATTCTATATATTGTGGGAGCAGCACTCTATGCATAGATGCCCGTACAGATCCACCTCCTTCAGCTTTTCCTAGGGCACACTGAGGCGGATTAATCAATCTGTTTATTATTGTGAAAAAATTGTTAGGTTTGTACACATTTTTATCAAAGTTTGCTGCAATAAGGGTTAGCCTAACCCCCTCAGAATTTTACTTGATGATACTTAGATCCACTGACTGAATTCCACCAAGTTTATACCATCTAGAAAAAAGACAGTATAAATAATGTACTGTCAGTATAGAGGATGGAAATCTCCAGGGCAACTCATAAAACAACTGCATTCAACCAGTTGTGTACGTCTGATCAGCTGATCACAGCCTGTACATTAAGAAAATCTACTGGAACTCTCCATGGAAGTGAATGTGAGCTATTATTCTTTTCTCCATGCTGAGCCATTATAACCAGTTTTAGGTTCCCCCACCTCGGTGTCTCTCGTTAACTAGCAGCTGGTTCATTCGTGCTGCCAGACGCTCGTGGAGTGCAGTCAGCTTCTTTAGCCAGTAGGCGTGAACCATGTCGGCCCTGGTGCTGTCCAACTCTTCATACTGGAGACCCTTTCTTGGATATCTGCCACTGTGATGGTACTGGACCCTGTTCAGGGAGGTCGCTGTGGTCAGCCCTCAGATCTAGCCACTGAGCATTGTCGTCATGGGTTGCGTCCTTCTCCCATATGCTCTTCCAGTATTGCTCCGTCTCCAGCCTTGGTGGTGCTGTTCTCTTATTATTATTGTTCCCTTGCCACTGAGAGTACACCTTGGCTGGTTCTGTGGAGAACAGCTGGTTTATTCTCCTGCCTTTGGTCTCTCTGGTGTACCTCTTCAAGCCGCTGGCCAAGGCTGTGAGTCGTTGCTTGGCAGTTTCCAAGGCCTCAGGTATGGACAGCTTGCTATACTTCTTAGGCACCTTCTTTGTTGCACCTTTCTGCAGCTCCAAAAGTTGTCTGACCTCCCGCCGTGCTACCTTGATCTTAGCCTCTAGCCTCCTTCTCCATGGAGGGTACTGCTCCTTGTGGCTGTTCAACTTGTAGCCAAGCATCTCACTGATCACTGCTGCCGTATTGTAGATCAGCTTGTTAGTGTCGGTAATCGTGGTTGTAGGTATTGTCCGTAGTGCTGCATTAACATCATCTAGCAGACCTTCTGAGGGTACTTCACGTAATCTTGGTAACCGGCTACGGGGGATCCAGGTTTCAAGCTTGGCCATGATCCTATTTTTCAGGTCAGTTCCTCTCGCACTCAACGATCCTTCTCCTATCGCACTTGGGGCTATGTACCCAATCTCGGGTGGGGGTGATGATATCTCCCCCCTGACCTGGTGTCCTTGCTCCCCCTTGCCGGTAGCATTCGTGTTGTACCTCGTCAATCTCTAGCTGTGAGAGCAGTCCCTTCTTTCAAATGTTGGAACTACTAGTGGTTTTGCCGTCAATGTGGATGTTGGGTATCGAAGATTCCATAGGTAAAGCAGCTGGATGGGGTAGTGGTAAGACTACATGCCTTTGGAGCGGAGAGTCACAAGTTTGATTCCCGCCTGTGTCCGTCTGCTGACACAGAGGACAAAGACACAAGGGGAACCTAATAGACAACAAACTAAACTCATTGTAAGCAAGCTCAGAGACATAGTAAGAATGAACTATTATTATAATTTAAGTTTAACCAGTTAGTACTGAACTGGTTAAACTTAAATTATAATAACACCAAAACACTCACAAAATTACAATGAACTGTTATCCGGAAACAGGACAAAATTGTGAAGCATCCATGCCGAAAATCTGGATTATATTATGAAAATTAATACATTTTTTTATTTTGAATAACACGTAGAAGATGTGCAACTCCTTTGATTTTCCAAGATGTGAAGTCTTATGTTTTATTAATGATTGTGAAGTCTGAGTCGTTCCAAATTTGGGAGTGAAGACAGGGAAGCTGTTGAGTTGGTAATCTGTCATGTTTTCCAACATGCTGACAAGAGCTGACGTTACGGATATGCTGTGAAAAGGGCAGTGTTTCTTAATCATCTGACTGATAAATGGGAGGTCTGAAAAAAGTATGTCTTGGCATAGTACTTATTCAGTTTGCAACCGGAATGAGTCAGACTGAGTGTTACTCAACCATTTAATAAGGCTGTTAAGTTAGTCAGTTAGTTGATTAGCTAGATGATGTTTGGTGTTTCTAGACTTCCTTGAGATTTGGATTTTTGGAAATTTGAAGTTTTATGAGGAGAATTTTATTTTTTCAATAAAATTTTCCAAATGGTAAATTAATGGTTTGAAACCAGGAAGTGCTAGGAAATACTGAGAAAGGATACAAGATAATTGCCTGGCCTTCTACAGAGTGATATGGAGAGTTTGACCCAAAGGTTTTAATAATTTTCAGTTGGTTTAAGCAGCAGAGCTTTCCTTTTGAAAATGCACATGCTGAGCTAGGTGAATATTGGGGAATCTTAAATATTTCAGGTTTCCTGTGTGGAGGTGGTAGGTTGTTGAAATGGCTGCCACACCCCCCTCATTCATACAAACTGGTAAACTGGTCAATTTTGACCAGTTTATTGAATAGGTGAAGACTTCTGAAAACAAATCTATAACCTTCAATGTTAGGGTCAGGAAAGAAAGCACAGGAAAACAGTGCTTTTATTTTTTTAATTTTTTTTTTTTTAATTATTTCATTTTATTTTCACCTGCTAAATACGGGACAGATTTGACTGGGGAAAAGAAGGGGAGAAAGAAAGAGGGAAAGAAAAACAGTGGGGAAGAGGGACGGGGATAAAGGTCAAAAACAAAAAACCAACTAAATAAGCAGACAAAAAATGCATATATCAATCACCTGGATCACCTGTTGAGAAAGAAAAAAGAAAACAAGCAGAAGAGAACAAGAGTAATAGAATAAACAACATCACAATGATATATGGGAATATGACAGTAAATACTAAATGTTAAACATTATTGTGCAGCACATAAGATCAACAGAACACAGTGTGCTTTGAGGTAGGAGCCAAAAAGGGTGTAGTTTGTGGGTGTGATCACCCGTGTGTACACCTGTGAGCATGGACGCGCTTGTTTTTAAAAGGTTCCTTCATGTAATGATCTGCTAAAGGGTGTGGGGGGGCCACAGCCCCGTCCTCCAGGGCATGAAGCAGGTATGGAGGAGATCAAAACTCCAGACATCCAGAGGCCCCCAGAACACAAGAGACCAAGGAAGACCAACAGAGGGGCAGCTGCGCCACTGTCCCAGATAGAGCTGAGGAGAGTCCCAGATGAGGGCTCACTCAGCAGCCGCGGAGCAGAAGCCAGGGGGGGTTGCAGTGACGCGCCCGTGAGCTCAGCCAGCTGTGCCTGAGTGACCGAGCCCCAGGCCGAGAGGCCGGGGGCACCCCACCTCCGAAGTGGCCCGAGCGAGCCCCAGGCTCCAGGCCCCGATAAGCAACCACCAAGGAGTGAGCCGGTGTGTACCTGGACACCCATCCCCGGACACAAAGAACCACCAACGCACCGATGTCTGAGGGAGTCCGCCACTGGCAGGGGAGTGGTGGGGGGAGATAGGCCAATTTATTTAACCATGATATTTGACGTAAAATTACACGGTTATTTGACGTTTGATTAAGAGTGCAAAATAGTTGTTCTAGAAAGATTGGTTTATCTAACATCCTAGCTTGTGTTATTGTAGGAAGAAATGTAGTACTGATCAATATCTTTGAATACCTCTTATCTTTTAAGAGGTGTTTAAGTTCATATAAAACTACATATCACTTCTACATATACAAAATACAATACTATATATATGTATATACATGTAGAATTAGGCCAAGGCTTCCCTGCTGAGTCCTTGATTATTGGGATGTAGTTTTTTCTTCGTTTTGCATGTTTGCCAGATATTTACAAGATGTACTATTGTATTCACATTTGTCATGTCTCAGGTGCTGTAGAAGAAATTGTGCCATTAGCTCATTTTCCTAAATCACTTAGAATAAGTTCAGGTTGCATAGATTATTTCTAGTGATTTTATTTTCTCTTGCAAAATATTTTTAAATTCTGTGTCTTTCTTCTTTGGTAGGATGAGCATAAAATGATCCTGCCCATTAAAACAGCTTTCCCAGAATAAGATTGGGGAGGCATTTGGAAAACAGCTTATATCTATGTCTACTCCCTCTTGAAAATGATTGAAGTCCTTTCGCAGAGATGTGTTAAAACGCCATCTGGTGGATTATTTTTGTTTAAGTTTGTCATTAAGCGTAAAAGAGACAGGAGCGTGGTCATTAACCGCTCTTGAGTGGATTTGTGTTTCTGATTTATTCTAGATGAAGACAGTTGTTGGTTAGGAAAAGAAATTCTCAGTGAGGAATGATGGAGTTGAGAGAAGTGTTCTTGATCATCTGATGCAACCTCCAGCCATCACAATGGCCATACTCTTCTATGTATTGTTTTAAAATGACAGTGAATTGCGCTGTACTATTCATGAATTCAATGGGGAGACAGTACAACTGGACCAGCAGCAGTGTGACATGAGAGCACTGAGAAGATTTAGTCCAAAGCCTTGCTGCAACATCCTGAAGAACCTGAATATGTTCCAGAGAACTTTTGCATTTCTATCGATTACTGAGAATATGAATAATTTTGGACATGACACTTTTTGCTCAAATGTAAATAAAAGCTAAAAGAAATTCACACAATGTTGCTTCTTGTCTTATTATCTTTTGGAAGATGCCTGTGTCATTTCCTGTATAAAAAAACAAACAAAACTTGCTGGTTGAATAAAAGTAACTTCAAGATAAAATTTGCCAGAGTAACTCTGAGCTTGACTGTATATGATCATCAGGTGATAAGCAATAATGCAGCTGTCAAATGGCTCATCCGGTCACTGTTCCTGCTGCTGTGTTTCAATTTGATCAGAACTGAAGGTGACATGTGGGAGTAAAACCTGAAACCAGCATCGTGTAATGACAGGCGGTGTGTCTGAAGTAATGTCTACATTTTGTAGCAGCAAGGTCAAAAGGCAACATTCTACATCATTAATGTAGCTGCCTCTAATTATTGCCCTGAATTGGTTGCGACTCAGTTTGTCAACGTCTCTTAGCACTGATGCATCCATGATCCACCATGCAGCATGTGTGTCTGCAAACCAATTGAACTACTTGAGCGTTTGTACTTGACAGCTGCTCAGGCACCTACTAATGAATGAAGTAACTGATCACCAGAGGAGCAAACTGAAGACGGAATGACATCGTGGAAAATCAGAATTACACATCCTTCAGTAGGAAAGCACAAGGTTTCGAATGGTGGTTGTGACAGAGTACAGGCCCACTTCTCAACATGTCAGCTGCTGACTGACATGGTCCTCTGTGTACCCACTTTTAAATCATATGATCACCAGAATGGCATACAACAAAACATGCATACGTTGTTACGAATGCTTGAGTGAGAACATTTGCAAAGAGGAATGAAACATATATATCTCATATTCAGTTTTAGGTCATTAACTTCACAGCAATCGTTATGGCTTTTTATTATGATAAAGAGCCTGAAATATTGTCCTCATGATGAAGGACTTACAAATCACACTTCTTTCTAAGATTTGGCCAAGAATTTGTGATTTTATTATTAAAATTAGAAAATAAATAAATCTGGCGCTTAGGTTCCCATATCGTCATCAACAACCTCTACACTCTTTAAATAATTTTACAACTAGATTTAAACTGGGAACATATCAGATTAAATTCGATACTACAGAATTAGATGCTACAAAACCTTCTCTGCCTAAACTGCACTCTTAGACACAAATGACACAAACTTCTGGGTTTAAAGCACATTTAGGAAAACAGCCAGGGTCTGGTTAAAATCTAGCCAGAGCTGCAGCTGTTGGACTAAAGGTATTACAGTATGATGATCATTTATTTGCCCCCTCGCTGATTTCTTTTTTAAATTTTTCTTTCATATTATATTACACAAAAGCAAATAAGCTAGTTGGCCCTATTTGAAAAAGTAATTGTTCTCAAGCATGACTGCCTGTTAAAGGTTATGCAAGAGCATGTCAGTCTTTGACTAGGCCATTTCAGAACCTTCATTTTGGATTTTAGAGTCATTCAGAGGTGGACTTGCTGGTGTGTTTCGGAACATTGTCCTAGCTGGATGTTTCTTCCTGTTAAAAGAGAGTTTTTCCATCCCACTGTCACTAAAACACTTGTTTATAGGAGGTCATGTCATGGCTGGATCTTCTTTGTATTATTTTATAGTCTTTACCTTGGAATGTAAAGCGCCTTGAGGCAACTGTTGTTGGGATTTGGCACTATGTTAGAATTGAACTGAATTGAGTTAAACCTTCCAAAAAGTTAAACTTTTATCCACAGTTCACAAGTCCACAGAATATTTTCCTAAAAGTCTCAGGAATCATCACAGATGCGAGACGAGCCTTGTTTTTTTTTTTTTTTTTGACAGCAGTGATTTTCATGTTTTCGCTGGAGGAAAACGTGTAATTGACTCCAAATTGTCCATGTAAATGAGTCCTATACACACACTAAGGTTAATTATGGAGTTCCACAGAATTCCACGTAAGGACCAATTCTGTTTACATTATACACTCTTCCTGTAGTCCAGTGGTTCCCAAACGTTTTTTGCTAGGGCCCCCTTTGTTTGACGAAAACAACACATCCTCCAACCGCACACGCCCATATTTTGCTCCACTGCGGTTTATTTCACACCTCAAACATTTAGTAAACAATTAAGCAAATGCAAGTAAACAGCAATAAATTACAGGTAGTAAGAAAATAAACTACTAACTCTTTTACACTGCGTTCACACCCACACAGGTTTTTTTAAAAACGCAGCTGTTTCTGTGTGTTTGGACCTTTCGTCCACGTAAACGTGTTTCAAATCACAGAAAACTGAGATTTTTTAAAACTTATTTTTTGCCTTTACGTGTGGAGTTTGTAACACAACATCAAAGGTATGCGCCTTTTATCACGTCACGCTGTGGCCACATTATTGTTTACATGAGATGAATTGCAGCATGGCAGATAGAGACAAAATACTGTTAATCTGACTGTCTGCAGTTTTTACACACTTACATACATACAGTTACTGTCCCTCCATTTACAAAGGCAGAGGCGTCACGGTGGGATTATTTTACTGTAGTTGTTTTTTCCTGTGTAATAATATTCAACATTGCTGTCAATACATTTTTCACTCCCTCTGCAAAATAGGTTCAAAAACATAAACAGCTGTAGGATCCTGTTTGTCCGGGATTTGAACCGAGGGAACAAATCATGGCAGGATCAGCCTGATGTTATTTGTATCCCGCTGTAACTTTACTGTATAAAGAGCAAACATCTCCAAAATGTCAGGAGTAGTTAGTCATTACAACAAGTGTTTGTGAACTAAAAATCACGAATGTGGGATACTGTTTGTCCGTGATTTGAACAGCCCAGCGCTGCTCCCGATGAAGGGAAAACCAACCCTGCAGGGAGACCTACCTCGGCACCTGTGCAGGTGAAGCCAAAGGGAAGATTTGCTTCATTATATTTTCTAGTCTTTGGCTTAGAATGAAGTTGGTTTGGAAACATATTCAGCGACGCTTCATCTCCTGCTTTGCGTTTGTGTGGGCGCCCCAAAAACCTGTCCGTTATGCTAGCAGTGTCCAAGCATTCTTTTTGTCTTTTCTTTTCATACCGCGCCCCCCCTGCAATGGCTCTGCGCCCCCCTAGGTGGCGGGCCCCACACTTTGGGAACTTCTGCTCTAGTCAGTATCATTTGAAAGCATAGCATATATTTTCACTGCTATGCAGATGATCCCTGGCTTTTTCTATCCATGAACCCAGATAATACACACCAAGTTGTTAAATCGGAAGAATGTCTTAAAGACCTAGATATGACCTCTACTTTCCTGCTTCTCAATTCAGATAAAACAGGTTATTTGTACTTAGCCTGGATGGCATTACCTTACACACTAGTGTCAGAGGTGGGTCGAGTATCCAAAAATTGTACTCAAGTAAGAGTAGCATTACTTTAAAATATTATTACTCAAGTAAAAGTGAAAAGTAGTTGTCAACAAAGTTACTCAAGTAAGAGTAAAAAAGTACTTGGTGAAAAGACTACTCAAGTAGCGAGTAACTGTTTGAAATGTCCGATTTATTTTTTCAATAAATGTTACCAGACAAACAAAAATAAATAAATATACAAATTTTACTATTTTCAACAGGAATATATGTAAAAACATCAACAAAATAAGGCACAATGATTCTAATTTCCAGATTTCAGTTTTTCACAACATAAAGCTTTTTTCACCAATACCTGCAGTAAATAATATAAATATATAAACAGTGCAAACAATTTCCAGTGACAAGATATGCTGTAAACTTTATATTCATCTTTGCTCCAAATGGCACAGCAGCCTCAGAGAAAACAGAACGAGGCATCTTCATCATATGTACATACAAGGCAGCTCAGTTTACCATAAATTGTATAAGTGTGCATCTATTTCTGCATATTTAGCAAAAATGTGCCCTTTCTTCACTCAGTGAGGTGATGGTTAAGCTTCAGCAGCAGTGAACAGGAGTCCAGCATGACTGAGAAGTCCTTCACAAGCTCCAGATGCATGAAGAGCTGTATTGACTTTGATCAACAGCTTCTTGATGTGAGGAACGCCATGCAATAGATCCACACCTCCAGTGAATGGACATGAAAGGTACCTCTCCAGCTCCCCTGCTTCTGGCTTTCCTGACACCATGGATCCATCATCTTCGTCGGTTAGGCCGCTGTCTGTGCTGGCCTCATCCAGCTCTGAGTCTAGGTGATGTCTGATGAAGTGGAGACCTGTGGAAAGATGTAAGGTTTTCAAAAGAATTAGGTCTGGTCAATACCCAGATAGCAAGGAAACATTGAAACAATGTTGAGTCAATATCAGGCTGTGTCATTGAATCAACGTTGAAGTGCGACGTTGACCTAACGTCACTCTTGCACCCTTTTTTAACGTTGAAACAACGTCAGGTTTTGATGTGGAATCAATGTTGAAACCTGACGTTGATTCAACGTTATATTTTCTAATACTGCTGACATTGAAACAATGTCAGATTCTGATATTGAAACACTGTTGAGCTATGGTGTTGATTTTCCACCTCTTTCGCACAGTTGCTTTTTATTAAAACAACAGTTAAATCATGACTGGAAATCTACCTCTCTTTATAGGTATTTTAACCAATACTAAACTACTGCATGTTTCCATCAATACTTAAACCACCTAAACACATAATTGTACTTATTCCTTAAATTGGACACCCTTTATAAAAAAAAACCAAATGTCTCACAATGTATCATGTCAATATTATTATCCTAAAATAAGAAAGCATTGCATGTGATGTAACAGAGAAAAAACATAAACAAAAAAAGGTCAATAGGCATGTTTCGTTTGCTAAATACTTTATTAAAAGACAGTTTCCTATTTACGTTTATATGATTCACAGAAGTTTGTAATTTTTTGCATGATGTGCGTCCTGCACCACCCAAACGATCTGGGGCGTATCGGAGCCATTTCTGCACTGCTTGTGCAAAGACAAACTCGGACATAGAGTTTGCCCCTAACTGCTGCGTCAGGCTCCAATCAAGGCAAAGCGTCTCACCTATAGACACATTTTAAGAGATGGAATTAGCGTGTCTCATGTCTTAAATGTGTATGCAAGTGCTTGTGTGTTTAATCAACAGGCCGTTGTTATGTATTTAAATCACATCTGACAGCTATTACACTTTATAGTTACAAAGTGTACATAACCTTTATATACTTACCATTGCCTTATTTGCCTCTTGTGATTGAAGAGCTGGCTCTGCATTGTTTAGCTCCTCAATGTTGTGCAAGGGCAAATCCAGAGGCAGTACCCCAGCATCTACCGATTCATTGCAGCCGGTATTGCGGATGGCTCTGACCTCCTCACGGAGTTCGTTAACAGCTCTCGTCAGGTCTGACAGAAAAAGATAATATTTTTTTAAGTATTTAAGAATACAGACAACTTGTCAAACGTTTCCTTGTGTCACACACAGATATGTACAAAGACACTAGACAGTATTTTATTACCTGGTACTTTCACTCGAGGGGCCTGGGGAAACCATTTTTTTGTGGGCTGCTCATCCTCTGAGTCACTATATGTGTACAGGGGATTTGGTCTAAAGAAAAAAAGTTGAAAACGGTCATAAGTAATTACAAATGTGCTTTTGGAATATTTTTTCCTAAAGTTACAGTTTGATTTATAACAACACACACAGGAAACAGATGTGCAAGAAGGTACAGTATACACGGAATTTTTTGAAGTGCACAAGTGTACACGGCTTTGCATTTATAAAAAGTTTACAAGCTTCCACTTTTTGGACTATATTATGTGGTGATATTGCAGTATGCAAGCACCACAGATATGTATAAAAGACAAGATCATAAATTCTTAGCAATCAAAGATGTGTTTGTGAAATAAAAACAGTTTTACTTGTGCTTTCTCTTATGACTGGTCTGAGTTTCAGCTTCGGACTGAAGGTCAGACATATCACAGTGTTCACTTAGATATTTCTGAAGACTGCGTTCTGCTTCGTGAAATGTGTCTGGAAGTACAAACACAATGTATGGCCAGACATAAATTAGGACACGAAAAACTTGTTATTGTTACATTTATACAACACCAATCCAGATGATACCCACCATGGCTTATTAGAAGTCGGACTGGTGCATAGGTGAGCCATGTTGCACCAGGATGAACTCTCCTCTTTACTGCGTCGTGGATCCTGAATGTGTCTCACGGAGGATATGGAGGCCATGACAATTTCTCCCCATTTATCCATGATCTAGGGACTATTTCTGTACCACCAGTGCTAAACTGCACAATGCACCAGTCTTTCATTTTTATCTTTTTTTTAATTTGGAGTCCTTTTTTGCCCTGTCTAGGATAAACAGGAAACAGATAATTACAATATATTTCATAGTCACTACAAAACTTGATCTATTGATTGAACTAGTGCTGTATACACTACTAAGCTGCAGATGTTTGTTTGGAGCTAGCCTCCAAAAACTGGCCATACACTGTGTGATTTTTGGCCCATTTTGAGACGATTTTTCAGTCGCGCAACCGTTTTGGGGATCGGCCCGAGCTTTGCCTTAATCGTGTGTGCATCATGTAGTATACATGGGGTAACGAAAAGCAGTTACCACCTCACGACCAGCTCCCAATCATCAATCGTATGGTCACATGATAATCAAACCTGTTTGAAATCCTGTCGCCCCTCAACGCAGCCTCTCACACTGCACACGCACAAACACAGAACGTGAAAAGTGTTCGTGCAATATACCTTTCACGTTTGAAAAATATAATATCACGTTTGTACAATATAATATTAATATTGTAAGAACGTGATAATTATGTATTTTGTACTAACATGAAAAGTATATTGTTAGAACGAATAGTTATGTCTATAACTTCTGTTCCCTGAAGGAGAGGAACGAGGTGCATACATAAGTACGGGATATCACGCCCTCGCGTGTCCTGGCTGAAGAAACTGTTAAGATTCAAAATTGAGGAGGGAGAGTACAAACCACTCTTGGTCCAGTAGGTCTTTGGTCAAACAATGATTTTAATGACTACACACGTGTGGGAAGACAACTCTGTACGCAGACAGGAAGTAGTCTTCAACTTAATCAGAGCATGAACAGATATTTTATAGCATCAGGGTTTGTTTACTGACGCCCCTTCATGCGTCACCGGTACATTTTATACATAGATCAGATCAACACCAGAATGACTTTTCACCTAGAAAATCATCTTCTATTTTCATGGCTTGGTACTTTCCGTTCTCTCCTCTAAATCAATCTAACTAATGTGTGTGTATGTGTTGACCTCACATGCTCTTTGTGTCACCTCTTCACCTACTGTCTGTGTCTCGTCCTCAAATGCTCCTCAAAATAACCTACACTTAGACTCTGCTTTCGGTTTCAGTTCTGCAAAAGGCACACTCTGCAAACCTGCAACTTCCTGTCAGCCTGCAACTTAGTCTTTCTGAAAGACACACACTGTTTCAACATCTGAATGCAATATAAACTCCAGATTATATTATTAATGCAATGGTAATAATGACAATTATTTAACAATAGCAGTAAAATAATTTCCCTGCTCCACAAAACCTTTATTCACGCCTT
Source organism: Mchenga conophoros (assembly GCF_057382185.1). Classification (NCBI taxonomy): domain Eukaryota; kingdom Metazoa; phylum Chordata; class Actinopteri; order Cichliformes; family Cichlidae; genus Mchenga; species Mchenga conophoros. Next base: position 34,874,291 of record NC_140543.1, read on the forward strand.
TAAGGCAGATGACGTGTGATGACACGCGCACGGCCCCGCCTGCACATATAGCCGCTGTCATCACAGTCATCAGTTCAATAGCTGCTCTTCACCGAGCCAAACTGCTCAGTGGGCCCACCTTGTGTTGTACCTCGTTCCTCTCCTTCGGGGAACAGAAGTTATAGACATAACTATTCGTTCCCTTTCAGTCGATTCACTCGGTACAACACATAGGTATGGGACATATATACACGCCCCGCAGAGCAGCCACCGAACCGGAATCGGACCACCACATCCTTAGTGAGTGGTAGACCCAGCAGAAAGGACAGCATGAGCCACACTGAAAAAAATATGTTGTTGGATTTACTTAATTCAATGGTGGACATTTGTTGCACACAGATGTTTTGCTTTGGCAGCAACTTAAACAATTGAGTTAAATTAACACAATTTATTCATGTTCAATAAACCTGTGCAATTTGTGTTGATAAAATGTGACTTAAACATGTTTTGATGAAGTAATTTGAGCTCTTGAAATATTTTAATCCTTCACAATTTTCTCACTTTATCCCAACACCATTCAATAACTTTTACCCAATACTACTTGGTCACTTAAATACTACATGTTATCTTCAAATTACATTTTGCTATTATATTCTAGTATCAAATACACAATTTTCAAATGGAGGCCTTATAACAGATTATATTGTCCTCTTCCAAGATGGTTGCTGGCATCCACCAGTAACCTTTCAAAACAAAATGTCTAATTTCACTGCATTGACAGTAGGTAAAGAATTAAACTGACATTACTCCACTACTGAATCTATATAAACCAACAGTTAAATAATGTCAGTTCTTCCGTGTTCTCTGGAATCAATCACAGCAAAGAAATTAGACTCTTTCTTTTGAAAAATGTTGGGAAAGAACAAATCAAAACATTCTATTTAAGGCCTCTGACGTCAAGATTCAGTTAAACAACAATTATAACTAAACAATTTGAGGTAATGTTAGTTTCCATTAACATTAAATTAGGTTACTGAATTGGCAAACACCTTCCTATCAACATTACCCATTTTACCCCAATAACTAAAGAAATTAGCACTTGCAGGTCAAAACCTTTATTCAAGAGATGCAAAAATAACATTGATACAGTGACTGTCAAAAATTACGGCACTGATCATACTGTGACATCTTGGTTCAAAACAGCACACTTAGAAATATTCAACATTCCTTACTTCAACTGAATGAAACTGAAAATACCATTTCACACGGCCCATATGGGATATTTAGACTGCATAACTGTTCATGCTACATCTCTTCACTAGTAAAAGAAAGAAAAAATACAAAGAGAAATTTAAAAATGCTGCCAAACAGAGAACTTGTACAGAGTAAAAGGAAAAACAAACAACAACAACAAAAACGGCTCGTCCTCATGGCAGTTGCAGAGTATATAAAAATGAACCCTGCGATCTGTTCCTGGAATTGAGCTTCAAAAATGCAGCAGAACAAGTGTGAGATTTAAATGTCTTCTCACCTAGAGCTGGTCACCTCACATGCATAACAGTGAGCTTTCATTGCAGGAGCAGTTTTGTCTTAGTTGTGAACTTTTCTTGAGAGCTGAGTTGCTTCCAACTCCATTACCACCCTTTGAATCACCTCAAAAGTGTAGCAGAGTTGTGATGGGTAACTCATATTGAAGGAATAAAAAAGGTCCAAACAGCATGGCTACTGCAAAGGTCACGTTATCCAGATCTTGAAGAACTACTATACCCTCGATGATGATGCCAACATCAGAAAAGTCATTGCCTGGTGCATCCTCTGGAGACAGATGTTCATTGTGGTTTTCTCAATCTGTGCAGTGGCCTCAGTCAAGTCCTGGTTAAACACAAAACATTTTTTTAAGATTCCCTTTTAAACTCATCTCTTTTGAATCTACCAGTTCTAAGGTTAGAGTAATTTAAACCAATGCAAGCAACATAGTAAATAGCTATAGCCAAAGAGTGGCCTGCCATGCTGCCATTCATGGTCTAACAGAGTTTCTAAGAGAGGGTGAAAAACATAATTTTACATTCGTTTTTGTTAGAAAGACACCGGCCCATCAGAAATCCAGGTTTTGTCACTCAGAAGATGTTAGAATTTAGACTTTCAGCCCCACAATTTGGTTAGCTGTTGGTCTTTTTTTTTTTTTTCAAACAAAAGCTAATGTAAATATTGGTGGGATTTTCCTTTGTTCACTAGAATGACAAATTTAAAGTTTTTTCACACTGATGTGACCCCTAATACAGGGGTGGGGCCTCAAGGGCCGGCGGCCGAGTTCACTACCAGGCCTCATGTGAACTTCAAATTATTAAAGAGGACTACTGGTCCTAACCAGTCCAATGAGGATCAAGTGGATAACTAAATGCATTTTTAAATGTTGCAAAGCCACAATCTACTCATAAAACACTCACCATGAACTCCTGCACCAAGATGTTGCAATTGTCTTTCACACAGATGCGGAGCACTTTGATGAGGGACTCCCTTTGAGCATTAATGTCATCCTAAAGTATTATAACAAAGAAAACAGAGATTTGTGAACTTTTCAGTAGCACAGAAGAAAATGATCCCAGACCAAAACTTAAACCAGTCAACATGCAACACCAGCATCTACAAAGCAATATCAAAAGTTCCTGTTTGACATCAACTTTATGGATATATAGTTTCCAGAACATTTATTTTTTTTAAAAGATCAATTTTTCTCAGTGGGCCAGTAAATGCATGACGAAAATTATGGCATCCTTTCGGTGGAATCAGTACTCACAGGTAATAGTTGACTGTTTCAATGGATGCGGCATAAAAATCTTTTACTGACCTAATGCAATACATATACACTTTGTAGTTAAAGAATTTTAAAGTTCTTACTGTCATTATGGCAGCTACATCCTTTAGCTTTGTGCCCTGTTCCCCCGATCACTTTGCAAACACTTTCAGCAGACTGTCAGAGAGAAACTCAGCTCCGTCAGAAACCTTGACTGTAAAGGCATGGTTGGGATGCACTGGAATGCTGCATTTCATCTGAAATGACATAAAATTATTTTGAAATAACAGCAGGCACTGTGCTTGGTTAATAATCAGTAATGTTTTGTTGAATAAAAACTGTGCTTCCAGATCTTATGGGATTAAAAAAATCCAAAGATGTTTATTTCTGATTTGCAACCCAAGAACCCACAAGTTACAACCTCATTTTAGTTCAAGTGTGCATTAATGTGAGTCCAGTAATCACCTTTCTGACAATACATACAGGTATAAGTTAAACCTATGGCAGATTTTGGATTTCTCAGTTGTATTAATAGGGTGGTCTGTTTGATTATGCATGCACCTAATAATTATAAAAAACCTATTATAATTAAGTTACAGAAACCTTAAGCGAAAATAGAATATACTTTCTTACCATAACACCTTGAACCCACAATCCATCAGCTGACTCCTGGTGAAATGCAGAATAGATGTGGTCTCTCAATGTGCATCAACAAAAACAAAAACAAAAACAAAAGGACAGCAGGTGAGGGCAGGAGGGGTAGGGATGTAAGCTAGCATAATACCGCTGATGATATTAGCTAAAGCTGTTCAATGTCCAAAATCTCACTAACACCACGGTGCAGTAAATACACAATGTAACTGAAGAGTCAGTTGACAAATCTATTCACACAGAAAACCAAATTATGTTATGAGTGCCTCGCAATTAGGTTTAACGTGATATTACGGCTCTTGTGCCAAAGACAAATTCAAATGAAAAAGCGCCAATTCTTTGACAACAGATAAAACAGCAAATAAGCTAACGGCTCTTTTTTAGCATGTTACATGGTGGCACTTTAGACGTTTAACTACATTTGGCTGAAATATGGTAAATATTAAATAATTCAAAAAATCAAGACATACCAAAAAACGTAGAGTTGGCTGCTCGACTTGACTGAGATGGATGCATTTTTTAAACCACGATCCAAAGCCCGCGAGATGAAATCACGCGTGGTTTCACGAGATTTAACGTTGCTATCTTATTGACTTACTTCACCTGAACATGATATGAACAATTTAATACACCCTTTCTGCATATCATGTCGTTTTTACACTATATAGTTACATTTATCTTTAAAACATGAGGCAATTGTGTTAAATACATGCAAGATGCTTACATAAATCCAAGAGATGGCCAGTCCCTTTTTTTCAGTGCACCGAAGGGACTGTAACGTCCAACCGATAAAACCGCACAAAAGTGTGCGATGATGCCCAACTAGCTGCCGCACAAATATCAGCCATAGGCACCCCTTTAAAAAGAGCCCATGAGGTTGCCATCCCCCTGGTGGAATGAGCTCTCACCATCATTCTCTCCATTATTTTGCAGACGTTGGATGTTAAAGCTGCTGGTCTGTAGTTTCCAGGCTTTGTCCTTCCCTGGTTTACGTATCGATATTATCACTGCCTCCTTCCAGCTTTGTGGCAACTTCCCTCCCTCCCAAACTCTATTAAACACTTCTTTTTATTTTATTTTATTTATTTTATTTATTTATTTTAGAAAAAACACCTGTTGAGAAAGAAAAAAGAGAAAACAAGCAGAAGGAAACAAAGAGCAACAAAATAAACAACATCACGATGATCTATGCCAGGGGCGTCAAACTCAAGGCACACTTTAGGTCGGGGGCCAAACAAGATAAACATTTATTGAACACACTAAAACTGTTTTTTTTTTTAACATAAATATGAATAAAAACAGACAGGAATATAATTCCAGATTAAATAAACTTAAAAAAAACAACTTTAAATATCCTGTCAAAATTATGCAAGTTAGAAATATGAACATGCTGCCAAAAACCCCAGAAAAAGTAAATGAAAGCAAACACAAGGTTGGAGCCGCATGTAGACGAGCTGGGCGTTGCTGCAGGAGTGGAGCTAATAAACTGTGCGGTCATTCAGTGTCGTACTTTCCCTGAGTGCATCATTACACTGCAGCTGCATCTGAATCTGCACAGGTGCAGCTCAGCAAAGTGCGCTGACTTGGTTCAACATTACTTGGCAACAGGGGAAGTGAGGCAGGCTGCACTGGTGCATTAGTGACAGCTTGAAACGCCTTCACTGCATCATACATGTCCATGAACTGACAGGTTTCCTTGCTGAGCTCAAAAACTCTATTGAGAACTTTTATCCCGACTCAGCCAGCGGAGCTCTGCATGAAGGAATGTGGGCAAACTCTGAATCTATTTCCCACATAAAAGACTGAAACTGACGGTGACTTAAACTTTTAGCTCAGATAAAATGTACGGTCTGCGTCACGGTGATCATTACATGCTCCATTTTTAGGACCACACAGCCTTTCCTGGTGTGTGATGCGGTGATATGCTGATAACTCACCGGTACATTTCTCCTGCATCTTTACTCGCATCCTGCTGACTACTTTTTTCACCGCACAGCACCGGCACTCCATCTGTTGTAAGTCCAACAAGTTTGTCCCAGGACAGTTTCACGTCGTTACACTTTGACATACGTTTTAAAAAATGTCTTTTCCTGTCGTTGTCCCGTGTATCGATTTAATGTTCAATATTTCCTCTCCACGGATGAAGATGGCCAGCTGTGCAGTGTCCATCATGTCTACTTTCATCCACAGCAAGAGAGTATGGAGTGAAGTTTTTGCTTCTTTCACACAACTGTGTTCTTAAATCAGTGGCCGTCTCACAAACCCGATCAGCAATCGTATTTCTGCTCAGGCTCACATTTGCCTAAATCTGCGTTTTGTCTGGACGGAAGACGTCACACAGCTTCATCCTGCAGCTCTTCAGAGTGGTACCGGGCTCATTTGGCTCCTCTGCTACAATAAAACTTGCTTTCACAACAGCTTCACTTTGTGGTTTTGCTCTGGTGACAAACGTCTGCTGAAATGTTAGATTCTACTTCCTGTAGTTTCTGCGTTTAGGTTTTTCAGCTTATCCTGACGTTTTGTCTCGTAGTGCCGTCTTAAACTAAATTCCTTACAGCCACATTAGCTCCACTAATAAGACGCACGGTTTACCAGCATGTCTGTAAACATATATTCAGCCTCCCACTGGTGCTGAAAGGCTCTGCTTTCAGAATCAACTTTTCTCTCCACCATTGTGAGCGGCGAGCTTCGCAATAACAGATGTTTGACTTGATTACACGGGAATGTTCTCCGTTAGCCTAGGTTCAGCAAGGAGGCTGCAGCGCTGCATTATGGGATCTGTAGTTTGTATATTATTAGCGCCTCATATCGCCGGGCCATGCATAACAATAATAGTACATCTGTATAAAATGATCTCGCGGGCCGGATATAAATGTACGCCGGGCCGGATGTGGCCCGCGGGCCTTGACTTTGACACGTGCTCTAGAACAATTTTCTCAGGTAGGGAAATGAAGCAGCATCCGCAGACAGTCAGCAAGGCAGCTGCAGCAGAGACTAGTGGAATTTGCCAAAGTGAGGACGCAATCCCAAACATCATCTGACATAGAGAGATCCAACTCTTTTCTCCATGTGGATTTGAGGCCCTCGGAGAGAGCTGAAGTTGCACTGCATATTTTATTGTAAATGCAGAAGATACCTTTGCCTGATAGTTGCAAACAGTAAATTAGCATCTGGAGCTCTGGAAAGCTGGAGAGGTGGGATTGCAAGAAATGTCTGAGTTGCAAGTATCTAAAAATGTTAGTTTTGGGAAGAGCGTATTCTGCAGACATCAGCTCAAATGTTGCTTGTTTGTTGTGTATAATGAGATCTTTAAAGTAGATAATACCTGCTCTAAACCAATATATATAAACTTAGAAAGAATGTTCATTTTAATGGAATTAATTCGACTGACCAGAGTTGTGTTCAAGATTGACCACTGTAGTAAGCTGTTGGGAAGACCCTTTCCAGCCTATAGGCCGGCATGTTAGCTAAAATTTTGAAGTCAGCGATCAGGAGTAATTTGGCCTGTATGACGCACACTCTCCTGGATCCTTCCCCTTTTTAGAAATTCAAGTTATAGATGCATGGTACCAGGAAGTTGGCAAAGTGCCCTGTATGAACGACTCTGATAAATCTGAATGGAGTAAAGGTACGAGTAGGAGGTTCAGAGGTATAAATCTTCAGATAGTATTCCCTGAACATGTCATTAATTTTTTTTATGGTCAGTAACAAGCCCATCATCCGAGTTAATAGCAGTTATACATTGGCACGGCTTTAGATGCCTTATTTGGTTAGCTAAAAGTTTGCTGGATTTTTCCCCATGTACAAAAAATGTGCTCCTACTTTTTAAAAGTTGCCTCTCAGCGATATGAGTTGAAAGAAGTTCAAATTTAGTTTCAAGTTCAGTACATTTCCTGTAAACCTCAAGATCCTTAATGTGTGCATACTGATGATCCAAATCTTTTATTTTATCAGCCAAAATTTCTTTTAACTTTTCCCTCTTCATGTTAGCTGTATATGAAATGATCTGTCCTCAGAGGTAGGCTTTCATAAAGTCCCAAACTAAAGAGCTGTAAACATTTGGGGAGATGTTTGTTTCTAAAAAAAAAAAAAAAAAAAAGAACAAGTTAATTGGTTGTTCATAAATTCCAGAAAGGTATCATCTGACAGCAATGTTGAATTAAGGGGGCGTGATCTGATATTACTATGGCAAAGTATTCGCAGGCACTCATAAAACTAGTTAAATAATTATCCAAGAAAAAATATCATCCTAAAATTAGAAAAGGTGTGATGCACATTAGAGAACAAGGAATACTCACTATCAGTCCATCAGTCACATCAAGATTTTGCCATATATCTTTAACAACGTATGTAGAGAAGAAATAGTGAATGTGCAAGACTGATTTACTCAGACAGGTCAGTTTTAACGAGGCTCAGTCCAAAACAGGGTCTAACCAGCAACTGAGGTCCCTGAGTATCAAAGAGGTGTTCGAAAAGCTTGTGATCATCAATGTTAGGAGCGTATACATTAACTAAAACTATCTGTATGTTATATAATCTCACTGAAACAATAACAAAACAACCTACCGATCTGAAACCTTGTTGCTGATGAGAATGGATACTCTTCTAGCCTTGGCCTCAAAACATGAATGGAACTACCAAGCTGTAAATTACCTGAACCTCTGACATGAGTTTCATGTTAAAAGGCAACAGAAGCATCGTCTTGCTTTATTTGTGCAAAATAATGATTGATTTGAATGATTTAATCCCTTAACATTCTGGGCAAATCTAAGGCACTGATCATACACGATGGTAATCTTGTATAAAGATTAAAATAAAGAAGGAATGCAAAAACAGAGTTTGTCATACAAGTGAAAAGAGGAATGAAAGAAGCCCAGTACAGAACATAGGATAACACCCTATGTGGATATGAGTTCTGTGGTGGAAAAAAGGCTTTCCAACAACACAAACCCCCTGATCCCTCCTGCTTCACCCCAATCACTGGACACCTACTGAAGAACGCAGCAGCAGCTCACCCATACAACATTTGTTCCTCCAAGAAAAAAACAACTTCCAGGTCAAAACTACTAACTCGGCTCTCACCCCGATCTGAAGTATGCACTGAAGCATTACTCAAAGATGTGGAGAAACCTTGCAAAGAAAAGTGACCAACAGCGCACTCTATTGGCATAAGCAGCTCAGTAAAGAAGAATGCATGAAAAATAAATAAATTAATGAATTAATTAATTTATTAATTACAAAAAAGACTAAAAACAAATAAAATAACATAAGAAATAGTAATAAAAATTAATAAATGAATAAATTAACTAAGTAGAAATGATCTACATGCCGGCAGTTGAGAACTCCCCTTCAGCACGCCTCCCTGATGATGAGCTCTTTCGTCTGAAACCTGTGAAGGCAGAGAATCACTGGTCATGGTCGGTCCGCCGCTTTTGGAAGAAGCTACAAAACTTTAAGGCTGACACTAGATTCTAGATCGCTGGATACTAGCTTCAAAGATTGGACAAATAAAGGATTACTTTATGTATGGTAATGGAGGAAGGTAGATTACTTAGTTTTGAAAAGATTAAAGAAAAATATTCATTAGGAACAGGATTTTCATAGATACCTACAGATGAGGCATTTTGTCAGCAAAAGGATAAAATCTAAGGCTGAATTAAGCAAACAGCTGTTGGACTTATTTGAAAGGATCTCTATCTTTATTTGTATAATGGGTTATAAAACATGAAATCACACTTGACCCTATGTATCAAAACAAAATGGGAAATGGAGGGAGGAATAGATATAATGGAGGAAGAGTGGACAACAATATGCACATATCAATGGAAATGTAGCCGCTCACAGAGCTGGAGGGAATTTGGTTGGAAAAGCCTGATAAAATATTTTATTACACCTCACCAAAAATCTCACTATGAAGGTAACCCTCCCGTTTGCTGGAGAAAATGTGGAAACACAAATGCAAATCATTATCATATTTCTGGGACTGTCATGTTATTAAAACGTATTGGAAGGGAATACATGCAACAAGAGATATTTGGACGTTATTTACATTTAGAAAGTAAAACTTTATTTTTTGGACTCATGCCAGAAAGATGGACAAAGAACGATAAATATTTGTTTAATATTTTATTGGTGGCAGGCAAAAAAGCCCTCACAAAAACTGGCGTTCATGTGAGAGCCCAACTATGAACATGTGGATGGATGTCACACTGGACAGGATGGAGAAAATGACAGCGGATGTGAACTACGAGACGGACCTGTGTGTATCACACTGGAAGAAATAGATGGAATAACACGGAGGCCAGATTCTGACTTTGTTAACATTAGATAATATATTATTTATATTACTGGTAATTAAATCTCACTCCCTAAGTGTTTATGTTTTTTTCTTATTATTTTCTTCTTTTTTTCTGCTTTTGTGTGGATGTTTTTGTTGTTGAAAAAAAACCACATGTAGATGGATATCTAATTATTGAAGCTGATGCACATGATACTGTACAGTGATTCCTAAATGTCAATAACAATTATATTTTTTAAAAAGAAAAAAGCCTGACACTTCTACATCAAAACAGGGCCATACATTCTGGTGTTAGGAAATGGATGCACTCTTCATTCTGCAGTTTAGCAGCAGAAATCAGTCAAGCAGTCATTAACTCCAGCGGTCATCACATCCCTTGGTCCCTTAATGAATCAAACTCTTGTAGTGTTACCTTAGAGAACCACTGCTAGCTGGCTTTGTTGTTCCCAATTATTACAAGAAAGATTCAAGATTCAAGAGCTTTATTGTCAATACAGCAGTATACACAGTATAGAGTGTACTGAAATGCTGTTTCACCCCAAACCCCCCCACGGTGCATTTATAAGTATATAAAAGATATACTAGGAATTACAAATAAATAACATGCTAAATTTCAGTAAAATTAAGGGATAAAAAGGTACTAATTACTAACTATACAATACTATAATGATAACTATACAATGCTAACAGTACGATAAACAAAGACAGGACAGAGACAATACAAAGTGGATGTGTTAACCCAACTGTTGTAACATCAGCCATAGTCATCGTCCATTAGCCATATTCCAAAATCAGTACGCGAAACAATGTAAACAGTCAAAACTACATACAAAGAACAGCGCGTGCAAACAGGAAGTGATGGTTTTGTGTTATGCTTCGTTGTTCTTTTATATCGTGTACCCGCGACCGATTTTGAAGAGTAATGGGCAAACTTAATGTCTGATCCATTAATGCTCATCAGTACTATTGCTGACCATATACCCATAGCTGTGCCTGACTAACCATTCATTACTCCGCTTTTTTAATGGGGACATGGATCAACTGGGTAATGAGATATTGTAATATATAATATTAACACACCGGTTTAGCTCAGTGGGATGAGCAGGTGACCATATGCCGTATGACTGAGAGCAGCCGGCCACGGCCCTTTGCCGCATGTCTTCCTCTCCTCCACTTTCCTGTCAAGTCTTCGCTGTACTTATCTAATAAAAACTGAAAAAAGGCAAGAAAATTAAAATATAAATATAAAAGGACGCAAATACATGCCATGGTGTACAAAAGTGACAGAGTACAGTGAGGTGTGGGAGTGAAGGTGGATTGTACGTGGATAAATGAAAGAGTCTGCAGCAGGAAGAAACGACCTTCTGTAACATTCCCTCTGACAGCAAGGTTCAAGGATTCCAGTTGTCCAGTGTGTTACGGAGGGGTGGGAGTCAGCCTTGATTGCTAGTAGTCTTACCAGCATTCTGTCACCGACCACCTCCTCCAAGGTGGCGAGCTTTGTGCCAGCAATTGACTCAGCCTTTCTGGCATGAAGCTCAAACATATGGACTGTTTGTCAAGACAGACCATTTAATACTTGGACTGTGGATGCTCTAAACTGTGTCACCACTCGGAAAAAAACGCTGTCAGCACTGCAATACCAACAAGGAGCCAAAACACTCGACAAACCAACATAAAGATTTTTTTTGTCAAAGTTTCCTGCAGAACATGTCATCTTTTCCAAACACAGCATCTCTGCAATGGTATATCATTATATGTGCGTGTAGACTGATTCCGCACACATGCCCATACCACCAGTCTAGCTGAACTACAATTCAAAAGACACAAAGAGCAAGACTTGGGGTGTGTGGAGGTGGGTATACTGGACTACAACATCTTACAGTGCCTAACACCATAACAGATAGGATCATGGATATGTTTGATACAGTCTGCAAAAAACAAAAACATAAATAAATAAATATCCAATACAAAAATTAAACTTTTATGTGGCTGCCATATATTTAAGGAGCTGTCACATATTCTGATTTTACTAATGTTGCTTACTGAAACAGGACGTCTGCATTGAAGCTTGCAGAATTTTCTGTTTTTAGGTTGAGTTGTTCTTTCCTAAAAGATTTCTCGGATTTGACAGTGCCATCGCCCAACTGGTTCTTGGTCTTCCATGTGCTAATCCCCCCAGATTCCACTAACAGTGTTTAATTTAATAATATTTGTATCAATATTTTTGATATGACAGATTATTCTGTTGGCAGTGTTAAATATAGGATGAAATGAATGCTTTTATTTGGTTCTCTTAGATGAATACACCACCGCTGGTTTCCACGGTCAGGCTTTTTTTGTGTGTGTGTTTGTCGTTTTTCGAAGCATTCTATCGCATTTGTCCTAAAGTCAAATGAACCCAGCTCAGTCGGTTTGAGATAATCTGGTTACACGTTTAGATCAAAACAATAACCTTTACGTCACAGGGGGTTATGTGTCTATTTGAAAACATATTTGTAAATTCCCGTCGCCGTTATTCTGTTATATGGGTTCTTTTACCCCAGTAATATTTACGATAAACTACATTTAGCGATGCAATGTTTAGAGAGTTATGAAAAACAAAGCGACTGAATACATTAGTGTTGATTTGCGACAGACCCCCCTCAGCAAGCACATAATGCTGCAGTCCAAGGCGCGCTAAGCGATTTGGCGCTAGTGTGTGTCCGGTGTTCTGTAATCAGCTGCTGCAGCGCAGACACTTTCCACTTTGAGCTTCTGGCTGTTTTTGAATCATACAGTGCCGTGACCTTCATGGCCAGTCATGTCTGAAGAAGAGATCAAGGTTTCCGATGAGCTTTTCAAAGATGTCAAATTCTACGTGGTTGGGGATATTGACCAAAAGGTGAGATTCTGGACGTTAGCAGCTTTTAGCCAAGTTGGTAGCCTGTGCTAACTAGCTAAAGTCATTGACTCTAAAGCAGGTGATGCAAGAGAAGCTAAGTAGTAGCTAAGTATTCGAGCTGTCTTTAGCTAACCTCTGTCAGGCCACGTAACGGTGCTTGCGACTTTCAAGTGACGCTCGCTCACTGAATAATTTGTGCAGAAGCTCCTTCAAACTGCACTTTCACGCAGCCCTTTAGCACTAGCTGCGAGTTTTGCATGTTAGCTGCTAGCTCCTAGCTTGCGGTTTGTGAGGCTAAGGCTTGCTGCTGCCGCTTGTTAGCATTATTTTCTAAACGATTAGCCTCAGTAATATTGCTCGGAACTTCTGATAAGCAGTGAAACGCTGCACTGCCGGTGTATTGTGTTACTTTTCATCAACCTATGACTGTCAGCATCTTGCTCAGTTATTCGCCCATTACTGCGCATGTGTCCACAATTCCACTCGTTGGTACTGAACACCTGTGGTAAAGAGCTGTCCTTCTTGTCAAATGGCATTATCCAGACGCTTTGAGTCTGCACCGAGAACAAACAATACAATTATCATTTACAGTCTTCTCGTGGATTGATGTCTTATTGGGATTGCTCCAAGCTAAACCTCACATTCTAAAAGCTGGTGGGTCGTGTTGAAGTCTGGCTGCGGTTAAAGGCTGAGTTACACTTATTCGGAGCAGAGAGGTGTGGTGGACAGTGCCGTGTCTTCCTTTAGAATGCAGTCGTGCACGGTGGGAGAGATGAAAAATAAATCCAAAAAAAAAGTATTTCAGTTTTTGTTATATCAGTCACTGAAAAAATGACAGTAACCAGCTCCGTCTTTGTCTGTTAAGGCACACAGGTAATAATTGTAATATTATTATCAAACATGCTGTTATTAACACTAGATTTGGGTGGAGCACAGGGCTTCTCATCTTTTTCATCTCTTAAATGATCAGTTGTTAGTGCTTCATGCAGTCCAGGTTAAGGGATGTGACAGGCCAATTTTCAGCCAGTGAGAAGGGGCTTTAACGGCGGTTTAGTCTTGAACATTGCATTGAACGATTATATTTTTGTACACATTTACAGTCACGATAATATGCTGACATTTACACCATAAACCAGCAAGGTTTTTGGTCTGCCAGCAACAGATCTGACACTGCTGTCTCTTAAGGGATCATGTCCTGATCAGAATGTGTGGAAATGGTTCCAGTGATAAAAATAGGCATCAAGATATAAATGAAATGTCTCAAATCTTTGATGCAAAGTTTAATTGAAGCATTACAGCCTTTGAAATCCACTAGTCATAATTTTGTTTGTCAGGGATGGGCCTTCTCAGATAAGTGCTCACGCTGCCAGATAGTTGCCACAAGCGTCAGCTTAAACAATGCTCCTTTGCCAATAAGACTTCCTCATTAAAATGTTGGAGGTTGCCCTGAATCGGTGCCTGGGTGAAGGTAGTTTGAAGTTGTCTCTCAGACTCTGTGCTCCTCCTCCAAAGAATGATGACTATTAGTCTTCAGTTTTCATAACGTGGACATTGTCCAAAGCTGGTGTGGATAGACTTTAAGGTCTTGGACTTAGCTGGCAGTACTTGTTCTGCTAAGCAACAAAGGTGAGCTACAATAAAACCAAGTGTCCACTTAGTCTCTTTGCAGTCAGAGATGTAGGAGTTTCCACCTGTCTGACTGAGAGTGAGCTGAGACTGCTGACTGACACTGAGGAAGCCAACAACAGCAGCCTGCCTTCAGAGAAACACTAGATCAAAGCTCTCTGGTTAGCAGCAACTGAGCTTTCATAATCACTGATACTCTCACATGGATGATAAAGAAATCACAAGATATACTTGCACAAGACTTTAGTTGGAAACACTGTGCTCAGAGCATCTACAGTTTATTAAGAATGTCAGTATTTGTATTTATCCTTCTGACCTATTTAGTTCAAAATAACTTTGTGAACTTGTGGCTCCCACAGCGTCTGTGTTAGTTAGTTAAATTGATGTAACTGGAATTCTGTGCTCGTACTCCAGGTGGTGCAGCTGCTAAAAGCAGGAAAAGCAAAGGAGGTGTCCTACAATGCTCTGGCCACTCACATCATTGCAGAGGATGGGGACAACCCTGAGGTGGGCGAGTCAAGAGAGGTTTTTGACCTTCCTGTTGTCAAGGTAAGGGTTGTGTTACAACATACTCACTACTCCAAGTTTTTCTGTTTCTCACTTGATTCTGTAACAGCATAACTTTTGAGACAGCTCTAGCTCCTCTGCCATAAAGTTGTCATACAGCAGTATTTTTTCTGCCTGATCATTTATGCATTCTGGTTGAATCTGTACCAGCAGCTTACAGACACGCTGTCAGCCTTTGACTTACAGTTCTGCTCATGTTTTTCAGCCATCCTGGGTCATTCTGTCGGTCCGATGTGGAGACCTGTTACCGTATCCTTCCACTGTCCAGACCAGCGCAGCTCAGACTGCTGTTTGCCAATACATAAATCTATATTAATTCATTGATTGGTACTGAAGGGTAATAACTAGACCTATGAAAAACAAAAACAGTTCACATCAATGTGAGCATCAGCTAATGGTCAAATCCTTTTTTTAAACCTCAGTCTGTTCCTACAGACTGATGTAACCACGTTGGTAATAACAAATTGTCAAATAACAGTGGCTTCTCCCTTTCTTACTTTTTCCATAACCAAGAACGCCACAGAGTTACTGGCTTCTCGCCAGAATCGGGGCAGATATTCTTTGGTGTCACAGCTTGTCTTCCCAGAGTAAGTGTGTGTGTGTGTGTGTGTGTGTGTGTGTGTGTGTGTGTGTGTGTGTGTGTGTGTGTGTGAGAGAGAGGGCTTACTATCAGGTGTGTGTGTTTGGTGTTATTGCACTCTGAAAAATGTGAAGCTTGTTTGTTGTGTTTGTACGCAGCTTCCTGATGATCTCAATGCTCTGTGGGCTTACATAACCTTTTATGGAGGAGAATGCCAGCTTAACCTAAACAAGAAGGTCACTCATTTAGTATTGAAGGAACCTAAAGGGGTGAGTGTGCGCTCCATGGAGCTGAGTCTAAACTAGCTTTTTGCCACAGTTCATTCTTTGCCATCGGTGCTGATACGGTGTTAGCGGCTACTTTCTTCTTGGCACAAAGTCATATCTGACTTTTTCATAGGTTCACTTATTTGTTTTCACTACAGATGGTGTTTGATTGCATATACATATATATATTTGTCTCCAGGCTAAATTTGAGTGTGCCCTGAAGCACTCCGGCATCAAGATTGTCACCCCTGACTGGATCACAGATTCTGTTAAAGGTAACATCAGTGCAGGCAGTCTAATGATGCGTTTTATCAAGTTGTTGTTCTCTTAAAGGCAAGTTGTTAATTATCAGTTCTTCAAACTGTATTTTTCTGTTTAACATTGTATGTTCAACTGAATATCTTTGGTTTTGGACTAAATTACTGAGAAACGGGCATTTTCACTATTTTTGTTGCAAAAAGAAAGTGTATGCCTGTATCAGTTCATTTTCCTTATTCAACTTTAATAATGTATAAATTTTGACCAATAATGGAGCTGCTAGTAATCATTGTCAGACAGAAGATCTGTAATAACCTGTCCCTCTCTTCACCATTTAAAGATAAAGCCAGGAAGGAGGAGGCACTCTATCACCCCAGACTCACATATGTGGAGCCAGAGGAAGAGGAGGAGAGTGAAGCAGAGTCATACAACCGTCATTCTGATGGAAGCTACAGCCCCCAGCGATCCCGGCTGTCCAGTGGTGGCTCATCAGATGAGGAGTCCAGCCCCCGCAGACGACCGGGACCCAAAAGACTGAATTCTGTCTCCCCGACCTCTCCACGCAAACCCGAGCGCCGCAGCGAACGGATGTTTGATGATTCTGACGACGACTCTTCCACAGAGAAGGAGGGCACCAACCTCAACTGGACGCCGGCTGAGGTGGTCACCCCAGCTCCCCCTATTACAACCGGTACAGCCAGGCGTCGGAGTGGGCCACCCGGCATCAAAGACCCAGTGTCGTCCACAGGCAGTGGGCTGATCAACCTATGTGCGAATGTGCCTCCTGTGCCCGGTAGTGGCGGTGCCGTGCCTGCAGAGGCTCGCTCCGCTGCTGCCGCCATCGCTCACTCCGCACAGCAAGGTAGGTTTTTAAAAGCTTCGTTTGCTGCTCAGGCCTGCATTAGATTCTCTTGCACACTGTGTGTTGAGAAATGTCAGATAGTATGGGAAGTATTTGTGGAAACAAAAATGAATGCAACACTGTTAAGCCACTATAATGCATCATGTGCGCAACAGAGAGAGCATTGGATTTGTGCCAACATAAACAGCTGTAAAGTGAGAGACCTCTGGCTCATATAAATCAGGTTAATTCAGTTTCACTTGTAACACCAAATCACAACAACAGTCTCCTCAAGGCAGCAATTAATGATTTGGGCCTAAAGATTTGCTTTGTGGCGACCTGGTAACCACCAGTCACAGGGAAAACCAGTCCTCCCTGACAAGTCAGTTAGTGGTGGTTAGAAGCTGGTGGCAGCCGCTATGGAATCGATTCCTAAAACTCCATTCGTGCTGGACCCATCAGGGATTCCTGGCAACCACACGTTGATGGGGAAAAGTGCGTATTCTGTGAATGGGTGTTGCCAATCATTAGCAGGAAATTGTTTGCAGAGAGGTGTATACGGTGCTGCCCAAAGCACTGCATATTCAGTTGTTTCACTGAGAATAGGTCCTATAAATGAGTGCAGTTTAAAGTATAAGAATTTCTTTTATTATGAAAATAATGTTTTGCATTGAAGAAAAGTTGCGTTTTTTGTTTGTTTGTAAATGGACTGGTTCTTATGTATCACTTTTCTACTTTACTTGAACACTCAAAATACTCACGCACTTGCCTCATTCACCCATTCACACAAGAACCTTTTCTATGATTTTACCATCTCAGCGCTTTCTATCATCTATCTTACCTCCTGAGCTACAAAAAGCCCAAGCTTACTGCACCTGGTATTCCCAGGCAGTCTCCCATCCAAGTACCGTATTTTCACGACCATAAGGCGCACTTAAAAGTCTTAGATTTTCTTCAAAAAGTACGGCGCGCCCTATAGCGCAGTGCGCCCTGTGTGTTGTAAGGAGGACGTAGTAAAGAACACCATGAGAACGCTAAAGGGTGAAGTGTGGGCGCAACCCTGAAAATGGCAAAGAGACACGCTTATGAAGCACAGTTTAAACTGAAGGCCATCAGCTACGCGGAGGAACATGGAAATCGAGCAGCGGCGAGAGAATTTAAGATTAACGAATCGATGGTTCGCAAATGGAGGAAGCTAGAAAACAAGCTCCGGCAGGTCAAAACGCAGCTGAGTTTCCGCGGACATAAGGCGAGGTGGCCCGAGTTGGAGGAAAGACTCAAGCGGTGGATCATCGAGCAAAGAACGAGCGGGAGAAGCGTTTCGATGGTCACCATTCGGCTAAAAGCAGTTTCACTTTCACTTTTTATGAAACGGTGCCATTTCTCCATCCGGACCAGGACTACGGTAGCGCAGCAACTTCCAGCGGATTATAAGGAAAAGCTGGCCATCTTCCGCTCCTACTGCAGCAAACACATCGGCGACAAAAACATCCAGCCCAGCCACATCACAAACATGGACGAGGTGCCGCTCACTTTTGACATCCCGGTGAGTCACACTGTGGAGAAGAAGGGGACCAGCACGGTAGCGATACGCACAACGGGGTATGAAAAGTCTTCTGTCACTGTTGTGCTTGGCTGCCATGCTAATGGACAGAAACTGCTGCCTATGGTGATTTTTAAGCGAAAGACTTTGCCTAAAGAGAAGTTTCCAGCAGAAATCATCATTAAGGCAAATGAAAAGGGCTGGATGGATGAGGAAATGATGAAAGACTGGCTGAGGGAGGTGTATGTAAGGAGACCAGGTGGTTTTTTCCACGCATCACCATCGCTGTTGATCTGTGACTCTATGCGTGCCCATCTCACAGCCGATGTGAAAAAAACTAGTGAAACAAATGAACTGTGAGCTTGCTGTCATTCCGGGAGGCCTGACAAAGGAACTCCAACCGCCGGGCATCGGTGTGAACCGGCCGTTCAAAGTAAGGCTCCGAGCGGCCTGGGAGCGATGGATGACCGATGGAGACCAGTTTCACTAAGAGTGGAAGGCAGCGCCGGGCGAGTTACGCCACAATTTGCGAATGGATTGTAGATGCTTGGGCTAACATGTCTGCTGGCACTGTTGTTCGAGCTTTCGCAAAAGCCGGCATCATTTCCGAGGAGCCGCACGGCACGGAAAGTGACTCTGACGGTGAAGAAAGTGAACCTGGCATGTTTGATGGAGATTTAGCGCAGCTGTTCAATTCAGACACAGAGGATGAGGACTTCGATGGGTTTGATTGATGATAAAAATGTGAGTACCAAACTTCGTTTTGCTCCTGCTTTATTTTTAAATACGCACACTTGTATGCTTGTGTGTTGTTGATGATGACGATTACTGGTAATAAAAATGTGAGTAAGGTACCGAACTCAGGTTTGCTCCCGCTTTATTTTTAAATACGCATACGGTACTTGTATGCGCCCTATGATCCAGTGCGCCTTATGTGTGTGTTAAATACAGTAATGGCACACATAACTGAGACTGCGCCTTTTAGTACAGTGCGCCTTATGGTCGTGAAAATACGGTACTAGGAGATTCAGCAGGTCACCCTTGGAAAGAAATTGCAAGTCGGAATTAGCCAAGAAAACTGCAGTCGGTCACTGAGCATTTCTCTAAATAAAACTTAGACATATATGTCTGAAAACATAGAAAATTCGCTGATGCTGAGGTGAGTACAGTGAGCTCACAGGACTTAGTGCGCTGGGAGAGCAGCCAGCAGAGCCAAACTCAGTGTTGTTTAGATTTTGTTTACATGTACGTTCTCTCTCACACACACACAAACACACACTCTCTCTCTCTTTCCAGTCTACTCAAATTCAAATTCAAATTTTATTTGTCACGTACACAGTCATACACAGTACGATATGTAGTGAAATGCTTGGACAACTGCTCGTGACCTAAAGAAAACAAAAAAGGAAAAGGCTATGAATAAGATAGGAAATAAATATGAAAAATTAAAAAGGGTAAATTTAACTAGGAAGGAATAAAATATAAATTAAGGTTAAAAATGAAATAACTGTACAACACAAATTAGAATGAAGGGTAAATTTAACTGGGAAGAATAAGATAAAATATATAAATTAAAGTTGAAAATAAAATAACTGTACAACAAAATACACAATATAGAACTATATAAGAATGTATGAAGAAATCTAAATAAATATATACACAATAACAGCAGCGTGATTTAAGTGATGAAGTGAAACAATGTCCAGAAAGTCCAGTGTGTGTGTAAGAACCATATGTGTGGGTCAGTACTGTGTGGTGGTGTGATTGAGAGACCGTATCGCCTGTGGGAAGAAGCTCCTCCTCAGTCTCTCTGTGTTGGTCTTCAGGGAGCGGAATCGCTTTCCTGACCTCAGCAGAGAGAACAGTCTGTTGTTGGGATGGCTGAGGTCCTTCACGATCTTCCTGGCCTTGGTCCAGCACCGCCTGCTGTAGATTGAGTGCAGGTCAGGGAGCTCGGAGCGGATGGTGCGCTCAGCTGACCGCACAACCCTCTGTAGAGCTCGTCTGTCCTGCATGGTGCTGTTCCCGAACCAGGTTGAGATGTTTCCCGTCAGGATGCTCTCTATGGTGCACGAGTAAAAGTTCCTGAGCACCTTGGAGGGCAGTTGGAAGTCTCTCAAGCGTCTGAGGTGGTAGAGACGCTGTCGGGCCTTTTTCACCACGGTGTTGATGTGACAGGACCATGACAGGTCCTGCGTGATGTGAACTCCGAGGTATTTGAAGCTGTCCACTCTCTCCACTGGGCACTCGTTGATGACGGGGGTCTGGTAGTTCCTCTCCTGCTTAGTGCTGAAGTCCACTATCAGCTCCTTTGTCTTACTGACGTTTAGAAGGAGGTTGTTCCTCTGGCACCAGTTCTCCAGATTCCTAATCTCCTTCAGGTAGGCCGTCTCGTTGTTATCAGAGATCAGGCCCACCACGACGGTGTCGTCAGCAAACTTGATGATGGTGGTGGAGCTGGTAGTGGCCACACAGTCATATGTGTACAAAGAGTACAGCAGGGGGCTCAGAACACACCCCTGGGGGGCTCCAGTGCTGAGAGTGGTGGAGGCTGAGACATGTCCGCCCATCCTTACTGCCTGTGGTCTGCCAGTTAGGAAGTTGGAGATCCACTGACACATAGATGAGCTGAGTCCCAGATGCTCCAGCTTGGTGGTGAGTGTGGAGGGAATTATGGTGTTAAATGCAGAGCTGTAGTCTATGAAGAGCATTTTAACATAATTCCCCCTTCTAGTGTCCAAGTGAGTGAGTGATGTGTGGAGGAGATGAGAGATGGCATCGTCTGTGGAACGATTTGGACGGTAAGCGAACTGTAGTGGGTCCAGTGTGTCTGGTAGTGAAGAAATGATGAAGTCTCTGACCAGGCGTTCAAAGCACTTCATCACTACTGAGGTGAGGGCTACAGGGCGATAGTCATTGAGAGAAGCAGGGTGGGGTTTCTTCGGGACAGGAACAATGATGGACTCTTTGAAGCATGTGGGGATCACCGACTGAGATAAAGAGATGTTGAATATCTCAGTGAACACAGGAGCTAGCTGGTATGCGCAGTCTCTGAGGATACGACCTGGGATGCCGTCTGGTCCTGCTGCTTTCCTGGTGTTCACTCTCTTGAAGGCTCTCCTTACTTCATGCTCGGAGATGACGAGCACGTTTCCGGTGCTGGCAGTATCTTCCTGTCTGCAGCCGTTAGCGCCGCTAACACTAGCATTGTTGGAGTCCTTAGCTGCAGCCTCGAAGCAAGCATAGAAAGTGTTCAGCTCGTCTGCCAGAGTCACGGCCGCGTTCGTCATATCGGTTGTTGGTGCTTTATAGTCCGTTATTGTCCTTAGTCCCCGCCACAGGCTCCTAGAGTCACTCTGTTGGAGTTGTGACTCTAGTTTCCTCCCGTAGCGCTGCTTCGCCTCTTTCACCGCCCTCCGCACGTTATATGACGCGGCTTTGTACGGGTCCATGTCCCCCGTCATGAGTCCCTCTTCAGTTCTGCACTCTTCAGTTCTGCACTGTCCAATAAAAGTGAAAAATGCCCAGGACATTCTAATGATCTTTTTCTTTGAGCACAATGTATTAAATTGTATGATTTCTGTTTTGTTACTCCTGATGCAATATGATGAAGATGCTACTTCTCTCGCCTCTTCAGGTGTATCTGTTCCAGAGAGCATGTCAGGGTGGAGCCCGGCTGTTAGAACGCTCCGCAACATCACCAACAACTCCGACATGCAGCCTGCCAATCGAGCAGCCAGCGTTCATGTAAGAAACACAGCCTGCTTCCACTGAGCACCAGCACTTCTCACATTGGCTAGAAAGGAAACGATGCTAAAGGAGTGTGCTTTGAGTGGTTATTTGTTTTCTGTGTTTATTGGTTCTGTTTCACATTTTCAATCATTACTTTTGCACTGCGACAGTGACACACATGCTGTTGAAGAAAGTAAGAGCGCGGGCAGTAGCTATTACAGACAGGGCCGTGAACCTTAAGAGTTGTACAGTTGTTAGAACAGCATAGATGGAATATTTGGATATTCCATCTATGCTTGGATCTATATTTGGATCAGCAGCTCCTTAAGGTACCGAAAACTAAGTATAAATTTAAAGGTGATCGTGCTTTTGCTGTAGCTGCTCCAAAGTTGTGGAATGATCTGCCCTTGCATGTTAGGCAGGCCTCTTCTCTCTCTGAATTTAAAAGTCTTCTTAAAACATATTTATTCGCTGAAGCCTTTGGCATTGATTAGAGGGGTTGACTCAATTTGTTTTAACATGTTTCAATTTTTTGTATCTATTTATTTTATCGTATCTCATTTTAATTTTCTTTACGTATGCTATTAACATGTACAGCACTTTGTGAAACTCTGGTTTTATGTTAAAGTGCTTTAGAAATAAAGTTGGTATGGTATGGTATGGTACTGCAAAGTGGGAGCACAGGGTGCGTAGAAGATTTCATTGAGATATTCACTGTGTCTTGGGTGGTGAGTTATGCTGAGTCGATGGATGCTCCATGAGACTGCACACGTCAACTCACATTTGAATCTCAATCGTGATGTGACTTCCCACGGTTAATCTGATCAACCGATACAAAAAAATGAATGTTCTATCAAATAGAATGAGAAGCAAATCTAGCACTCCCTAAATCCCAACAACACAGCTGCATATAGCATATCCAGTCACAGCTGTTCCTGCCCGCGTAGCTCGAAGTTTGCTGGATGTAGTCCGAATGAGTAGCACTACATTAAAATACAGACGGAAACAAAAATCAGAAGAAGAGCCTGTGTGTCTTCTAATCTACATGCACATTAGGTTAACGGGGGTTCTAAGCTGGCTGTAGGCATTTTTACTAGTGGCCAATACGGGTAACACACTTCTGACCAAATTCTGTATGTATAAGTTGAACTTGGCTTCCAAATCTAATTGTTCTCAACTTGTCTGGCTTCAGGACGCACCACCATCACCTCTTAACGATAAGCCGTGACCCAGATTTTCAGATTCTGAAATTTGGTGAATGAAAATATTGTGCGGTTTGAATCTGAGATGGTAGATCATAATATCACAGTATGACAATACAAAAAAACACACTTTTGGGTTGCAACCCACCCGTTGAGAATCACTGGTGTAGAAATCAGTGGAAAGGCAGCTTCTTCTATGTGCCCCGCAATCACCTTATGATCCAATAAAGACTTCAGGTCTTGAATGGGCAGAACAGTTAGGAGCATGCAGTGTTAAAAAACATTAAAAAAAATCAAGCATGAAGCGCACATTCAGTTTCACTTCTACTCTTTGGATTTTCACTGTTCTTTGTGGCTGGCTGACAGACTAACTACAG
Organism: Mchenga conophoros; assembly: GCF_057382185.1. NCBI lineage: Eukaryota > Metazoa > Chordata > Actinopteri > Cichliformes > Cichlidae > Mchenga > Mchenga conophoros. Next base: position 34,897,889 of record NC_140543.1, read on the forward strand.
CGCAAGCAAGAGTTGTCCACAGACTGGAATGCATGTATTGTACACTGCCTCCAACGACAGCAGAGCTCTCTGCAGACAGATGGTCTGACTGCAGCAGAGCAGACTATAAACTCAACCTCTGCTGGACTATAAATCCCGCTTTATTAGTTTTTCATTCAGATCTTCAGCTGCACTTGTAATATTTGGTTTGAAATATGTTACGGTGACATAAGGCTTACATACCATTGGGGGATGGTGACCAAGTCTTTTTATGTAGAGGCTGTAATCATGTCATGTACATGTATAAATAGTTATGTTCAGTGATGGGAATAACCCCATTACTTTTTTCAGTAACAAGTAATCTAACTAATTACTATTTCTATCGTTACAACGCCGTTACCGTTACTAACAAGAAAATGCGGTCGCGTTACTGTTTTTCAACGGACAGTTGAAGCTGTGTTCAGCTTACCGCACCTTATATCAGTTGCACGGAAGTAGCTGTAAGTAATCTGGGCGCTACAGCTTTAAAGCAGCTGCGCGCTCCCGCGGGAAACAATAACTTTTTGGCACAACACCTGGAGCTCAGGGGGCAAAACAATGGCAGGAGTGCTGCTGTTTGACTGAGGAAGAATAAAGTAGTCGTGGTAAGCCAATCACATGACCACTTCAAGATCACAAAGCAACAAGGTGATATGTACCAGTTTTTAAATTGTGTTGATAGGCCACGTAAAACCAGGGTCATAATAAACAATCCGGTCTTTAAATCTGACGTCATTAGCCGTGCCTGGGCCCAAACTCTGCTGCAGGTCCGTAAGTTCAACGATCACTGCGGCATCACTGACAGTTAAAAACTGTCTAAATCCTTTCATCTGTAATAAAATGATCAGCGTTCTGCTCTACCAGGTGTAACAATTAGGTTTAACATCCATGAAAACGGAATTTATGAAATTTAACGGAGTTAGAAGTTAGCAGGAAGTTGGCTCGCTAGTTTGCATCTAAATATAATATACCATGTTCTGACTGAGGGATTTATGAAACAAGTTAAGACGTACAGCTCTGCTATCATTTCCGACATAAGTGAAGACAGGAAAGTAAACAGCAGGGACATTTGTAGGGTTACTGAAGTTTGGCTAGCTGGTATATAATGATGTGCTACGTGGTCGCTAGTGACACAGCTATGTTAGCTGGAGGATAAATACTAACTTTTATAGTTTTGTGTTGTGTGTCAGAACAATGAGGTGACTGCTGTCTCCAGGTAAAAACAGGAGGAGTGACACACCTGCTGCTGTCAGACCTGCAGCTAGAGCAGGGCGATATGACCAAAAATATTTATCACTCTATATACATTTGAAAATTTGCGATAACGATATAACTGACGATATAATTGACACTAGACAAAATACTTTACAACTCCACAACTTTATTAGTGCAAAAAACCATCAATGTATTTTCTCTTAAACAAGCAGCTGTTTTTTATTTTATGTGCATTAAAGTTATATAAAAACGTAACAGTGCAAATTCCTCGCTGACAGTTTACCCAAAAGGCATTTCCAGTGGAAACTGGCTGACATATCCTCAGCATAACCATGTAGAATATCCACAAAACCTAAAAAGAGCTTATACACACACAGTACGGTAATATTATGTTGAAGCAGAGTACGTATCACTTCGCGAGGCTCCGCCTACGATAGCCGTAAAGCTCCAACAATCCATCAAGCGGTGCGGCTTCGTAGCTCAGCAAAGTCGTACTGAAACATCTGACAGATTTTCGAGCGCCGTGCACATAAAATCGTTTCGAGGTCAGTAAACACAACCAGAGTTCATACATAAGGCACACGGGATTAGTTACTAACTTAGTTACTTTTTTGAAGAAGTAACTAGTAACTATAAATAATTACTTTTTCAAAGTAACTTGCCCAACACTGGTTATGTTATCATCAAGACAAAGTAAAAAGAAGAGACTTAATCTCATACAACTGTCTTTAAATCGGAGAATAAAAATAAACAAGATTTTTGGAAATAAGTTTTGGGACTAAACAAACTATAAAGACACAGGAACAATAGGAGCTCTGAGCTGTCTCAGATAAGCAGCAAGCAGGTCAGCCAAGATGAAGGTACTTCACCTCATTTTTCTGGAGGTGACTGCTGTTGTGATTTGGCGTTGTTTAAATAAAATTGAAATAAATGTTTTGATCTGCGTCAGACAAACACAGTCGCCAGTTTGTCCAAGAGACTGTCAGTGAATGACAGGCTTCTGGAGAACACAAAGTTGTGTGGAAAGTCTGACTCTAGACAACCTGACACTAGGGGCTCATGCTCCTTGGGTTGTTTCTTACAGTGGGCATGTTTCCAGATGTGCTCCTCATGCCTTTTCCTTTTGAAAACATCCTCAATTTGCTGTTCCCCCAGCAAATTCTCATTTTCTCATTTCATTTGATCATCTCTTTTGTAGATTATCCAGCCTGCTAATCAAACAAAGCCACTGGAGCAGCAGACGAATCAGAGTCATGCTCAGACCCTGAACAGCACCAATGTTCTTCTCTTCAATCAGGCCAAACTGACCAGTCAGCCCCTGACAGCCGAGCAGCAGCAATTACTACAACAGCAGCAGTCAAACCAGGCCGCTCAGCAACATCAGCAGTTATCACAGCAACCACAGCACCCCATGATGCACCTTCAGCAGCAACAACAGATGATGCAGCTACAACACCACCCACAACAACAGCCACAGGCTGCTCAACAACAAGGGTTCCCACAGTTGCCTCTACAGCAGCAGCAGTTCCTACAACAGCAGCAGCAGCAACAAATGCACCAACAGCAGATGTTTTCCCAGCAACAGCAGCAGCATGTGTTCTCCCAGCAGCAGCTGCGACCTCAGCAGCCCTTACGGCCTGGACTACAGCAGTTGCAGCAGCAACAGCTGCTGCAACAACAGCTGCAGCAGTTGCAGCAGCAGCAAAGAATGCAGATGTTACAGCAGAATCAACAGCAGATGCACCAACAGCATCTACAACAGCAGCAGCAGCACTTCATGCAACAGCACCATCAGATGCAACAAAAGCAGCATTTGCAGAACCAGCATCAGAACCAGCAGGCCGTGCAGCAGCAGCAGACAGCTATGCTGCAGCCACCGCTCCAGCAGCCTCCTCACGTCTCCCAGCTGTTTGGACACGAGCCGGGCCAAGAAAGTGAGTGAAGTCTTGATTACTGTGGGCTAGGGTCACATTTATACTGCTAGAACTAAAGAAGGCCAGAGTGAAGCTTCCCTCATTGTATTTAAATCATCACATTAAAAAAAAAATCATTTTCAACCCAACCATCCACGTTCAGACCTTTTTTCCACACATGGAAAAGTGTGAAAATTAAATGACTGAGAAATTACAACAGAGAAAAAATAATTTTGTTTAGACCTACTGCCCTGTAGGAGTGTGTCTGAATCTGAAGTTACAGTTTAAAAGATCAAAACATTTAAAGGTACGGGAATAATTTATTGTCGTAAAAAGAAATGTCAAACAATTAAGAGCAATGAAAAAGGGATTAGTAGTAATAGTGCAAGAATTTGAATAATTTATGAATATGCTAGATTGTTACGTTTTTAATATCAGTACAGTTGTAAGACTGCTGCAGGGCAATGTGCACGTCCAAAACGTGGGCCTTGAATATGAAAAGTATACACATGTTTTCCAAGTTATAAGAGTTAAAATAGCATTTTGTTCATTTTTGTGACTTAGAAAACTTTGATGTGAAATTCTAAGTGTCTATTGTTGCATCATTGTGTAACACAACTGGGGTGGCTGTAGCTCGGGAGGTAGAGCAGGTCATCTACTGATCGGAAGGTTAGTGGTTTGATCCCTGGCTCCCCAGGGTTTGAACAATGTTGTTTGAATTTTAGTTAGTAAACAATTAAAAGCATAGAAGGGAATGCTTGTGTGAATGTGGCATGTAGTATAAAGCGCTCCGGGAGAATAGAAAATCACTATATAAGAATCCGTCCATTTACCACAACTATATACCATTCAGATATTCACTAATTGTTTTTTGGACTTTTAATCATATTAAGTTTGTACAGGACAGTTTGGTTTTAGTTTTGTTTGTTTTTTTTTTTAAATAATTTTTACTCAGACTTTTGATTTTTGATGCATCTTTCACAAATTATAGATCCTGATTCATTTCTATGGTAAGAGAAAATTTCAGGTTCTTAAGAGGGGTGAATGAGCTATTTTATTAAATTTATCTTTTTTCAGTTTAATTCAATTCAGTGGAATTTAATTTATATTGTGCAGTTGCGTCAAGGCACTTTATATTGTAAAGACCCCACAATAATACAGAGAAAAGACCCAACAGTTAAAGAACACCTTTTAAGCAAGCACTTGGCAACAGTGGGAAGGAAGAACACCGTTTGAACAGGAAGAAATTCTGGCAGAACTAGGCTCAGGGAGGTATCTGCCACGGCTGGGGGTGAGGGGAGAAACCGAAAACAAAAGAGAGCCAGAGTTTACTAAAAATGAATACAAATTCCAGAAAAGTTGGGACTTTCTTTTAATTTGAAACACTTTGAAATCACATGAGCCATTTTTTTTTTATTCACAACAAAACAAATAACATGACAAATGTTTAAACTGAGAAATTGTACACCTTCATCCAATAAATGATGATTTTGGGTCCTTCGCTCTAGTTAGCGGTGAGCACAGTGCATGTGAAGGGCCTTAAGGTGCACATCTCAGGACTGTGGGAGGAGCTGGAGTACCTGGAAAGAACCCACACAGATTCAGTGGTGGATTCAAACTCGGAACCTTCTTGCTGTGAGGGAACAACTGCTTTGGTACAATCATTGTCTATACCCAAACTTTGGCCCATAAAGTTTTTATTTCGATGTGATGGCTTGAAATGAGCCAAATATAATTTTATTAGGCCCTCAATAAAGTAGCTGCATGCTCTACCAGAAGCTGCTGCAGTCTTCAGGAAATTTAGTACAATGATTTTCCATACTTGCTCTGCTCTCTGCTATAACAACATCTAAATTGCTTAGACTCAGCTAGAGATGCTTCAGGTTCTTTGTGGTGGGCTTGTTTAAGGGCCTGACAGAATGAGTGTCACGTATAATAATGATAATAATTAATAATAGTAATAATTTATATAGCATTCTTCACAGGATAAGAACCACAAAATGCTTCACAATAATATAAAACAGATGTGCAAAAACAACCCAATCGATCATTTAGCACAAATCTAATTAAAGCCAGTCTAAATAAATGAGTCTTTAGCTTTTGTTTAACTCATTCACTGCCATTGACGTCTATAGCCGTCAATGGCAGTGAATGAGTCAATGGGTTTAACTCATTCACTGCCAATGGCTGGCAGTGAATGAGTTAAAAGAATGAATATAATCAAGGCGATGTAAAGATGGAGGCAAAGCATTCCACGTCTTCGGGGCCGCCGCTCTAAAAGACTGATTTTGATTAGCCTTTGAGATGATGATGTCAGAGATGTAGGCAGGAGCGTCACGACTCAGAGCTTTGAAAGTCAGTACTAAGATTTTTTTTTTTAACGAATTCTAAAACGTACTGGAAACCAGTGTAATGAGAATAAAACCAGCTCTTTTTCGTGTCTTTGTTAAGAGCTTTGCAGCCGCATTCTCAAACAAAGAAAAAGGCTGTTGCAATAAGCGAGATGAAATAAAAGCATGATTAACTATTTCCAATTCAGATTTAGACAACAGGGTTCATAAATATATATATTTTTTTTAGCTGAAAGAGGCAGTTCCTAATTATCTGTCGAGAGTGTTGCTCTAGGGATATGGTAGACTCAAAAAATAACACTGAGGTACCTGAGGCTCGGCTGAACAGAGGAGCCAAGAGAACCAAGATGCTGTTTGATTACAGATATTTCGCTGTCGGGAGCAATAATTACTGTTTCGGACTTCTCTGAGTTCACCTGCAAGTAAGACTGCCACGATTAGTCGACTAGTCACGATTACGAATCGGCGACGACTAATTTAATAGTCGACGCGTCGTTTGAAGCTTTGTAAGATCCCAAAAGGTGCAGGAATAAGTAGCAGGATTTAAGAGTGTAATAGCGGACTAAAACAGAAGATGGCAGCACTGCATGTCCAGAGATGCAAGCTGGACCCCGAACCCTGAAGAAGAAGCTGTGTGCGGTAGAGCAGGGCGATATGACCAAAAATATTTATCACGATATACATTTGAAAATTTACGATAACGATATAACTGACGATATAATTGACACGAGACAAAATACTTTACAACTCCACAACTTTATTAGTGCAAAAAAAACCATCAATGTATTTTCTCTTAAACAAGCAGCTGCTTTTTATTTACAGTGGGGCAAAAAAGTATTTAGTCAGCCACCGATTGTGCAAGTTCCCCCACCTAAAATGATGACAGAGGTCAGTAATTTGCACCAGAGGTACACTTCAACTGTGAGACACAGAATGTGAAAAAAAATCCATGAATCCACATGGTAGGATTTGTAAAGAATTTATTCGTAAATCAGGGTGGAAAATAAGTATTTGGTCAATAACAAAAATACAACTCAATACTTTGTAACATAACCTTTGTTGGCAATAACAGAGGTCAAACGTTTACTATAGGTATTTACCAGGTTTGCACACACAGTAGCTGGTATTTTGGCCCATTCCTCCATGCAGATCTTCTCGAGAGCAGTGATGTTTTGGGGCTGTCGCCGAGCAACACGGACTTTCAACTCCCGCCACAGATTTTCTATGGGGTTGAGGTCTGGAGACTGGCTAGGCCACTCCAGGACTTTCAAATGCTTCTTACGGAGCCACTCCTTTGTTGCCCGGGCGGTGTGTTTTGGATCATTGTCATGTTGGAAGACCCAGCCTCGTTTCATCTTCAAAGTTCTCACTGATGGAAGGAGGTTTTGGCTCAAAAGCTCACGATACATGGCCCCATTCATTCTGTCCTTAACACGGATCAGTCGTCCTGTCCCCTTGGCAGAAAAACAGCCCCATAGCATGATGTTTCCACCCCCATGCTTCACAGTAGGTATGGTGTTCTTGGGATGCAACTCAGTATTCTTCTTCCTCCAAACACGACGAGTTGAGATTATACCAAAAAGTTCTACTTTGGTTTCATCTGACCACATGACATTCTCCCAATCCTCTGCTGTATCATCCATGTGCTCTCTGGCAAACTTCAGACGGGCCTGGACATGCACTGGCTTCAGCAGCGGAACACGTCTGGCACTGCGGGATTTGATTCCCTGCCGTTGTAGTGTGTTACTGATGGTGACCTTTGTTACTTTGGTCCCAGCTCTCTGCAGGTCATTCACCAGGTCCCCCCGTGTGGTTCTGGGATCTTTGCTCACCGTTCTCGTGATCATTTTGACCCCACGGGATGAGATCTTGCGTGGAGCCCCAGATCGAGGGAGATTATCAGTGGTCTTGTATGTCTTCCATTTTCTGATGATTGCTCCCACAGTTGGTTTTTTCACACCAAGCTGCTTGCCTATTGTAGATTCACTCTTCCCAGTCTGGTGCAGGTCTACAATACTTTTCCTGGTGTCCTTCGAAAGCTCTTTGGTCTTGGCCATGGCGGAGTTTGGAGTCTGACTGTTTGAGGCTGTGGACAGGTGTCTTTTATACAGATGATGAGTTCAAACAGGTGCCATTCATACAGGTAATGAGTGGGGGACAGAAAAGCTTCTTACAGAGACGTTACAGGTCTGTGAGAGCCAGAGATTTTCCTTGTTTGAGGTGACCAAATACTTATTTTCCACCCTAATTTACCAATAAATTCTTTACAAATCCTACCATGTGGATTCATGGATTTTTTTTTTTCCACATTCTGTCTCTCACAGTTGAAGTGTACCTCTGGTGCAAATTACTGACCTCTGTCATCATTTTAAGTGGGGGAACTTGCACAATCGGTGGCTGACTAAATACTTTTTTGCCCCACTGTATGCATTAAAGTTATATAAACTTTAACAGTGCAAATTCCTTGCTGACAGTTTAACCAAAAGGCATTTCCAGTGGAAACTGGCCGACGTATCCTCAGCATAACCATGTATAATATCCACAAAACTTAAAGAGGTTATACACACACAGTACGGTAATATTATGTTGAAGCACAGTACGTATCACTCCGCGAGGCTCCGCCTACGATAGCCGTAATGCTCCGACAATCCATCAAGCGGTGCGGCTTCGTAGCTTAGCAAAGTCGTACTGAAACATTTGACAGATTTTTGAGCGCCATGTACATAAAATCGTTTCGAGGTCAGTAAACACAACCAGAGTTCATACATAAGGCACACGGGGTTATAAGGGGCTCTGTCGACTTTCAGAAAAATCAAAGGATTGATTTTAAGTGCGCCGTATTTTCCAAACAACACGGTAATAACGACGGCCCGCTAGCATGCTCTACCAAAAATAGTGTTCGGTTGTATCTGACGGACGAAAGCTAAACCAATTCCACACCACTGAAGCTGCAGCATTTTTACAAACCAGTTCTGGTTCATCTGTTTCATTCAACGATCCGCTTTCGCTCTTCTCATTCTGTGTCACCGCCATGCTTTTTTCACCATGTGCGTATGAAAACAAAGGCACTGTGCATGCACGTTTTACCCATATTCTATCGCAATATTTCATTTTCTTATCGTTGCCCAACATTATACTATTACCGTGAACGGTATGAAATGGCCCAGCGCTAGTGTCCGCTTTCATAGCTGTGTCCAAATTTAGTGGCTGCATCCTTCGGAGGCTGCATTTGTAGGCCGATTACGTTACAGCGACGCGGCAAAGCCTGTCCAAATTCGAAGACTCCCCTAAATGCGGCGGAATAATGCGTCCTTCATTTCCCCAGGTTTGAAGAATGGGTCGGGCGTATCCTTCGTGGCCCAACCTATCCCAGAATTCATAGCGCGGTCCAGCCAATTCCAGTTTCCAACAATGGCGGCGGCTACTTAGTTTGAATATTACTCTTATGACTGTTTCTGGGTCACAAAATAAACTTTTGACATATTTTCAGGTGAGAATGTAGCTGTGTAAACTTCAAATATCTGCTCGGTTTATCAAGACACCACATATTTGCAAAAAGTTCTCCGATGTTTTTGGAGACGTCTGTTACAGTACTTCCGGCGCCGCTCCGAGCTGGCAGCCAGTATCAGCAGCTCCGAGCTGACAGTCCTTTTTTCTCTTTAATATATGTTTCTCTGTTGTTTTGTGTTTGTTTTTGTTTCCCCCCACAATGGAGCTCAGAATTCTATCGTGTTCTTTATTACATTTTTACGGCGTCTTTGTCCGGAGAGCGCTCGGAGGTCCGACCTCCCATTGTTTACAGCAGGGATCAGCTGTTAGCCCTTGGAGCCTCCGTTGCCCTGCCTACCGCCGAGCAAGCTAACATCCCCCGCGAGGTGAGGAGGAAGAGACGTAGTTCTTGGGCCGGGACCGGGCGTCGCAGTAAAGTTAGCAGGTACCGGCCAGCGATTCCATCTATTATTATGAGGAATGTGAGATCTCTCCCCAATAAAGTAGACGAACTGGCAGCCCTTACCCGACATCAGAGGAGCTACAGGGAGTGCAGCCTGATGTGCTTCACAGAGTTTATCTATCAAAGAGACGCTATGCTGTAAGGACATTGAGCTGCTAGCAGTTAGCATGAGACCGTACTATCTACCGCGAGAGTTTACACACGTGATTATGATAGCTGTGTATGTTCCGCCCTCTGCTAGCGCTGCAGCAGCCTGTGAGGTCCTGCACACTGTAACCAGCAGACTCCAAACACAGCACCCTCAGGCCCTTTTCCTGATCTCTGGGGACTTTAATCACATCTCCCTGTCCTCCACTTTCCCCACCTTCACCCAGTATGTCACCTGCTACACCAGAGACAATAAAACATTGGACTTATTGTATGCCAACACCAAGGAGGCATACAGCTCATCACCTCTTCCTCCCCTGGGGGGCTCAGATCACAACCTGGTTCATGTCCATCCTGTGTATAAACCTCTGGTACACAGAGAACCAGTAGTGAAACGCACAGTAAGGAAATGGTTGGCAGAGACTGAAGAGGCCCTGAGGGACTGTTTCCGTTCTACTGTGTGGGACAACCTCTGCAGCCCCCTGTAGGATGACCTCAACAGCATCACAGACTGCATTACGGATTACATGAACTTCTGTGTGGACAACACCGTACCCATCAAAAAGGTACGTTGTTTTTCTAACAACAAGCCATGGATAAATCCTGAAATTAAGGCTCTCCTCAAGGAGAAGAAGAGTCTTTAGATCTGCAGACAAACAGGAGCTGAGAGTTGTTCAGAAGAAGCTGAAATGGAAGATAAGGCAAGGGAAGGAAAACTACAGCAGGAAGATGGAAGAGCAGCTGCAACAGGACAACAGAGGGGTTTGGAACAGCCTGAAGACAATCTCAGGACAAAAACCAACCCCCCCAGGCTGCAGGAGACTTGGGGTGGGTGAATGACCTAAATAAATATTTTAATAGGTTTGATCAAACACCCACCCCTCCCACAGCATCGTCCCCCCTGCTGCAATCTCCTTCATCTTCAGGGCCTGCCTGTCCTTCATCTCAGGACTTCACACCTCCCAGCTCCCAGTCATTACACCCACCCCCAGCTTCTGTGGACTCCAACATACACACCCCTCCCCCAAAATCCTCTCTTTCTATCTCAGCACTTCAAGTGAGGAATGAGCTTCGCAAGATCAAGGTGCGGAAGGCTGCAGGTCCAGATGGCGTCAGCTCCAGGCTCCTGAGATGCTGCGCAGATGAACTGTGTGGCATCCTAGGATATCTGTTCAACCTGAGCCTGTCACTGGGGAAAGTATCACAGCTGTGGAAGACCTCCTGTGTGGTACTGGTACCAAAGACCTCCCATCCCAAGGACCCCAGCAGCTACAGGCCGGTAGCCCTGACATCGCATCTGATGAAGACCCTCGAGAGGTTGGTTCTAAACCATCTGCGCCCCCTGGTGAGGTCTTCATTGGATCTGCTACAGTTTGCTTACCAGCCTGGCATTGGGGTGGAGGACGCCATCATCTACCTCCTGCACCGAGCTCTGACTCACCTGGAGAAGCCTGGAAGCACTGTGAGGATCATGTTCTTTGATTTCTCCAGTGCTTTCAACACAATCCAGTCACGACTTCTGAGGGACAAGCTGGAGCTATCAGGAGTGGACGACCACATGTCCCAGTGGATACTGGACTACCTCACAGGACGCCCACAGTATGTGAGGACACAGGGCTGTGTCTCTGACACGCTGGTCTGCAGTACGGGGGCCCCACAGGGAACTGTGCTGGCACCGTTCCTCTTCACCCTCTACACTGCAGACTTCTCCATCAACTCCCCACGCTGCCACCTACAGAAGTTCTCTGACGACTCTGCCATAGTCGCCTCATCACAGGTGAGGACGACTCAGAGTACAGACAGTGGACTCTGGACTTTGTGGACTGGTGTCAGCAGAACCACCTGCTGATCAACGCCGGGAAAACCAAGGAGTTGGTGGTGGACTTCCAGAGACGCAGACCCACCACACTGACAGCGGTGAACATCCAGGGAGTGGACATTGAGATAGTGGACTCTCATAGGTACCTGGGTGTTCACCTGAATAATAAACTGGACTGCAGCCACAACACTGATGCTCTTTACAGGAAGGGTCAGAGCAGACTCTACCTGCTGAGGTGGCTGAGGTCATTTGGAGTCCAGGGAGCGCTTTTAAAGACCTTCTATGACTCTGTGGTGGCATCTGTCATTTTTTACAGTGTTGTATGTTGGAGCAGCAGTTTATCAGCAGCTGAGAGGAAGAGGCTGGATAACCACATCAGGAAGGCCAGCTCTGTTCTGGGATGCACCTGGACCCAGTGCAGGTGGTGGGAGACAGAAGGACTTTGGCCAAAATAACATCTCTGATGGACAGTCTCCCAGCCCATGCATGTAAATGTTGCTGAACTGCAGAGCTGCTTCAGTGTCAGACTGATGCATCCTCGATGCATGAAGGAGCGTTTCTGCAGGTCCTTCCTCCCTGCAGCTGTCAGACTGTACAATCAGACCTGCTCCCAACAAACATAGATGTTCACATCAGCGCTGTAACTGCAAAAAGTTAACCGATTCGCACTACAACCTGGTTTGCCTCTTATCTGTAGTTATTTTTATTTAATTTAATAACTGTACAGTACTCTGTATATAGTAACCATTGTCCTCAATGTAAATATGTAAGAAAAATTGTGTATGTTTCTGCTCTGTGTCCTGCGTACTGTTTGTTTGTATATGTGTCTTTTTGGCTGCTGTTACAACCAAATTTCCCCACCAGCTCGATAGCTAGCTGGGGTTCGAGGCTCACTAGAGCCGGCAAGAACACCGGACTCCCGGCACATCGTTTTCAAACCCCCCGCGGTCTTTCGCTACTCAGGTTAAACATGATATATAAGTCACTCAGATAATTTAAAAATGTTATTGTTTGGCTTTTTTCAGTGTTTTATTTGTTCCTCAGTAAATTGGTTTGACTGAGATTAAAGTTATAGTTTTCACACAGCTGAATAAACGTCAAAGAGAGAACTGATAAAACAGAAGTGTGAGATGGTCGAGAGTTTACTCCAGTGTGCTGTTATATTTTAAAATGTTTTTTAAAATTTTTTTTAAATATTTTTAAACCTGAGACAATCTGCAAATTTCATTAAAATTTAATAAACTATCATCTTGTCTTTATTTTTAGTTAGCACAGACCTTAAACACTTCAAGCTGTAAGCTAATGATAGTTAAATAAGAGCAGATGCTGCTGGTGCAATAAGCTGTACATTTTACATCCAGTGGATGATGATCTGATTAGTCGACTAAAAATAACTGGTGACTAGTGACTATCAAAATAATAGTTTGTGGCGGCCCTACCTGCAAGCCACTGTTCAGTGGAAGCTAAACAAAGCATTTAAAAAGAACAACTTTTGAAGCTGAATATTATCAGCATAGAAGTGATAAACAAATCAGGGAACTGACTAATTATAAGTCCTAGAGGTGTACAGGAGAAAAAGAATAGGTCCAAGAACTGAACCCTTTGGTACCCCACTAGTCAGGTTCTTACAGTGTGACATAAACTGATTTGCAAAAATGCTACAAGATCTGTTGGAAAGTTATGACTGAAACCACTGCAAAGCCAGACCGGACACATCGACTACATCCCGGAGCCTGTTCATCAGGCTGGTAGGGTCGACGGTTTCAAAGTCCAGCAAAACCATAACTGTGACTATGTCGCTTTAAGTAATGTGGTTTCCTTTGAGTGGCATCCAGACTGAAATTTGTCATACATCTCATGTTTTTCTAAAAAAGCCCCAAGTTCATGTGAAACTCCTTTTTTCAGAATTGTAGACAATAACGGGAGCTTGGAGATGGACCTATAATTCTTAAACTCTGTTGGGTCCAAACTGCTCTTTTTTAATATCGGGAAAAACAACAGCATGCTTAAAGGGCCGAGGGACCACACCTGTTAAAACAGAGGCATATCTCTACAGTGAGGAGCCAATAGCAGAGAGAGCTTTTTTTTAAACAGCCCAGCAGGTAGTATGTCATTTGGACAAGTCGTGATTTTCATTTTATCCAACAGAGGTGAAAGGTCATGTATAGTCATTGGGTTAAACACTAATAGGTGGTGTAATGGCCACACAGAAACTGATGTGCTGCTGTGCTCACAGTCAGCAGCAGCACAGGTCGAAGACGGGAGAAAGAGTCAGCTCTGATGGCTGAGAGGACAGCAGCTGTTTTCACCACCTATCTTTCCAACATAGGAGACTCCAAGTAATACAGGGTGACTGATTATCTGTTGCTGGCTTGATATTGTTTTGTGTTATTGCGTGACTTGTGCTTCGATCACAGAATGCACTGAAACACAGTCACACAAAGTCTGTGTGACCACAAACTGAACCTGTCCAAGTCTTTTAAGTCTAATTAAGAAAATAAGCACACCTGCTGATTGAGATGATGAATTTCTATAGAAGGCTGGGTCTCTGGTAACTGCAGGATTGAAACTGCTGTCAGTCCTGCACTCTCTTCAGTCTGTGATTCAGTGACAGTAATTTCTTTCTTTCCGCAGTCCCACAGGATGGCTTCCTCCTGGGCTGTGTGTTTGGTATTGCCGACTATCCAGAACAGATGGCTGACAAACAGCTCCTTGCTACATGGAAGAGGGTAAGTCACTGAGAGAGAGTATGAGTACCCAAGTAGGGTGAAAGACAGGAAACAATGCTGAGCATCAGACAGATCAGTGTTTGTTTACCGATCTCCTTCGTCAGGTCATTCAGGCGTGTGGAGGCTCAGTTGATCCAACCCTAACCAGCCGCTGCACACATCTGCTGTGTGAAAGTCAGGTCAGCAGCATGTACGTACAGGTAAGGATGTCTCCCATGAGAACAGACACAGTTTATGGAGTGTGGAATCCCAGTATGACTATCATAAATGTTTTCGTACTCATTCATTATTAGGGATGGGTATCGTTTAGGTTTTATCCGATACCAGTACCAAACTGGTACTTTTGAAATGGTGCCGGTGCTTAAAGAATGGAGAACACAAACTTTGTCCAAAAACCTCTCATGTTCAGCTGTTTTTTTTGTGAAAAGATAACAATGTTAGCCTTTTCTGCAGCTATGGGGCATATATGGCATCACTCTTGGCTGGAAGCAGTGCTTAAACAATGGAAAAAACACAAACTTTGTCCAAAAACCTCTCATGTTTAACTGTTTTCCACTTTTCTTTGGTCATTTTAGCCTTTTTGGCCAGGGTGAAGGGAGTATCTGCCATCAAACAAGAAGACAGCTGCATGTAACTACGACGGTGTTTGCTAGTTCACCTTACATGCATTAATATAATAACGTGGTTAGCCTACTCAGCGTAAATTACACACGAACAACATTAAGCTACTCACGCAGAGAAGAACGGCTGCTGCTGCATCATCATCCTCATCATTTCTGCTACACTGGCAGGGCTACGGCTACACCCGCAGTAGATGTGCTCGGTGTGAGGTCTCGCAGCAAGCTATCAAATAGGGTGGATTTCTCGGCTTTTAAAAAAAAACGCTATGCGTCGCCAGGTGTTTCATCAGATTTGAGGTGTTACCTCCTTTGCACAGTATCACAGTATCAGCTTAAAGCACTTGTTGCTGCTGAGTTTGCATCTTTTGCTGTGAAGTACAGCCAGACTTTGACTGCTTCGCCTTGGGCATTTTTAATCTGTAGCTCTGCTCTAAAAGAACGTACGTACCTGGGCCCGCCTACTACGCTTACAAAGGTAAAATGATTGGCTAGAATCCAAAGTGTATCACGTCTCAGGGGGAAAAAAAGCACCAAAATAAAGCACTGAAATGTGCGCTGCTTTTCGGTCTGGTTACTACCGTTTATGTCAGAACCGGTGCGATACCGGTACCCATCCCTAATCATTATTGGCCTTTAACTGGAGTGCAATATTTAGTATCACCTAATTGATACTTTATTGCGATGGAATGAGACAAACCCTTGAATGGGACCGATATTACCCGCTGTCTCCTCAGAGTATAGAGGATAAATACTGAACTTCTGCTGGTTGAAATTGAACCAAAAGCACGTTTCCTCTTCCAGGCACTCAGAGAGGGGAAACGCTGTGTAACCGCCCACTGGCTCAACACTGTGCTGAAGAAGAAGAGGATGGTTCCTCCTCACCGGACGTTACATGTGCCATTTGCCTTCCCTCCTGGAGCCAAACCCTGTTCTCAGCATGTACGTCTGCCGTTTCTTTTAACAGTAGTTTTTCTACAGTCTTTGTACTTGGTGAACTTAATGAACTTCAAAATACTGCACTCCAATTGGCAGGAAGCATTTCTGCTTGTCAGATCTTTACTCCAGCTCTCTGTTGCCGTCTTTCCTCAGATCATATCAGTGACGGGTTTTATGGATGCTGACAGAGATGATCTAAAACTGATGGCCTACCTGGCTGGTGCCAGATACACCGGATATCTTTGTCGCAGTAACACTGTCCTCATTTGCAAAGAGTAAGAGTTGGGGTCGGGTAGATGAGTTCCTCTTTGGGTATTCTTTTGTACTGCACGCAGTATATCCATAGAACTCAAACTATACAAGAACTATCTTACTTTTGGTTTTATGTCGTTCTTGGAGTGTACTCCTCCTCATTTGTATGTGTGAAGGACTCAGCCTATCTTCAAGCTTCTCTTTATCCTAAGTGTTAACCTTTTTTAGTCAGATCAGATGCTTTGTTTTGTTAATCCAGCATTTTCACTCTTTTATTTCCCAACTTTGTTGCAACTTGTTTGAAATGTCTCATTTTCTTTTAAACATTTTTCAGTTGAACCTTCTTGTGTGAAGGTTGAACGTTCAGTTTGCTTGAGAACCTTCACTTCTCAAGCACACTGTCAGTTTTATGGTTGTCTTGCTAATATCACTTTAGACCCAGTGGGCTTAAATATGAGAAGGCCAAGGAGTGGAAGATCCCTTGTGTGAATGCCCAGTGGCTGTGTGATATACTGCTGGGCAACTTTGAAGCACTGAGACAAATCCAGCACAGCCGATACTCCATCTACACACATCCTGAACCACTGGTGCCTAACCCACAGCTGGTCCAGAACCTGCTTGGTATGTACGCCGTCACTGGAGTTGTTACGTAGTGAGCAATTACATGAAGATATTACCCAATATCTCTTACTTGCCACACACTCTCTCCTGTGGGGTATGCTTAGTTAGTCTAACCTGACTGGAGCCACACAGCTCTGGTTTTGTGTGGCTTGATTTTGGTTCGTCAGGAGAGTGAAGAGCTTTTGATGTTTTATCACTTGGAATGGCCACACTTTAAGATACTGTCCTGATTACCTTGTGCATTTCTCTGTAGCCGCTTGGAGAACACCAATCAAAGTCTCTTCTGAAGCTTTGGCGGTGAGTTTTTGTGTCACAGTGTTCTTCACATTGTTTTGTTTGGAATGTCGAGAAGCTCCGTAACCCCTCTCTCAGCCTGCTCTGAATCCTCTGCTCCAGACAGTTTTCCGACTCTTGGATTGACATAACGTCACACATTTCTAGCTTTAACCACAACACCTCACACACCTCTTCAGTTGTTGGGGGCAGTTATTCACAGGAAAATATCTGTGTGAGAGTGATTTGTTTTTTAGTGCGTTTGTCCTTAAAAAGTTGAATCAGTCATAGAAGAGAGAGAAGCAACAGAGGAACAGTGTACCGGCTCGTCTGATTGTGCTTTTGTGGCGTCTGTTTGGTGTTTAGAGCCTCCAGCTGCTGCAGAAGCAGAAGATCAGCGACTCAGCAAACCCACCTGCAAACAAGAAGGCCAGGTCGGTATAGCAGGTTAGGGACTAGCCTGTCACTCCTCTGCACGAGAACAGAGTTGGACCACACACCCTCCAGACTGCCATGTTCTAATGATACTTTGCATTTCTGTCTCTGAAGACTGGAAGAGATCCAGTCCCCGAGTAAGAAGCTTCCTCCAGAGTCCACTCCTCGGGTCATGTTCACAGGCTTTGAGCCTATGCAAGTACAGCAGTACACGAAGGTGAAAGCAGCCTTCCCACGCTCAAACATTTAGTGTGTTGTTAGACTGAAGCTCAGATTAGTGAGAACGCTGAAGTTACTCTCAAAGCACATCTGCAGCCTCAGCTGCTATTTGAATGTGTCCCCTTTCCTCCTGCAGAGGTTACATGCTTTAGGTGGTGAGCTTGCAGACAGCAGTCAGAAAGTCACTCACCTTGTGGCCAGTAAGGTGACTCGCACCGTCAAGTTCCTCACTGCCATGTCGGTGGTCAAACACATAGTCACCCCAGAGTGGCTGGAGGAAAGCTGGAGGAGTCAGAAGTTTGTGGGTATGTTTGCGTCCCACCCCTCCTTTTTCTTATCTAACTGTGTTTTGTAGAGATCAAAGTGGAACTGAAATTGGTCTTGTGCTGCGGTTTTACCTGTATATGTTTCATTAACGGGAGCAAACCTGTTGTGTGTGTTACAGACGAGCAGAGTTGCACTCTGAGGGACGCAGAAGCGGAGGTGTTGTTTGGCTTCAGCCTGGAGGAGTCGCTAAAGAGAGCCCAAAGTGCACCTCTCTTTAAGGTCCTCTGACAACATAACTGCTGTGTTCAACCAAAAACCGTCTTTTTCTTGATGCCAGTTAAAGAATTCAGAAGTAGGGCTGTGCCATATGACCAAAATCATATCCTGATAACAATATATGTTCTGGGAACCCGACTTGTGTGAAGTGTTTTCAGCTGGGCGTCCTGTACCTGGAGTCAAGTGTTTTGACCGATGCATGAAACTATATTTTTAGATATAAGTTGTAACGGCCGCTGTTTTCTTTGTATTTCTTACATGCGGCGCTGCGGGGAAAAGCGTTTGAGTCTAAGGTTTATTTTGAGCACCTGACGGCTCTTTTTTTATTGCTTCTCAGCTCTCTCCATCCTCTTTCACGTGATTCTTGCATTAGAAGAGGTTTGTTGTGTTTGAGTCTGAGGTGGACCGGTTTGCAGCATAATTTGCATAGTACAGTTTTCTGGTCCGTGTCAGAGTTTGTATAACCAAACCATGTCCATGCTACAGCCCCTCGTTTAGGAATAAGGTCCTTGATTTGTTTTGACTGGTCTGTTTGGAGCCAGTTGTTCCTGCCTCCTCTTCACTGGCCATGCTGGGATTCTCTGTGCCCCGATGAACAAATATTGCTGTAAACAGTGTGCTTTGCAACACCATGAAACAAACGATAGCGTATAATTTGAAACGACAGATGTTTTCATATCTGATGTATTTCGTCATATTGCACAGCCCTATTCAGAAGTGCTAAACTCATTTTACCTTTTTGTTCAACTATTAAAAAGTCACTCGTGCTGATGATCACACAACAACATTTAAATATATTAGGCCTTTATATATAGTGGGTCAGTTGACTGAACTAGTATATTTAAACTGAGCTGGACTAACTGGAAACCAGTGTACTAATTGTTCTGATGATTAACGGTTGAGTCTCTTTTTGCGTTTCCTGTGACACGGTGATGCAGGGGAAGTACTTCTACCTCACACCAGGGATCTGTCCAAGCCTCAGCACAATGAAGTCCATTCTGGAGAGCGCCGGAGGAAAGCTGCTGACCAAGCAGCCCTCATACAGAAAGATCATGGAGCACAATCAGAATAAGGTGCTGAAAGTTGCTGCAACCCTTTCATGTCTCTAGGCACTCGTAAATGTCCACAGAGGTGGTGGGTTCTTGTGACAATATGGCAGAAACCTGGGAGGAGTGTAGCTTTTATTTCATGTATTTTCATTTCAGCACAAAATAAAACAGACATGTGTTTGACAGAAGTCTTTTATTACAGTTTTTCTCTATAAATCAGTAACCACATGTTGGCATTTGGTTGCAGAACCTTCCGGAGATCATATTAATTTCCTGCGACAATGACCTTCACCTCTGTAGGGAATACTTCTTGAAAAACATTGGTAAGATGCTCTCCCAGGGCCCACTTGTATTTATCCTCATTTTATTTTTTTTACAGAGTGTCTTCATAAAGTTGACATTGTGTTTCATTTGCACTCTTGTGGTCTCTGTTTTCCAGATGTCCACAATGCTGAGTTCATTCTGACTGGAGTTCTCACCCAGAAACTTGACTATGAATCATATCCTTTACAGTCTCACAGCAACTAGTTTAGTTTGCTGACATGTTGTATGGCTGAATGATACTTTCAGTCTTTAAACCCAAAATGATCCCAAATTAAAGCTGTAGAGTTGTTCTTCCAGGCAGGGATCATGCAGTCAGTGGGAAACAAACGCATTAGTCACATGTCCTCTTCACTGCAGTGTGGACTAAACACACTATTGGGAGATTTGTGGATTCATCACTCATGATGAATCCACAGTGATGAATCTAATAAGTCTGCCTGAGATTGCACAGGTCTTCACTTACTGTCATGTTATCTATGAACTAATGCACACATGCCAATCGTTTGGCATCAACAAAAGTACGCAATAGGGGTATTTTCCAAAGCGGCCTGGAGCCCCTCCCCTGTAATACTAATGTGGATGTTATTACCAGATAGAGGCCAGAACTGCAGCTGCGTTTGAGCCCATGGAGAAATGTTTTGCTGTGTGATGTAGAGTGACCGGATGGTGGTGTTACTGTGTTCAGTCAGTTTCCTTGACAGTCACACATATAAGTTCACTTGATGACGCAGCAGTGAAGCATAAAGAAGAGGACGCGGGACAGAATGAGGACGACCGTGTGTACAGTCCAGCCACACTGACTTTTCTATGTTTTTATTTCTGTGCAGATGTCTCCAGTCTTTTTGTAGCCTTTTGTTACCTGTTTGAGACGAATTAAATGGATGTTATTTTTGTGAAATAATTGTTTAAATTATGGAGGATGAAACTTTGTTTTCTGTTGTTGAGAATAGGATGTGTAAAGCTTCAGCTCACAAATGCTGCTTTTTGGAATAAAAACTACACTTTGATTGTGAAAAATGCTTTCAGCTTCATACCTGATCAAGAAAACTGTTAATAACTAAAGTAAAACATTAGCTTTTTAGATAAAGTTAATGTCTGTGCATGTGCAATAAAGCCTCATAGCAGAGTATGCTAAATTCACAATTCAAGCAGTAAAAGATGGACATGTTGAGAACAAAAGGTCTGTTGACTTCTCATGTTTTTGAGGGTTTCAACGCTTTCTCGATGTTATTCCTCCCAGGTTTAAACGGATAATTCCTGATAGAATTAATTTAATTAACTGCTAATGAGGGTCTGGGGTAGTTACTGGTGAAGTTCTAATTGCTGGCTGTCAGACAGACAGCCTGAGATCATGTGGGTGGAAGTGAGACGTGCGGCGTCGCCTGCGGTGCTGTCCTCAAAAACGACAGACTGAATTAGACACAGCCTGAGCCAAGGTCATGTACTACATATTCCACGTGCGGGTGCCAGTAGCACTGCTCGATGTGTATTTACATGAACGTGAGATTTGATGTTTCATGGCTGACCGTGCAGAATCATGGCTGAACTGCACAGAGATTCATGTTGCTGTATTGAAAAAGAGCCATCATACACACTTGGCGTGTCACTGAATACACCAATAAGCCTGACTAAAGCTGTGGGTGCAGGCATTCCTGAGACTGAGCGCAGACACAGCAGCAGATACATTAGGTACTGGAAGTGTTTGAGATGAATTCAGATTTAACCACAGCAATGGTGCTTTGTATTGTAAAGATCCCACAGTATTGGAGAGAAAACAAGCAATCAGAGCAAATACTGTTAAAAGTTCTGCCAGAGGTTTCTCACTCAGCACTTTTAACTAAAACACAGCGTAACCACCTCTTCATGGTTCAATTGTGATGCTTGCGTTCAATGTAGGATCTTTTGGCGTTGGCACTTTGTCCATTCTGAAGCTACGCAGCCAGCTTTTGCTCTCGATGCCAATTATTGAGCCTTATGTGCCCATGATTCTTTCACAGGTTCAGTGGTTGTTCTTCCCTTAACTTAATGTTGTCTTCTAAGAAGGCTCTAAAAAATGAAAGCATCGACCTGTAATATTTACTGTTGAAACGTTAGGGTCAGAAAGCCCTGTACAGCTGCAGCGGGAGATGACATCGGGCTGATGGAAAGCATGAAGATGATGAAGCAACCAAAGACTGCTAATTGGACAAAATGAGGTGTGAAAAAAGAGAAACCATACGCCAAGAATGTGATTGAAAGCTGATCTACGGGACACAGAGTATAGTGATATCTGTTAAACTGCAGTACATTACAGTGGGCATCGGCAGTTTTGGACACAACAATGTGTCCGCCTTAAAAACAGCCGACTCCCTCTGATATGTTGGTTCAATCCTGCTGCCTGTGTGTTGTTGAGAATGACATCATCAGATAAATGAAGAAATCCAAAAGAAGTAAGAACATCTCAGAGTACAGCGAATACACACAGACACACACACACAGTATTTGGGCAATCCTAATTAATTCCAATTAAAGATGCAAAAAAAAAAAGAGCCACATCTTTGATTAAGCAGCAGTTGGGCTCCTTGTTGGTTTGCGATGTCCTCCTCTGACACAGCCCAGTTATGGGGAGAAGGAAGGACACAGAAACTGTTGTAATTAATACAGAAATGCTTCATGTGAGATATTTCTAATTAGTCCCCAGTTCCTCCCTCTGTTGGCTCAGACACACTTTGGTTTGCCTGTTCCACAGGATGCAAAGGAATTACAGACTAATTACACAGAGACGGGCGTTGGGATTCATCGGGCCCTGCAAATTAACATATGAGCTAATTAGCATACGATGGAACTAATGACTAATAATGTAACCAATTACATGGGCTGGGCCATCTCATTCTACTTTTGGAGAAAATTATGCTTGGAGGGGAATGCATTGTTTTACTCACAGACGAAGACGAGAACAGGAAAAGGTTGGTTTTACAGTCAGGTTTCCATGTTCACTGTGCAGCAGCCTCAGTGCCCTGCTCAGGGGCTGCTAGATATAATTGGAGGTGGTGATGAATGCTAGTATTTTAAGCCACAGCTTTGCAGGCTCAAATAGTACTGAGAAACTAGCACATTTGATCAAATGTAGGTTTTTCAGCAATAGGGCAGAAAAATAAAATTACATGACCAAAAAAACAAAGCCATATAAGAAGAAAACAGACAAACGAATACAATGTAAATGATACGTTTAGTGGATCTCAGAGTAGTGAATGTTTTTAACTGCTTGTGTCCACAAGTGGTGACAGGATTGTTTCATCTATTGAATTACAGGCTCTCTGGTACCCAATCCAGGTGGTTCTTAGGTTGGTCTGCCTGGTCTTAGAGTCCTGTATCCTGCTCTATGTCATGGTTGGCTCTGGGTTTTTTGTCCCAGCATTTTGAGTTTGGTGAGCATCAGTGTTGTGGCTGCAGTCCAGTTTATTATTCAGGTGAACACCCAGGTACCTATGAGAGTCCACTATCTCAATGTCCACTCCCTGGATGTTCACCGCTGTCAGTGTGGTGGGTCTGCGTCTCTGGAAGTCCACCACCAACTCCTTGGTTTTCCCGGCGTTGATCAGCAGGTGGTTCTGCTGACACCAGTCCACAAAGTCCAGAGTCCACTGTCTGTACTCTGAGTCGTCCTCACCTGTGATGAGGCGACTATGGCAGAGTCGTCAGAGAACTTCTGTAGGTGGCAGCGTGGGGAGTTGATGGAGAAGTCTGCAGTGTAGAGGGTGAAGAGGAACGGTGCCAGCACAGTTCCCTGTGGGGCCCCCGTACTGCAGACCAGGGTGTCAGAGACACAGCCCTGTGTCCTCACATACTGTGGGCGTCCTGTGAGGTAGTCCAGTATCCACTGGGACATGTGGTCGTCCACTCCTGATAGCTCCAGCTTGTCCCTCAGAAGTCGTGGTTAGGGGTGGGTTTTGATTATCGATTTATCGATTCTAGCTTGGATAACGTGATATCGATTCATTAAAATCCTGAATCGATTTTTAAATATAAATTTATTTTGTCCTCAGGTTAAACCTCACAAAATTTCAACAACCACCAAACAGCTAAAACAGTAAATGAGAGCAGGAGCACGGATTCTGCACTAAGACGTGAACAAAAAAAGCGTGGACCCGCCGACGGATCAGAATCAGTGAGCTGAGCTTTCTCACCCGACGGCACGGACACGGCCGGGGCTGAAAGCCGACAGCTCGCTGATTCTGATCCGTCGGCGGGTCCACGCTTTGTGTTTACGTCCTCTTTGCGCTGATTCTGAAGCTGCAGGTTTTATCTCTCTCCAATATTGACTGAACCAGCAGCAAAAGAAGATCCAAACTACGCTTCACATTTCGCTTCACGCAAACATGAATTCCCTCTGACTTTTCCTGTTTTGCTTCCACCAGGATAAAATCACACTTCATGCACAGCTCTCTCTCTCTCTCTCTCTGTACTTCAAGAACAGTTTCCCGTCTAAAAATCTGTTTTCTTCATTATTCGCTTGCTTATTACGCACAAGTTTACCGTTGTTTACAGCCTGTGGGCCGCTGTGTTTTCCTTTTACTTACTTCCAACAAGAAAGCCTCATTTCTGCCGTTCAACAGGCTACTGAACAAATTTTAAAAAACTTTTTAAAATTTGCAAAACGCTTGGCTGTGTCTGTTACGACCCCCTCTGCTGGGCGACAGGAGGGGAGTAACATACACAAGAAAACCAACAGGACTGTTCAACAGACCACTGGGCAAACAATTGCCTTTTATACCCACAGGTGCACACAATCAGCCAGTCATTTCCTTTTGGAGTGTCATGGGATCTCCAGGCAGCCAATCGTCCGCGTGGTCTGGCACACTGCAATCTGCATAGAAGAGGGCTGGCACGGGTCTCCCAGCAACCAATCATCCGCGAGTCATAGCACACTTGGATTTGCATGAACAAAAAAAAGGCAGTCTCAGTCCCTCCAAGGCCCAGGGCCGTAACAGTGTCTCTAATAAAACCTCTGTAACTTTGCTCTGCTTCACTTCAGCAACATCAGGTAATGTTCATGTTGTATGTTCACCAGTATGATAATGATCAAGCAGTAGATTCAGCTGACGTGGTTTTATTAACCGGCAGAGCAGCAGCGCTCGGATTCAATAGCCGAATGTCGCATACACCACTCAAACATATACAGACCTACACGGAGGTACGGCAAGCGGATTAGGACAAAATACGAAACTGACAGGAGGTTATCTACACCCCCCTTCTTTAGTACATCCCTAACCAGATATAAAGTTTAATGCATGCTAAATAATAATAATCACAGCATTAAAGGTCACATATGCTGGTCCTTAGGAACATTTAAATTTGCAAACCAAATGATCGCCCCCACAGTTAGTACAGTTAGTGATATGCTGTGTTTCAGACCTGTCTCCTTGCATTTTTATTTTATCTCCTCTGTGCTTTCTTGTAAATTTGGGCTGGAGCACATCAACATTTGTCGCAGATTGTTGAGGAAAAGCAAGTGTTTTCTTGTGCTCTTCAGTCATTTCATGAATCTGGCAGACAGATATGGCTTTCGCTAATGTTAAATCACTGCAGTAGCACTTTCCTTAAATTGTCATTGTTGATGTCTGTCTCTTATTAGTGCATCACTCAGATCACCAAATCTGCAGCTTTTTGCTTTAATCCGTAAACCACTTACATAGGATTCAACAGTCTCGTCCTCTGATTCCGCATGTTGAACTTGTGTCTTTCCATCGTGACGTTGGTTTGTGGGCTGCACATTTCTCTGAACTTCCTTTTGAGGCACTCAGGATCCTCCTTCGATTCTGCAGGAATAAGGACTCGTCCTCCATCGCCGGGCTCTCTCACTTCTGGCGCGTAAACAAAAGGCCGCTCTCGTTCTATAGCTTTGGGGCTAAGTTAAGCAATATGTAGGCTTGTGTGCACGCTGGCTTGTCAGAGTGTGTCGCCGCTATAAAGATGTCATATTCTTGCTCAAAAATGCGCCAATTTTCAGCAACATTACCATTGAAAACAAGCGGGTCGGGCCTCCTGAATCCTTCCGCCATGTCGGCTACAGTCCAGAGACAAAAAAAAAAAATGCACCCACAAAATAGACTTTTTGTGGGTGCATAAACGAAAAAAAAATACCGTTAACTACGGAGTACGTGTTCCGTCGCTTCTGACACCATGTTGTATGTTCACCAGTATGATAATGATGAAGCAGTAGTTTCAACTGACGTGGTTTTATTAACCAGCAGAGCAGCAGCGGACTTACAGTTCATATGCTGATTCATGGTTTTCTTTCGTTTTTGATCTACTGCAGAATATTTTTAAGGTTATCTGCTATAAAGTCCCAGGCCAGGAAAATCTCCTTCATGTTTTTCTGTGTTTTATCCTCAGTTACTTTGACACAAAGGCCTCTGCTGTGATGCTTACTGTCCTGAGCAGTTATGGACTTATCTTTCATTATATGTATTTTTGGTAGTGCTTTCCCTCTTCTTCCTGTTTGCAGATGTGTGTGTGTGTGTGTGTGGATGCAGGTGTTTCTGCGAACACCTGTTTACAGGCGCCTTCAGGCCTGGTGGGTATGGCCCTGCTAGGGGACTGGCCACACCTGAAGCCCCTGCCACACGCCTGCTGCTGATCAGGGCTCGTCAGGGGAGCTATTTAGGAGAGTGTTGGAGCTCCCACCGGCGCAGGATCATTGAGTTAGACTCCAAGTCTGTGTGTGTGTGTGTGTGTGTGTGTGTGTGTGTGTGTGTGTGTGTGTGTGTGTGTGTGTGTGTGTGTGTGTGTGTGTGTGTGTCTGTCCCCGCGGGGGTCAGTGTTTAACGGCTGCTTCTATTGTTTTCCTGCAGGAAGGACAGCAAACACAACAGCGGGGAGCACGAACACGGACGTCTGAGTGGGAAACACACACGGGAGTCTTGGGGAGCAACGGGGATAAACTGTGCATCTATTGTTAACCACACTGTAAATAAATGCAGTTTGCATGGCAGAGTCCTGCATCTTGGGTCCTCCTTCCCCACGGTTTGCCATTGCAAACCGTGACACTTACACCTTGGTTTAAGTCTTGCAAGTTTCAGCTTTCTTTTTATAGACAAAGAAATATGGAAATGTACTGATGCGTGATCGGAATTATAATATTTCTGAGGCAAAATTTTCCCGATTCAAATCGATTCGGGACCTTGTGAATTGGAATCTAATCAATTCTAGAAATCAGTGACGATACCCAGCCCTAGTTTTTAACCTCTTCCCTGTGGAGCCAGCTCCATGCACATTCCATGTGACAAACCTTAGCGTCCCACAGTTGTGTGTGTGCAGCTAACGTTGCAGCTCAAATGAGTGAGGAACAAGGAAATACATCAATCGAGTGTAAGAAAGAAACAGAGAAAAACATGTGTGGCGAGAGGCTCC
Organism: Mchenga conophoros; assembly: GCF_057382185.1. NCBI lineage: Eukaryota > Metazoa > Chordata > Actinopteri > Cichliformes > Cichlidae > Mchenga > Mchenga conophoros. The sequence goes on from NC_140543.1 coordinate 34,924,697, forward strand.
ATAAGTCTTATTATGTGCGTGCATATTCATATATATGACACATGTGTGTCCTCTATGTCTGTGTACGCTGTGAGGCTGTGGTGATGTGGTGATGTGAATGTGCGTGATCATGCTGTGCAGTTGTGTAAAAATAGCAGGTGACGTTTGTGACTGCGTAGAAAAACAGGTGATCGGTGCATGAAAGAAATTAGAAGGAGGAAAACCATGGAAAAGGGCAAGCGGGAGGGATGAAAGAGAAAACCTAAACGAAGTTTTCTTCGTTCAAGTTTTCTCAAGAACGTTGAAGAACGTTGAAGAACACTGTAACTAATGCATTAGCGCTATGGAGACTGATGGGTTTTCTCTATTATGACGTCACATTGTATTAAAAAGTTGATAAGTTAGATTTATGTTAATGCAAGAGGAGGAGAGAAAAACGTCGCGGATTCTTATCTGGAATGGCGTTAGTACAAACTAACAGGGTAGAGCCGGACCTGCATGGCGATGCACGGGAGCCAATCTGTATTAAGGTGCGTCAGACGGGGAACAGGACCTTGCGTCGTTCCAGGATCTCTTTTGGGAACTGATCGTTTACACTGAAGTTCGTTCCTTTCATGTCCGTGTTGTGACTCTTCACCTGCTCCTTCTGTTTGAAATGGCCGCAATTCTTCCGAATGTTGGAAAACTGTAATGGACTGGCTCTTATCTTATCTCGAGCAGTCCATGAGAGAAAAAAAAGAAAAAGAATCTATGATCAGATAACATTTAAAAACCAATTTATTCAATAACCTGTAACAGTCTTTAGCATTATGCTGATAGGTTGTTTGTGCATGTGTTGAATGTACAAGGTGCTGAATTTATATATAGCTGTAGCACACAATGCAGAAGTGCATAATTCATGACGAAAGAATATTTATTTATATAAAGTAAAAGCACAAAATTTAGGTACCAGTACTAACACTAGTGGTTCCTACGAAATGAATCCATTCTTGATTTTATTTTTAGCAGATAAATGTTTTCATTGTAAATATTCAGCGTCATTTCATTCAAACTATATTCATATATGATCGGAGGATCAGATGAAATCCATTAGGTCATTGTGTGTGTCTACTGCCCTCTAGTGGTACAAAACATCATTGTATTGTGAAATCAAAGGAGAGCCGCAACACCGTGGAAGCCCTTTATTACTTTTCCAACCTCCAGGAAGCTAAGAGAGCCAACAGCTTATAAAATCAGAGAACAAGACATTTACAGGACATATAATCTCCATACATTTTAAAACTGACAGTTTAAGCCATGCACAGGCTCCCATCTTGGCAAGACAAACAACCAGAAATTTATTTGCATAAATGTAAAAGCTAATATGAAACTATGCATTTAGGCTTTAAAGTTTTTTTTGTTTCTTTTTAATTTCTATAGACAGAACGCAGTAAGAGGTCCACACAGTGTGTTAAATCATACAGCTCACATGGCTGCTTTATAGGGAAGAGAACAGTACATTTGCATACAGTTATCTCAGTTTTTAAACTTTGTGTTTATTTACATGTAATACTCCAAGTGAGTAAAACAGTCCTTGTAGTGAGCAGGTGGTGAAGAATTTGATGGGTGAAACATAGGATTAATGTCCCACATGAAATATTAAATGTCAGTGTGTCTGATTAATTTGACTTTGATTTTGAGATTTATTTATTTATTTATTTTTAGCTTAAATTAACTTTCAGGACAAAATGTTCCAAAGACCACCTTTTATCAGAATCCAAGCAACTGTTATGTATTCAAAATTGAATAATTGTCCCTGGTACATATGTTGTACATTTGTTTGTTGTATGTGTTTATTGTTCAATTGTGTAATAATTGTGTAATTGTGTAATTACGTGTTACGCACTGGCAATAAAGTGAGTAAAGAGTTGGCCTTATCGCACACAGTTGTCCCGCGTACTTATTCCGATTCAGAGAAAGAATCACACATGGTGTCAGAAGTGCTGTGTGACTAAGACATACATCTGCCAAGTGTGAGGAGAAATGGAAGGTAAAAAGGAAATGCCAAATGATGATGCAGACGATCGTCCGAGGGCAGGAGTTAGCATTGCGGCTAGCACTCCCAGCACTATGTTTAGCATCCAACCACTGGTGTTCTGACGAACCATCCTACTTTGGCAAACCATCCTACTTTGGCAAAACATCCTACCGTAAGTAGTTTATGCACATTTCTGCTGTCACAGAATAATTCCAGCACAAATTTAACTAGGTATGATGGTTTGCAACTTAACGTTGCCCATCAGAGTATGCTTATAGCTCATATTCTTAAAGACAGGATGGTTTGCCACTTCATTTTACCCGTTAAAATATGCTTATAGGTAACATTCACAATGGTAGGATGATTTGCCACTTAATTTTAGCCATCACAATATTTTTCTAGCTAATATTCACAAAGGTAGGATGGTTCGCCACTTAATTTTGTGTTGTGCACATGCGCAGAAACAACGGGTAGGATGGTTTGCCAGAACACCGGAGCCCTTTGATTTTTCCAAACCACATGAATGGACAAGATGGGTCCGTCACTTCGAGAGATTTCGTCATTCATGCATTCATGACTGCCTTTCATGCATTAGCAGAGCACTGTAACTACGGACCGCTCCACGATGAGCTGATAAAAGACAGAATAGTGGTGGGCTTGGTTGACACGAGGCTGTCTGAGCGCATGCAGATGGAAAAAGACTTGAACTTGGATAAAGCTATAAATATGGCCAGGCCGTCAGAAGACATCTAAAAGCAACAGTCAGCTTTGAAACAAACGCGATGCAAGTAAATGTGAATGCAATTGACAGAGTGATAAAAAAGCACGACAAAACAAAGTTCAACATGTTCAAAAATAAAACTGTCAAAACACAACAGCAATATAGCGAGAGACAAAGTAACAAATGCTACAAGTGCGGAGACTCTCCACATCTGAAACTTGAGTGCCCAGCAAATGATGTAAAATGTCGTTTATAAAAAAAGGTCACTACCAGCACGTCTGCAGACAAAGCAAGACAGTACAAAGTATTGAGGAGGAAGAGGAGCAAGGTTTCTTCCTAGGCTCAGTTTCCAGTGACAGCCAGGCGTGGACAGCCAACATACTGGAGCAGATGTGACTGTAATAGCTGACTCTGACTTTCTCTGTCAAAGATCTTTGCTAACGAACAAAGACCAGTTCTCCAGCAGCCAGAAAGACCTTTGTTAGGCCCTGGAAAAACACCACTGGACGTTGCAGGTTTTACAAAGCTACAGCTCAACTAAGGAGCAAAACAAACAACAGAGAAGGTCTATGTTGTAAGAAACCTGAGCACTCCACTGCTAGGCCTGCCTGTGTTACAGCTCTTGGCCTGCTGGTGCGAGTTGATGTGGTATCAGTGGATACTCTGAAGACTACTTACCCTAAACTTTGCAATGGTCTAGGGAAAGTGCAGCGGGTCTGTCATATTAAACTCAAACCAAACGCTGTGCCGTACTCGCTCAAAACTCCGAGAAGGCTTCCTCTGCCTCTAATGTGAAGGGTAAAGGAGGAACTCCAACGAATGGAAGAACTTGGTGTCATTAACCGAGTTGAGGAACCAACGGATTGGTGTGCCAGCATGGTTGTTGTTCCAAAGAAAAACAGCCCTAGGCTGAGACTTTGTGTAGACTTTACTGGACTAAATGAGTATGTGTGCAGGGAGAAATATGTGCTGCCATCGGTTGAACAAATCTTGGAATGCTCGCAGGAGCCAAAGTGTTTAGCAAACTGGACGCTGACATGGGCTCCTGGCAGATTCCCCTGTCCGATGAGTCTGCCAAACTCACCACCTTCATCACACCCTTTGGGCGGTTCGATTTTACTCGCCTACCATTCGGGATCAACTCAGCGCCCGAACACTTTTGAGGGTCATTGAGGGTCTCAAAAGAGTGGTGTGTCACATTGATGATGTGTTGGTGTGGGGACGTTGCGCATTTTTCTGGGCATGGTGAATCAAGTGGGCAAGTTCTTCCCCCATTTAGCTGAAAAAGACAAAGCCCTGCAAGATATTCTTTCCAAATATGATCCATGGTACTGGGGAACGGACCAAGCGAGAGCTTTCAAAACATTAACAGATGCCCTGACCTCACCTCCAGTGCTTAGGGCTGGGTATCGTCACTAATCTCTAGAATCGATTTGATTCCGATTCACAAGGTCCCGAATCGAGTCGATCCACGATTTGATTCGATTCTATTCGATTCTATTCGATTCTATTCCGATTCGAATTGAATCGGGGAAATTTGAATCGGGGAAATTATAATTCTGATCACGCATCAGTACATTTCTATATTTTTTTGTCTATAAAAAGAAAGCTGACACCTGCGAGACTTTATCCAAGGTGTAAGCATCACAGCAGAGGCCTTTGTGTCAAAGTAACTGAAGATAAAACACAGAAAAACATGAAGGAGATTTTCCTGGCCTGGGATTTTATAGCAGATAACCTTAAAAATATTCTGCAGTAGATCAAAAATGAAGAATCACCATATGAACATTTCCTGATGCTGCTGAAGTGAAGCAGAGCAAAGTTACAGAGGTTTTATTAGAGACACAACCAAGCGTTTTGCAATTTTGCATAATTTTAAAAAGTTTAAATTTGTTCAGAAGCCTATTGAGCAGAAGAAATGAGGCTTTCTTGTTGGAAGTAAGTAAAAGGAAAACACAGCGGCCCACAGCGCTGTAAACAACGGTAGACTTGTGCGTAACAAGCAAGCGAATAATGCAGAAAACAGATTTTTAGACGGGAAACTGTTCTTGAAGTACAGAGAGAGAGAGAGAGAGAGAGAGAGAGAGAGAGAGAGAGAGAGCTCTGTATGAAGTGTGATTTTATCCTGGTGGAAGCAAAACAGGAAAAGTCAGAGCGAATTCATGACGATGTTTATCTGAAGCGAAATGTGAAGCGTAGTTTGGATCTTCTTTTGCTGCTGGTTCAGTCAATATTGGAGAGAGATAAAACCTGCAGTTTCAGAATCAGCGCAAAGAGGACGTAAACACAAAGCGCGGAGCCGCCGACGGATCAGAATCAGCGAGCTGTCCGTGCCGTCGGGTGAGAAAGCTCAGTTCACTGATTCTGATGCATCGGCGGGCCGCGCTTTGTGTTTTCGTCTTAGTGCAGAATCCGTGTTCCTGCTCTCATTTACTGTTTTAGCTGTTTGGTGGTTGTTGAAATTTTGTGAGGTTTAACCTGAGGACAAAATAAATTTAAAATTTTTAAAATCGATTCAGGATTTTAATGAATCGATATCACGTTATCCAAGCTAGAATCGATTTTAATCGATAAATCGATAATCAAAACCCAGCCCTACTTGCAATGTATGACCCCAACGGAGACATTAAAGTATCAGCAGATGCTTCATCCTATGGTCTCGTTGGTGTTCTTTTGTAACTGTGAGAAGAAAGATGGCGACCCAAGGTCACTTTCTCCTACTGAACAACAAAAAGCACAAGTGGAAAAAGAGGCACTGGCGTCTACATGGGCATGTGAGCAATTTCGTGATTTTCTGATTGGAAAACATTTCTGTCTCAAAACTGACCACAAACCTCACGTTTCCTTACTGGGAGGACAAGCTCTGGATCTCTTGCCACCCAGGATCAAGCAATTCAGAATGAGACTCATGCTGTACGAGACACTGTACGAGACTCATGAGACTCGTACAGTGTGCCGTACGCCCCAGGAAAATCACTCTGGACAGCAGATACTTTGTCCCGCTCGCCTCTGAAAAAAACAATGAACATGTCAGATGGAAAGCACAGACATATGTAGACGGTATTGTAGTATTTTGACTACAGACCGGCCCACCAGGTATTAAAGCCATAAAAACTTTGAATGAAAACAAACGCTGTTGTGACAGTGATGTACAGTCTTGTTGGTATATGTATGATTTCTATACATTTTACGTCAGATAAAAACTTTGGTTGTAAGATTCAGATAATTATTTAATAAAAGCTAGATATTTTAAATGAGAATAAGAAAGAAAAGTATTTCTTTGTGCCCCCCTCTCCCTGTTAATGCCTACCTGGCCCCCTGGCAAAACTTTCCTAGACCCGCCCCTGCACAGTTACCAGCTGTCAGTTGCTTAGAAAAGGATCCTGGTGTTATTTGTCTCTCAGAAACAGTTCATAACTTCCCTTCAACTCATTCATGTCACCTAAAAGGTAAACCTGTTTCTCTATCACCTGTTCAGCTCTGATGATTCAGTAAGGACATCTCCTGGTTTCCTCTTTCTGGCGAAAAGTGGGCAATAAATAAACAAGAGAGAAAAGCCGATCAGCTGATCATTGATCAGTTTCATGATTGAAGTAGCAACAGGAGAGAGAGGGGAGAGAATGAGAAAAGAAGAGGCAGCTGTGCAGCGTAACGACAGAATAACTCCAGCTTTGTGTCTTTTTTTCATTATAGCGAAAGACCAGGACAAACTGCGTCTCTTCTCAGCTCAATACGAAACGCGTAATATTTTCTCTGAATGAGGGACCATTCCATTTTTTTAAGGAGCTGTTGGCAACTCTACTAACTAACCTTATGAATAAAATAAAGCTTACTATCAGTAACATCATAGCACCCACCCAGCTGTATAGAAACTCCGTCATGCTAGCTAGTAGCAGTACGAGTTATTGTAACTGACTGTAAAAAGTCAGCACAATGAAAATAAACTAGAATAGAATAGAATAGAATAGAATAGAATAGAATAGAATAGCCTTTATTGTCATTGTACAGAGTACAACGAAATTGGAGTGCCACTCCCTTGGTGCAAGTTTCAATAATAAATATAAATGTAAAATATAAAAGTACAAAAAAAAAACAATCGTATTACTCAAACAATAGTATGTACAATATATACAGGATAGCAGCATTAATATAATGACAGTATGAATAGCAGCATAATATAATGACAGTGACGGTATGGAATAGGTTCAATTGTTTTGTGCTTATTTACTACGGTGGTAGCTCTGGGAAAGAAGCTATCCCTGAATCTGTTTGTCCTGGTTTTATGTGACCTGTACCGTCGGCCTGACGGTAATAGTTCAAACAGTTGGTTGCAGGGGTGAGAGTGGTCCTTGATGATATTGCCAGCTCTGCTGAGGTACCGAGAGTTTGCAGTGACCTCCAGGCTGGGCAGAGAGCAGCCAGTGATCTTCTGGGCTGTGTTGATGACCCTCTGCAGTACTTTCCTGTCCGCAGCTGAGCACCCTGCATACCATGTTGTTATGCCGTACGTTAGGATGCTCTCTATGGTGGCTCTGTAAAATGTCACCAGCAGCCTCTCCTCCAGGTTGTTCCTCCTGAGCACTCTCAGAAAGTGGAGACGCTGCTGGGCCTTTTTAACCACCGCCGTGGTATTTGCAGTCCAGGAGAGGTCATCAGAGATGTGCACGCCCAGAAACCTCATGGAGTGTACCCTCTCCACACAGTTCCCGTGGATGTAGAGTGGGGCCGGGTCTGCTCTGCCCTTCCTGAAGTCCAAGATAAGTTCTTTCGTTTTCGTGGTGTTCAGTTGGAGGTTGTTAACTGAACACCACTCAGTCAGTCTGTTGACCTCATCTCTGTAGTCCGACTCATCCCCCTTGCGATGAATCCAACCACTGTGGTGTCATCCGCGAACTTTATGATGGTGTTTGAGAGATGGGTAGGGGAGCAGTCGGATGTGTAGAGCGTAAACAGGAGGGGACTCAAAACACATCCTTGTGGAGACCTGGTGCTGAGTGTGATGGTGCTGGACCGGTGGGGGCCGAGTCTGACAGACTGTGGTCTATTTGTCAGGAAGTCCTTGATCCAGAGGCAGATGGGGGTGGAGAGTCCCAGGTGAGACAGTTTCTGGACCAGGATCTCCAGGATGATATGATTGAATGCTGAGCTGAAGTCCAGAAAGAGCATTCTCACATAGCTTCCTCGGTGCTCCAGGTGACTCAGAGCAGTGTGGAGCGCTATGGTGATAGCGTCCTCGGTGGATCGATTTGTCCTGTAGGCAAATTGGTGGGGGTCCAGAGTGGGAGGCAGACCGGCCCTGATGTGCTGACAGACCAGTCTCTCAAAGCACTTCATCACCACAAGCGTGGCGGCTGCCTCGGGGCTCTCCTCCTGCCTCCCCTTCCCTCATCCACCTGCTGGCCTCTGTGGAAGCCCCGCTATAGCCACCACCAAACAACTGAGTTATTTTTACACATCGACCTGCATCTGGCCAATCCACCACCTCTCATTGTTCATGCCATTACAAAAAATAAATAAAAAATAAGTCACCGGGCACATGCCCGGTATGCCCGATGGCCAGTCCAGCTATGTTAACCTGCAACCAAATCTGCAGCTCCATACAGCAATGTTACGACTTAGATTATATCTTATAACTCATAACTCTTATGTTAGCTCCCCTCAGTAGCCTACTGTCTGAAATATTCGACGGCTGCAATAATTCTTTAAGTGTTATTTTTTCTTGGTATTCTAATTTCACCGAAGTTTACTAAACTCAAACTTAATATTACTTACCGGGACATTTATTCTGTCCTCATTTTCTTTCACCGAAAAATTGTTTCCTGCGGTGCCGTCTTTCGTGCTTGGCTCTCCTACCTTTGCTAACGTGATGCACATAGTGCAGAAGCCGATGCTGCATTCACTTACACTCGGATATCTGAGCTTCACCGTGAAAACATAATCGTACATTTGATATTTGATTGAATTTTATTGTTTTGCCTTTGGGGTGGCACCTGGGGTGGCCAGTCTGGTTGGGGGGGTGGCCTGTGCCCCCCCAGGCCACCCCACTGGACACGCCACTGCGAACGGACCGGGCCGAACCTCCACAGAAGAAAATACAGTCAGATGATCCTGACTTCTCAGCAAAGGTTCGCATCATTCATAAACTCATTAAGACAGTGCACCATTTAAAAAATGTTTCGGGGGACGTTCCTCCTCCCTCTCTGAACAAGATAGCTCAAAATCTAATGACTGTGATTAAGCCAGCTATCCCCAATAGAGAAGTGCAGACTCTAATTGAGGGCAATGCTAAGAACTGGGCTCATACAACCATCATAATCCTTCGGGATCATTATAATGAATGCATGGAAGAGGCAGTTAAGACTCTTTTTGAGTTTCCTGAACAGGACTGGAGAGGCCCGTTTGAGATAGCGGCATCCTGGGCCAAAAGGAATCTGGGCCGCCGTCTTCAGCCTGAATCTTTGGAGCAAACTGAGGCTGTCATTGTGGCGAAGCTGGCAGACTTGCAGGCAACTATTGGATCGACGGAGTGGAGCAACACCATCAATGAACCAGATCATCAGCCACAAGTAAATGGAGAGGTGAGACATTTGGACATGATTGCACCCCTGATTGAAGCATCACAATCAGCTTCTCTGCACACACAACCCGCAGCACTGCAGGCCACTACTGGCCGGATCGTTTCTGTCACAGCACAAGTTCATGCTCCACCCACAGCTAACGCCGCACCCAAAACTACGACTGCTACGACGTCTGACCCGATTGGAGGTGAACTGTCACTCTCCAGTAAGACGGTGGAGGGAAGAGACGGCGATCTGAGACCTGCCACTCCTCCTGTGCATCTACAGGAACCAGGGCAGACTCTAATAGAGGGCAATGCTAAGAACTGGGCTCATACAACCATCATAATCCTTCGGGATCATTATAATTATAACTATCCACTTTTCTTGTTTTTTACTTATTTTTTGCTCTGGTTTACATCCCAAAATCCTCTAGTCTTATAGTATACGACAGCGGATCACTTGTAAACATCGGTGCCAAGGTTGCAACATCTAATCTTGGACACTTTTAAACCTGACCCTTCCTGGCCGCCAGAGATTCTACGCGGCGCGGAGAACAACAAAGGACGGGCCGCTCATCCGAGGCGCAGAACAAAGAAGCGCCGGGGAAAACGCGCTGGTATTAGGAACAGACTGAGACAGCAGGCGCATCGCGCACCACTGCCCAGTATCCTACTGGCCAATGTACAATCCATGGAGAACAAGCTCGATGACCTAAGAGCAAGGGTCACCTTCCAACGTGACATGAGGGACTGCAACATTCTGTGCTTCACGGAGACATGGCTGACCCCCACCGTGCCGGACCAGGCCGTAACTCCGTCGGATTCATTCTTTGTGCTCCGCGCGGACAGAACGGCAGAGTCAAACAAAACCAAAGGTGGAGGAGTGTGTTTCATGGTAAACAGAAAGTGGTGTGATGCCAGGAGCATTTCTACTCTCTCCAGCGGCTGCTCGCCACATCTGGAGTTCCTGAGCATTAAGTGCCGCCCTTTCTATCTGCCCCGTGAGTTCACCTCAGTCATCGCCACATCTGGAGTTCCTGAGCATTAAGTGCCGCCCTTTCTATCTGCCCCGTGAGTTCACCTCAGTCATCGCCACGGCGGTCTACATCCCACCCCAAGCGGACACAGGTATGGCTTTGTCCGAATTACATGATGTGCTGAGCTCGCTTCAAAACAAGGACCCGGGCGCAGCCCTCATTGTAGCAGGAGACTTTAACAAAGCGAACCTCAGACAAGTCATGCCAAACTTTTACCAGCATGTCTCGTGTCCAACGAGAGGGGATCGGATTTTGGATCACTGCTACACGCCATACAAGCAGGGCTACAAAGCTGTCTCACACCCGGCTTTTGGGAAGTCTGACCACAACGCCATCTTCCTCATTCCCCAGTATAAACAAAGCATACGGAGGGAAGACGTGACCACGAGGGAAGTAAAACGGTGGACTGCCCAATCAGAAGCTACGCTACAGGACGCACTCAACGACGTAGACTGGGACATGTTCAGAGCATGCGCAGTCAACATCAACGAGTTTACGGAAGTAGCAGTATGCTTCGTCAATATGCTAGCGGAGGAGATTATCCCCACTGCGAGAGTCACCACATTCCCAAACCAGAAACCGTGGATGGACAGATCGATCCGCACTGCAGTAAACGCCAGGACCGCCTCCTACAACGCGGGTCTCGCCACTGGCGATATGAGCGCCTACAAAGCGGCCTCATACGGCGTGCGGCATGCGGTGAGTCAGGCGGCTAATGCTATCTACCGCCTGACTACCGAGGACAGTGACGTCATCAGCGAAAGACCGGTGACCAGCATTGCGGAGCATGACGTCCGAGCGGCACTGAGGAGAGTGAACACAAGGAAAGCGGCGGGGCTGTCATGATACGTTGTGTGGCAGGCAGGAGAAGGACCCAATAGCAATATTCACAAACACGGGGATGAACTTAAGAAACACAGCTTTAATGCTGGCAGGATAGAATACAGGACATGCAAAACTAAACCGGAAAAACGTAAACTAGTACTCGAAGGTAGACACAGGGAGATCCACACAACATGAGGGAGAACGCGACGCCGAACAGAGGAAGACGCAGACAGAAATACACAGAGGGTTAACGAGGAAAGTGGGAACACACGGGGAACACAGCTGACACAGATAACCATAACGAGACAGGGCGGGGTGAACATAACACTGACGGGTACAGGCACAGAGGTTCAGACAGGAGGAGAGAGAGCACGGGGAAAACACAGACATAACGGGCTGGGGAAACATGAAACAACCACAAAGGGAGACGAGGGCTCATAAATACATAGAGGGCACACAGGGGGGAGAGAGAGCACGGGGAGAACTTAGACATAAAGGGCAGGGGAAACATGGAATAAAACATAAGGAGAGACGAGGGCTCACAGATACACAGAGGGGCACACAGGGGGTAAAAGCCATGAAGGGAAAACACTTAGGGAACAACACAACAGGGCAACTCAGAAAACATGGTCTAAATAAGGAACGAAATACAAAAATACAAGAAACTAAGAATACTGGGCCCACATGGCCCAGGACCATGACATCACCCCCCCCTAAAGGGCTGGCTCCTGACAGCCCAAACCCGAGAAACAAAAACAAAAACAGAAAACAACCCACCCAGGGCGGGAGGCGGGGGACCAGGACGGAGGGACCAGAACGGGAAACAAAACAAACAACAGAAAACACGGGAGCACACGACCATAGTCAAAATAAAGTTCAGGGGGCCGACCCAGAGCCCACAGGAACAAGAGTTCACGGGTCACACGGTCGGGGGGCCGACCAGGCGGGTGGCACAGGTGGCAGAGCTGGTCCGGAGGCCGGCCGCGCGGAAGGCAGCGGCGGCGGCGAAGGAGACGACGGAGCAGTTCCGGAGGCCGGCCGCGCGGAAGGCAGCGGCGGCGGCGAGGGAGACGACGGAGCAGTTCCGGAGGCCGGCCGCGCGGAAGGCAGCGGCGGCGGCGAGGGAGACGACGGAGCAGTTCAGGAGGCCGGCCGCGCGGAAGGCAGCGGCGGCGGCGAGGGAGACGACGGAGCAGTTCAGGAGGCCGGCCGCGCGGAAGGCAGCGGCGGCGGCGAGGGAGACGACGGAGCAGTTCAGGAGGCCGGCCGCGCGGAAGGCAGCGGCGGCTCTCCAGTGTCAGGCGTGCTGGCCATGGCCCGGTGGGCACAGGACCAGACGAAGCACAGGCTGAGGCTGGACCAGACGGAGCACAGGCTGAAGACGCTGAGGCTGGACCAGATGGAGCACAGGCTGAAGACGCTGAGGCTGGACCAGACGGAGCACAGGCTGAAGACGCTGAGGCTGGACCAGACGAGGACGAAGGCTCTGAGGCTGGGCCAGACGAGGACGAAGGCTCTGAGGCTGGGCCAGACGAGGACGAAGGCTCTGAGGCTGCAGCGGACGAAGGCTCTGAGGCTGCAGCGGACGAAGGCTCTGAGGCTGCAGCGGACGGAGGCTCTGAGGCTGCAGCGGACGAAGGCTCTGAGGCTGCAGCTGACGAAGGCTCTGAGGCTGCAGCTGACGAAGCACAGGCTGGACCAGGCGTAGCAGAAGGTGGCTGGATGGGCTCCTCGGGCCCTCCAGCTGATGTGGCATGGTGCTGGACGGGCTCCTCGGGCCCTCCAGCTGAGACAGGAGGCTGAACGGGCCCCTCGGACCCTCCAGCTGACGTGGCATGAGGCTGGTGCGGTTCTCCCGAACCCCCAGCTGACGAGGAAGGTTGCTGAACGGGCCCCTCGGACCCTCCAGCGGAGACAGGAGGCTGAACGGGCCCCTCGGACCCTCCAGCGGAGACAGGAGGCTGAACGGGCCCCTCGGACCCTCCAGCTGACGTGGCATGAGGCTGGTGCGGTTCTCCCGAACCCCCAGCTGACGAGGAAGGTTGCTGAACGGGCCCCTCGGACCCTCCAGCGGAGACAGGAGGCTGAACGGGCCCCTCGGACCCTCCAGCTGACGAGGTAGATGGCGGCGTGGGAGCCGCGGAGTCCCGGATGAGCTCATCCGAGCTCCCAGCAGGAGCTGATGCAGAGCCAGAGAGATTTGAGACCCCTGGCTGAATGTTAAGCTGACCAGCGGACCGTACTGCTATCGGGGACTGGGCTACAGGAGCTACTGGGGCCTGCGCTACAGGCGGCACTGGAGCTACTGGGGCCTGCGCTACAGGCGGCACTGGAGCTACTGGGGCCTGCGCTACAGGCGGCACTGGAGCTACTGGGGCCTGCGCTACAGGCAGCACTGGAGCTACTGGAGACTGAACTGAGGGTGGCTGCGAGGGAGCTAACTGAACTGAGGGTGGCTGCGAGGGAGCTAACTGAACGGAGGGTGGCTGCGAGGGAGCTAACTGAACGGAGGGTGGCTGCGAGGGAGCTAACTGAACGGAGGGTGGCTGCGAGGGAGCTAACTGAACTGAGGGTGGCTGCGAGGGAGCTAACTGAACTGAGGGTGGCTGCGAGGGAGCTAACTGAACTGAGGGTGGCTGCGAGGGAGCTAACTGAACGGAGGGTGGCTGCGAGGGAGCTAACTGAGCTGTGAAGGGCTGCGAGGGAGCTAACTGAGTTGTGAGAGGCTGCAGACCCTGGCGGCTCCGAGGGCCCCCGAGAGCCAGGCGTGTTCCCCGAAAGATGTGCTGACAATCGGGGGTAGGCCACGGCTTTCCCCGGAGCTCCTCCTCTACGTGGGTGCAAGCTGCTTGCTGCTGCTCACAGAGACCGGGCTCCATGATTTCCGGAGTTAATGCGGTGCCACGGCGGCGCCGGCGCCGCCCCCTTCTGGTAGCTGGCGCGATGGGCGCTGATGGCACCAATGCAGGGGGTGATGTAGCGGCGATCTCCCGGTCATCCGCCCACATCCTTGCCAGAAATGAGGCAGGCGAAGTAAGGTCTAAGTGGATTGGAGACGGCGAGCGGCTGGTAGGCTGTGCAGCAGGTGAGAGGTCCTGCTCCGAGATGAGCCAGGGCTTCCACCGGAGCTCGTCCTCCCGATAAGCCCGCAACACCTGCTGCCGCTCCTCCTCACCGAAGTCAACAGCCTCGGGCATCTCCGTGCAGGCAGGCGGTGGCGAAGATGCGGAAGCTGATGAAGTGTGAGCCAATGGTGTGTCCGTGGTGAGCCTCACCGTTCCGACTCTGACCGCCACTGGCTCATGAGGCGGCGGGGCAACGGCGCGATGGCACGGCTCTGGTGAAGGTGCACGCCCACCGGGCCGCTGCTGCTGCGGACGGAGTCGGAGAGCGGAGACGAGAAGGTCGCTGACGAGGGGGTGCAGCGTCTCCCATAACCAGGGGAACACAGACACGCACACCCCTACCTGGCGGGCGAACTCCTCCCGTTCCTCCTCACTGGAACAGTGCAGCCACTTGTCGCATAGCGACTCCACTGTCCGGACAATCTCCAGTCTTTGTGTCGCTGGGTCCGGCATGGTCGCGTCGTACTGTCGGTCCGCGGAGGGGTTGTGAACTGCTGGGTCCATGTTGTGGTCGCGTTCTTCTGTCATGATACGTTGTGTGGCAGGCAGGAGAAGGACCCAATAGCAATATTCACAAACACGGGGATGAACTTAAGAAACACAGCTTTAATGCTGGCAGGATAGAATACAGGACATGCAAAACTAAACCGGAAAAACGTAAACTAGTACTCGAAGGTAGACACAGGGAGATCCACACAACATGAGGGAGAACGCGACGCCGAACAGAGGAAGACGCAGACAGAAATACACAGAGGGTTAACGAGGAAAGTGGGAACACACGGGGAACACAGCTGACACAGATAACCATAACGAGACAGGGCGGGGTGAACATAACACTGACGGGTACAGGCACAGAGGTTCAGACAGGAGGAGAGAGAGCACGGGGAAAACACAGACATAACGGGCTGGGGAAACATGAAACAACCACAAAGGGAGACGAGGGCTCATAAATACATAGAGGGCACACAGGGGGGAGAGAGAGCACGGGGAGAACTTAGACATAAAGGGCAGGGGAAACATGGAATAAAACATAAGGAGAGACGAGGGCTCACAGATACACAGAGGGGCACACAGGGGGTAAAAGCCATGAAGGGAAAACACTTAGGGAACAACACAACAGGGCAACTCAGAAAACATGGTCTAAATAAGGAACGAAATACAAAAATACAAGAAACTAAGAATACTGGGCCCACATGGCCCAGGACCATGACAGGGGCCAGACGGCATCACCGGCCGTCTGCTGCGCTGCTGTGCTGACCAGCTAGCAGGTATGTTCACTTACATCTTCAACGAGTCCCTGGCGAAGTCTGTGGTCCCCACATGCTTCAAAAGATCCACCATCATCCCTGTGCCCAAGAACAGCAAACCCTCATCCCTGAACGATTACCGGCCAGTTGCACTGACCTCGGTAGTAATGAAGGTGTTTGAGAGGCTGCTGAAGAACATCATCTCCTCCTCCATCCCAGACACCACAGATCCGCTGCAGTTCGCCTACAGATCCAACAGATCCACAGAGGATGCCATCGCCCACGTCCTACACACCACTCTCAGCCACGTGGACAAGAAACAGGGTAACTATGTGCGAATGCTGTTTGTTGATTACAGTTCAGCGTTTAATACAATAGTGCCCTGCAGACTGTTCACAAAGCTGAGGCATCTGGGACTTAACAGGCGTCTGTGTGCATGGGTGTTGGACTTCCTCACTGGCAGAACTCAGGTGGTGAGGGTGGGCAGGTGCTTCTCCAACAGCATCACCATCAACACAGGAGCACCTCAGGGATGTGTCCTCTCGCCACTGCTCTACTCCCTCTACACTTCAGACTGTGTGGCCACCCATGGCTCCAACACCATTGTGAAGTTTGCTGACGACACAGTGGTGTTGGGTGCCATCTCCAACAAAGATGAGGCGGCCTACATGGATGAAGTGAAGAATCTGGCATCGTGGTGCCAGGACAACCACCTCCAGCTGAACGTCAGCAAGACCAAGGAGCTGGTGGTGGACTTCAGAAGGGGTCAGCACAGAGACTACAAGCCCATTATCATCAATGGAGCTCCAGTGGAGAGGGTGCAGTCCTTCAAGTATCTTGGTGTCCACATCTCCTCAGACCTGACATGGGCTGCCCACATTCAGGTCCAGACCAAAAAGGCTAGGCAGCGCCTGTATCACCTACGACAACTGAGGAAGTTCAGGGTCTCTCCAAAGATCCTCAGGATTTTCTATACAGGCGCTGTGGAGAGCATCCTCACACAGAACATGACATCGTGGTTCGGGAACAGCTGTGTGAAGGACCAAAAAGCTCTCCAGAGAGTGATCCGTACAGCAGAACGCTGCTGCAGGATTGCTCTCCCCCCGCTTCAGGACACCTACACCAGGAGATGCCGGACTAGAGCAGCGCAGATACTGAAGGACCCGTCCCATCCTGGCAACAAATTGTTCCAACTTCTGCAATCTGGTAGAAGGTTCCGCATCTTCCGGGCAAGGACAGAGAGACTCAAGAGGAGCTTCTATCCCCAAGCCATCCGTGCCCTAAACACACACACCCGCCCTCTCACATCATCTATAATTGACTGAGACAGGACTCTTCCAGACACTAAACCAAGGAACAATGTACATTTCAATTCCTTTAATTTTAAATATGTTTATATTGTCTATCCTGTAAAATAGTCAGATGTCTATTCATATTAATGTACAGAATTCACCTGCTTGCTGCTACTACTGCACATTCACCCAGTGTATATACTATATGTATATATATATATAATGTTCTTCCTCTACACCTCCCCCCCCCAGCGTGTCAGGCTACATTTCACTGTGTGTATACTTGTATAACTATGCATGTGACAAATAAAGAACCTCGAACCTAATGAACGCATTGAGGAGGCAGTTAAGACTCTTTTTGAGTTTCCTGAACAGGACTGGAGAGGCCCATTTGAGATAGCGGCATCCGGTATCATGGTCCTGATTACACCCCCATCTGCCTCTGGATCAAGGACTTCCTGACAAATAGACCACAGTCTGTCAGACTCGGCCCCCACCGGTCCAGCACCATCACACTCAGCACCAGGTCTCCACAAGGATGTGTTTTGAGTCCCCTCCTGTTTACGCTCTACACATCCGACTGCTCCCCTACCCATCTCTCAAACACCATCATAAAGTTCGCGGATGACACCACAGTGGTTGGATTCATCGCAAGGGGGATGAGTCGGACTACAGAGATGAGGTCAACAGACTGACTGAGTGGTGTTCAGTTAACAACCTCCAACTGAACACCACGAAACGAAAGAACTTATCTTGGACTTCAGGAAGGGCAGAGCAGACCCGGCCCCACTCTACATCCACGGGAATTGTGTGGAGAGGGTACACTCCATGAGGTTTCTGGGCGTGCACATCTCTGATGACCTCTCCTGGACTGCAAATACCACGGCGGTGGTTAAAAAGGCCCAGCAGCGTCTCCACTTTCTGAGAGTGCTCAGGAGGAACAACCTGGAGGAGAGGCTGCTGGTGACATTTTACAGAGCCACCATAGAGAGCATCCTAACGTACGGCATAACAACATGGTATGCAGGGTGCTCAGCTGCGGACAGGAAAGTACTGCAGAGGGTCATCAACACAGCCCAGAAGATCACTGGCTGCTCTCTGCCCAGCCTGGAGGTCACTGCAAACTCTCGGTACCTCAGCAGAGCTGGCAATATCATCAAGGACCACTCTCACCCCAGCAACCAACTGTTTGAACTATTACCGTCAGGCCGACGGTACAGGTCACATAAAACCAGGACAAACAGATTCAGGGATAGCTTCTTTCCCAGAGCTACCACCGTAGTAAATAAGCACAAAAACAATTGAACCTATTCCATACCGTCACTGTCATTATATTATGCTGCTATTCATACTGTCATTATATTAATGCTGCTATCCTGTATATATTGTACATACTATTGTTTGAGTACTTACGATTGTTTTTTTTGTACTTTTTATATTTTACATTTATATTTATTATTGAAACTTGCACCAAGGGAGTGGCACTCCAATTTCGTTGTACTCTGTACAATGACAATAAAGGCTATTCTATTCTATTCTATTCTATTCTATTCTATTCTATTCTATGACTTCTGAACCTGAATGTTGTACTGATGCAAACAATAACTGTCTTGTTCTAGAGTTGTTTATCCCTGGTACAGCAAGCTTTGAGCAGACAATGTCTGAATCTGGTACTACGATCAACAGTCCCGATGTTGCCGTTGATGAAAATGTGTCTGTATCCGCCAACACTAACCTAGCACCCAGCTCTACAGGGGTTTTTAGCGCAGTACAGGACGGATTGTCTGTAACGTGCAACACTGTGATAACTAACCCACCATTATTTGCAGCCACCAACCGTTGTACTTCTGTACTGTGTCTTCCTACCAAATCAAAGGGTTTTTCTGAGTTAACTAGTGATGAGGACGTTAAGTCTCACACAGTGAACCTGCAGTCGGTGGGTTTTTCTGAAATAATGAAAGATGCTGGGAGTAAAGGTTCAGACTCAAAGTATTCTGTATCATATGACTTTTGATTTAATGTGTTGAAATCATCAGCGAGCAGTCCTAGTTGTATGTGTGATCAAGAATTAAATCCTGTTACCTCAGACAATTTAACAATTACCAAGCCACCTCATGCCAGGTTTGAAACTTTGCTTAAACCATTTTCTAAGTCTGAAGAGAGACTGTCTAGCTTTCCTCAAGGAGCAACTAAAGACTGTTTGAACTGTGCTGAAGTCTCTGAAGAGTTAAGATCTAATTTTGTTGTTGCCCCTCTGCTAGCACCCCTTGAATTGCATGTTCAGGACTCTGGGTGCACTTCCAAGGCGGCTGTGGCACTGCTTGACCTTATACCCGCATCTGATTCCCAGGTGGGGGCAGCAGCTGTCCAGTCAGCACCCGTCCTAGTTTTGTCCCAGACTCCTCTTATAACGGAGGTGAGTGACTGTGCTTTTTCATCCCATGAGCCTGATATAGTGGAGTGTACTGGGTTGCCCTTTTGTGAGCCCAGCTACGAAGAAACTGGTGCCAAAGACTGCTCTACCATTAACTTACTTAAACCCCCACGGACTGCCATTTGGCTTTTTCTACCTTTAAAACCCGGGAGAGCAGCCAAATGGCTTTTAGCTAAGCTTTAGCTTCAGCCAAGTGGAAGCTAAATTGGCTAGTCATTCATATGTATATTAGGTCGTTATCTGGGAATTCTGGAGGGAGGGGAGTGGGGGTGTGTGATTGAGGGCGTGGGGGAGCTGCTAAAAGCTGTGCACTTCCTTTTGTGTTTCATCTTGATGCATTCTCAATCATCCAGGGAAATAAATCTCCAAAAGTCACCAACTTGGAGTGTTTCAGTTTGCCATCTTAGGGAGAAATCAACACACATGGGTGTATGTCCTTTGTTGCTGAGATTTATTGATAAAAACAGTACAAAAACCAACCATTTGTACACATATTTACGGGCTTTGTGCCTTCAGAACTGCCTTAATTTTCAGCAAGATGATGGAAAGATTCCTTAGACTTTGACATGATAGCATTACACAGTTGCAGTAGATTTGTCAGCGAATATCCATGATGCACATTTCCCATCTAAGGTGCTCTACTGGATTGAGATCTGGTGACTGTGGAGTCCATTTGAGTACTGTGAACAAGGAATGGGAATGGATAAGAATTTAGTAATTCTGATTCTATTATTGATATCACTTACTGATTCGATTCCTCATTGATTCACTTTGACAATGACCACCATTGCTAAGCTGCATACGAAAGACATTACATTGATACAATGTTGTTGCATGTTTGTTGTGATCAGTGTTCGGATCTCTACTCAGAAAAAGTAATTATTACACACATTACACTGAATGCGTTTCCCTAAAAGTAATGCAGTATGTTAATTACACCAAGAAAAATTAATTCCTCCACTTTACCATCGCGCTGTTGTGCAATAAAAATAAAAGTTATGTCCATATCCACACTATATACTGCAATGCCATTTCCCTCCTCTGGCACACAACCTGAAATCGGATGGATAAACAAGCAGACTAGCAAATTCAAAAAATTGGATGCTGGGTACCGGTTTTCTACAAGAACCAGTTCACGATTTTTCTATGGTGCCAGTTAATATTACTTTTTATTTTTCGCATGTATCTTTTGACAGTCTAGTCTGGCCATGCATCTTGCGGGGGGTTACCAGGGTTCCATCTCTAAATGACTGCTGGTCAGCAAACCTGGGAAACCCACAGATAATTGGAACTATGGCACGAAACCGCTTCCAAGACATCATGCAACACCTACGCTTTGATGACAAGTCCACCCGCAGTGATCGAGCAAAGTTCGCTGCAATTTCCAGTGTGTGGGGATCATTTGTCACCAACTGCATCACGTGCTACAATCCTGGTCTACATATCACCGTTGATGAACAGCTTTTCCCATCAAAGACTCGGTGCTGTTTCCTGCAGTATATTGCAAGTAAACCTGACAAGTTTGGGACACAAACACACAAATGCAAGAACAATCATGCCACTGTGCGATGTGTTCACTGCAACAGATACACATGTGGTAAATGCAGACTACAGATACCATGGCAGTGCCAGGATTGTGAGTGATTGCTGAAAATGTTGAAATGTACTCACTCACTTTTTATTATTATTTGTAAATATGTGTACAAATGGTTGGTTTTTTGTACTGTCTTTATCAATAAATCTCAGCAACAAAGGACATACACCCATGTGTGTTGATTTCTCCCTAAGATGGCAAACTGAAACACTCCAAGTTGGTGACTTTGAGATTTATTTCCCTGGATGATTGAGAATGCATCAAGATGAAACACAAAAGGAAGTGCACAGCTTTTAGCAGCTCCGCTCCCCCACGCCCTCAATCACACACCCCCACTCCCCTCCCTCCAGAATTCCCAGGTAACGACCTAATATACATATGAATGACTAGCCAATTTAGCTTCCACTTGGCTGAAGCTAAAGCTTAGCTAAAAGCCTACCAGCCATTTGGCTGCTCTCGGGTTTTATAGGTAGAACGGTAGAAGCCTGGGACTCCAGGTGTTAATCATGATTTCATAGACTTCCATGCTGTGGCCGACCTAACTCTGGTTAAGACTGAGGGCCAGTCAGAGTCGTGTTGTGATAATAAAAAGACTGTGTGTAACTGTTTTGAAGAAGCGCACAATGAAATCACAGACCATGTTCTTGACTCTGTAGAAATCAGGACTTTTTCTAGTGTTGCTCCCATAGCCGCACCACATGAAGCCAAGGTTCATGAGACAGTGAAAGGGGTTCATACGTCAACTGTACAGTCTGCTTCTGAGCCTGCTGGGAATGATTGTGAAACATCAAAGATGGCCAAGGGCTGCGTGAGCTTTCTCTCCGCCTCAGACTGTTTTCTACCGCAGCCAACTCGTACAGCCGAGACAGAGTGTTGCCCCCGTGTGCAGATTGTAGTGGAGTCTAATACTGTATTCCCTGATGTTGGAATTGCAGACAGTGATCAAGACCAACAACAACAACAACAACAACAACAACAACAACAATCTTTATTTATAGAGCACATTAAAAGCCCGGGGCATGCCAAAGTGCTTTACATGAAACAATAAAACAATAAAATGATTTACACTAAAACATCAGAATCATATAGGTGTGGGATTATGTTCACAGGTAAAAACCACTAATAGGAACAGTCAATAGCACACAGCTGTAGCAAAGAGAACTGTACCATCATACACAGTGATAGAGGACATAGGCAACGCAACAATAAATAATAAAATAATTAAGACTATAACGTCAGAGTCATATAAGTGTGAGATTATGTTCACAGGTAAAAACCACTAATAAGAATAAACTATAGCACAGAGCTATAGCAGAGTAAAGCTGTAAAGCTGAACCATCAAACACAGTGATGGAAAACATTGACAGCACAGGACAACGCAAAACAACCAGACACATTAGAACATTAGAACAACACACTAGAAGCAAGGCGAGAAATTAACTGGTAGGAAAAGCAAGTTCAAACAGATATGTTTTAAGCCGTGATTTAAAAGATTGAATAGAATCAGACGCCCGGATGCCAATCGGGAGACTGTTCCACAGCTCAGGTGCAGCTAGAGCGAACGCTCGATCACCTCTAGACTTCAAGCGAGATCTGGGCTGAACCAACAATGACTGTGAGGAGGATCTTAAGGCCCTCGTAGGAAGATATGAATTTAAGAGTTCCTTAAGATAACTTGGCCCTGTGTTATTAGTAATTTTAAAAGTAAACAACAGAATTTTAAATTGAATACGAAATTTCACAGGCAACCAGTGCAGATCAGCAAGGACGGGAGTGATGTGAGCAAACTTCCTAGTTTTAGTTAGAATGCGTGCAGCGGCATTCTGGACTGTCTGTAATCTATGTAAAAGGGTAGAGTGGAGACCATAATAAAGTGAATTACAGTAATCTAGTCGTGACGTAACAAAGGCATGGATAAGCTTTTCCAAGTCATTGTGCGGGATGTAATGTTTGGCCCTGGAAATAAGGCGAAGTTGGTAGAAACTAGATCTAACGACAGCAGATACTTGTTTGTCAAGTTTAAATGAGCTGTCAAGTAGCACACCCAGATTCCTAACAGTGTCAGGGAAAGAACTGGTGAGAAAACCAAAAGCATCATGAAGTTTGGCACGAAGAGCGTCACTGCCAAAGATCATAATTTCAGTTTTCTTATCGTTAAGGATAAGAAAATTTGCCAGAAGCCATTGCTTGACCTCGCACATGCACTCTCGAAAGTTACTCACGGACATAGCTAGATCATCATTCAGCTCAAAATAGATCTGGATGTCATCAGCATAATAGTGAAAGGCAATGTGGTATTTCTCCAAAATGACACTTAAAGGAAGCATATACAGTGAGAACAGGGTAGGGCCTAGCACAGATCCCTGGGGAACACCACAGCAAACAGGTACAGTGGAGGAGGAGGAGGTAGCCAAGTGAACCGAAGAGAGCCGATCGGAGAGGTAAGATTTAAACCAATCCAAGGCGGTGCCCTTGATGCCTACAGTGTGCTCTAGTCTCGCCAATAGTATGTTATGGTCAACCATATCAAATGCCGATGAAAGATCCAATAGCACTAGGACAGAGGGGCGTCCATTGTCAGCCATTAGTAAAAGGTCGTTAAAAACTCGAAGCAGTGCTGATTCAGTGCTATGGTGTTGTTTAAAGGCCGATTGATATTTATCATTAATGTTATTCTCATCCAGGTAGGTCTGAAGTTGAAGCAGAACTACCTTCTCAAGAATTTTAGCCACAAAGGGAAGTTTGGAAATCGGCCTATAATTGGCATAATCATTTTGATCAAGATTACTTTTTTTTAGAACAGGTTGGATTATGGCATGTTTAAGAGCTGATGGTACATAGCCGGACAGCAAGGAGGAGTTCAATATGGACAAAAGACAAGGTCCAATTGTACTAAAACAATCCTTGACTATACGGGATGGAAGAACATCATGTACAAGATTAGTATTATTGAGTTTCTCAATTAGATGCTTCAGAGTAGAGAGAGAAACGGGTTCAAATTGACAAAAAGTAGTGGAACAATTTGGGGTGGGCATACGGTCGGTCACCAAAGGGAGGGTAGATTTAAGAGATGCGACTTTATCCAAAAAATAACTTGAAAATTTTTCACAAAGGCCCGGGGAGCATGGCAGAGGCATAAAGGGGCAGGGGTTTACCACAGAGTTGAAAATTTTGAATAAAATTCGAGGGTTGTTTCCATTTGTGGTGATAATTTTAGATAGGAAAGCAGCTTTAGCCATTCTGGCAGCTGATTGAAACTTCGAGCGGCTAACGCATAAAGTGTCATATGATGACTGGAGATTATCCTTCCTCCACCTCCTCTCATCCCGTCGACACATACGTCGTAAGGCACGAACAGAATCATTTAACCAACATTGTGAGTAGGTTCTGGGGCGTTTCATTCTGATCGGTGCTACAATGTCAAGGATAGAGGAACATGTAGTTAATAGAGTATTGGCGAAATTCTCAAGCGTATGTGGGGTAAGACAGTCTGACGTAGTAAATGAAAAGTTCACAAAAGAATTAGAAAATTTCAACAGAGTATCGGCATTCACAGTACGCGTAGGACAAAGAGGAGCCTCAAAGCGTGATCCGGTGTTGCCAAGGTCAAGATCGAAAATAACCGGAGAATGGTCGGAAAGTCCAGTGTTTCTAATTTCCTTAATACATATATCCACATCGTATGAAAAAACCAAATCAAGGGTGTGGCCCTTAACATGGGTAGGCTCATTCACCCATTGGGTAAGATTAAAAGAAGCAGTTAGTGCTAGAAAATCGTTGGCCAATTTGTCATCCATACAACAGACATGAATGTTAAAATCACCAGAAATAATAACAGAACCATATTTAAAAAGAATGGATCCCAAGAAGTCAGCAAATTCAGAAATAAACATCTTGTGGTATTTAGGCGGACGATAAACCACAACACACAGAGTAGTCCGAGGGCCAGTCAATTCCAATAACTGAGCTTCAAAGCTAGAATAGGTTGGGGAGGGTAGCAGCCGTGCTTCATGTTTGTTTTTAAAAACCGAGGCTAGGCCACCACCTCTACCAGTGAGCCTTGGTGAGCTAAAGAAGGCACAGTCAGGAGGGAGAAGCTCAGAAAAGGGGATAAACTCACCCGGAGAAGTCCATGTCTCCGTCAGAAATAGAACATCCAGTCCCGTGGTAAGGAAAAAGTCATTTACGAGAAAGGCCTTATTTGAAAGAGACCTAACATTAAATAAAGCCATCCGAGTCCGAGGAGCTAGGTCATTAGCGGTAGCCCGTCGCAGGGTGTTTAGATTGCTGTGTTGAACACCGCGGCCAGGCGGTGTAATCCAAGACCGAGCAGAGTGATAGGCCACTGGGCAGGTAGGATAGGTATGAGGGCCAACAGGGCATATCCAGCGATGACTTAACAATTTAGCCGCAAAGCAGCTCCTGGAGTAGAAGATAAATCGTGACAGCTCACGACTTGCAGAAGGGTAATCCATAGCCATGGCTCTAATATAAGCCTTGACGCGAACGCGGGCACCACTCCTTCTACCCCGTTTCCTGAAGCGTTTCCTACGCAGAAAGGGAAAAGGTAAGTAGGTCGTTCTGGTGGAGGAGACGGGCGGCAGAGGAGTGGCACCACCCATAGCCCCATAACTGTCCAGACGTTGAGGACAGGAGAACCGAAGATTCAGGAGCGTGTCTCTATCATAAGTTATTAGCGTACAATCGCCTATAGAACATAAAACCAAGGATAAAATAACAAAGAGTACTACGCCGAAGCGCAGTTGAGGTCGCAGACGGTCAGCCATGCACACCGGCGCCATCTGCACCAAATGTACAGGAACGTGAGCTCTGATGATACTGCTTCTCAGTTGCAGACTGTTAGGCCAGCCATGAGCATGTCTGCCTCTTTATGTGACTCTGAATTCAGCCATGGACTTATGTGTAATCCTACCATGAACTATTGTGTTGACAATGCCGACAGGGAGTTGGCATCTACCACTTGAGTTACCGAAAGTGTTCATGACCTGAGAAATTATGGTTTCAAAGATTGTCATGCTAACGGTGTTCTATGTGCTGCCTCACCACTCACTTCTGAGCCTGAGACTCTCTCCAGGGCTTCCTCAGATGCCAAACTACAGACCTCAGCAGACTCAGGCCCTCTAAGCCCAGCAGTGGAGAGCTCACTCGAGCTCGTCCAACCCACTATGAACTTTGGATCATTGTCTGAGCCCGTCCAGTCCCACGCCTCGTCCGCTGGAGGGCCGAGGAGCCCGTCCAGTCCCAGCCTGCAGTTCCGTCCCCTGCAGTGCCTATGTCGCCTGGCCCTGCCAAGCCACGTCCACGACCGGCCCCTGCCAAGCCGTCAGCTGGACATCATTGCCGTCGTGGACGGCCTCCTGATAGAGGATGGTATGGGCCGTTGTGCCGTCAACCTCCGGGTCGGCCCCCTGAACTCATAAACTGTGGGCTGTTGTGTTACCGTCCTCCGGGCCGGCCCCCGGAGCCATGTTTGAACTGTGGTCATGAGCTCCAGTGTTCTCTGTTGACTACTTTTGTTTCCTGTTCTGTGCCCTCCGTCCTGGACCCCCCGCCGCCCGCCCGGGGTCGTTGGTCTGTTTTGTTTGGGGCTGTCTGGAGCCAGCCCTTGGAGGGGGGGTGGTGTCATGGTCCTGGGTCGAGTGACCCAGTGTTTGAGTTTTATGTATCTTTTGTATTCATTTGTGCCCTAGTTTAGCTCATCTAGTTTATTTTGAGATTGCTGTTTAGTCCTTGTTCCTTAGTTGTTTATGTCATCTCCCCCTGTACTAAGTCTCCCTGGTTCATGCGTCATGTCTGCGTGGTTATGTTTAGTTAGAATAGAATAGAATAGAATAGAATAGAATTCAACTTTATTGTCATTGCACATGCACAGGTACAGGGCAACGAAATGCAGTTTGCATCCATCCAGAAGTGCTTTAGTGATATAGATATATTACAGTTATATTATAGTTCATGTCATGTCTAATCTCCATGTTTCCTGTTTTACTTTGAAAGTCTGTATTCAATGTCAGTGTATTCAGTTTCACTCCTCCTGTCCTGTCGTTAGGTTCATGTGTGTCAGCTGTGCTCCCATGTGTGGCCACTTCTCCTGATCATCCCTCATGTGTATTTAGTCTCTGTGTTTCATACAGTCTGTGTCGCGTCGTCTGTGTTCCCACCCTCCATGTCCTCACAGCCAGTCTGTACAATCATCGTCATGGTTTTCTGAGTCTCCTTAGTTTATCAGTATCTGTTTCCCAGTTTAGTTTAGGTTCAGTTTAGTTACGGTGTTTCTGCTTTGTGTTGAGAACTCCGGTCTACTCTCTTGTGTTCGCACCTGGGTCCACCACACACACCACCGCACGGTCTGTCCCCTCAGATCGTGACATCCTGGGCCAAAAGGAATCTGGGCCGCCGTCTTCAGCCTGAATCTTTGGAGCAAACTGAGGCTGTCATTGTGGCGAAGCTGGCAGACGTGCAGGCAACTATTGGATCGACGGAGTGGAGCAACACCATCAATGAATCAGATCATCAGCCACAAGTAAATGGAGAGGTGAGACATTTGGACATGATTGCACCCCTGATTGAAGCATCACAATCAGCTTCTCTGCACACACAACCCGCAGCACTGCAGGCCACTACTGGCCGAATCGTTTCTGTCACAGCACAAGTTCATGCTCCACCCACAGCTAACACCGCACCCAAAACTACGTCTGCTACGACGTCTGACCCGATTGGAGGTGAACTGTCACTCTCCAGTAAGACGGAGGAGGGAAGAGACGGCGATCTGAGACCTTCCACTCCTCCTGTGCATCTACAGGAACCAGGGCAGACTCTAATAGAGGGCAATGCTGGGGGGCTCTTCAACTGGTGAGGGAGGTTGTCACATCTTGCAGGAGCTTTCCTCTCTTCAGGAACTCTCTCTGCAGGAGGGGGAGATACAGGAGAGGTGGAGAGGTGGAGGAAGATCTCAGCCTGGGCGTCTATTGTCTTATGTAGTCTGGAAGATGAGTGGATGGTGGGGTTGGGTGGACTGTCCCGGGCTCTGTGGGGCCGGGGGGCGCTGCTGCACTGGGCCCCGGTCTGGATGGGCCTGGGCCCCCTTTCCCTGGCGGGTCGCGGAGTATGGGAGTGCCTACTGGGGTCAGCGGGGGAGCTGGCCCCAGGGAGGGGTCACTTGCCCCTCCCTTCCTTCCCTCCCCATCTCCAGCTGCCTCCCTCTGCCCGCTCCACCACAACCACCCCCACATGCAGGGCCTTGGAGTAGGGGTGTGTCACCAGGGTGCAGAGGAGGCTACCCCCCCCCCCCCCCCCTGTCCCCTTCTGGCTGCCTCTGCCTCAATTTTATCCCACAACTTAGACATTCACATTACTCACACTCTCATTACACATACTGTTAAT
This sequence comes from Mchenga conophoros, assembly GCF_057382185.1. NCBI lineage: Eukaryota > Metazoa > Chordata > Actinopteri > Cichliformes > Cichlidae > Mchenga > Mchenga conophoros. Next base: position 34,952,928 of record NC_140543.1, read on the forward strand.
AGGAAAATTGTACTTATTAGTCAGTATAATCTTTTAATGATATAAGTTTGCATATGGTAGAATGCTGCATGTAATCATTTGTGTGTAGAAGTATATAGTTGGTGGCATATTGAAAGAATGTTTCATCCTAGGAGGTCTGTAACATTCTAGGGTGTTCACCCCCACATCCTAGGAGCATGAGAGAGGTCATACCTTGTCTTATTGTTTTACGGTACGATTAACGTAGCTATGTCAGTTTTAGTTTAAGTGCTTCTTTACATATAGATGAACTGTTGGATTTTCCAGACCAGCAGGTTAAGGGAAGTTGTTTATGGGGCCACACTCTGACCACACACACACACACACACACACACACACACACACACACACACACACACACACACACACACACATTCCAATGTAAGGAAAAAACGCTCACTGAAGTATAAATAAAGACCGGGGCAGTTTCTCAGTGCGAGCCTCAGTGCTGGGGGCTGCCCTTGCTAGCAAGAAGTTTTGTGTGTTTCTCTTCTCTGAGTCCTTACTGAAGAAGTGTTTTAGAGTATATTTCTTGACACATACATATAGGATCTTGGGGGTGGGCACGCTACACGGATTCCAAAAGACCATCGGGGTGTACACCCCACCCCTGGCGTTGTTGCCCACCTCTCAATTTTAAATACACGTAGACATTGAGGGCTAGCAGGAGGGACTATGCGCTTACCTGCTGCTCTCTGGCAGGTAGCTCCATGCCCTCCTGGGTTTTAAATGCACCTTAGAACACACATGCATCAACACTACAATGAGCGGGTGGAGGGAGGTTTGGAGTCTTCTCTCACCCCCATTCTCTGCGGCCTGCTGGAGCGGGGGGGCTAGGAGGAGGAGTTGGCCGTCCGACTGCGGTCTGGAGTGTGGGGCCTCCCTGCTGCTGCGGAGTCGGGGCGGTCTGCCTCTCCCCACCGCAGGGAAAAGGGTAACACCACCTGGGTCTGGGTGCAGTTCCCCCCCTCCAGGGGCAAGGGTACCTAGACCCGGTTTGTAGAGTACGCTTGGGGAGTGTGATCGTGTGTACAGCGTCTCTTTATGTCTGTTTCCACGTTGGTTGAGTGTGGAGTAAGTGCATATGAGAGCATGAGGGTGGGAATGGATGTTTGTATATGTGTGTGCCTGTATTTCTGTGTCTATATATCAGGTCGGGTATCAGACGCCACCTCTCTGGGGACATCTCAGGCCCTACAAGGTTTGAAGGCATATCTCCCCCCACCACCACTTCCCCTGCCAGTGGCGGACTCCCTCAGACATCGGTGCGTTGGTGGTTCTTTGTGTCTGAGGATGGGCGTCCGGGTACACACCGGCTCACTCCTTGGTGGCTGCTTGTCGGGGCCTGGAGCCTGGGGCTCGCTCGGGCCACTTCGGAGGTGGGGTGCCCCCGGCCTCTCGGCCTGGGGCTCGGTCACTCAGGCACAGCTGGCTGCCGGCGGAGCTCACGGGCGCGTCACTGCAACTCCCCCTGGCTTCTGCTCCGCAGCTGCTGAGTGAGCCCTCATCTGGGACTCTCCTCAGCTCTATCTGAGACAGTGGCGCGGCTGCCCCTCTGTTGGTTTTCCTTGGTCTCTTGTGTTCTGGGGGCCTCTGGATGTCTGGAGTTTTGATCTCCTCCATACCTGCTTCATGCCCTGGAGGACGGGGCTGTGGCCCCCCCCACACCCTCCAGCAGATCATTACATGAAGGAACCTTTTAAAAAAAACAAGTGCATCCATGCTCACAGGTGTACACACAGGTGATCACACCCACAAACTACACCATTTTTGGCTCCTACCTCAAAGCACACTGTGTTCTGTTGATCTTATGTGCTGCACAATAATGTTTAATATTTAGTATTTACTGTCATATTCCCATATATCATTGTGATGTTGTTTATTCTATTACTCTTGTTCTCTTCTGCTTGTTTTCTTTTTTCTTTCTCAACAGGTGATCCAGGTGATCGATAGATGCATTTTTTTTTCTGCCCATTCTGTTGGTTTTTGTTTTTTGCCCTTCTCCCCCGTCCCTCTTCTCAGCTGTTTCTCTTTCCCTCTTTCTTTCTCCCCTTCTTTCCCCCAGTCAAGTCTGTCCCGTATTCAGCAAGTGAAAATAAAATAAACAATAAAAGGTGGGAAAAAAAAAGAGGTGAACTGTCACTCTCCAGTAAGACAGAGGAGGGAAGAGACGGCGATCTGAGACCTGCCACTCCTCCTGTGCATCTACAGGAACCAGGGCCCAATCAAGTGGCACCGAGAGACCAGAGGGTGAGGAGAATCCCTACAGCACTTCATGGGGCTTCTTCTGAGAGGAAATCTTCTCCCGCCATTCAGCTACAACAGAACACGGAGGCGATGGACCTCATACAGGGGGAATCCACCCCCAAGAAGACCAACACAGCTTCAGCTGGACAACAGGTATGCACCCCGACGAGACATCCAAGCTCAAAGAAAAAGCTCAGAGAGTGGAGACTGCACACAAAGGAAGCATCGGTGATCATTGGAGACACCAATCTGGGCTTGATTCCTCCTTATGTTGCGGAGGGAGTCCAAATTGACAGCTTCCCAGGAGCCAAATGGGGCCATGCAGAGATCCTTCTGGATAAAGCAGACAGTGACACATCGGTGGAGAAGCTGGTTCTCTCCTTCGGCCTGAATAACAGGTGTCAGAGGGATAAAAATGTACCAATAAGGGAGCTGAGAAGAACACTGAGGTCGGCACAAGACAAATTCCCCCAAGCTGACATTTATATTCCATTGATTAACTTTTCTTCTGCCCTTCCCAAAACAGAACAAGAAACATTATTACACATAAACAATTTTATTACAGGTTTAAAGGAGCACATACCTGCTCTACCTGCTGATAAGTTCAGCACAGAATCGGACAATCTTCGCTGGACGGACAAGACTGCAGAGCACATGTTGGATCATTGGAATGATCATGTTAATGGAGCATCTCCATGAAACCAATTTGAGGGACTGATTTGATGTACTTCTGTGCTTGAGGGAGGCTTCAGATGCCATTTTGTGAGAGTTTAACCCCAATATAACCCACTAGAGGGTGCTGTAACTCCATTTAAGGGAATTTTCCCCTCCTCTTTACTTTTCTCCTTGTTTCTTCATTTTTTATTTGTATAGGCCCTTTTATGGCCATCCCATTATAAACACCTGGCCTTGAAGCCTTCCCTAACCTTAACCTCCTTTAACCCCATGCAGGGATTTCATTCCGGCCCTAAACCTAACCGCCTAGAGCCCTGATTGAACATTGGGCCCTAACTTCATCCCCTATCTTCCGGCCCTAAACCTAACCTCTGGGTTCCCTAAGCCCACTTTCAAACCCCTTTATTTGGGATAAGAGAGGACACTTCCCTCCTGGAGAGCAATCCGTGAGTGACGTGGGGGCCAGGGATGGGAACAGGTGTGGTCTGTGCATGGAGTTTGGCCACCTTCGGTGGCCAACCTCCCAACTTGAACTCCCCCATCTAAACCCCCTAACCCTAACCATACCCCCTCCCCCATCCTAATTCTAATCTTACCCTGGGGGCCATAACACAAACCCCTCATCTTAATGTTTACAGTAAATTACAATTGGACATGGATATTCTCTACATTACAAAAATTGATTGAAACCTCTTTTTATTGGATAAAAAATTCCCTCTGTGGGAGGATACTCCCACTAGGTTTATATCTGGGACTCTCCACCATTTGACCTTAGAACTGAAGAAGCTTCTCGGATGAGAGGTGAAACGTCTTCAAGTGACTTAAAGAAGTCCAGATGCTTTTCTTTGCAAGCTCCTTGGACTACAATGACCTGGATGACTGAGAACCTTCACAGAGATAAAAAAATTATATTTAGATTAAAAAACCGTGGAATCATGTGAAACATTAAAATCAGTGTATTCAAAATAATATTTTCTGAAAAAACAGTTTCATGGGACAGGGCATAAACATCAGTGTTAAAAAAGGAATATAGTATGGTAAAACAGTTAAAAAACTGTTATTTCATGACATAGTTTTTCAAAAAACAAATACAGTTAAAAATATTATTATTATTATTAATAATAATAATAATAATAATAATGGATTGGATTTATATAGCACTTTTCAAGGCACCCAAAGCGCTTTACAATGCCACTATTCATTCACTCTCACATTCACACACTGGTGGAGGCAGCTAGAGTTGTAGCCACAGCTGCCCTGGGGCAGACTGACAGAAGCGAGGCTGCCATATTGCGCCATCGGCCCCTCAGGCCAACACCAGTAGGCAAGTAGGGTAAAGTGTCTTGCCCAAGGACACAACGACCAGGACAGAGAGCCCGGGGATCGAACCGGCGACCTTCCGGTTACAGATGTGCCTTCATGACTCTTTGGATCTCCAGAGGAATATTTTGGAGCAGTGGATTCAACAAAAAAGACCAGTCCCAAAAATACCAGCTGCCCAGATTACTCACCCTTTTCCTCAGGCCTCCTCTACTCCATATGTGCCAGGCCTACCAACCAGGGAAACGGAGCGATCTATCTCAGCACCTGGCCCCACGCAGCCCGCCAGGGCCTTGTCCCAATCCCAGTCAGATTCACTGGAGCTAATTAATACAACCAGAGTCCTTGCTGCGGCATTGCACCAAGCTAAATTGGAGCCCAATGTGCTCACTAATGATGCCAGTCTTCACCCAGAAGAATGGCTACAGTCTGTTAATGCTTATAAAACCTCCTTAGACCTAACAGACGCCCAAATCCTCAGAGAGCTACCACACTTCCTAGCTAAGGAACCAAGAAAGTGGTTTAATGTGCTCATTCCTCATGTATCTACATGGGCTAAGTTTTGTGAACTTTTCAGAACTGTCTTCTTGCCTGCTGACAACCAGGAGCAGATTTTGAGAGGCATCCTGGACCGTTTCCAGCACCCTGAAGAGCCTCTGCCAACGTTTGTTGCCCATATGCTCAGTGAATTTAGACTGAGGAACCCACCATCTGAACAGGAGCAAATTGAGCTCATCTGTAAACACGCAGTGGAGAAGTACAGAGTAACACTGTATGGAACACCTGTAAGGTCAGAAATTGATCTAGTGCTGCGTGCCCACGAGCTGCATTCTGTTCTTGGCACCAGCCTTTCACAGCCTTCCCGAGCTCAGCTGAAAAACAGAGCTGAGGGAGGACCCCGCTGTTTCAAATGTGCCATGCCTGGTGTTACATCTCGTACGTGCCCTAACTGTTCCACTGATTTTCAGGGAGCTCGACACTCTCCCAGGATGGCTCCGGAGCTTCCTCAAACGCTGTCTCCCGACCAACATCCAGTAACTCATCCTGTGGATCCAGATGAAACTGGCGTTGTCAGGGAGACGAGAGCAGCTGGCAGGAGGCAGGGAAACTTCAGGGGGGGAGAGTGTTTCACAGGTGCAACCCTCCCCCCAGCCAATAAGTCAGCCCTCATCGCCTTTGTCAGATCAAAGTGTGCCACCAGTGCTCAGTCACGTTGAAGATGGAACTTCGCAAGCATCGTGGAACACCCCTCTCAGAGTTAAAGTGAACTTTAATGGGGCAGCTCTGGATGCCACACTAGATACAGGGGCATCTCTTTCAGCAGTAAATGCAGACCTGTTGTCTGAGAAAAACCAAAATCAGTCATTAAAGAATCCGTGGGATTCTCCACCCATAAGACTGGCCAATGGCACTAACTGCAGTCCATTGGGAATAACCTGGTTAACCATTGGATTTATGGGCAAGCGAGTCTATCAGCGGTTTGTGATAGTGCAGGACCTGTCATCCCCCTTTGTTCTTGGGATGGACTTTATGACTCGCACTTCACTAACAATACATGTCCCAACAAGAACTGTAATTATGGACGATAACCCCCCATGTCTTGATGAACTCGGTGAAAATGGCTTTGTGGAAGCTGATCTTGAGTGTGGAACTATGACCCTGCAGAACACCCCACAGCTCTCCCTCCATGATAAGGCTGGAGAAGCTAACTTGGATTCTGAGGAGAGGGAAGAACTGTTGGAGTTGTTAAATAGTTTTGGTGACCTGTTTGATGGCCACCTTGGTCGCACTTCTCTGGCAGAACATGTCATTGTAACTGGGGATGCAAAGCCTGTTAACTTGCCACCATACCGCACCTCACCAGCTAAAAAGCAAATCATAGACGAGCAAGTGGAAAAAATGCTACAGGATAACATCATCGAACCTGCATCAGGACCATGGGCAGCCCCCGTGGTCATTGTGAACAAACCCCCCCCGCGAACCACGGTTCTGTGTTGACTTCCGTGGTCTGAATCAGCTGACCGTGGAGGATTCTTACCCACTCCGCGGGTGGATGAATCACTGGACTTTCTGTCGAGAGGGAAGTTTCTCATGACACTAGACCTCGCTCGAGGTTACTGGCAGGTCCCCATTGCTGAAGAAGCTAAACCAAAGACTGCTTTTATCATGCACTGTGGCCTGTTTCAGTTCAGAGTCCTTCCTTTCGGCCTGTGTAACGCCCCTGCGACTTTTCAGCGGCTTATGAACAATGTTCTAGCTGGCCTGATTTATAAGTCCTGCGTGGTGTATCTAGATGACATTGTTGCCGCATCACCGACCTTTGAGCAACACCTGCTTGGCTTAAAAGAGGTCCTTGGTAGGCTTCAGTCCGCTGGCCTCTCTTTAAAGCTGAGCAAATGCCAATTCTGCCTTTCAGAACTCACCTTCCTTGGTTATCGGGTTACGCCAGCTGGCATTCATCCTGACCCTGACAAGGTGAGAGCTGTGACTGAGTTCAGAGTGCCAACCACAACAAAGCAGGTGCGACAGTTCCTTGGCCTAACTGGCTACTATCGCCGCTTTGTACAGGACTATGCCCGCCATGCAGAGCCACTCTTCGCCCTCACTAAAAAGGACGTGCAGTGTCACTGAGATGACAAGTGCCAGGCAGCTGTGGACTTTCTGAAACATTCTATAACCTCAGCACCAGTCCTCAGGTTCCCAGATTTTTCGCGTCCATTCTTCATTCACACTGATGCATGCGATGCTGGTCTTGGAGCAGCATTAATGCAGAAAGATGAGGATGGCAAAGATGTTGCTGTAGCATTTGCTAGCTGTGCTATGTACAAATCGGAAAAGCCCTACTCAACTCCAGAGAAGGAGTGTCTGGCCGTGATCTGGGCCTTGGAACATTTCCGACCCTATGTTGAAGGCTTGCACGTAACCATTTACACTGACCACAGCAGCCTCAAGTGGTTGATGTCTCGACCAAACCCCTCTGGCAGGCTTGCTCGGTGGTCTCTTCGCCTTCAAGACTTTGACTTCAGCATTATCCACAAACCTGGAGAACGTAATAAGGTGCCCGATGCCCTTTCATGTAATCCTCTACCAGATGTGGATGCCCCCATTGATCTTCTCCCTCCCTCTGCCATGATTGGGAGCATGGACCTTCGTGCTCTGCCTTCTGTAATTGTTTCAGACCGCCCGCATGTTCGTCAACTGCAGCTTGAGGACCCAGTCACAGGCTCATTGCTCAATCAGCTGGAGAGTGACCAACAAACTGGGGAGGATAATCAAGATCTGGAAAAGTATGTTGTACATGATGGTCTCCTCTATTTCCTTGACCCAAAAACAAAATGTGGTCTCCACCCACTCAAGCAGCTTAAACTGTTTGCTCCTACTACACTCCGTGGTTATCTGCTCAAGTATTACCACGATCATCCTACAGCCGGACATCTGGGCATTGCAAAAACGCTGGCACGCTTGCGTCTCAGATTCTTCTGGCCACACATGAACTCTGATGTGAAAAAGTATGTGGTCTCATGTTGTTCATGTCAAGCCACTAAGCCAAGTCAAAGAAAAACAGCAGGCCTTATGGTCCCTATCCAGCCACAAAGACCATGGGAGTACACAGGTGTGGACTATGTTGGCCCACTGCCCCGCACACAAAGAGGGAATGCTTATATCCTTGTTTTTGTGGACTATTTCTCAAAATGGGTCGAGGTGAGTGCTGTGAGAGAAGCCACTGCTCAAGATGCTGCGAACAAGTTCATTACTGACATTTTTGCCCGACATGGTTCTCCCTCCCACCTTATTTCTTTTTTTTTTTTTTTTTTTTTTTTTCACCTTATTTCTGATAGGGGAACGCCTTTCGTCAGTGAACTCTTTGAGCATGTTTTGTTGACTCTTGGGACTGAACACAGACTAACGACTGCATACCATCCTCAAACGAATGCAACTGAGCGTGTAAATCGCGCTTTGAAAACGGCCATTCGAGCCTATGTTGGGGATAAACACACCTCTTGGGACAAATATATTCCCCAGATCTGTTTTGCACTGCGCACTGCGCCTCACGAGAGCACAGGCCTGAGCCCGTCCATGATGCTGTATGGGCGAGAGTTGGACACGCCCTTGGACCTTGTCACTCAGCCCTCCGGGGAGGGACTGAGCGACCCTGAAACGTCCCACTCAGATGACCTGAGAGCTTTACTTCGGGATGCTCATGAACATGCTCGCTTGGTGCTCGGAGAGAGTCATAAAAGGCAAAAGCACTACTATGCTCTGAGATGTCGCACAGTCTCTTATGAAGTTGGGGACCTCGTCAGAGTAAAGTCGCACCCAAAATCAGATGCATCGTCCAACTTTTCTGCTAAGTTGGCCCCCCTTTACACGGGTCCCTACCGCATCTCCAAGAGGATGTCTGATGTGAATTACTGTCTCACCACAGTGGACACTGGGAAGAGAGTTGGAGTTTTTCATGTTGCAAACCTGCAACCATTCTACACCTGGGCCTCAGCTTTATCTGGCAAGCGTGCAAACCTAAAGGCTGCAGCAGCTTTGGATCTCAGTGTCCCGGACAGCAGCTTGCCTCCTGCTCTTTCAGTCCCAGGCCGCATTGACTGTGACGCTGTTGACACCACTCCCGCGGTCTTTAGCAACGCCTCTGCTGAGACTGACTTTGACTATGCTGACACTGTCCCGCTTTTCGTAGACCAGAACTCTTTCCAAGAGACTGCTGACATTGCTCTGGAGACAGAGGTTAACAGTTCACCTCCTGCTGACGATGGGTGTGCTGTTAGAGGTTATTATAACCTCAGACCAAGACGAGTTCCTAGAGTGACCGCTGACTGGTCAGTCAATAGGTGGACCAACCCTTTTCATACTGACAGATTTGACCTAAAGTGACCTTGTTTGCTTTTTGATGTGTTTCATGTGGTCTACTGTTGTAACAGGACCGTTGTTTGAGTTTTCTACGATTCATGTTGGCAATGTTTTCATGTTGTGGTAATATGTTCATGCTTACTGTTACAGTTTTTGGGGAAAAGGAAGAAACGCAATGTAAGAAAAAGAGGGAATTTCGTTCTGTAATTGTCCTGGCTCTCCTGAGTTTATTTTCTTTCTTTAACATTTATTTAAATAGACATTCACCATGTGGGACACTGTCATGTATGCCAGTTTGTCAATTTTGAACTGTACATTTCCCTGTTTTGGTTTTAACGTCTTATCCTGCTGACCATGTATGGAGGCTGGTTAAGTCTGAACTGTACCTTTGCTGTGTTCGGCTGGGGACAGCCTTTGTTTAACCCGGGGGGAATATGTAACAGTCACAATGGTGTGGTGGCTCTTTAAGACACCCAAGTCGAGGGTTGATGGTGTCATCAGTTTGTGCCACTGCTCTCTCTCTCTGGGATTATGAGGACACGTGCCTGCACGCTTGTGTTTAACGAGGGACGGATTTATGTTTTCTTCTCTAAACCTTTTTTGTTTTGTTTGCAACGCTTGGGTTGTATGGACGCTGGGCGTTATGTTGTTAAACCGCAGCCGTTCAGCCGGGCTTTTATATGGTTGTTGAAGAAGGCGTATTAAAGAACCACCGTGGATTACCGATACCAGCGTGGGTGTGTGTTCTTCCGACTAGCCTACTAGCTGTTTTACCGCCTCCTCTCAACCACGCAACACAACCCAAAGTTACAATACCCAAACATGGAAATGTTTGCACACACATGTGATTATGCACAGAGATCCACCCTACCAGCCAACCTCAGATCTCCACGCAGGCAGACATGATGAACATACATCAATTCAATTCAATTCAATTTTATTTATATAGCGCCAAATCACAACAAAAGTTGCCTCAAGGCGCTTCATAGATACAGAGAAACAGCCAACAATCATATGACCCCCTATGAGCAAGCACTTTGGCAACAGTGGGAAGGAAAAACTCCCTTTTAACAGGAAGAAACCTCAGGCAGAACCAGGCTCAGGGAGCTGTGAACGGTTGGGGTGAGAGAAGGAAGACAAGATAACAGGACTTTTGCACACATCCACAAATAAACTCCCCCAAAGAAACCAAATTCCAAGATATCCAGACATGGAAATGTTTGCACACACATGTGATTATGCGCAGAGGTCCACCCTACCAGCCAACCTCAGATCTCCACGCAGGCACACATGAATGCACAGCTATTTGAACAAATCCAGAGACAAACTCACCCCAAAGAATCCACATTCCAAGAAATCCAAACGTGGCAATGCTGGCACATACATGTGATTATGCGCAGAGGTCCACCCTACCAACAAACCTCAGATCTCCACGCAAGAACACATGAATGCACATACATTTGCACACATCCAGAGATAAACTCACCCCAAAGAACCCACATTCCAAGAAATCCAGACGTGGCTCTGATTGCACACACATGTGATTATGCGCAGAGGTCCACCCTACCAGCCAACCTCAGATCTCCACGCAGGCACACATGAATGCACATACATTTGCACACATCCAGAGATAAACTCACCCCAAACAATCCACATTCCAAGAAATCCAGACGTGGCTCTGATTGCGCACACATGTGATTATGCGCAGAGGTCCACCCTACCACCCAACCCCAGATCTCCACGCAGGCACACATGAATGCACATACATTTGCACACATCCAGAGATAAACTAACCCCAAACAAGCCACATTCCAAGGAATCCAGACGTGGCTCTGATTGCACACACATGTGATTATGCGCAGAGGTCCACCCTACCACCCAACCCCAGATCTCCACGCAGGCACACATGAATGCACATACATTTGCACACATCCAGAGATAAACTCACCCCAAACAATCCACATTCCAAGAAATCCAGACGTGGCTCTGATTGCGCACACATGTGATTATGCGCAGAGGTCCACCCTACCACCCAACCCCAGATCTCCACGCAGGCACACATGAATGCACATACATTTGTACACATCCAGAGATAAACTAACCCCAAACAATCCACATTCCAAGGAATCCAGACGTGGCTCTGATTGCGCACACATGTGATTATGCGCAGAGGTCCACCCTACCAGCCAACCTCAGATCTCCACGCAGGCACACATGAATGCACATACATTTGCACACATCCAGAGATAAACTAACCCCAAACAATCCACATTCCAAGGAATCCAGACGTGGCTCTGATTGCGCACACATGTGATTATGCGCAGAGGTCCACCCTACCAGCCAACCTCAGATCTCCACGCAGGCACACATGAATGCACATACATTTGCACACATCCAGAGATAAACTCACCCCAAACAATCCACATTCCAAGAAATCCAGACGTGGCTCTGATTGCACACACATGTGATTATGCGCAGAGGTCCACCCTACCAGCCAACCTCAGATCTCCACGCAGGCACACATGAATGCACATACATTTGCACACATCCAGAGATAAACTCACCCCAAACAATCCACATTCCAAGAAATCCAGACATGGCTCTGATTGCACACACATGTGATTATGCGCAGAGGTCCACCCTACCAGCCAACCTCAGATCTCCACGCAGGCACACATGAATGCACATACATTTGCACACATCCAGAGATAAACTCACCCCAAACAATCCACATTCCAAGAAATCCAGACGTGGCTCTGATTGCACACACATGCGATTATGCGCAGAGGTCCACCCTACCAGCCAACCTCAGATCTCCACGCAGGCACACATGAATGCACATACATTTGCACACATCCAGAGATAAACTCACCCCAAACAATCCACATTCCAAGAAATCCAGACATGGCTCTGATTGCACACACATGTGATTATGCGCAGAGGTCCACCCTACCAGCCAACCTCAGATCTCCACGCAGGCACACATGAATGCACATACATTTGCACACATCCAGAGATAAACTAACCCCAAACAATCCACATTCCAAGGAATCCAGACGTGGCTCTGATTGCACACACATGTGATTATGCGCAGAGGTCCACCCTACCAGCCAACCTCAGATCTCCACGCAGGCACACATGAATGCACATACATTTGCACACATCCAGAGATAAACTCACCCCAAACAATCCACATTCCAAGAAATCCAGACGTGGCTCTGATTGCACACACATGTGATTATGCGCAGAGGTCCACCCTACCAGCCAACCTCAGATCTCCACACAGGCACACATGAATGCACATACATTTGCACACATCCAGAGATAAACTCACCCCAAACAATCCACATTCCAAGAAATCCAGACATGGCTCTGATTGCACACACATGTGATTATGCGCAGAGGTCCACCCTACCAGCCAACCTCAGATCTCCACGCAGGCACACATGAATGCACATACATTTGCACACATCCAGAGATAAACTCACCCCAAACAATCCACATTCCAAGAAATCCAGACGTGGCTCTGATTGCACACACATGCGATTATGCGCAGAGGTCCACCCTACCAGCCAACCTCAGATCTCCACGCAGGCACACATGAATGCACATACATTTGCACACATCCAGAGATAAACTCACCCCAAACAATCCACATTCCAAGAAATCCAGACATGGCTCTGATTGCACACACATGTGATTATGCGCAGAGGTCCACCCTACCAGCCAACCTCAGATCTCCACGCAGGCACACATGAATGCACATACATTTGCACACATCCAGAGATAAACTAACCCCAAACAATCCACATTCCAAGGAATCCAGACGTGGCTCTGATTGCACACACATGTGATTATGCGCAGAGGTCCACCCTACCAGCCAACCTCAGATCTCCACGCAGGCACACATGAATGCACATACATTTGCACACATCCAGAGATAAACTCACCCCAAACAATCCACATTCCAAGAAATCCAGACGTGGCTCTGATTGCACACACATGTGATTATGCGCAGAGGTCCACCCTACCAGCCAACCTCAGATCTCCACACAGGCACACATGAATGCACATACATTTGCACACATCCAGAGATAAACTCACCCCAAACAATCCACATTCCAAGAAATCCAGACATGGCTCTGATTGCACACACATGTGATTATGCGCAGAGGTCCACCCTACCAGCCAACCTCAGATCTCCACGCAGGCACACATGAATGCACATACATTTGCACACATCCAGAGATAAACTCACCCCAAACAATCCACATTCCAAGAAATCCCGACGTGGCTCTGATTGCACACACATGCGATTATGCGCAGAGGTCCACCCTACCAGCCAACCTCAGATCTCCACGCAGGCACACATGAATGCACATACATTTGCACACATCCAGAGATAAACTCACCCCAAACAATCCACATTCCAAGAAATCCAGACATGGCTCTGATTGCACACACATGTGATTATGCGCAGAGGTCCACCCTACCAGCCAACCTCAGATCTCCACGCAGGCACACATGAATGCACATACATTTGCACACATCCAGAGATAAACTCACCCCAAACAATCCACATTCCAAGAAATCCAGACGTGGCTCTGATTGCACACACATGTGATTAAGCGCAGAGGTCCACCCTACCAGCCAACCTCAGATCTCCACGCAGGCACACATGAATGCACATACATTTGCACACATCCAGAGATAAACTCACCCCAAACAATCCACATTCCAAGAAATCCAGACATGGCTCTGATTGCACACACATGTGATTATGCGCAGAGGTCCACCCTACCAGCCAACCTCAGATCTCCACGCAGGCACACATGAATGCACATACATTTGCACACATCCAGAGATAAACTCACCCCAAACAATCCACATTCCAAGGAATCCAGACGTGGCTCTGATTGCACACACATGTGATTATGCGCAGAGGTCCACCCTACCAGCCAACCTCAGATCTCCACGCAGGCACACATGAATGCACATACATTTGCACACATCCAGAGATAAACTCACCCCAAACAATCCACATTCCAAGAAATCCAGACGTGGCTCTGATTGCACACACATGTGATTATGCGCAGAGGTCCACCCTACCAGCCAACCTCAGATCTCCACACAGGCACACATGAATGCACATACATTTGCACACATCCAGAGATAAACTCACCCCAAACAATCCACATTCCAAGAAATCCAGACATGGCTCTGATTGCACACACATGTGATTATGCGCAGAGGTCCACCCTACCACCCAACCCCAGATCTCCACGCAGGCACACATGAATGCACATACATTTGCACACATCCAGAGATAAACTAACACCAAACAATCCACATTCCAAGGAATCCAGACGTGGCTCTGATTGCACACACATGTGATTATGCGCAGAGGTCCACCCTACCAGCCAACCTCAGATCTCCACGCAGGCACACATGAATGCACATACATTTGCACACATCCAGAGATAAACTCACCCCAAACAATCCACATTCCAAGAAATCCAGACATGGCTCTGATTGCACACACATGTGATTATGCGCAGAGGTCCACCCTACCAGCCAACCTCAGATCTCCACGCAGGCACACATGAATGCACATACATTTGCACACATCCAGAGATAAACTCACCCCAAACAATCCACATTCCAAGAAATCCAGACATGGCTCTGATTGCACACACATGTGATTATGCGCAGAGGTCCACCCTACCAGCCAACCTCAGATCTCCACGCAGGCACACATGAATGCACATACATTTGCACACATCCAGAGATAAACTCACCCCAAACAATCCACATTCCAAGAAATCCAGACATGGCTCTGATTGCACACACATGTGATTATGCGCAGAGGTCCACCCTACCAGCCAACCTCAGATCTCCACGCAGGCACACATGAATGCACATACATTTGCACACATCCAGAGATAAACTCACCCCAAACAATCCACATTCCAAGAAATCCAGACGTGGCTCTGATTGCACACACATGCGATTATGCGCAGAGGTCCACCCTACCAGCCAACCTCAGATCTCCACGCAGGCACACATGAATGCACATACATTTGCACACATCCAGAGATAAACTCACCCCAAACAATCCACATTCCAAGAAATCCAGACATGGCTCTGATTGCACACACATGTGATTATGCGCAGAGGTCCACCCTACCAGCCAACCTCAGATCTCCACGCAGGCACACATGAATGCACATACATTTGCACACATCCAGAGATAAACTCACCCCAAACAATCCACATTCCAAGAAATCCAGACGTGGCTCTGATTGCACACACATGTGATTATGCGCAGAGGTCCACCCTACCAGCCAACCTCAGATCTCCACGCAGGCACACATGAATGCACATACATTTGCACACATCCAGAGATAAACTCACCCCAAACAATCCACATTCCAAGAAATCCAGACATGGCTCTGATTGCACACACATGTGATTATGCGCAGAGGTCCACCCTACCAGCCAACCTCAGATCTCCACGCAGGCACACATGAATGCACATACATTTGCACACATCCAGAGATAAACTAACCCCAAACAATCCACATTCCAAGGAATCCAGACGTGGCTCTGATTGCACACACATGTGATTATGCGCAGAGGTCCACCCTACCAGCCAACCTCAGATCTCCACGCAGGCACACATGAATGCACATACATTTGCACACATCCAGAGATAAACTCACCCCAAACAATCCACATTCCAAGAAATCCAGACGTGGCTCTGATTGCACACACATGTGATTATGCGCAGAGGTCCACCCTACCAGCCAACCTCAGATCTCCACACAGGCACACATGAATGCACATACATTTGCACACATCCAGAGATAAACTCACCCCAAACAATCCACATTCCAAGGAATCCAGACATGGCTCTGATTGCACACACATGTGATTATGCGCAGAGGTCCACCCTACCAGCCAACCTCAGATCTCCACGCAGGCACACATGAATGCACATACATTTGCACACATCCAGAGATAAACTCACCCCAAACAATCCACATTCCAAGAAATCCAGACGTGGCTCTGATTGCACACACATGCGATTATGCGCAGAGGTCCACCCTACCAGCCAACCTCAGATCTCCACGCAGGCACACATGAATGCACATACATTTGCACACATCCAGAGATAAACTCACCCCAAACAATCCACATTCCAAGAAATCCAGACATGGCTCTGATTGCACACACATGTGATTATGCGCAGAGGTCCACCCTACCAGCCAACCTCAGATCTCCACGCAGGCACACATGAATGCACATACATTTGCACACATCCAGAGATAAACTCACCCCAAACAATCCACATTCCAAGAAATCCAGACGTGGCTCTGATTGCACACACATGTGATTAAGCGCAGAGGTCCACCCTACCAGCCAACCTCAGATCTCCACGCAGGCACACATGAATGCACATACATTTGCACACATCCAGAGATAAACTCACCCCAAACAATCCACATTCCAAGAAATCCAGACATGGCTCTGATTGCACACACATGTGATTATGCGCAGAGGTCCACCCTACCAGCCAACCTCAGATCTCCACGCAGGCACACATGAATGCACATACATTTGCACACATCCAGAGATAAACTCACCCCAAACAATCCACATTCCAAGGAATCCAGACGTGGCTCTGATTGCACACACATGTGATTATGCGCAGAGGTCCACCCTACCAGCCAACCTCAGATCTCCACGCAGGCACACATGAATGCACATACATTTGCACACATCCAGAGATAAACTCACCCCAAACAATCCACATTCCAAGAAATCCAGACGTGGCTCTGATTGCACACACATGTGATTATGCGCAGAGGTCCACCCTACCAGCCAACCTCAGATCTCCACACAGGCACACATGAATGCACATACATTTGCACACATCCAGAGATAAACTCACCCCAAACAATCCACATTCCAAGAAATCCAGACATGGCTCTGATTGCACACACATGTGATTATGCGCAGAGGTCCACCCTACCAGCCAACCTCAGATCTCCACGCAGGCACACATGAATGCACATACATTTGCACACATCCAGAGATAAACTAACCCCAAACAATCCACATTCCAAGGAATCCAGACGTGGCTCTGATTGCACACACATGTGATTATGCGCAGAGGTCCACCCTACCAGCCAACCTCAGATCTCCACGCAGGCACACATGAATGCACATACATTTGCACACATCCAGAGATAAACTCACCCCAAACAATCCACATTCCAAGAAATCCAGACGTGGCTCTGATTGCACACACATGTGATTATGCGCAGAGGTCCACCCTACCAGCCAACCTCAGATCTCCACGCAGGCACACATGAATGCACATACATTTGCACACATCCAGAGATAAACTCACCCCAAACAATCCACATTCCAAGAAATCCAGACATGGCTCTGATTGCACACACATGTGATTATGCGCAGAGGTCCACCCTACCAGCCAACCTCAGATCTCCACGCAGGCACACATGAACGCACATACATTTGCACACATCCAGAGATAAACTCACCCCAAACAATCCACATTCCAAGAAATCCAGACGTGGCTCTGATTGCACACACATGTGATTATGCGCAGAGGTCCACCCTACCACCCAACCCCAGATCTCCACGCAGGCACACATGAATGCACATACATTTGCACACATCCAGAGATAAACTAACACCAAACAATCCACATTCCAAGGAATCCAGACGTGGCTCTGATTGCACACACATGTGATTATGCGCAGAGGTCCACCCTACCAGCCAACCTCAGATCTCCACGCAGGCACACATGAATGCACATACATTTGCACACATCCAGAGATAAACTCACCCCAAACAATCCACATTCCAAGAAATCCAGACATGGCTCTGATTGCACACACATGTGATTATGCGCAGAGGTCCACCCTACCAGCCAACCTCAGATCTCCACGCAGGCACACATGAATGCACATACATTTGCACACATCCAGAGATAAACTCACCCCAAACAATCCACATTCCAAGAAATCCAGACATGGCTCTGATTGCACACACATGTGATTATGCGCAGAGGTCCACCCTACCAGCCAACCTCAGATCTCCACGCAGGCACACATGAATGCACATACATTTGCACACATCCAGAGATAAACTAACCCCAAACAATCCACATTCCAAGAAATCCAGACGTGGCTCTGATTGCACACACATGCGATTATGCGCAGAGGTCCACCCTACCAGCCAACCTCAGATCTCCACGCAGGCACACATGAATGCACATACATTTGCACACATCCAGAGATAAACTCACCCCAAACAATCCACATTCCAAGAAATCCAGACATGGCTCTGATTGCACACACATGTGATTATGCGCAGAGGTCCACCCTACCAGCCAACCTCAGATCTCCACGCAGGCACACATGAATGCACATACATTTGCACACATCCAGAGATAAACTCACCCCAAACAATCCACATTCCAAGAAATCCAGACATGGCTCTGATTGCACACACATGTGATTATGCGCAGAGGTCCACCCTACCAGCCAACCTCAGATCTCCACGCAG
This sequence comes from Mchenga conophoros, assembly GCF_057382185.1. Lineage (NCBI taxonomy): Eukaryota > Metazoa > Chordata > Actinopteri > Cichliformes > Cichlidae > Mchenga > Mchenga conophoros. Next base: position 34,971,648 of record NC_140543.1, read on the forward strand.
GCACACATGAATGCACATACATTTGCACACATCCAGAGATAAACTAACCCCAAACAATCCACATTCCAAGGAATCCAGACGTGGCTCTGATTGCACACACATGTGATTATGCGCAGAGGTCCACCCTACCAGCCAACCTCAGATCTCCACGCAGGCACACATGAATGCACATACATTTGCACACATCCAGAGATAAACTCACCCCAAACAATCCACATTCCAAGAAATCCAGACGTGGCTCTGATTGCACACACATGTGATTATGCGCAGAGGTCCACCCTACCAGCCAACCTCAGATCTCCACGCAGGCACACATGAATGCACATACATTTGCACACATCCAGAGATAAACTCACCCCAAACAATCCACATTCCAAGAAATCCAGACATGGCTCTGATTGCACACACATGTGATTATGCGCAGAGGTCCACCCTACCAGCCAACCTCAGATCTCCACGCAGGCACACATGAATGCACATACATTTGCACACATCCAGAGATAAACTAACCCCAAACAATCCACATTCCAAGGAATCCAGACGTGGCTCTGATTGCACACACATGTGATTATGCGCAGAGGTCCACCCTACCAGCCAACCTCAGATCTCCACGCAGGCACACATGAATGCACATACATTTGCACACATCCAGAGATAAACTCACCCCAAACAATCCACATTCCAAGAAATCCAGACGTGGCTCTGATTGCACACACATGTGATTATGCGCAGAGGTCCACCCTACCAGCCAACCTCAGATCTCCACACAGGCACACATGAATGCACATACATTTGCACACATCCAGAGATAAACTCACCCCAAACAATCCACATTCCAAGAAATCCAGACATGGCTCTGATTGCACACACATGTGATTATGCGCAGAGGTCCACCCTACCAGCCAACCTCAGATCTCCACGCAGGCACACATGAATGCACATACATTTGCACACATCCAGAGATAAACTCACCCCAAACAATCCACATTCCAAGAAATCCAGACGTGGCTCTGATTGCACACACATGCGATTATGCGCAGAGGTCCACCCTACCAGCCAACCTCAGATCTCCACGCAGGCACACATGAATGCACATACATTTGCACACATCCAGAGATAAACTCACCCCAAACAATCCACATTCCAAGAAATCCAGACGTGGCTCTGATTGCACACACATGTGATTATGCGCAGAGGTCCACCCTACCAGCCAACCTCAGATCTCCACGCAGGCACACATGAATGCACATACATTTGCACACATCCAGAGATAAACTCACCCCAAACAATCCACATTCCAAGAAATCCAGACATGGCTCTGATTGCACACACATGTGATTATGCGCAGAGGTCCACCCTACCAGCCAACCTCAGATCTCCACGCAGGCACACATGAATGCACATACATTTGCACACATCCAGAGATAAACTAACCCCAAACAATCCACATTCCAAGAAATCCAGACGTGGCTCTGATTGCACACACATGCGATTATGCGCAGAGGTCCACCCTTCCAGCCAACCTCAGATCTCCACGCAGGCACACATGAATGCACATACATTTGCACACATCCAGAGATAAACTCACCCCAAACAATCCACATTCCAAGAAATCCAGACATGGCTCTGATTGCACACACATGTGATTATGCGCAGAGGTCCACCCTACCAGCCAACCTCAGATCTCCACGCAGGCACACATGAATGCACATACATTTGCACACATCCAGAGATAAACTAACCCCAAACAATCCACATTCCAAGGAATCCAGACGTGGCTCTGATTGCACACACATGCGATTATGCGCAGAGGTCCACCCTACCAGCCAACCTCAGATCTCCACGCAGGCACACATGAATGCACATACATTTGCACACATCCAGAGATAAACTCACCCCAAACAATCCACATTCCAAGAAATCCAGACATGGCTCTGATTGCACACACATGCGATTATGCGCAGAGGTCCACCCTACCAGCCAACCTCAGATCTCCACGCAGGCACACATGAATGCACATACATTTGCACACATCCAGAGATAAACTCACCCCAAACAATCCACATTCCAAGAAATCCAGACATGGCTCTGATTGCACACACATGCGATTATGCGCAGAGGTCCACCCTACCAGCCAACCTCAGATCTCCACGCAGGCACACATGAATGCACATACATTTGCACACATCCAGAGATAAACTCACCCCAAACAATCCACATTCCAAGGAATCCAGACGTGGCTCTGATTGCACACACATGTGATTATGCGCAGAGGTCCACCCTACCAGCCAACCTCAGATCTCCACGCAGGCACACATGAATGCACATACATTTGCACACATCCAGAGATAAACTCACCCCAAACAATCCACATTCCAAGAAATCCAGACATGGCTCTGATTGCACACACATGTGATTATGCGCAGAGGTCCACCCTACCAGCCAACCTCAGATCTCCACGCAGGCACACATGAATGCACATACATTTGCACACATCCAGAGATAAACTCACCCCAAACAATCCACATTCCAAGGAATCCAGACGTGGCTCTGATTGCACACACATGTGATTATGCGCAGAGGTCCACCCTACCAGCCAACCTCAGATCTCCACGCAGGCACACATGAATGCACATACATTTGCACACATCCAGAGATAAACTCACCCCAAACAATCCACATTCCAAGAAATCCAGACGTGGCTCTGATTGCACACACATGTGATTATGCGCAGAGGTCCACCCTACCAGCCAACCTCAGATCTCCACACAGGCACACATGAATGCACATACATTTGCACACATCCAGAGATAAACTCACCCCAAACAATCCACATTCCAAGAAATCCAGACATGGCTCTGATTGCACACACATGTGATTATGCGCAGAGGTCCACCCTACCAGCCAACCTCAGATCTCCACGCAGGCACACATGAATGCACATACATTTGCACACATCCAGAGATAAACTCACCCCAAACAATCCACATTCCAAGAAATCCAGACGTGGCTCTGATTGCACACACATGCGATTATGCGCAGAGGTCCACCCTACCAGCCAACCTCAGATCTCCACGCAGGCACACATGAATGCACATACATTTGCACACATCCAGAGATAAACTCACCCCAAACAATCCACATTCCAAGAAATCCAGACATGGCTCTGATTGCACACACATGTGATTATGCGCAGAGGTCCACCCTACCAGCCAACCTCAGATCTCCACGCAGGCACACATGAATGCACATACATTTGCACACATCCAGAGATAAACTCACCCCAAACAATCCACATTCCAAGAAATCCAGACGTGGCTCTGATTGCACACACATGTGATTAAGCGCAGAGGTCCACCCTACCAGCCAACCTCAGATCTCCACGCAGGCACACATGAATGCACATACATTTGCACACATCCAGAGATAAACTCACCCCAAACAATCCACATTCCAAGAAATCCAGACGTGGCTCTGATTGCACACACATGTGATTATGCGCAGAGGTCCACCCTACCAGCCAACCTCAGATCTCCACACAGGCACACATGAATGCACATACATTTGCACACATCCAGAGATAAACTCACCCCAAACAATCCACATTCCAAGAAATCCAGACATGGCTCTGATTGCACACACATGTGATTATGCGCAGAGGTCCACCCTACCAGCCAACCTCAGATCTCCACGCAGGCACACATGAATGCACATACATTTGCACACATCCAGAGATAAACTCACCCCAAACAATCCACATTCCAAGAAATCCAGACGTGGCTCTGATTGCACACACATGCGATTATGCGCAGAGGTCCACCCTACCAGCCAACCTCAGATCTCCACGCAGGCACACATGAATGCACATACATTTGCACACATCCAGAGATAAACTCACCCCAAACAATCCACATTCCAAGAAATCCAGACATGGCTCTGATTGCACACACATGTGATTATGCGCAGAGGTCCACCCTACCAGCCAACCTCAGATCTCCACGCAGGCACACATGAATGCACATACATTTGCACACATCCAGAGATAAACTCACCCCAAACAATCCACATTTCAAGAAATCCAGACATGGCTCTGATTGCACACACATGTGATTATGCGCAGAGGTCCACCCTACCAGCCAACCTCAGATCTCCACGCAGGCACACATGAATGCACATACATTTGCACACATCCAGAGATAAATTCACCCCAAACAATCCACATTCCAAGAAATCCAGACGTGGCTCTGATTGCACACACATGTGATTATGCGCAGAGGTCCACCCTACCACCCAACCCCAGATCTCCACGCAGGCACACATGAATGCACATACATTTGCACACATCCAGAGATAAACTAACACCAAACAATCCACATTCCAAGGAATCCAGACGTGGCTTTGATTGCACACACATGTGATTATGCGCAGAGGTCCACCCTACCAGCCAACCTCAGATCTCCACGCAGGCACACATGAATGCACATACATTTGCACACATCCAGAGATAAACTCACTCCAAACAATCCACATTCCAAGAAATCCAGACATGGCTCTGATTGCACACACATGTGATTATGCGCAGAGGTCCACCCTACCAGCCAACCTCAGATCTCCACGCAGGCACACATGAATGCACATACATTTGCACACATCCAGAGATAAACTCACCCCAAACAATCCACATTCCAAGAAATCCAGACGTGGCTCTGATTGCACACACATGTGATTGTGCGCAGAGGTCCACCCTACCAGCCAACCTCAGATCTCCACGCAGGCACACATGAATGCACATACATTTGCACACATCCACAGATAAACTCACCCCAAACAATCCACATTCCAAGAAATCCAGACATGGCTCTGATTGCACACACATGTGATTATGCGCAGAGGTCCACCCTACCAGCCAACCTCAGATCTCCACGCAGGCACACATGAATGCACATACATTTGCACACATCCAGAGATAAACTCACCCCAAACAATCCACATTCCAAGAAATCCAGACGTGGCTCTGATTGCACACACATGTGATTATGCGCAGAGGTCCACCCTACCAGCCAACCTCAGATCTCCACGCAGGCACACATGAATGCACATACATTTGCACACATCCAGAGATAAACTCACCCCAAACAATCCAAATTCCAAGAAATCCAGACATGGCTCTGATTGCACACACATGTGATTATGCGCAGAGGTCCACCCTACCAGCCAACCTCAGATCTCCACGCAGGCACACATGAATGCACATACATTTGCACACATCCAGAGATAAACTCACCCCAAACAATCCACATTCCAAGAAATCCAGACGTGGCTCTGATTGCACACACATGTGATTATGCGCAGAGGTCCACCCTACCAGCCAACCTCAGATCTCCACGCAGGCACACATGAATGCACATACATTTGCACACATCCAGAGATAAACTCACCCCAAACAATCCACATTCCAAGAAATCCAGACGTGGCTCTGATTGCACACACATGCGATTATGCGCAGAGGTCCACCCTACCAGCCAACCTCAGATCTCCACGCAGGCACACATGAATGCACATACATTTGCACACATCCAGAGATAAACTCACCCCAAACAATCCACATTCCAAGAAATCCAGACATGGCTCTGATTGCACACACATGTGATTATGCGCAGAGGTCCACCCTACCAGCCAACCTCAGATCTCCACGCAGGCACACATGAATGCACATACATTTGCACACATCCAGAGATAAACTCACCCCAAACAATCCACATTCCAAGAAATCCAGACATGGCTCTGATTGCACACACATGTGATTATGCGCAGAGGTCCACCCTACCAGCCAACCTCAGATCTCCACACAGGCACACATGAATGCACATACATTTGCACACATCCAGAGATAAACTCACCCCAAACAATCCACATTCCAAGAAATCCAGACGTGGCTCTGATTGCACACACATGTGATTATGCGCAGAGGTCCACCCTACCAGCCAACCTCAGATCTCCACGCAGGCACACATGAATGCACATACATTTGCACACATCCAGAGATAAACTCACCCCAAACAATCCACATTCCAAGAAATCCAGACGTGGCTCTGATTGCACACACATGCGATTATGCGCAGAGGTCCACCCTACCAGCCAACCTCAGATCTCCACGCAGGCACACATGAATGCACATACATTTGCACACATCCAGAGATAAACTCACCCCAAACAATCCACATTCCAAGAAATCCAGACATGGCTCTGATTGCACACACATGTGATTATGCGCAGAGGTCCACCCTACCAGCCAACCTCAGATCTCCACGCAGGCACACATGAATGCACATACATTTGCACACATCCAGAGATAAACTCACCCCAAACAATCCACATTCCAAGAAATCCAGACATGGCTCTGATTGCACACACATGTGATTATGCGCAGAGGTCCACCCTACCAGCCAACCTCAGATCTCCACGCAGGCACACATGAATGCACATACATTTGCACACATCCAGAGATAAACTCACCCCAAACAATCCACATTCCAAGGAATCCAGACATGGCTCTGATTGCACACACATGTGATTATGCGCAGAGGTCCACCCTACCAGCCAACCTCAGATCTCCACGCAGGCACACATGAATGCACATACATTTGCACACATCCAGAGATAAACTCACCCCAAACAATCCACATTCCAAGAAATCCAGACGTGGCTCTGATTGCACACACATGTGATTATGCGCAGAGGTCCACCCTACCAGCCAACCTCAGATCTCCACGCAGGCACACATGAATGCACATACATTTGCACACATCCAGAGATAAACTCACCCCAAACAATCCACATTCCAAGAAATCCAGACATGGCTCTGATTGCACACACATGTGATTATGCGCAGAGGTCCACCCTACCAGCCAACCTCAGATCTCCACGCAGGCACACATGAATGCACATACATTTGCACACATCCAGAGATAAACTCACCCCAAACAATCCACATTCCAAGAAATCCAGACGTGGCTCTGATTGCACACACATGTGATTATGCGCAGAGGTCCACCCTACCAGCCAACCTCAGATCTCCACGCAGGCACACATGAATGCACATACATTTGCACACATCCAGAGATAAACTCACCCCAAACAATCCACATTCCAAGAAATCCAGACATGGCTCTGATTGCACACACATGTGATTATGTGCAGAGGTCCACCCTACCAGCCAACCTCAGATCTCCACGCAGGCACACATGAATGCACATACATTTGCACACATCCAGAGATAAACTAACCCCAAACAATCCACATTCCAAGGAATCCAGACGTGGCTCTGATTGCACACACATGTGATTATGCGCAGAGGTCCACCCTACCAGCCAACCTCAGATCTCCACGCAGGCACACATGAATGCACATACATTTGCACACATCCAGAGATAAACTCACCCCAAACAATCCACATTCCAAGAAATCCAGACGTGGCTCTGATTGCACACACATGTGATTATGCGCAGAGGTCCACCCTACCAGCCAACCTCAGATCTCCACGCAGGCACACATGAATGCACATACATTTGCACACATCCAGAGATAAACTCACCCCAAACAATCCACATTCCAAGAAATCCAGACGTGGCTCTGATTGCACACACATGTGATTATGCGCAGAGGTCCACCCTACCAGCCAACCTCAGATCTCCACGCAGGCACACATGAATGCACATACATTTGCACACATCCAGAGATAAACTCACCCCAAACAATCCACATTCCAAGAAATCCAGACGTGGCTCTGATTGCACACACATGTGATTATGTGCAGAGGTCCACCCTACCAGCCAACCTCAGATCTCAACGCAGGCACACATGAATGCACATACATTTGCACACATCCAGAGATAAACTCACCCCAAACAATCCACATTCCAAGAAATCCAGACATGGCTCTGATTGCACACACATGTGATTATGCGCAGAGGTCCACCCTACCAGCCAACCTCAGATCTCCACGCAGGCACACATGAATGCACATACATTTGCACACATCCAGAGATAAACTCACCCCAAACAATCCACATTCCAAGAAATCCAGACGTGGCTCTGATTGCACACACATGTGATTATGCGCAGAGGTCCACCCTACCAGCCAACCTCAGATCTCCACGCAGGCACACATGAATGCACATACATTTGCACACATCCAGAGATAAACTCACCCCAAACAATCCACATTCCAAGAAATCCAGACGTGGCTCTGATTGCACACACATGTGATTATGCGCAGAGGTCCACCCTACCAGCCAACCTCAGATCTCCACGCAGGCACACATGAATGCACATACATTTGCACACATCCAGAGATAAACTAACCCCAAACAATCCACATTCCAAGAAATCCAGACGTGGCTCTGATTGCACACACATGCGATTATGCGCAGAGGTCCACCCTACCAGCCAACCTCAGATCTCCACGCAGGCACACATGAATGCACATACATTTGCACACATCCAGAGATAAACTCACCCCAAACAATCCACATTCCAAGAAATCCAGACATGGCTCTGATTGCACACACATGTGATTATGCGCAGAGGTCCACCCTACCAGCCAACCTCAGATCTCAACGCAGGCACACATGAATGCACATACATTTGCACACATCCAGAGATAAACTCACCCCAAACAATCCACATTCCAAGAAATCCAGACATGGCTCTGATTGCACACACATGTGATTATGCGCAGAGGTCCACCCTACCAGCCAACCTCAGATCTCCACGCAGGCACACATGAATGCACATACATTTGCACACATCCAGAGATAAACTCACCCCAAACAATCCACATTCCAAGAAATCCAGACATGGCTCTGATTGCACACACATGTGATTATGCGCAGAGGTCCACCCTACCAGCCAACCTCAGATCTCCACGCAGGCACACATGAATGCACATACATTTGCACACATCCAGAGATAAACTCACCCCAAACAATCCACATTCCAAGAAATCCAGACGTGGCTCTGATTGCACACACATGTGATTATGCGCAGAGGTCCACCCTACCAGCCAACCTCAGATCTCAACGCAGGCACACATGAATGCACATACATTTGCACACATCCAGAGATAAACTCACCCCAAACAATCCACATTCCAAGAAATCCAGACGTGGCTCTGATTGCACACACATGCGATTATGTGCAGAGGTCCACCCTACCAGCCAACCTCAGATCTCCACGCAGGCACACATGAATGCACATACATTTGCACACATCCAGAGATAAACTCACCCCAAACAATCCACATTCCAAGAAATCCAGACATGGCTCTGATTGCACACACATGTGATTATGCGCAGAGGTCCACCCTACCAGCCAACCTCAGATCTCCACGCAGGCACACATGAATGCACATACATTTGCACACATCCAGAGATAAACTCACCCCAAACAATCCACATTCCAAGGAATCCAGACGTGGCTCTGATTGCACACACATGTGATTATGCGCAGAGGTCCACCCTACCAGCCAACCTCAGATCTCCACGCAGGCACACATGAATGCACATACATTTGCACACATCCAGAGATAAACTCACCCCAAACAATCCACATTCCAAGAAATCCAGACGTGGCTCTGATTGCACACACATGTGATTATGCGCAGAGGTCCACCCTACCAGCCAACCTCAGATCTCCACGCAGGCACACATGAATGCACATACATTTGCACACATCCAGAGATAAACTCACCCCAAACAATCCACATTCCAAGAAATCCAGACGTGGCTCTGATTGCACACACATGTGATTATGCGCAGAGGTCCACCCTACCACCCAACCCCAGATCTCCACGCAGGCACACATGAATGCACATACATTTGCACACATCCAGAGATAAACTCACCCCAAACAATCCACATTCCAAGAAATCCAGACGTGGCTCTGATTGCACACACATGTGATTATGCGCAGAGGTCCACCCTACCAGCCAACCTCAGATCTCCACGCAGGCACACATGAATGCACATACATTTGCACACATCCAGAGATAAACTCACCCCAAACAATCCACATTCCAAGAAATCCAGACGTGGCTCTGATTGCACACACATGCGATTATGCGCAGAGGTCCACCCTACCAGCCAACCTCAGATCTCCACGCAGGCACACATGAATGCACATACATTTGCACACATCCAGAGATAAACTCACCCCAAACAATCCACATTCCAAGAAATCCAGACGTGGCTCTGATTGCACACACATGTGATTATGCGCAGAGGTCCACCCTACCAGCCAACCTCAGATCTCCACGCAGGCACACATGAATGCACATACATTTGCACACATCCAGAGATAAACTCACCCCAAACAATCCACATTCCAAGGAATCCAGACGTGGCTCTGATTGCACACACATGTGATTATGCGCAGAGGTCCACCCTACCAGCCAACCTCAGATCTCCACGCAGGCACACATGAATGCACATACATTTGCACACATCCAGAGATAAACTCACCCCAAACAATCCACATTCCAAGAAATCCAGACGTGGCTCTGATTGCACACACATGTGATTATGCGCAGAGGTCCACCCTACCAGCCAACCTCAGATCTCCACACAGGCACACATGAATGCACATACATTTGCACACATCCAGAGATAAACTCACCCCAAACAATCCACATTCCAAGAAATCCAGACATGGCTCTGATTGCACACACATGTGATTATGCGCAGAGGTCCACCCTACCAGCCAACCTCAGATCTCCACGCAGGCACACATGAATGCACATACATTTGCACACATCCAGAGATAAACTCACCCCAAACAATCCACATTCCAAGAAATCCAGACGTGGCTCTGATTGCACACACATGCGATTATGCGCAGAGGTCCACCCTACCAGCCAACCTCAGATCTCCACGCAGGCACACATGAATGCACATACATTTGCACACATCCAGAGATAAACTCACCCCAAACAATCCACATTCCAAGAAATCCAGACATGGCTCTGATTGCACACACATGTGATTATGCGCAGAGGTCCACCCTACCAGCCAACCTCAGATCTCCACGCAGGCACACATGAATGCACATACATTTGCACACATCCAGAGATAAACTCACCCCAAACAATCCACATTCCAAGAAATCCAGACATGGCTCTGATTGCACACACATGTGATTATGCGCAGAGGTCCACCCTACCAGCCAACCTCAGATCTCCACGCAGGCACACATGAATGCACATACATTTGCACACATCCAGAGATAAACTCACCCCAAACAATCCACATTCCAAGAAATCCAGACGTGGCTCTGATTGCACACACATGTGATTATGCGCAGAGGTCCACCCTACCACCCAACCCCAGATCTCCACGCAGGCACACATGAATGCACATACATTTGCACACATCCAGAGATAAACTAACACCAAACAATCCACATTCAAAGGAATCCAGACGTGGCTTTGATTGCACACACATGTGATTATGCACAGAGGTCCACCCTACCAGCCAACCTCAGATCTCCACGCAGGTACACATGAATGCACATACATTTGCACACATCCAGAGATAAACTCACTCCAAACAATCCACATTCCAAGAAATCCAGACATGGCTCTGATTGCACACACATGTGATTATGCACAGAGGTCCACCCTACCAGCCAACCTCAGATCTCCACGCAGGCACACATGAATGCACATACATTTGCACACATCCAGAGATAAACTCACCCCAAACAATCCACATTCCAAGAAATCCAGACGTGGCTCTGATTGCACACACATGTGATTGTGCGCAGAGGTCCACCCTACCAGCCAACCTCAGATCTCCACGCAGGCACACATGAATGCACATACATTTGCACACATCCACAGATAAACTCACCCCAAACAATCCACATTCCAAGAAATCCAGACATGGCTCTGATTGCACACACATGTGATTATGCGCAGAGGTCCACCCTACCAGCCAACCTCAGATCTCCACGCAGGCACACATGAATGCACATACATTTGCACACATCCAGAGATAAACTAACCCCAAACAATCCACATTCCAAGAAATCCAGACGTGGCTCTGATTGCACACACATGCGATTATGCGCAGAGGTCCACCCTACCAGCCAACCTCAGATCTCCACGCAGGCACACATGAATGCACATACATTTGCACACATCCAGAGATAAACTCACTCCAAACAATCCACATTCCAAGAAATCCAGACGTGGCTCTGATTGCACACACATGCGATTATGCGCAGAGGTCCACCCTACCAGCCAACCTCAGATCTCCACGCAGGCACACATGAATGCACATACATTTGCACACATCCAGAGATAAACTCACCCCAAACAATCCACATTCCAAGAAATCCAGACATGGCTCTGATTGCACACACATGTGATTATGCGCAGAGGTCCACCCTACCAGCCAACCTCAGATCTCCACGCAGGCACACATGAATGCACATACATTTGCACACATCCAGAGATAAACTCACCCCAAACAATCCACATTCCAAGAAATCCAGACATGGCTCTGATTGCACACACATGTGATTATGCGCAGAGGTCCACCCTACCAGCCAACCTCAGATCTCCACGCAGGCACACATGAATGCACATACATTTGCACACATCCAGAGATAAACTCACCCCAAACAATCCACATTCCAAGGAATCCAGACATGGCTCTGATTGCACACACATGTGATTATGCGCAGAGGTCCACCCTACCAGCCAACCTCAGATCTCCACGCAGGCACACATGAATGCACATACATTTGCACACATCCAGAGATAAACTCACCCCAAACAATCCACATTCCAAGAAATCCAGACATGGCTCTGATTGCACACACATGTGATTATGCGCAGAGGTCCACCCTACCAGCCAACCTCAGATCTCCACGCAGGCACACATGAATGCACATACATTTGCACACATCCAGAGATAAACTCACCCCAAACAATCCACATTCCAAGAAATCCAGACGTGGCTCTGATTGCACACACATGTGATTATGCGCAGAGGTCCACCCTACCACCCAACCCCAGATCTCCACGCAGGCACACATGAATGCACATACATTTGCACACATCCAGAGATAAACTCACCCCAAACAATCCACATTCCAAGAAATCCAGACGTGGCTCTGATTGCACACACATGTGATTATGCGCAGAGGTCCACCCTACCAGCCAACCTCAGATCTCCACGCAGGCACACATGAATGCACATACATTTGCACACATCCAGAGATAAACTCACCCCAAACAATCCACATTCCAAGAAATCCAGACGTGGCTCTGATTGCACACACATGCGATTATGCGCAGAGGTCCACCCTACCAGCCAACCTCAGATCTCCACGCAGGCACACATGAATGCACATACATTTGCACACATCCAGAGATAAACTCACCCCAAACAATCCACATTCCAAGAAATCCAGACATGGCTCTGATTGCACACACATGTGATTATGCGCAGAGGTCCACCCTACCAGCCAACCTCAGATCTCCACGCAGGCACACATGAATGCACATACATTTGCACACATCCAGAGATAAACTCACCCCAAACAATCCACATTCCAAGGAATCCAGACGTGGCTCTGATTGCACACACATGTGATTATGCGCAGAGGTCCACCCTACCAGCCAACCTCAGATCTCCACGCAGGCACACATGAATGCACATACATTTGCACACATCCAGAGATAAACTCACCCCAAACAATCCACATTCCAAGAAATCCAGACGTGGCTCTGATTGCACACACATGTGATTATGCGCAGAGGTCCACCCTACCAGCCAACCTCAGATCTCCACACAGGCACACATGAATGCACATACATTTGCACACATCCAGAGATAAACTCACCCCAAACAATCCACATTCCAAGAAATCCAGACATGGCTCTGATTGCACACACATGTGATTATGCGCAGAGGTCCACCCTACCAGCCAACCTCAGATCTCCACGCAGGCACACATGAATGCACATACATTTGCACACATCCAGAGATAAACTCACCCCAAACAATCCACATTCCAAGAAATCCAGACGTGGCTCTGATTGCACACACATGCGATTATGCGCAGAGGTCCACCCTACCAGCCAACCTCAGATCTCCACGCAGGCACACATGAATGCACATACATTTGCACACATCCAGAGATAAACTCACCCCAAACAATCCACATTCCAAGAAATCCAGACATGGCTCTGATTGCACACACATGTGATTATGCGCAGAGGTCCACCCTACCAGCCAACCTCAGATCTCCACGCAGGCACACATGAATGCACATACATTTGCACACATCCAGAGATAAACTCACCCCAAACAATCCACATTCCAAGAAATCCAGACATGGCTCTGATTGCACACACATGTGATTATGCGCAGAGGTCCACCCTACCAGCCAACCTCAGATCTCCACGCAGGCACACATGAATGCACATACATTTGCACACATCCAGAGATAAACTCACCCCAAACAATCCACATTCCAAGAAATCCAGACGTGGCTCTGATTGCACACACATGTGATTATGCGCAGAGGTCCACCCTACCACCCAACCCCAGATCTCCACGCAGGCACACATGAATGCACATACATTTGCACACATCCAGAGATAAACTAACACCAAACAATCCACATTCCAAGGAATCCAGACGTGGCTTTGATTGCACACACATGTGATTATGCGCAGAGGTCCACCCTACCAGCCAACCTCAGATCTCCACGCAGGTACACATGAATGCACATACATTTGCACACATCCAGAGATAAACTCACTCCAAACAATCCACATTCCAAGAAATCCAGACATGGCTCTGATTGCACACACATGTGATTATGCACAGAGGTCCACCCTACCAGCCAACCTCAGATCTCCACGCAGGCACACATGAATGCACATACATTTGCACACATCCAGAGATAAACTCACGCCAAACAATCCACATTCCAAGAAATCCAGACGTGGCTCTGATTGCACACACATGTGATTGTGCGCAGAGGTCCACCCTACCAGCCAACCTCAGATCTCCACGCAGGCACACATGAATGCACATACATTTGCACACATCCACAGATAAACTCACCCCAAACAATCCACATTCCAAGAAATCCAGACATGGCTCTGATTGCACACACATGTGATTATGCGCAGAGGTCCACCCTACCAGCCAACCTCAGATCTCCACGCAGGCACACATGAATGCACATACATTTGCACACATCCAGAGATAAACTAACCCCAAACAATCCACATTCCAAGAAATCCAGACGTGGCTCTGATTGCACACACATGCGATTATGCGCAGAGGTCCACCCTACCAGCCAACCTCAGATCTCCACGCAGGCACACATGAATGCACATACATTTGCACACATCCAGAGATAAACTCACCCCAAACAATCCACATTCCAAGAAATCCAGACATGGCTCTGATTGCACACACATGTGATTATGCGCAGAGGTCCACCCTACCAGCCAACCTCAGATCTCCACGCAGGCACACATGAATGCACATACATTTGCACACATCCAGAGATAAACTCACCCCAAACAATCCACATTCCAAGAAATCCAGACGTGGCTCTGATTGCACACACATGTGATTATGCGCAGAGGTCCACCCTACCAGCCAACCTCAGATCTCCACGCAGGCACACATGAATGCACATACATTTGCACACATCCAGAGATAAACTCACCCCAAACAATCCAAATTCCAAGAAATCCAGACATGGCTCTGATTGCACACACATGTGATTATGCGCAGAGGTCCACCCTACCAGCCAACCTCAGATCTCCACACAGGCACACATGAATGCACATACATTTGCACACATCCAGAGATAAACTCACCCCAAACAATCCACATTCCAAGAAATCCAGACGTGGCTCTGATTGCACACACATGTGATTATGCGCAGAGGTCCACCCTACCAGCCAACCTCAGATCTCCACGCAGGCACACATGAATGCACATACATTTGCACACATCCAGAGATAAACTCACCCCAAACAATCCACATTCCAAGAAATCCAGACGTGGCTCTGATTGCACACACATGCGATTATGCGCAGAGGTCCACCCTACCAGCCAACCTCAGATCTCCACGCAGGCACACATGAATGCACATACATTTGCACACATCCAGAGATAAACTCACCCCAAACAATCCACATTCCAAGAAATCCAGACATGGCTCTGATTGCACACACATGTGATTATGCGCAGAGGTCCACCCTACCAGCCAACCTCAGATCTCCACGCAGGCACACATGAATGCACATACATTTGCACACATCCAGAGATAAACTCACCCCAAACAATCCACATTCCAAGAAATCCAGACATGGCTCTGATTGCACACACATGTGATTATGCGCAGAGGTCCACCCTACCAGCCAACCTCAGATCTCCACACAGGCACACATGAATGCACATACATTTGCACACATCCAGAGATAAACTCACCCCAAACAATCCACATTCCAAGAAATCCAGACGTGGCTCTGATTGCACACACATGTGATTATGCGCAGAGGTCCACCCTACCAGCCAACCTCAGATCTCCACGCAGGCACACATGAATGCACATACATTTGCACACATCCAGAGATAAACTCACCCCAAACAATCCACATTCCAAGAAATCCAGACGTGGCTCTGATTGCACACACATGCGATTATGCGCAGAGGTCCACCCTACCAGCCAACCTCAGATCTCCACGCAGGCACACATGAATGCACATACATTTGCACACATCCAGAGATAAACTCACCCCAAACAATCCACATTCCAAGAAATCCAGACATGGCTCTGATTGCACACACATGTGATTATGCGCAGAGGTCCACCCTACCAGCCAACCTCAGATCTCCACGCAGGCACACATGAATGCACATACATTTGCACACATCCAGAGATAAACTCACCCCAAACAATCCACATTCCAAGAAATCCAGACATGGCTCTGATTGCACACACATGTGATTATGCGCAGAGGTCCACCCTACCAGCCAACCTCAGATCTCCACGCAGGCACACATGAATGCACATACATTTGCACACATCCAGAGATAAACTCACCCCAAACAATCCACATTCCAAGGAATCCAGACATGGCTCTGATTGCACACACATGTGATTATGCGCAGAGGTCCACCCTACCAGCCAACCTCAGATCTCCACGCAGGCACACATGAATGCACATACATTTGCACACATCCAGAGATAAACTCACCCCAAACAATCCACATTCCAAGAAATCCAGACGTGGCTCTGATTGCACACACATGTGATTATGCGCAGAGGTCCACCCTACCAGCCAACCTCAGATCTCCACGCAGGCACACATGAATGCACATACATTTGCACACATCCAGAGATAAACTCACCCCAAACAATCCACATTCCAAGAAATCCAGACATGGCTCTGATTGCACACACATGTGATTATGCGCAGAGGTCCACCCTACCAGCCAACCTCAGATCTCCACGCAGGCACACATGAATGCACATACATTTGCACACATCCAGAGATAAACTCACCCCAAACAATCCACATTCCAAGAAATCCAGACGTGGCTCTGATTGCACACACATGTGATTATGCGCAGAGGTCCACCCTACCAGCCAACCTCAGATCTCCACACAGGCACACATGAATGCACATACATTTGCACACATCCAGAGATAAACTCACCCCAAACAATCCACATTCCAAGAAATCCAGACATGGCTCTGATTGCACACACATGTGATTATGCGCAGAGGTCCACCCTACCAGCCAACCTCAGATCTCCACGCAGGCACACATGAATGCACATACATTTGCACACATCCAGAGATAAACTCACCCCAAACAATCCACATTCCAAGAAATCCAGACGTGGCTCTGATTGCACACACATGCGATTATGCGCAGAGGTCCACCCTACCAGCCAACCTCAGATCTCCACGCAGGCACACATGAATGCACATACATTTGCACACATCCAGAGATAAACTCACCCCAAACAATCCACATTCCAAGAAATCCAGACGTGGCTCTGATTGCACACACATGTGATTATGCGCAGAGGTCCACCCTACCAGCCAACCTCAGATCTCCACGCAGGCACACATGAATGCACATACATTTGCACACATCCAGAGATAAACTCACCCCAAACAATCCACATTCCAAGAAATCCAGACATGGCTCTGATTGCACACACATGTGATTATGCGCAGAGGTCCACCCTACCAGCCAACCTCAGATCTCCACGCAGGCACACATGAATGCACATACATTTGCACACATCCAGAGATAAACTAACCCCAAACAATCCACATTCCAAGAAATCCAGACGTGGCTCTGATTGCACACACATGCGATTATGCGCAGAGGTCCACCCTACCAGCCAACCTCAGATCTCCACGCAGGCACACATGAATGCACATACATTTGCACACATCCAGAGATAAACTCACCCCAAACAATCCACATTCCAAGAAATCCAGACATGGCTCTGATTGCACACACATGTGATTATGCGCAGAGGTCCACCCTACCAGCCAACCTCAGATCTCAACGCAGGCACACATGAATGCACATACATTTGCACACATCCAGAGATAAACTCACCCCAAACAATCCACATTCCAAGAAATCCAGACATGGCTCTGATTGCACACACATGTGATTATGCGCAGAGGTCCACCCTACCAGCCAACCTCAGATCTCCACGCAGGCACACATGAATGCACATACATTTGCACACATCCAGAGATAAACTCACCCCAAACAATCCACATTCCAAGAAATCCAGACGTGGCTCTGATTGCACACACATGTGATTATGCGCAGAGGTCCACCCTACCAGCCAACCTCAGATCTCCACGCAGGCACACATGAATGCACATACATTTGCACACATCCAGAGATAAACTCACCCCAAACAATCCACATTCCAAGAAATCCAGACATGGCTCTGATTGCACACACATGTGATTATGCGCAGAGGTCCACCCTACCAGCCAACCTCAGATCTCCACGCAGGCACACATGAATGCACATACATTTGCACACATCCAGAGATAAACTCACCCCAAACAATCCACATTCCAAGAAATCCAGACATGGCTCTGATTGCACACACATGTGATTATGCGCAGAGGTCCACCCTACCAGCCAACCTCAGATCTCCACGCAGGCACACATGAATGCACATACATTTGCACACATCCAGAGATAAACTCACCCCAAACAATCCACATTCCAAGAAATCCAGACGTGGCTCTGATTGCACACACATGTGATTATGCGCAGAGGTCCACCCTACCACCCAACCCCAGATCTCCACGCAGGCACACATGAATGCACATACATTTGCACACATCCAGAGATAAACTAACACCAAACAATCCACATTCCAAGGAATCCAGACGTGGCTTTGATTGCACACACATGTGATTATGCGCAGAGGTCCACCCTACCAGCCAACCTCAGATCTCCACGCAGGTACACATGAATGCACATACATTTGCACACATCCAGAGATAAACTCACTCCAAACAATCCACATTCCAAGAAATCCAGACATGGCTCTGATTGCACACACATGTGATTATGCACAGAGGTCCACCCTACCAGCCAACCTCAGATCTCCACGCAGGCACACATGAATGCACATACATTTGCACACATCCAGAGATAAACTCACCCCAAACAATCCACATTTCAAGAAATCCAGACGTGGCTCTGATTGCACACACATGTGATTGTGCGCAGAGGTCCACCCTACCAGCCAACCTCAGATCTCCACGCAGGCACACATGAATGCACATACATTTGCACACATCCACAGATAAACTCACCCCAAACAATCCACATTCCAAGAAATCCAGACATGGCTCTGATTGCACACACATGTGATTATGCGCAGAGGTCCACCCTACCAGCCAACCTCAGATCTCCACGCAGGCACACATGAATGCACATACATTTGCACACATCCAGAGATAAACTAACCCCAAACAATCCACATTCCAAGAAATCCAGACGTGGCTCTGATTGCACACACATGCGATTATGCGCAGAGGTCCACCCTACCAGCCAACCTCAGATCTCCACGCAGGCACACATGAATGCACATACATTTGCACACATCCACAGATAAACTCACCCCAAACAATCCACATTCCAAGAAATCCAGACATGGCTCTGATTGCACACACATGTGATTATGCGCAGAGGTCCACCCTACCAGCCAACCTCAGATCTCCACGCAGGCACACATGAATGCACATACATTTGCACACATCCAGAGATAAACTCACCCCAAACAATCCACATTCCAAGAAATCCAGACGTGGCTCTGATTGCACACACATGTGATTATGCGCAGAGGTCCACCCTACCAGCCAACCTCAGATCTCCACGCAGGCACACATGAATGCACATACATTTGCACACATCCAGAGATAAACTCACCCCAAACAATCCAAATTCCAAGAAATCCAGACATGGCTCTGATTGCACACACATGTGATTATGCGCAGAGGTCCACCCTACCAGCCAACCTCAGATCTCCACACAGGCACACATGAATGCACATACATTTGCACACATCCAGAGATAAACTCACCCCAAACAATCCACATTCCAAGAAATCCAGACGTGGCTCTGATTGCACACACATGTGATTATGCGCAGAGGTCCACCCTACCAGCCAACCTCAGATCTCCACGCAGGCACACATGAATGCACATACATTTGCACACATCCAGAGATAAACTCACCCCAAACAATCCACATTCCAAGAAATCCAGACGTGGCTCTGATTGCACACACATGCGATTATGCGCAGAGGTCCACCCTACCAGCCAACCTCAGATCTCCACGCAGGCACACATGAATGCACATACATTTGCACACATCCAGAGATAAACTCACCCCAAACAATCCACATTCCAAGAAATCCAGACATGGCTCTGATTGCACACACATGTGATTATGCGCAGAGGTCCACCCTACCAGCCAACCTCAGATCTCCACGCAGGCACACATGAATGCACATACATTTGCACACATCCAGAGATAAACTCACCCCAAACAATCCACATTCCAAGAAATCCAGACATGGCTCTGATTGCACACACATGTGATTATGCGCAGAGGTCCACCCTACCAGCCAACCTCAGATCTCCACACAGGCACACATGAATGCACATACATTTGCACACATCCAGAGATAAACTCACCCCAAACAATCCACATTCCAAGAAATCCAGACGTGGCTCTGATTGCACACACATGTGATTATGCGCAGAGGTCCACCCTACCAGCCAACCTCAGATCTCCACGCAGGCACACATGAATGCACATACATTTGCACACATCCAGAGATAAACTCACCCCAAACAATCCACATTCCAAGAAATCCAGACGTGGCTCTGATTGCACACACATGTGATTATGCGCAGAGGTCCACCCTACCAGCCAACCTCAGATCTCCACGCAGGCACACATGAATGCACATACATTTGCACACATCCAGAGATAAACTCACCCCAAACAATCCAAATTCCAAGAAATCCAGACATGGCTCTGATTGCACACACATGTGATTATGCGCAGAGGTCCACCCTACCAGCCAACCTCAGATCTCCACACAGGCACACATGAATGCACATACATTTGCACACATCCAGAGATAAACTCACCCCAAACAATCCACATTCCAAGAAATCCAGACGTGGCTCTGATTGCACACACATGTGATTATGCGCAGAGGTCCACCCTACCAGCCAACCTCAGATCTCCACGCAGGCACACATGAATGCACATACATTTGCACACATCCAGAGATAAACTCACCCCAAACAATCCACATTCCAAGAAATCCAGACGTGGCTCTGATTGCACACACATGCGATTATGCGCAGAGGTCCACCCTACCAGCCAACCTCAGATCTCCACGCAGGCACACATGAATGCACATACATTTGCACACATCCAGAGATAAACTCACCCCAAACAATCCACATTCCAAGAAATCCAGACATGGCTCTGATTGCACACACATGTGATTATGCGCAGAGGTCCACCCTACCAGCCAACCTCAGATCTCCACGCAGGCACACATGAATGCACATACATTTGCACACATCCAGAGATAAACTCACCCCAAACAATCCACATTCCAAGAAATCCAGACATGGCTCTGATTGCACACACATGTGATTATGCGCAGAGGTCCACCCTACCAGCCAACCTCAGATCTCCACACAGGCACACATGAATGCACATACATTTGCACACATCCAGAGATAAACTCACCCCAAACAATCCACATTCCAAGAAATCCAGACGTGGCTCTGATTGCACACACATGTGATTATGCGCAGAGGTCCACCCTACCAGCCAACCTCAGATCTCCACGCAGGCACACATGAATGCACATACATTTGCACACATCCAGAGATAAACTCACCCCAAACAATCCACATTCCAAGAAATCCAGACGTGGCTCTGATTGCACACACATGCGATTATGCGCAGAGGTCCACCCTACCAGCCAACCTCAGATCTCCACGCAGGCACACATGAATGCACATACATTTGCACACATCCAGAGATAAACTCACCCCAAACAATCCACATTCCAAGAAATCCAGACATGGCTCTGATTGCACACACATGTGATTATGCGCAGAGGTCCACCCTACCAGCCAACCTCAGATCTCCACGCAGGCACACATGAATGCACATACATTTGCACACATCCAGAGATAAACTCACCCCAAACAATCCACATTCCAAGGAATCCAGACATGGCTCTGATTGCACACACATGTGATTATGCGCAGAGGTCCACCCTACCAGCCAACCTCAGATCTCCACGCAGGCACACATGAATGCACATACATTTGCACACATCCAGAGATAAACTCACCCCAAACAATCCACATTCCAAGAAATCCAGACGTGGCTCTGATTGCACACACATGTGATTATGCGCAGAGGTCCACCCTACCAGCCAACCTCAGATCTCCACGCAGGCACACATGAATGCACATACATTTGCACACATCCAGAGATAAACTCACCCCAAACAATCCACATTCCAAGAAATCCAGACATGGCTCTGATTGCACACACATGTGATTATGCGCAGAGGTCCACCCTACCAGCCAACCTCAGATCTCCACGCAGGCACACATGAATGCACATACATTTGCACACATCCAGAGATAAACTCACCCCAAACAATCCACATTCCAAGAAATCCAGACGTGGCTCTGATTGCACACACATGTGATTATGCGCAGAGGTCCACCCTACCAGCCAACCTCAGATCTCCACACAGGCACACATGAATGCACATACATTTGCACACATCCAGAGATAAACTCACCCCAAACAATCCACATTCCAAGAAATCCAGACATGGCTCTGATTGCACACACATGTGATTATGCGCAGAGGTCCACCCTACCAGCCAACCTCAGATCTCCACGCAGGCACACATGAATGCACATACATTTGCACACATCCAGAGATAAACTCACCCCAAACAATCCACATTCCAAGAAATCCAGACGTGGCTCTGATTGCACACACATGCGATTATGCGCAGAGGTCCACCCTACCAGCCAACCTCAGATCTCCACGCAGGCACACATGAATGCACATACATTTGCACACATCCAGAGATAAACTCACCCCAAACAATCCACATTCCAAGAAATCCAGACGTGGCTCTGATTGCACACACATGTGATTATGCGCAGAGGTCCACCCTACCAGCCAACCTCAGATCTCCACGCAGGCACACATGAATGCACATACATTTGCACACATCCAGAGATAAACTCACCCCAAACAATCCACATTCCAAGAAATCCAGACATGGCTCTGATTGCACACACATGTGATTATGCGCAGAGGTCCACCCTACCAGCCAACCTCAGATCTCCACGCAGGCACACATGAATGCACATACATTTGCACACATCCAGAGATAAACTAACCCCAAACAATCCACATTCCAAGAAATCCAGACGTGGCTCTGATTGCACACACATGCGATTATGCGCAGAGGTCCACCCTACCAGCCAACCTCAGATCTCCACGCAGGCACACATGAATGCACATACATTTGCACACATCCAGAGATAAACTCACCCCAAACAATCCACATTCCAAGAAATCCAGACATGGCTCTGATTGCACACACATGTGATTATGCGCAGAGGTCCACCCTACCAGCCAACCTCAGATCTCAACGCAGGCACACATGAATGCACATACATTTGCACACATCCAGAGATAAACTCACCCCAAACAATCCACATTCCAAGAAATCCAGACATGGCTCTGATTGCACACACATGTGATTATGCGCAGAGGTCCACCCTACCAGCCAACCTCAGATCTCCACGCAGGCACACATGAATGCACATACATTTGCACACATCCAGAGATAAACTCACCCCAAACAATCCACATTCCAAGAAATCCAGACGTGGCTCTGATTGCACACACATGTGATTATGCGCAGAGGTCCACCCTACCAGCCAACCTCAGATCTCCACGCAGGCACACATGAATGCACATACATTTGCACACATCCAGAGATAAACTCACTCCAAACAATCCACATTCCAAGAAATCCAGACATGGCTCTGATTGCACACACATGTGATTATGCGCAGAGGTCCACCCTACCAGCCAACCTCAGATCTCCACGCAGGCACACATGAATGCACATACATTTGCACACATCCAGAGATAAACTCACCCCAAACAATCCACATTCCAAGAAATCCAGACGTGGCTCTGATTGCACACACATGTGATTATGCGCAGAGGTCCACCCTACCAGCCAACCTCAGATCTCCACGCAGGCACACATGAATGCACATACATTTGCACACATCCAGAGATAAACTCACCCCAAACAATCCACATTCCAAGAAATCCAGACATGGCTCTGATTGCACACACATGTGATTATGCGCAGAGGTCCACCCTACCAGCCAACCTCAGATCTCCACGCAGGCACACATGAATGCACATACATTTGCACACATCCAGAGATAAACTCACCCCAAACAATCCACATTCCAAGAAATCCAGACGTGGCTCTGATTGCACACACATGTGATTATGCGCAGAGGTCCACCCTACCACCCAACCCCAGATCTCCACGCAGGCACACATGAATGCACATACATTTGCACACATCCAGAGATAAACTAACACCAAACAATCCACATTCCAAGGAATCCAGACGTGGCTTTGATTGCACACACATGTGATTATGCGCAGAGGTCCACCCTACCAGCGAACCTCAGATCTCCACGCAGGCACACATGAATGCACATACATTTGCACACATCCAGAGATAAACTCACTCCAAACAATCCACATTCCAAGAAATCCAGACATGGCTCTGATTGCACACACATGTGATTATGCGCAGAGGTCCACCCTACCAGCCAACCTCAGATCTCCACGCAGGCACACATGAATGCACATACATTTGCACACATCCAGAGATAAACTCACCCCAAACAATCCACATTCCAAGAAATCCAGACGTGGCTCTGATTGCACACACATGTGATTGTGCGCAGAGGTCCACCCTACCAGCCAACCTCAGATCTCCACGCAGGCACACATGAATGCACATACATTTGCACACATCCACAGATAAACTCACCCCAAACAATCCACATTCCAAGAAATCCAGACATGGCTCTGATTGCACACACATGTGATTATGCGCAGAGGTCCACCCTACCAGCCAACCTCAGATCTCCACGCAGGCACACATGAATGCACATACATTTGCACACATCCAGAGATAAACTAACCCCAAACAATCCACATTCCAAGAAATCCAGACGTGGCTCTGATTGCACACACATGCGATTATGCGCAGAGGTCCACCCTACCAGCCAACCTCAGATCTCCACGCAGGCACACATGAATGCACATACATTTGCACACATCCACAGATAAACTCACCCCAAACAATCCACATTCCAAGAAATCCAGACATGGCTCTGATTGCACACACATGTGATTATGCGCAGAGGTCCACCCTACCAGCCAACCTCAGATCTCCACGCAGGCACACATGAATGCACATACATTTGCACACATCCAGAGATAAACTCACCCCAAACAATCCACATTCCAAGAAATCCAGACGTGGCTCTGATTGCACACACATGTGATTATGCGCAGAGGTCCACCCTACCAGCCAACCTCAGATCTCCACGCAGGCACACATGAATGCACATACATTTGCACACATCCAGAGATAAACTCACCCCAAACAATCCAAATTCCAAGAAATCCAGACATGGCTCTGATTGCACACACATGTGATTATGCGCAGAGGTCCACCCTACCAGCCAACCTCAGATCTCCACACAGGCACACATGAATGCACATACATTTGCACACATCCAGAGATAAACTCACCCCAAACAATCCACATTCCAAGAAATCCAGACGTGGCTCTGATTGCACACACATGTGATTATGCGCAGAGGTCCACCCTACCAGCCAACCTCAGATCTCCACGCAGGCACACATGAATGCACATACATTTGCACACATCCAGAGATAAACTCACCCCAAACAATCCACATTCCAAGAAATCCAGACGTGGCTCTGATTGCACACACATGCGATTATGCGCAGAGGTCCACCCTACCAGCCAACCTCAGATCTCCACGCAGGCACACATGAATGCACATACATTTGCACACATCCAGAGATAAACTCACCCCAAACAATCCACATTCCAAGAAATCCAGACATGGCTCTGATTGCACACACATGTGATTATGCGCAGAGGTCCACCCTACCAGCCAACCTCAGATCTCCACGCAGGCACACATGAATGCACATACATTTGCACACATCCAGAGATAAACTCACCCCAAACAATCCACATTCCAAGAAATCCAGACATGGCTCTGATTGCACACACATGTGATTATGCGCAGAGGTCCACCCTACCAGCCAACCTCAGATCTCCACACAGGCACACATGAATGCACATACATTTGCACACATCCAGAGATAAACTCACCCCAAACAATCCACATTCCAAGAAATCCAGACGTGGCTCTGATTGCACACACATGTGATTATGCGCAGAGGTCCACCCTACCAGCCAACCTCAGATCTCCACGCAGGCACACATGAATGCACATACATTTGCACACATCCAGAGATAAACTCACCCCAAACAATCCACATTCCAAGAAATCCAGACGTGGCTCTGATTGCACACACATGCGATTATGCGCAGAGGTCCACCCTACCAGCCAACCTCAGATCTCCACGCAGGCACACATGAATGCACATACATTTGCACACATCCAGAGATAAACTCACCCCAAACAATCCACATTCCAAGAAATCCAGACATGGCTCTGATTGCACACACATGTGATTATGCGCAGAGGTCCACCCTACCAGCCAACCTCAGATCTCCACGCAGGCACACATGAATGCACATACATTTGCACACATCCAGAGATAAACTCACCCCAAACAATCCACATTCCAAGAAATCCAGACATGGCTCTGATTGCACACACATGTGATTATGCGCAGAGGTCCACCCTACCAGCCAACCTCAGATCTCCACGCAGGCACACATGAATGCACATACATTTGCACACATCCAGAGATAAACTCACCCCAAACAATCCACATTCCAAGGAATCCAGACATGGCTCTGATTGCACACACATGTGATTATGCGCAGAGGTCCACCCTACCAGCCAACCTCAGATCTCCACGCAGGCACACATGAATGCACATACATTTGCACACATCCAGAGATAAACTCACCCCAAACAATCCACATTCCAAGAAATCCAGACGTGGCTCTGATTGCACACACATGCGATTATGCGCAGAGGTCCACCCTACCAGCCAACCTCAGATCTCCACGCAGGCACACATGAATGCACATACATTTGCACACATCCAGAGATAAACTCACCCCAAACAATCCACATTCCAAGAAATCCAGACATGGCTCTGATTGCACACACATGTGATTATGCGCAGAGGTCCACCCTACCAGCCAACCTCAGATCTCCACGCAGGCACACATGAATGCACATACATTTGCACACATCCAGAGATAAACTCACCCCAAACAATCCACATTCCAAGAAATCCAGACGTGGCTCTGATTGCACACACATGTGATTATGCGCAGAGGTCCACCCTACCACCCAACCCCAGATCTCCACGCAGGCACACATGAATGCACATACATTTGCACACATCCAGAGATAAACTAACACCAAACAATCCACATTCCAAGGAATCCAGACGTGGCTCTGATTGCACACACATGTGATTATGCGCAGAGGTCCACCCTACCAGCCAACCTCAGATCTCCACGCAGGCACACATGAATGCACATACATTTGCACACATCCAGAGATAAACTCACCCCAAATAATCCACATTCCAAGAAATCCAGACATGGCTCTGATTGCACACACATGTGATTATGCGCAGAGGTCCACCCTACCAGCCAACCTCAGATCTCCACGCAGGCACACATGAATGCACATACATTTGCACACATCCAGAGATAAACTCACCCCAAACAATCCACATTCCAAGAAATCCAGACGTGGCTCTGATTGCACACACATGCGATTATGCGCAGAGGTCCACCCTACCAGCCAACCTCAGATCTCCACGCAGGCACACATGAATGCACATACATTTGCACAAATCCAGAGATAAACTCACCCCAAACAATCCACATTCCAAGAAATCCAGACGTGGCTCTGATTGCACACACATGTGATTATGCGCAGAGGTCCACCCTACCAGCCAACCTCAGATCTCCACGCAGGCACACATGAATGCACATACATTTGCACACATCCAGAGATAAACTCACCCCAAACAATCCACATTCCAAGAAATCCAGACGTGGCTCTGATTGCACACACATGCGATTATGCGCAGAGGTCCACCCTACCAGCCAACCTCAGATCTCCACGCAGGCACACATGAATGCACATACATTTGCACACATCCACAGATAAACTCACCCCAAACAATCCACATTCCAAGAAATCCAGACATGGCTCTGATTGCACACACATGTGATTATGCGCAGAGGTCCACCCTACCAGCCAACCTCAGATCTCCACGCAGGCACACATGAATGCACATACATTTGCACACATCCAGAGATAAACTCACCCCAAACAATCCACATTCCAAGAAATCCAGACGTGGCTCTGATTGCACACACATGTGATTATGCGCAGAGGTCCACCCTACCAGCCAACCTCAGATCTCCACGCAGGCACACATGAATGCACATACATTTGCACACATCCAGAGATAAACTCACCCCAAACAATCCACATTCCAAGAAATCCAGACATGGCTCTGATTGCACACACATGTGATTATGCGCAGAGGTCCACCCTACCAGCCAACCTCAGATCTCCACACAGGCATACATGAATGCACATACATTTGCACACATCCAGAGATAAACTCACCCCAAACAATCCACATTCCAAGAAATCCAGACGTGGCTCTGATTGCACACACATGTGATTATGCGCAGAGGTCCACCCTACCAGCCAACCTCAGATCTCCACGCAGGCACACATGAATGCACATACATTTGCACACATCCAGAGATAAACTCACCCCAAACAATCCACATTCCAAGAAATCCAGACGTGGCTCTGATTGCACACACATGCGATTATGCGCAGAGGTCCACCCTACCAGCCAACCTCAGATCTCCACGCAGGCACACATGAATGCACATACATTTGCACACATCCAGAGATAAACTCACCCCAAACAATCCACATTCCAAGAAATCCAGACATGGCTCTGATTGCACACACATGTGATTATGCGCAGAGGTCCACCCTACCAGCCAACCTCAGATCTCCACACAGGCACACATGAATGCACATACATTTGCACACATCCAGAGATAAACTCACCCCAAACAATCCACATTCCAAGAAATCCAGACATGGCTCTGATTGCACACACATGTGATTATGCGCAGAGGTCCACCCTACCAGCCAACCTCAGATCTCCACGCAGGCACACATGAATGCACATACATTTGCACACATCCAGAGATAAACTCACCCCAAACAATCCACATTCCAAGAAATCCAGACGTGGCTCTGATTGCACACACATGCGATTATGCGCAGAGGTCCACCCTACCAGCCAACCTCAGATCTCCACGCAGGCACACATGAATGCACATACATTTGCACACATCCAGAGATAAACTCACCCCAAACAATCCACATTCCAAGAAATCCAGACGTGGCTCTGATTGCACACACATGTGATTATGCGCAGAGGTCCACCCTACCAGCCAACCTCAGATCTCCACGCAGGCACACATGAATGCACATACATTTGCACACATCCAGAGATAAACTCACCCCAAACAATCCACATTCCAAGAAATCCAGACATGGCTCTGATTGCACACACATGTGATTATGCGCAGAGGTCCACCCTACCAGCCAACCTCAGATCTCCACGCAGGCACACATGAATGCACATACATTTGCACACATCCAGAGATAAACTAACCCCAAACAATCCACATTCCAAGAAATCCAGACGTGGCTCTGATTGCACACACATGCGATTATGCGCAGAGGTCCACCCTACCAGCCAACCTCAGATCTCCACGCAGGCACACATGAATGCACATACATTTGCACACATCCAGAGATAAACTCACCCCAAACAATCCACATTCCAAGAAATCCAGACATGGCTCTGATTGCACACACATGTGATTATGCGCAGAGGTCCACCCTACCAGCCAACCTCAGATCTCAACGCAGGCACACATGAATGCACATACATTTGCACACATCCAGAGATAAACTCACCCCAAACAATCCACATTCCAAGAAATCCAGACATGGCTCTGATTGCACACACATGTGATTATGCGCAGAGGTCCACCCTACCAGCCAACCTCAGATCTCCACGCAGGCACACATGAATGCACATACATTTGCACACATCCAGAGATAAACTCACCCCAAACAATCCACATTCCAAGAAATCCAGACGTGGCTCTGATTGCACACACATGTGATTATGCGCAGAGGTCCACCCTACCAGCCAACCTCAGATCTCCACGCAGGCACACATGAATGCACATACATTTGCACACATCCAGAGATAAACTCACCCCAAACAATCCACATTCCAAGAAATCCAGACATGGCTCTGATTGCACACACATGTGATTATGCGCAGAGGTCCACCCTACCAGCCAACCTCAGATCTCCACGCAGGCACACATGAATGCACATACATTTGCACACATCCAGAGATAAACTCACCCCAAACAATCCACATTCCAAGAAATCCAGACGTGGCTCTGATTGCACACACATGTGATTATGCGCAGAGGTCCACCCTACCACCCAACCCCAGATCTCCACGCAGGCACACATGAATGCACATACATTTGCACACATCCAGAGATAAACTAACACCAAACAATCCACATTCCAAGGAATCCAGACGTGGCTTTGATTGCACACACATGTGATTATGCGCAGAGGTCCACCCTACCAGCCAACCTCAGATCTCCACGCAGGCACACATGAATGCACATACATTTGCACACATCCAGAGATAAACTCACTCCAAACAATCCACATTCCAAGAAATCCAGACATGGCTCTGATTGCACACACATGTGATTATGCGCAGAGGTCCACCCTACCAGCCAACCTCAGATCTCCACGCAGGCACACATGAATGCACATACATTTGCACACATCCAGAGATAAACTCACCCCAAACAATCCACATTCCAAGAAATCCAGACGTGGCTCTGATTGCACACACATGTGATTGTGCGCAGAGGTCCACCCTACCAGCCAACCTCAGATCTCCACGCAGGCACACATGAATGCACATACATTTGCACACATCCACAGATAAACTCACCCCAAACAATCCACATTCCAAGAAATCCAGACATGGCTCTGATTGCACACACATGTGATTATGCGCAGAGGTCCACCCTACCAGCCAACCTCAGATCTCCACGCAGGCACACATGAATGCACATACATTTGCACACATCCAGAGATAAACTAACCCCAAACAATCCACATTCCAAGAAATCCAGACGTGGCTCTGATTGCACACACATGCGATTATGCGCAGAGGTCCACCCTACCAGCCAACCTCAGATCTCCACGCAGGCACACATGAATGCACATACATTTGCACACATCCACAGATAAACTCACCCCAAACAATCCACATTCCAAGAAATCCAGACATGGCTCTGATTGCACACACATGTGATTATGCGCAGAGGTCCACCCTACCAGCCAACCTCAGATCTCCACGCAGGCACACATGAATGCACATACATTTGCACACATCCAGAGATAAACTCACCCCAAACAATCCACATTCCAAGAAATCCAGACGTGGCTCTGATTGCACACACATGTGATTATGCGCAGAGGTCCACCCTACCAGCCAACCTCAGATCTCCACGCAGGCACACATGAATGCACATACATTTGCACACATCCAGAGATAAACTCACCCCAAACAATCCAAATTCCAAGAAATCCAGACATGGCTCTGATTGCACACACATGTGATTATGCGCAGAGGTCCACCCTACCAGCCAACCTCAGATCTCCACACAGGCACACATGAATGCACATACATTTGCACACATCCAGAGATAAACTCACCCCAAACAATCCACATTCCAAGAAATCCAGACGTGGCTCTGATTGCACACACATGTGATTATGCGCAGAGGTCCACCCTACCAGCCAACCTCAGATCTCCACGCAGGCACACATGAATGCACATACATTTGCACACATCCAGAGATAAACTCACCCCAAACAATCCACATTCCAAGAAATCCAGACGTGGCTCTGATTGCACACACATGCGATTATGCGCAGAGGTCCACCCTACCAGCCAACCTCAGATCTCCACGCAGGCACACATGAATGCACATACATTTGCACACATCCAGAGATAAACTCACCCCAAACAATCCACATTCCAAGAAATCCAGACATGGCTCTGATTGCACACACATGTGATTATGCGCAGAGGTCCACCCTACCAGCCAACCTCAGATCTCCACGCAGGCACACATGAATGCACATACATTTGCACACATCCAGAGATAAACTCACCCCAAACAATCCACATTCCAAGAAATCCAGACATGGCTCTGATTGCACACACATGTGATTATGCGCAGAGGTCCACCCTACCAGCCAACCTCAGATCTCCACACAGGCACACATGAATGCACATACATTTGCACACATCCAGAGATAAACTCACCCCAAACAATCCACATTCCAAGAAATCCAGACGTGGCTCTGATTGCACACACATGTGATTATGCGCAGAGGTCCACCCTACCAGCCAACCTCAGATCTCCACGCAGGCACACATGAATGCACATACATTTGCACACATCCAGAGATAAACTCACCCCAAACAATCCACATTCCAAGAAATCCAGACGTGGCTCTGATTGCACACACATGCGATTATGCGCAGAGGTCCACCCTACCAGCCAACCTCAGATCTCCACGCAGGCACACATGAATGCACATACATTTGCACACATCCAGAGATAAACTCACCCCAAACAATCCACATTCCAAGAAATCCAGACATGGCTCTGATTGCACACACATGTGATTATGCGCAGAGGTCCACCCTACCAGCCAACCTCAGATCTCCACGCAGGCACACATGAATGCACATACATTTGCACACATCCAGAGATAAACTCACCCCAAACAATCCACATTCCAAGAAATCCAGACATGGCTCTGATTGCACACACATGTGATTATGCGCAGAGGTCCACCCTACCAGCC
The DNA here is from genome assembly GCF_057382185.1 of Mchenga conophoros. Taxonomy (NCBI): domain Eukaryota; kingdom Metazoa; phylum Chordata; class Actinopteri; order Cichliformes; family Cichlidae; genus Mchenga; species Mchenga conophoros. The sequence goes on from NC_140543.1 coordinate 35,005,662, forward strand.
AACCTCAGATCTCCACGCAGGCACACATGAATGCACATACATTTGCACACATCCAGAGATAAACTCACCCCAAACAATCCACATTCCAAGGAATCCAGACATGGCTCTGATTGCACACACATGTGATTATGCGCAGAGGTCCACCCTACCAGCCAACCTCAGATCTCCACGCAGGCACACATGAATGCACATACATTTGCACACATCCAGAGATAAACTCACCCCAAACAATCCACATTCCAAGAAATCCAGACGTGGCTCTGATTGCACACACATGCGATTATGCGCAGAGGTCCACCCTACCAGCCAACCTCAGATCTCCACGCAGGCACACATGAATGCACATACATTTGCACACATCCAGAGATAAACTCACCCCAAACAATCCACATTCCAAGAAATCCAGACATGGCTCTGATTGCACACACATGTGATTATGCGCAGAGGTCCACCCTACCAGCCAACCTCAGATCTCCACGCAGGCACACATGAATGCACATACATTTGCACACATCCAGAGATAAACTCACCCCAAACAATCCACATTCCAAGAAATCCAGACGTGGCTCTGATTGCACACACATGTGATTATGCGCAGAGGTCCACCCTACCACCCAACCTCCAGATCTCCACGCAGGCACACATGAATGCACATACATTTGCACACATCCAGAGATAAACTAACACCAAACAATCCACATTCCAAGGAATCCAGACGTGGCTCTGATTGCACACACATGTGATTATGCGCAGAGGTCCACCCTACCAGCCAACCTCAGATCTCCACGCAGGCACACATGAATGCACATACATTTGCACACATCCAGAGATAAACTCACCCCAAACAATCCACATTCCAAGAAATCCAGACATGGCTCTGATTGCACACACATGTGATTATGCGCAGAGGTCCACCCTACCAGCCAACCTCAGATCTCCACGCAGGCACACATGAATGCACATACATTTGCACACATCCAGAGATAAACTCACCCCAAACAATCCACATTCCAAGAAATCCAGACGTGGCTCTGATTGCACACACATGCGATTATGCGCAGAGGTCCACCCTACCAGCCAACCTCAGATCTCCACGCAGGCACACATGAATGCACATACATTTGCACAAATCCAGAGATAAACTCACCCCAAACAATCCACATTCCAAGAAATCCAGACGTGGCTCTGATTGCACACACATGTGATTATGCGCAGAGGTCCACCCTACCAGCCAACCTCAGATCTCCACGCAGGCACACATGAATGCACATACATTTGCACACATCCAGAGATAAACTCACCCCAAACAATCCACATTCCAAGAAATCCAGACGTGGCTCTGATTGCACACACATGCGATTATGCGCAGAGGTCCACCCTACCAGCCAACCTCAGATCTCCACGCAGGCACACATGAATGCACATACATTTGCACACATCCACAGATAAACTCACCCCAAACAATCCACATTCCAAGAAATCCAGACATGGCTCTGATTGCACACACATGTGATTATGCGCAGAGGTCCACCCTACCAGCCAACCTCAGATCTCCACGCAGGCACACATGAATGCACATACATTTGCACACATCCAGAGATAAACTCACCCCAAACAATCCACATTCCAAGAAATCCAGACGTGGCTCTGATTGCACACACATGTGATTATGCGCAGAGGTCCACCCTACCAGCCAACCTCAGATCTCCACGCAGGCACACATGAATGCACATACATTTGCACACATCCAGAGATAAACTCACCCCAAACAATCCACATTCCAAGAAATCCAGACATGGCTCTGATTGCACACACATGTGATTATGCGCAGAGGTCCACCCTACCAGCCAACCTCAGATCTCCACACAGGCACACATGAATGCACATACATTTGCACACATCCAGAGATAAACTCACCCCAAACAATCCACATTCCAAGAAATCCAGACGTGGCTCTGATTGCACACACATGTGATTATGCGCAGAGGTCCACCCTACCAGCCAACCTCAGATCTCCACGCAGGCACACATGAATGCACATACATTTGCACACATCCAGAGATAAACTCACCCCAAACAATCCACATTCCAAGAAATCCAGACGTGGCTCTGATTGCACACACATGCATTATGCGCAGAGGTCCACCCTACCAGCCAACCTCAGATCTCCACGCAGGCACACATGAATGCACATACATTTGCACACATCCAGAGATAAACTCACCCCAAACAATCCACATTCCAAGAAATCCAGACATGGCTCTGATTGCACACACATGTGATTATGCGCAGAGGTCCACCCTACCAGCCAACCTCAGATCTCCACGCAGGCACACATGAATGCACATACATTTGCACACATCCAGAGATAAACTCACCCCAAACAATCCACATTCCAAGAAATCCAGACGTGGCTCTGATTGCACACACATGTGATTATGCGCAGAGGTCCACCCTACCAGCCAACCTCAGATCTCCACGCAGGCACACATGAATGCACATACATTTGCACACATCCAGAGATAAACTCACCCCAAACAATCCACATTCCAAGAAATCCAGACATGGCTCTGATTGCACACACATGTGATTATGCGCAGAGGTCCACCCTACCAGCCAACCTCAGATCTCCACGCAGGCACACATGAATGCACATACATTTGCACACATCCAGAGATAAACTCACCCCAAACAATCCACATTCCAAGAAATCCAGACGTGGCTCTGATTGCACACACATGCGATTATGCGCAGAGGTCCACCCTACCAGCCAACCTCAGATCTCCACGCAGGCACACATGAATGCACAT